>NC_090442.1:298110613-298735613 GCF_031143425.1 Pleurodeles waltl
GTATGTATGTGTGCATGCGTGGGTGGATGTGGGTATGCATGTGTGTATGTGTGTGCGAGTGTGGGTGTGGAAATGTGCGGGGGTCAGGAGAGGGAGGGGGAGGGTGGAGGAGGACTCTGGGGAGGGGGCGGAGGAGAACCCTATCAGTGCCAGGGAAGGTATTCCCTGGCACTGATAGTGCCTACCGCCATGGTTTTCGTGGCGGTACGCTTGCCACGAAAACCATGGCGGTAGGCGAGGTCATAATTCCGAGGGTGGGATTGTGATGGCCGACGGGCTGGAGACTGAAGTCTCCAGCCCAGGGGTCATTACCACCCTTGCGGACGGAGTGGTACATTGGCGGTTTAGCTTGAGCCAAACCGCCAATGTCATAATTTGGGAAAAGGTACCACCAGCCTGTTGGCAGTACCTTTCACCAAATTACCACCGACCGCCAGGGTCATAATGAGGGCCATAGACTTTTAAGGACAGTGGAATTATTACTTAGGAATTAATAACTGTTTGAGACTTACTACTGTACAGTAAATATACTTATAATCACTAGAAAAGATGCACAAAAACACAATCATTATCCCACCACCAAATCTTTTAACTTTGTAGGCAATGTTCCCTATTTAGCATTCCAGGTAAGAATCATGATTTGTCATCCACTATAACCAACCTACCTTAGCAACCGTATGCCTAGCAACACCACAGTTGCTTCATAAATGTTTGATAGCTGGCATTTGAAATGGGTCTGCAGTTTGCATATTTGTGATGTCGAACATTGTTTTAGATTGTCACAGGAAATTCAGTTAACACTGGAGCCATCACAGTTCTTTATGGGTTATTTTAAAATCTATTTTTAAACAAGATTTTCTGAAATTGTGAGGGGGTGTTTCTTGTTCTTAGTTGTTTGTGACAGGCTACTCCTGCCGTAAACATAACATTAAAAGAACAAGTGAAGTTTCATTATTTAACAAAACAACAGCTCGATTTCACCTTTATTTTGTGTAGGAACCACAATTACCTGTTGACACCCTCTGATTTCAGCCCCAAAGCTGGAAGTGAAGCGAGGGGTCACTCAGCAGAGTTCTGCACATGTGGCTTTGTCAGATGCTAGAAAGTGCAAATGCCTGATACATATCTCCAAAATATCACATCATCCAGACCTGGATGTCCAGCGGCAACTTGAAGCTCAATCCAAACAAGACAGTACTTCTGCTATTTGCCAAGAACAACAAACCTCCCTGCTGTTGCGGAGGTGGAGGACAACACACCCTTAACAATTCCCAAGAAGGCTCACTCGATTTCGACTCTATTAGGGAATACAGAGCATTGACCCCCACCAACTAACCACAACCACTTTCACAATATTCAATATTCCATGCTATCAGGCACCAACCAGTTCACCTCAGCTCCATAACTGCCCTCCCTTTTTTCCAACCAGGCATATGGTTTGCCAAGGCGGCACGCTAGTCAATACCCTTTGCGACTACTTTCTAACCAGAGACAGTTAATATACTCTTAACCCTCTTAACCCACTTCCCCAAACCTCACTAAAGATTACCCTTCTTTCTCCAAAAGACTCCACTAGATTTGTAAAGAACAACCCCTGCAGCTACAATACCCCTGACATATCCTCGCCTTTCCATCATACACTGCATTACACCACCTCAATTGTGATAGATCCACATCCACTAATCCCATCAACGAGTGTTGAACAGTGACAATTTTATCTTAGTACCGACTTATCCCTCTTCGACTATACTTGCAGTACTACTGCAGGATTATGCTGTAAGGCTCCATGAGTGAAATCTATAATCAACACAACAAAAACCTAAAGGTAACTGCTCTTGAATTACCTTGCCCCACCCATTATATAAAATGGAAACAAAATCCTGTCATTTTTGCCCACTCTTTGTCCGGACATAGCACTCATCCAGGAAACCAATAGAAAGCAGGAAACTCCAATGGGAATGGGTTGGCAGGGAATATTATGCTTACAAGGGTTCAAGATAAGGAAAAGAGGCACCATCACTAAACCCTATTGCAAGGGGAGGGGTGGGTATCTAGTTTCCAAAGGAATTTGTGCTGGGTACATATAGTCAGACCTAGTAGAAAACTATATACCTCTCAAGGCTAGCATAAAGATCTTCATATAGTAAGGTTACTATGCACCCCAGATTTGCCGGGACAATCCCGGTTTTTCAGCAGCTGTCCTGGCAAATTTGGGTTGTGTCCTAGTTTTTAGAGGGGGTCAACTGAAAACAGTGGAAGGCACTTTTGTAGGTGTTTTAAAGGTGTGTTAGCACCTGTTATAAGTAAGCAATTAAATTAACAGGTATGATGCTGTTTTAAAAAAATACCTTCTATGTCTTTTCATAGTGCCTTTTCTGTGTTCTTGTGTTAATGAGAGATGTCATGCCGCAACCCTATGTTGAGGTAAAGTTGTAGTCCTTCTTCTATGTTTGCAAAATGTCCCGGTTGCAAAATCTGGTAACAGTGGTGTATCCACAATTGGCATATTCAATTTGCATGTATGTCCCTTGTAAAGTGGTAGCCCATATACCCAGGGCCTATAAATTAAATGCTACTAGTGGGCCTGGTAAAGCCGGATTTATTATTACAATTTTAGAAACGCCACTTTTAGAAAGTGGCCCTTTCTCTGCCCTCATCATCCTGTGTGCCTATAACCTGTCTCCAATACACGTCTGGCCTGGGCTAGGTGACAACTACACTTGTGCATTCCCTTCAGACACCCACAGCACAGGACACTCAACTGCATCTGTATTTATCTGCATACTGATGGCCCTTGCAGGGGAGGAGGTTGGGAAAGGCTCCCATTTATATTTCAAAGGGTAGTGGCAAGAGCCCACACAAAGGGGCTGATTACCTCCCACTGATAGTCTGGAGCTGAGGCTGGGCTGAAAAGGGGATCTTTGCACTTCACAGAAACCTTTTCAAGTCATCCCCCATATCAAAGGCATTTCTTTGTATAAGTACTGGTTCTCTGAGCCCCTAAAATCAGATCATTTCTTGACCAAGAAGAACCTCTGCTGGAGTAAAGGTTGCTACACAGAAAGGATTGCCCCACTGCTCTGAATGACTGCTCCTAAGAACTGCTGCCCTGCTTTGCTGCCCTGCCCTGATGCGTGCTGCACTTCCAAAAGGGACTACGGATGGCACCCAGAGTGAATCCAAGGGCATGCTGGCTTGCCCCCTGTTCTTCACAAGGTCTCAGGGACAATAAAGACCTCGCCCCACCAGACTTCGTCAGCCAGGATCTTCATCTCTTTCTGCAAATCACCCTGCCAGCCCTTCGGCCACGGGACTAACAACTCTACTGTGCCAGTCGTTGGAGACAACCTGCTATGCAGTAAGAGGTGGCCTGCACCCCAACCGTAGCACAGGCAGTTTGATTTGGAGTGCCCTCTATTGACTCGCGCTTTAAAAATTATTGCAGCGTGGTGCGGCCTGGTCCACTGTTCCCCGGGAAGCTGCCCTGTCATCTGAGAGACTCCTTGGGGGCACTCCGCTCTTTGCAGCAGCAACCAACAGTTTAGCAGGTACGCGCGACATTGGGCCGTCTCAAAGGAACTCACTGTTTTGCTCACACCAGTGGCCCCCGTGCCCTGCACAACACCACACCTCATCATGCTTTAAAAGTGCACCTGAATGTACAGTTCTGCCACTTACTTGCTGTCCTAGCTGCATTTCTACCTGCCGTGCTGGAAGAGAGACTTAACTGATATCGCAACACCTGGCCACTTTAGAGGGCAGTGCGCGACTGGAGATAATACCATAAACTGTTTAGAGGAATACCTGCTTCGTTTGAACCACACAAGTGGCTAAGTAGCACTGCATTCGAGTAATAATTCAACTTATACTGATTAGATTGTTTATTATCATTTTGGTCTTGATTTACCTAGATAAATCTTCTCTATTTTCATAAATCTGAGTGGAGTCTTTTTATGGTGCTTTCATTGTGTTACTGTGTGTGTTGCAAAAATACTTTACACATTGCCTTCTAAGTTAAGCCTGCCTGCCCTGTGCCAAGCTGCCAGAGGGTGAGCACAGGGTAATTAAGGTTGTGTATTTAACTTACCCTGACTAGGGCTGTTGTCCCTTCTTGAACAGGGTGCATACTGCCAACCAGAGACCCAATTTCTAACAGGGTCACAATAAATTAAACAGCTGAAATATATGGACAGAGGGGTCACTTCACACATGCAGCAACCAGGAAAGCAACACAAACAATCTCACATGTCAATACACCATAAAAATACAAATACATACTCACACATCTGCACACAGGTCCAGCTGTGTGTTTTGATTAAAAAACACTTTGATCCAGAATCATATATTTAATTAGATAATTTACCTAGTTATACCTAGTACATCACACACGTCATAGTGTGATGGGACGAGCCTTAGTAAAACTTGTAAAATGCCATTAATCACCTGAGCCCCATCAGAACAACAACATAATTAACAAAGACTGGCCACATTAAAAAAATGCCACAGCCGGCTACATTGATGTCAAATGTGTTAGTTAGATGCACCACCCTTTATTTTGATAAAAAACTGCTGATACAGGATACAAAGACTGAGAATCTTTCATCTTCTTATGACTGTGGTCAATGATCATAGAATGATGCTTTTAAATTGTATAAGTTGCATTAGCAAAGCAAAAGGTAACTTTATATCATAAGGCACTCCAAAAATATGTTTGTATGGATGTTAGAATGAAGAATGCTATAAGATCAGGGAGAAACAACAATTTTTTGTTGACTGTTCTAATGTTAAGATATTAATATTCTAATTTTGAGATATAGCTCCAATTGTTACTGGTGGAATGGGAATAAGAGCATGCTCCACTGTGCTGAGTGCTCAATTGCATGTGAAACTGGGATCCCAAATTATTTTTGCTCTCCTCACATCACCCTAATCTATTGTGAGTGCAAAGACTTTAGGCTATCTCTGACCATGTGAGGTGTGTGACCTGAAAAGATGCAGCAAGCAAACCCTTAAAGTAGACAGTGAACTACTACCCCTTTCCGGGGGGTGTTATGTAAAGCAGTGGTGACAGTGTTCCACATTTTGTGGTTTTTAGTGTGACCAGATGTTTATCTCTGTGTCATGGGGAGCACAGCCCACTGCTATGTGAAACACACAATGTGGCACTGGCATCTCCCTGTGCATATCAAATGCATGTGTGTGTCCTGTAAGCATGTGACACACATATGATAGTAGTAATCTTTTTGTGTGTGAGTCTGAATAATGAAGTCAGTGGGATACATTTTGCATTTCTCTGGTTATAGCCAGGCATAAGATGTAGGTTGAGCAAAGCTTTTACAAACATTTGAAATGTATTGCCTGTATTCCTGTAGCTGAAAGGTGGAAACCCAGACACTAAAGTGTAGAGGAGGAAGGATGGTTAAAAGGTACCATTACAAATTACATGAACCTTTGGTTGCAAGGGGCTGCTGATCAGTTCTTCCTGAGCCCTGCTATTTGTTAGATGTTAGGCATGGGTGGTGGAATTACAGTTTCTGTTGTTTAAGGTGAGGAGGTTTCTAGACAGGGACTTCCTTTTTTCTGTGGCTGATTACTATTTCAGGAAGTCTGGTGACAACCAAGTGCAGAGATATTACACTTCATAGTGCTTTAAGGTCTCTTGCTTGGAGCAGCTTCACTTCTACCTGCTATGCAAGCCATCACTGGGCATAAAGGATGTGTCCATAGAGCAGCCTTTAGCATTACATTTCAAATGGAACCAACCTAAACAGGCTCTGAAGC
Source organism: Pleurodeles waltl (assembly GCF_031143425.1). Classification (NCBI taxonomy): domain Eukaryota; kingdom Metazoa; phylum Chordata; class Amphibia; order Caudata; family Salamandridae; genus Pleurodeles; species Pleurodeles waltl. Next base: position 298,116,395 of record NC_090442.1, read on the forward strand.
ATGAATCATTGTATCCGCATTTCCTTTCTGGAAAGCAAGTACAAAAGTGGGTCCCAAATCACCTCACTTTGTTCCTGCAAAAAGTTATTTTCAAGCAATGAATGACGTTCTCTGTAGGGTACACAAAGAGATGCTTTGTAACCAGAGCCATTGTATATCTGACATCCAGAATCTTAGAGGTGAGGCAACAGTACCTGAAGGCATCACTCTCTTGGGTTCTTCAACCTAGATCCTTGCTTAATGAGAGAGGGAAGGAAATTGACTGTCCTGCAGGAGAAGAGACTGTGTAGGACAAGAAGGCCTGCATGAAGAGTACCTAAGGAAAGTCACGAACCGAGGAGAACCCAAGAGAGTGATCCAAGATCGACCTGTTCTCTGATGGGGTCCCATGGTCTCTCTGCATCGTCATAGAAGAGCTGTAAGTAAGACTGCCCCAGACAAAACATTGTTCTCTATACTTTGAAGCTGGACACCAACGTGATGAAGGACACCACATTGCATGACACAATGTGGCGGCCACCTTGAAAGTATTTCCGAAGAGCCAGACATTTACATTGGCTTTTGCAATATGAGCACACTTTGTAAGCATTCAGCATTGACAAAGTAAACGGCGGTCGCTTATTCTAGGAACCGGATCCCATCCGGCCTCTCATTCATGAAACAGACATAATTTACAGTTTCTTCTTTTCTTTAAAATTCTGAAAACCTTCATCTTGCTATAACTTCGTAGATCATGATCTAGGCACTTCAATAGAACTGTAATAACCGGTGAATTAAGATGTATAAAACACACGACAGAACTTGACTAGACACGAGTACAAGATAACCTTACAGAAAATACCTTTTTAAAGGTTGTTTGCCACAAATGCATTTTTGTAGGGTCTTGTCTGCCATACAGCTCTACTCATTTACTTCTGCATTAGCCGTTTAATAATGGCAGTACACATTATTGTGCATGTTTGGTTGCACTTAGTCTCTTATAATAAATAATGATGTGTTTCTCATTAGTGCGTTTTAATCTTTTTACTCAGAAAACACCTTTGAATCTACAACACTGCTTTCACAAGATGGATGCGTCTTTTTCTAGGTCATAATATTAACCCAGGTACCCCAAAACAATCGTTGTTTTATTGGAAAACGTTTAATGAAATGGACCAACTCTTGTCTGTTCTTCTATTTTTTTCATAATTACTAGCTGGATAAGACTGTTGCCGCCATAGCCAACCTTTCCAGCAGGATAATGAGTGGTCACTTGCACTGTGCTTGGCACATCATGTGAACTAAAAAAAAGTGCTGACAAGTGGCTTTATTTAATATTTAAATGGTTCCGATAAAAAAATGAAAATTAGCCCCTACTAGCACTAATTCACATATTGTTCTTGGAGAGGCTGATTTCACACTGGTTTATACATTTATGCACAAAGCACCCAAGAATAAGTTACTTTATGTGTGTGCATAGTTCACGATTTTGTGTCTATCTTGTACATTCCCTCTGCACTCAATCAAAATGTGCACATGTAGCATAGACAATTTTAACACGTACAATAGCGACTTTTAGGCCCATATTTATACTTTTTTATCGCCGCATTTGCGCCATTTTTTGATGGAAAATCGGCGCAAACTTACAAAATACAATTGTTTTTTGTAAGTTTGCGCCGATTTTGCGTCAAAAAACGACGCAAATGCGGCGCTAAAAAAGTATAAATATGGGCAACATTTACTGTAATTTATTCGAATGCATGTGAGGGCAGGTGTTTTGCTAAATTTGGGACTTGTTATCTCTCTCGTTTTCCCTGTTACAAACTATTGTTCAAATAAATTAAATCAGCCATGTCTCTTCCGCACTATTTTCACCAAATTCACTTAGGTCTCATTTAAGCGCTTTGGAAAGTACCAACAATGCCCTTTAAGAGGGCCCAAAAAGATGCTAAGTTGTGGATGTGAGCAAAATCTACATTATATTTCCATAGACTTTGGCAGCTGTCTTGGAACTGCTTCATATTTGCACATGAATTATAACAAAGGTGCACGCATGTATACCTATTTGCGGTCATCATGGAATGGTTTTCTGTAATACATAACCTATTTCAAGAGGGCCACTCAGGCATACATGCGTCGTGACGCACTGAAGGCCATCTTACTGTTGGCTAACACTGATGCAAAACAAAAAACAAAAAAGAAAGAAATGTAAAATCCAACAGTTCAGCCTTTAGCAGTAGGGAACTTTTACAAAGAAGCCACAGTTTATGGTAAATATTTGGTTTATTTGAGAGCAAATTTAACATCCAGCCAACCCCTGGCAGATTAACGCATCATCTCGCAACAGTTCTGGAATCGTGTTCAGCACTTTATTAAACATGGAATATTATGGGGGTCATTACGACCCTGGCGGACGGCGGTATGTTGGCGGTAACACCTCCAGCAATTATGACCGTGGCGGAATTGCCACAGTCATACCGCCGGCCCCTCCACTTTCCCGCCAGGATTCCGCCTGGCGGTCATAATCCCCAGGGCAGCGGTGCCAGCACCGCTGCCCTGGGGATTATGAGTCCCCGACCGCCAGCCTGTCCATGGCGGTACACATCGCCATGGAAAGGCCGGCGGTAAGGGGGCTTGGGGTGCCCCTGGGGGTGCCTGCACTGCCCATGCACTTGGCATGGGCTGTGCAGGGGCCCCCAGGCATAGCCCCGTCGTGCATTTCACTGCACCCGCTGCACATCAGCATTGCTGCCGGCTCTATTACGAGCCGGCTGCAATGTTGATGTGACATTTCCACTGGCCCAGCGGACGGTAACACTGTTACCGTCCGCTGGCCCAGCGGAAATGTCATAATAGGGAGACAGAAATACCGCCGGCAATAGCGGTATTCTGTCTCCCGCGGCCTCAGCGGTCTTTTGAAACGACCGCCGAGGTCATAATATTACAACCAAAATATAACAGGAACTATTAGCTTTGTCTATACTTCTTTGTCTAAGCTTGTTTATTAACTATAATGTTTCATTTAGAATTTGTTGCACACAAGCCTAGAGAAACCTACTGTATTAAATATTATTAAAACTTGATTAATATATTTTGTTCCATTCGGTGCTGAAGCTGGTTCCATTTGCTGAAAGTCAAGAAGAAGTTGTTATTTATATGCTGGAGCTTTGAGATTTTGTATTCTAAAAAAAAAAAGAAACTTCATATTTGTTGGAGTGTGCCTTTTAAAAGCAATATTAATGCGAAAAGCTTGCAATATATTGTGTGATGAAGCTGCATAGAAAATGTGTTAACATAGAAAATAATGCACACGTTTGAAAGGTGCCCACGTGGAGTGGTTACCAATGTATACGAAGACTAATGAAAAGGCTTGTTAATTCTGAATTTTATGCAATAATGTGTGAAATTTGTATTAGTATATCATAATTAGGGTTGTGTGTTGAGAGTTTGCTTGATTAACTTAGCAACGGCTTGGGCCTAGCTGCCTGGCCTCATATTGGATTGCATTTTCTAACGTGTAGAGTGCTGTTTTTCCTGAAGGACACAAAGCTGTATTTTTCCAGGAGTTATATGTGTGTAGCTGTAGTAAATTCTTTCTCATGAGAACCGGCTTGCTCAAGGCGACGTTCTTGCTAAATGCAACAGTGTAATTTGTAACAGGTGCAAGGTTAACCGTACTAGGAGAAGACAATGAAGACACTGACTGGAGTGCAAAGTGTAACATTTTCTACCTGACATTCCAACCGTTGAAGACGTCAATAACGTGGACCAATCCGTGATGTGAGAACTGTGAACTGTGGAAACTTTTAGTAAGGTGCGTACCAAATTATTGGTCAGAGATAATGATGCACCAAACTTTATCCAGTGAGGAAATAGGGAATAGTTAGACAGTTTTGATTTAACGGCGTGACCCAAGGAAAGCGGGAACACTTTTTCTGCCACTTCCAAAACACTTCCACTTACACGGGGACTCTTACCCTTGCCATTTGCCATTCCTTTTGCTATAAGACTTTTGCTAGAGGACATTTGCCAGTTGCCATATATATTAGTTTAGTTATTCTGTCACTTTAAACCATCCTCTACCCCATTCTTGCCTGATGCTCACTTCTCCATCTGAGGGAAGTAAACCATTCCTTAGCTATGCTATCTTGAGACTTTTCCCCGTCCTATCTCTGCTGAAGGTGAATCGACTGATGTCCTGAGGACGAAGACTGACGCTGCTTGCTGATCTGTTGGATTGGTAACTATCTGATGCAAATTGTGATTGTCTGTTTGCCTTTTCTTTCTAGGTACAAACTGCTATTTTGATAGAGGCCTTAGTTTAGATGTTTTCCAAATTCGTGTTCACTAAATGTTTTGCATGAAGCCCAACATGCTAATGCTAATTTGAGGTTAGTTAAGGCATTCACTAATACCTTGTGCAAATAAACAAATGATTGAGATCTTGCTTTGTTGATTCATGTACTAATGAGAGGTTGCTAAGTTTGATTCATATTAATGATGTGCATAAATATTGAATGAATATAGCCGATGCATTGTTTAAGTTGTGCTCTGATTGCTAATTGATAGTGTTTTCTGATGAGTTTATTGCTATTGAGATTGATTAACATGATATTAGATTGTAACAAATAGGGAAATAAATATCTTAACACTAAATTAAACTGGTGTGGTTATTCATGACTGAAAGGTCATGGTGTGTTCTAATTTTGATTCCTATTGATTGTTCATTGATTAGTGATTGTCAGTATTGATTATTTATTGATATTGTTGGTTGATAATTTATGAGGGAAAATACTTTGTACTGGGAAGTCTCCAAACGTGGTCCAAAGGTTTGTCGACCTAGACGCGTCTCCTTGTAAGTTTACTTATTAAGGCTCCGACGCTCTAACATATTCTTGTACATGCTGTAATTATGTCATAATACATGAGATTCTGCAATCCCTGTATCAAAACGTATCTCTGATTTCTTTATAATCAGCGATTTATGACACACCATGTCATCGATTATGAAGAAAAGACATCGGAACTCAACTGTAAAACTGTAATAAATTATTACATTCAAGTTCTGATGTCACAATTCCTGCTGCCAGAGCATGCAGCTGAGTGAAAAGACAAGTGGGATCATGTAGAACGAAAACTAAAAGTTGCCTTTCTTTCTTCTGATCTGTTTTTGTAGCTGTACGCTGACAAGAAGGAAGGAGTTGTTTAACGCAAAATGTTTATTTTTTCACTGCTTGGTTAATTATATAAAAGTTAGAATCTTTTTGCTTGTTTTTACTGCACCTTTTTGTAAAAAAAATGATGTTGTAAACTGCTTCTAATATCATTTTGCACCAAACAACAGCTTTTTCATGTTTAATTTTGCAGAAGAGATTCTATTTTTATTCTTCATGTTAGCAAACATAATCTCTCTTTCTCATGAAAGAGGTTTGTACCAAAGATTAAAGTGGTTTCTGGGAAAGGTGATTGTGTGACCATGTATTCCTTGGAATAATGTACCACCTGCCATGCATGATAACAGATATTGCAAGTCACCTCAGGGTTCTATAGCCTTATAAAGGAATTTCAGTCCTCTATATGGTCCTGAAACTCTCTCTTGACTTGCAATATGCTAAAAATAAAAAATATGCAGCAGGGAGTACTGCATCCCTCCATTTTTGTGATGCTATTAAGAATCAAATTAATAAGAAAATTATATTTAAGACTAAGGGCCACATTTAGATCTCCTGCCGACATTCTGTGGTGGCAGTTTCAAGTACTCCTTCAAGCTAACAGAGTTCCGACTGCCATATTTAAATGCATGCTGTGAAACCTTCATCCACTTCAACATAGTGTAGTCAGTCACGTAAGCGGTTTCCTCCTACCGGCGTGGTAGACTCCTACGCTGGCAAACAGTACTCTGTCACCATCAGGGTGGCAGAATTGCACTGAGCATATTTAGATTTCCCTGTTATGGTGGCGCTGTATTAAAGGCAGATCCCTGATGGAGAGAGTCCATCGTGGAACCCGATCAACATCGTACTATCTCTGTAGCCATTGGATGGATGATAGCAGCACACACATGATGTCAAGTGGCCTATTGTGAACACCTGCATACCACCTTACCACCTTATAAAACACACTTCACTACAGACCATGATCCTTTACCATTCTACTGCTCAACACCATTTTGAGGTCGAATACGCCAGACAGAAGTCATGGTATTTTTTTCTTCCTGTGTTTATTTTCAGTTCTCTTTTCTAATTTCTTAACTTGTAGGTCCTCATTTTCATTTAGTTCAATTTACTAATAACTGCAGGGAAGGGAAATCCCCTTTTTACAGAGGGAGATTTGTCAGTCATGGTGGATTAAATCAATAGAGTAGAGCCAAATACAAATACAAGCATATCTTAGAAAGGGCAAATATGGACCTGGATAGTTGACAGAGTGAATGCTGTAACTGACAACCTGTGTGCACAGTAGGAAATTAGGGAGAGTGGAATAACCTGTAGGGGAGAATACGTTCCCTGGACTCCAAGCATCATCTGGAGGCCCAGAGGACTGGTGGTGGCTCTCCTAGCCACCATTTCAACCTTTTCCCTGGGATGAGACGGTCTTGCAGATTCTATATCCCAAAGGCTTAACAGGAATCCTTGATGGAATGGAGACTGGTAAGTTAGACTTATGAATGTCTCATTCAACATAAATGTAGTGTTTTGCCCTTAAGTTAGCTGCTGATAATGTGTTTTGCACCTTTGCAAAACATATAAACCCAATTTTTAAAAATCACAAATCTATTGTCATCCTCAGATTTGTAGCATAATGGGACTTACTCTCATTTTACTACTGGGCGATATGTGGTCAATATGTGTGTTGTTCTTCTTTGATCATTTCTTGCATTTGCTTGTTTGTTTGTTTGTTTGTTTGAATGTATTTTGTTCTAGTGAAGATAACAGCTCCCAAAATTCATGTGTTATACCATGGTGGTATGGTGCTTGTAAGTGTTTATTCAGCTATCAACATATTTCACAAACGTTATTTTTTAGTAAATGTCTATACATCTTCACTGCAAATATTTTTGATAGGAACGTTCAACTTACATTTTTCCAAGTGTTGGTAATATGCAATTGAAATGACTACAACAACCATGACGCTTTGTTTTTGTATCTGGATTTTTTTTTTCCATGTGATGTTGCTCATTCTATCTTTTCTTCCATATATGTGCATATATTAAAGTATTGTGCATTTGTCAAATGACATTTTATGGAATGAATAAAACCTATGGTGATTTTATTCAATTTTGTAGGTTGTCACTTGATTGTTATTTCATTGATTTTATGTAATTGGTTTCACAAATCATAGTAAATTGCCTGAAAGGTTTTCTTTCATGTTATGTTGATGCAGAATATATTTAGGAATGCTATCAAATGTACATATCAAAGTTTCTATGAAGAGTGATGCCATTAATCCTACAAAGTTGTATAATAGTATGATGTTTAGCATGCTAGGCCTTAAAATGGTTTATGTCACATTTCTCCTCTCTACTGAGTTTGGTTGAATGTCTGGTATATTTCATATACCCTTCCTAAGTATGTTTTTTCTTTTCAGGACATCTCTTCAGATGTTTCATTTGAAGTTTGCATGAGTGTTTCTGTAATTACCTAAAAACACAAAAAGGTCTAAAAATACCATTAATTGTAAATTGTTATCTTTTTAGGTTTGCTTTATTTGTATCTCAAACCTCATTTGATCCAGCTTCTTACAGTTTGTTTTTCTTGTAATTCATTTTAGAACCTACACCCAGAGTACGTGGCTAACCATCTGCCACAGAGGATACTTCGCCTCCAGGCCAGAATCAAGCATTCAGTGAGAACTCCACTCCTGCAAGTCTGGTTAAAGGTGAGCTGCCTTGCCCATCTTGTCTATCTGAGCTGACAGCTCCATTGAGTGTCTCTCGGCGCACACTTACACCTCCCACCCCAGATGTTGCAATACACCTCAGCTAATGGATACCTCCACGTCCTGTGTCCAAAGGAACATTAAACAAATCTTGTGTCCCAAAGTTCTGGCTGCTGTTGAGCCAACACCAGGACCGCCACCTCTAGTTCAGCAAGGACCCAGTGGGATGGGGCACACTGATGTAAGAGCACAGGGTAGTGGGAGTAGGGGACATGGGAGGGAATCCGTGTGGCAGCAAAGTGAGGCCACGGGATTCACCATCACCCAGAGCACAATTTAGACTTGCAGAATTATAACTCTAATACGAGCTCACTGACTGGGGTGTTGTCTGACATTTACCACCATATGTGCAGGGCTTTCCCAAAAACATCTCTCCCTTTCTGGGGCCCTACCACATCTGGGCCCACTACACTTGCCTCAGCCACAGAAAGGGAGGCCCTGCCTCAAGCAGAAACACGTACAACCCCATCAGTCCCTGCAACTGTTGATTCCCCCAACCCACTCAGGAGGGGCCATTCATCTGGACCACCAGGAGAGGATGGCAAGACCTCCAGCACCACCAGCAAGAGACTCAGAACCGAATTTCCTCCAGTGAGTGACTACCATTGACTCTGTGGAGTATTTTCTGGAGACATTTACCTTTTTGATGACAGTTGTATTTTGTGCATTGGACTTCAAACTATTTTCCCTCTACAAAAATAGTTTAATTCCCCGTTACTGGTCTTTTTGGATTTTCCTTTGTTTATTGGCTTTCATCCTGTGTTTGTTTTTTTATTGTGTTTGTAAAATGAAAAACTTAAACCACAAACTCAAAGATTGGTATTGTTTTTCTTGTGTTATTTTCTATTTTTATTTCTTCCTTCCATCATTCTTTGAAACAATCAGAAAATCAAACTATTTACCAATGATAAGAGATGATTTTTGAAAAGCAAGCCTGCGAACGAGTGAAAGTGATGGGCGTGCGGTGAGCGTGGTTAAAAGCTCATAATAGTTACAGCACACCATAAGTGCATTCAAACAGCACAATGAGCAATGCCATACTCAATCTATAACTTTATGACCATCTGGGGTATATAATCAGTATCATATAGTGTACATAGGATACTACAGGTAACAGTTGGGCGGCAGGCAATGCCCCAGTAAAACATCATGCACAGCTCTGTGGGCTTTGTTACTTTTAATAAAACACTATATTCAACAATATAGCACTATTTCCAATAGGTGCACATTTTTTGTGATGTACAACACACATGTATGGCCATTGCAACTACCGGATCAAAGGACACATACATGATCAATGCAAACACAGCATAATGCCTCAGTCACTGTAAGCGATCTTACACAACACGGGTCAGAACATTGGGTAGGCATCAGCAATATGTGTTATCAAACAAGACACCAAAAATTCAAACCATGACATAAACAGCATTCATCATGCAACATCCATGAGACCATCTGGCAAACTATTAGCAACGTTGCGTAAACATGCAGTGATATTTTTTGGTGCATGAATGCATGATTCTCTAAAACAAGTGCGTAGAAATATTGTGCTTTGTGATAAAGATGTGGTAGGTCAGCGGCTGTATACTAAAATATGAGCACACAATGACATAGAGGTGAATTTGAATACCGTGCGACAATCGCCGCAGATGCATCAATTGAAAATATTACTCACTAATCGTGCTAGTAGAGCTCGGTTGTGCGTGCTCTCTAATGTTTCTGATTATGTAAGTGCGATCAGCAGGCAGCAGCATCTGTTTGTGCATATGTGTCATGCATGGACAGGTTGACTAAACAATGTCATGCCACGCACTGTTGTATTCCCAGACGCATGTTTGAACTAACTGGTATGACTGTATACCAGACACAACTGTAGGTAGTATGTTGCATACATAGGACCTCATCAACCACGGTACCCTTGTCCTTTAAATATTGTAAGTTTCTTATTTGTGACTGACAACTGTGTTGGGTTTGGATTTTTTGTAGTTCAGGGAACTTTGTTTGGATTGCATTTCGTTAATCTGCAAAAAGGGAGGAAAATGGATTTATTGTTCAGTACTGATTTTGTTTTTTCATCTTGGGTGGAGTCTGTTTACACATCCTCGCTATTCTGCCAGACTAAGAATGTTTGTGTAAAAAGAAGAGAAAAATGTTACAGCATGTTTTTGTTGCCGGGAAAATACAATCTGTACAATAAAGGCCACTCAGATTAGAAAGCGCAACTCTTACCACCTACCTGTATAACTATAATACGAGCTAAATTATACAAGGCATGTGTCTGCTTTAGTAAGGTGCAAGTTTAATTTACTATGCAGCTGGCAACCCCACTTGTTTACAATGTGCTTTACGTATACTGTATAAATCACAGCAGCACAAATACCATGCAGACGCCAACAATGCTTATTTATAAAACGCTTTTTGTATTCTGGCCATCCACGCTTGCTTAAAAAACGTTTTTCGTAATCTGTAAAAATCACAGCATCACAAATTCCACGCAGAACCAACCATGCTTGCTTATAAAGACAAGCTTCTTGGAACTGCAACAACCAAACCTGGTGACTGGAATTTAATCTGTCACTGCTGTTAAAACAAGCATTTGCAATGCAATGGGTGTCCCGTTTGCTCAAGTTAGACCTATTAGCGTTGCAAATTCCTAACTGGACTTTGTGTGCAACATAAATTGAAAAAGAAATCGAAATAGGCGAGATGATTTAAAGCGTCACGGCCGCCATGAGTGTGAGCGTGAAGGAGAGACACAAAAGGAAAAAAAGCTTGCGGTCAAATTGTCGAAGCCAAGTCAGAGTATTTCAGATCCAGACAATTCAGGAAACAAACCAAGACCAGCCGCTCTTCTTTAGATTACTTTTAATAAGAACTAATAAGACACAATAAGAAATACGTGTACACGGAGACTTGAGCGGGCAAAATCCAGCTCGAACAGTCTACCCAAAGAAGTAATGCATGATCTTTTATAGCATTAAACCACAGACATATTAATAAATTTTCATTGGTTCTTGATAATGTCGTATGATTAAATGTTTCTATATAGCACACGTGATGCTCCATATAAGGGTTAGAATCATGGACAGGAAGCTTGCACAATGTCCTCTGAATCAAATGTCTTGTGATACATCTATATGTGGAGAAAGAGGAACCATAAGTGCATACGTTAGTACTTTTAGCAGTGAGGATTTTGCAAGCTAGCATGCGGTGGTGTCTTGTGATGGCCGTCAGTTTAGCAAGCCTTGCAACATAATGCGTTTCAAGCACAATAGACATTTCTTCAAGGCCTAGTTAATTCAACATTGTAATGTGTTCAACAGAAACAGGCCTGTATTTTCATTGTGTATCACACGGTCTACTAGGTCCAAATGGATCCAGGAGAACGTGATTCCACATTCCGCCCTCTGATACCCAATGAAAACACTCATTGACAGTTTAATCATCCTGATGGACAGGTGTCATTTCAATAGCATAATTTTCCCTGGCCTCATCCTCATGCCTTCTCTTATGATGGTGCTCAGTGTCCTTATGACACATTTTCTTCATCAACATGTTCAAACAGGAGGGACACACCCTTATCAACACACATAGGGGGTCATTCTGACCCTGGCGGTAATTACCACCATGGCGGAGGTTGGCGGTAGCACCGCCAACAGGCTGGCGGTGCTCCGCCGGGCATTCTGACCGCGGCGGTACAGCCGCGGCCAGAAGCGGAAAGCCGGCGGTGTACCGCCGACTTTCCGCTGCCCATTGGAATCCGCCATGGCGGCGCAGCTTGCTGCGCCGCCATGGGGATTCTGACAGCCCATACCGCCATCCTGTTCCTGGCGGTATGGCCAATGGCATGGGCACTGCAGGGGCCCCCGTAAGAGGGCCCCACAAAGAATTTCAGTGTCTGCTTTGCAGACACTGAAATTCGCGATGGGTGCAACTGCACCCGTCGCACCTTCCCACTCCGCCGGCTCCATTCTGAGCCGGCTTCCTCGTGGGAAGGGTGTTTCCCACTGGGCTGGCGGGCGGACTTTCAGCGGTCGCCCGCCAGCCCAGTGGGAAAGCCAGAATGACCGCTGCGGTCTTTTGACCGCGGAGCGGTCTTTCGGCGGGAACCGCTTGGCGGGCGGCGACCGCCGTCCGCCGCAGTCAGAATCACCCCCATAATGTTATAAATCCTACTATTCCCACCACCAGTACTTCTATCAGCCAGGATCCCCAACCACGGAACCATGCTGCGATGTCCTTTAGCATTCCTCCTATTTCCGTCACATCCATCACATCCGCCACTTTCCTTGCTCCTTCTTCTACCACCTCTATTTTCCCTATTGCCATCCTCACATTCCCACTGTTGTCTGGTATTAAAACACAGCATTCCTGATGGATCACGTTACATACACCACCAGCTCTTGCTAAAATGATGTCTAATGCAAGTCTGTTCTGTATTACAACAGCTCTTAAGTCTGTAAGTTCTTCAGTAATGTTACCTAAGGCTGCTGCAGTAGAACTTGCTAATGTTTCTACCAATACTGCCAATCTGTGTATTTGATATTCTGTATGCGCTATTCCTAATGGCATCACAAATATTCCTTCCACTGCTATGAACCTATCCAACCAAGTAGGTGCCCTTCTTCTTCGTACCCTACTGGGTGCCTTTTGTGTTGCATTGGTCAAATTTGTTATATGCAACATTCGGGGTAGTACGAACGCCAGGTAGCAAGAGCCCTGCCACCCTGCAGGCAGTTTAAAATATGCAGATGTCCCGCATACTATGTATATTCCCCTTGGAGCTGAGAGACCTATAGACAAACCTTCTGGGCCCTTCCGTATGTAACCATTCGACACACCTTATCATAAAATGTATTTGGTCTTGGGATGCTGCCTTTGAGGTATCGAAAACACCATGACCCCTTTTTCTCCTTATGTATAGAAAGGGATATTTGTGATATATCTATGTTCTTCTCCCCCTGTACATAACCCTCATCTCTTCCAATGTTGAATGCTTCCAGTAGCTCTCTTTCACCTTTTTCCGGTACAAGTTGTCCACACACACCCATCCTACCTCCTCCTTTACTTTCTCTTCCCGCCCCACTGTTTCCCTCCTTTAATCTCCCTTTTCCAACCTTCCTCTTCCTTTTAGGTGGCCTTCTCTTGATAGTCCCATTTACTTCCTTTGCAAACATGCTGTTTAGTATGTGACATGAAGCATACTGAGGAAGAGGAATCTGGGCATAATCTGTCCTTCCCTGGGCAGAGGTGGGCATATGTGTACAACTATAGCAATCAGACACATTTGCCAATTCCTTATAAAATTTCACCATTTGCACAAATGCATTATCCCTGTAATTGTTCCCATCTTCCTCCCATTTGGAATATTTTATCCACTGTGTCCTGTTCCCCACCCTTTCTACCACACTAGAGTTCTCCCCTTGTTCTTGTTTCACTGCAATGGTAATCCCTATTTTATTTACACTGTTATTTATTTAATGTTCTTGGTCCAGATATGGGATTTGTATTTCTTCATGATATATAATAAGTATTATAGTGATAATTATTGCTGGAACAGGGGTACATATGGCAGTTAGTACCATAGGCCACTTTTTCTCTTTTCTTCTTCTTCTAGGCATTATTCTATTCCAAGTGTCACAACTTGCACTTTTTTAGTTCTTGTCTGTTAATCTCTTATTCTCTGTATCTTCTTGTTGGCACGTCACAGAGTGGTGTCAGAGGTTACTAGCCCTTGAACCCACTTGCATGATATATGTAGATATTCAGGTAAGACTCGCTTGCACCCATCCCTCTCCTGAGGTGTACAGCACAAGCAGTCTATGAAGAACTCTTTGATGGACCCGCTTGCGTCTCCTGACTCCTGTAGGAGCGCAGCACGAGCAGCCCTGTAGTCTCACCGCAGGACCCACTTGCACCTCCTGACTCCTGTAGGAGTGCAGCACGAGCAGCCCTGTAGTCTCACCGCAGGACCCGCTTGCACCTCCTGACTCCTGTAGGAGTGCAGCACGAGCAGCCCTGTCAGTGTTGTTTGGTGTTTCTTGTTGATCGAAGGTTGTACCCCTGCGGTGCAGGTGTGACCTTTATGGGTACCGCAGGTGGTGGCTGGATGACCTCAGGTTCAATTGCTCTCTTGGTGTGTGAGCTGTGGATCCAGTATTTGAGACCCTCACACTTGACCGCTGTGGCTGTTGTCAGTAGGACTTGGTAAGGCCCTTTCCACCGTGGTTGAAGGCAATGGCGCCTAGTGTGGGCCTTGACCCAAACCCAGTTGCAAGGCAGTAGTCCATGTTCAGGTGGCGTTCCTCCTTCTGGCAGGGCCTGCAGTACCTGGCGGTGAAGACAGCGTAACGTCTCTGTTATCTTCCTGCAATATTGTAACAAAAGATCATCTGTTATTGCCAATGGGGCAACTGACATGCGGCCTGGAAAATTCATGGGGCTACCCAAATAGCACCTCATGGGGACTTAATTTTGTGACTCTATCAGGGGTACTTCTCATAGCGAGGAGCACTAATGGTGATGCATCAATCCAAGATAGTTCAGTCACTGCGCATATCTTCCCTATTCTGTTTTTCAACACCCCATTTTTTCTCTCTACTGCCCCTGCTGCAGGTGGATGGTATGCGCAATGCAACTTTTGTGTTATTCCCAGCCCTTTGCAAAGGCCCTGAATAACATGTGAAATGAATCCTGGTCCATTGTCTGAACTTAAAAGAATCGGCACCCCAAAACGTGGTATTAACTCTTTTAAAAGGCACTTAGCCACAGTTTGTGCATCACAGTTCCTGGTGGGGTATGCCTCAGTCCATTTGCTGAACATACAAACTATTACCAAAACATATTTTAGCTTGTATACCGGGGGCATCTCAATGAAGTCCATTTGGAGGCTCTCAAAGGGTCCATGTGGCGGTGGGAAATGGCCTGAAGCGGTTGGTGTACCTTTTCCCGTGTTGTACTGTGCACAAACCGTGCATCTCTTACATAAATGTTCTGCATATTGCCGAAATTTGGTATTAAACCAACATTGTGAAAACAGTCGTATCATTCCATCCCTACCCACATGTGAGGGGCCATGGAAAAGGCGTGCCATAGAGGACAGTAATGTGGATGGTAGACATATTTTACCGTTGGGTCCCACCCACACACCCGCTTCGTCTGTCTTGCAACCACCCTTTTCCCAATCTGTTAGTTCTGACCCGTCAGCCTGCTGTTGAACACATTTTGGATCAAAATATGTACTTTCCTCTTTAGCTATTGTGGTGGGTTTAACCTGGACCATTACATACTCACACCCACTGAGGGCTATTCTTCGTGCCTCTTTGTCAACAAAAGCATTTCCCACAGAAACATAGTCCTTAGCAGGAGTGTGGGCTGCACATTTTACAATTGCAATTTTTCTGGGAAATAGTAGAGCTTGCAACAAGGCAACAATCAATGAAGCATGTTGTATGTGTTGGCCTGCTGAAGTGAGAAATCCCCTCATTGCCCACAGTTGACCGAAATCATGAGTGACCCCATAAGCATATTGGCTGTCTGTGTAAATATTTGTTGTCTTTCCCGCTGCCAATTTGCATGCTCTGATTAGTGCTACTAATTCTGCTGCCTGGGCACTTTTAATCTTTGGTAGCCTTCCTCCTTCAAGTAATCTTTTGGCCGTCCCCACAGCATAGGCTGCTTGTAGCATCCCTGTGTGGCCCCAAATGCATGAACCATCCACAAACAAATCACCCTCGGCCTCAGGGAATGGGGTGTCTCTGAGATCTGGCCTCACCTTGGTGTGTGTGTCGACTGCCATAATACAATCGTGGAAATAATTATCTATGGTGGGATCATCGTGATCCATTTCGGTAGGCAACAGGCAGGAGGGATTCAATGTTGTGCATCTCTTTATCCTTATATGTGGTGCCAATAGTGTCAACTCATAGCGTGAGAGGCGAGCATTTGTCAGGTGCTGGGTCTTGGTGGTAGTTAGTAATGTGTCAATTGCTTGTGGGACATGTAACACCAAAGTATGAGCCAGGACAATGTTTTCTGATTGTTCCACTGCTAAAGCGGCTGCTGCTACTGCCTTCAGACATGGGGGAAGACCTGCTGCTACTGGGTCCAGGGTAGCCGAATAGTAAGCCACTGGGCGGTAGAAGGTGCCGTGTTTTTGTGCCAAAACCCCTAAGGAGCAACCACCTTTTTCATGGCAAAATAAATGGAAATCTTTGCTGTAATCTGGGAGGCCTAATGCTGGTGCCGCACACAATGCGAACTTTAATTTCTGAAAAGCCTCTTCACAGTTTTCTGACCATGGTACTTTGTCTGGCACATCCTTGTGTGTTAAATTCAAAAGTGGTCGTGCAATCAGGCAGAAATTCGGTATCCAATGCCTGCAGTAACCTGCCACCCCAAGGAAAGCCCTCACCTCCTTCTGTGTTTGTGGCCTGGGGTGCAATAACAATGGGAGTTATTGTTGCTATCCTATCTGGTAGCAATCTCCTGGACCCTGGTGACAGTTCGTGCCCTAGGTACTTCACCTTTGATTGGCAGAACTGCAACTTCTTTGGGGATACCTTATGTCCTTTTATGGCAAGGTGACAGAGTAGGGCCACGGTGTCCTCGACACACGCTTCCCGTGATGGTGAGGCTAGCAACAAATCATCAATGTATTGTATCAAAGTTGATCCTCCTGCAAAGTGCAATGATGCCAAGTCTGCTCTTAAAGCGTCTGAGAATAATGTTGGACTGTCCACAAACCCCTGAGGGAGACAAGTATATGTTAGCTTTCTATTTTTGTACGTAAAACAGAATAGACCCTGAGACTCCCTATGAAGAGGCACTGAGAAAAAAGCGTTACTGAGATCTAGGACTGTGAAGTGCAAAGCTGTACTGGGAATGTTTGATATGATGGTGGCTGGGTTGAGAACCACAGGGAATGATGGTATAACTGCCTTGTTCAGTTCCCTAAGATCTTGAGTAAATCGGTATACCGGGGACCCATATGGTCCTTTCGCTGCCTTTTTCACGGGGAGAATAGGAGTGTTGCATTGGCTGTGTCGTACCTCCCACAGTATTCCCTTCTTTAAATGCTCTTCTATTACTGGAGCTATCCCCTCCTCTCCCTCTTTGGCTATTTTGTATTGTGGCACCTGTGGTAGACGGGCTCCAGGGCGCAGTGTCCCTCGCACTGGGGGGCAATCTAATATTCTTCCCATATCATTTGGTCCCTTTGCCCACACTTCACTAGGGACCGAGTCTTGTAATTCTTGTGGGAGACTTTGTTCTTGTCCCTTACCTCTGGAGTCACATCCCATGAAAGCCTGTAATGCTATCCCATTCTCCTTGCTTTCCAGGAAGATCCCTTCAGGTGAGCAGCTGATGGTGCACAGTAACTTACATAGGAGATCCCTTCCTAGCAAATTTACTGGACAGTGTCTCCCAAAAATAAACTGATGATTTACAGTAATAGGGCCTACTTTGAATTTCAATGGTTGTGTTAAGTATTCACTCATAGGCTGTTATTTGAGTTGCTGATAATGGTGCATTGGGTACATCAGAGGCCTTTAGCATTGACATAGTGGCCCCAGTGTCAACTAAAAAAGGCACAGTTCTGCTTAGCACTGTTCCATCTACATATGGACCTTCTTGATCAACCAACAGTACTGGGCCTGTGAAATGTGTCTCCACAGGAGGTGGGTATGGAAAGCCATGTCCCCCCTGAGGTGCCTGTGGTATGTCTTGATATGTACCCCACCCCGCACAAGCCGGGTCATTTACTGTGGCAGCATCATATGCATTGTTAGTATAAGGTGGGGGTAGTAACTGTTGTGTCCCGTATTGTATACTGCCCTGCTGTTGTCTCTGCTGACCTCTACTTCTTTGTCCCCTGTCTAAAAAAGGGCAATCTGCCTTCCAGTGTCCCTGTTGGTTACAGTTGAAACAGGTGGTACCTGGCGGGGGCTTGAAAGGTACCCGTTCACCCTGTCCTCTGCCCCTGCCCCTTCCCCTACCCCTGCTTTGATTATTATTGTAAAATCGTTCTTGTGCCACCATTAATTTTACCTTATCCTTTTTCAATTTCTCATCATCTGCCCTTTGGATATTTGTTTGATAGGCTGCGCAATACCTGGCTGCTGCTAACACTTTGTCAATGGGTTCTTGTTGCCAACACACAAAAGACGTTTGTAAATGAGTTTGTATAGGCTGCTGTAATCCATATACAAAGTTGGTCACAAACGCAGGCATCGCCTCACCCAGTGGGTTCCTCATTCCACTACTCTGCTGGTAGACCTGTAGAAGGCGGTCATAGTAACTTGTCACACATTCATTCTTCTCCTGTTTTGTATGTATTATTTTAGACCAATCAACCTTTTCCTCTGGTACTTTTTCTCGTATGTATTTCATCACCTTGTCTCTTGCTGTCTCTACCTTTTGTCCCAGTGCCCCCCCTTTTCCCCTCACTGGTTCCTCTGCCGGCCATCCTACCACCTTCTTACAATCCTCCCATAAATCTTGTGGTATTATTATACTGAACAACATGTTCAAATCCTTCCACAACATTTCTCCCGTTGCCACTACTCTATTCAATTCTGTGTACCATTTGTGTGGCTCATCACGTAATTTTGGGAAGTCTTTGGTGAAGGAAAACAGGTCAGCTCTATGCCAAGGTACATAGACATATGTTGGGGTATGGCCATCCTCCCCCAAGGAGGACGAAGGTACCTCTCTCAGAGACATCATCTTTGTCTGTACCTGTTCTGTCCCTTCCTTATTTTTCTCTAGGCTCTGCAGAACCTGAGCTGCTTTTAACCCTTCTTTCAATTCTTTCCATTTCTGTAATTTTAATATAGCGTATTCCAGTTTTTCAGACAATTTTTCGTTACTCCAGGATGGCACGTCTGCATCTGTGAAACTCATTTGAGAAGTGTCCCAACTGTATTCTGTTGGCAGGGGATTTGTGCTGTTAGTGTAGTGAGCATATATCTGGTGTATCTCAGGGCCTAGGGCCATCAGTTCTGATCGCGCCATGGCTAGAAGTTCCTCTCTGTATTCCCTATTGTTATCTCTTTCTACTTCCGCAAATGTCTGTCTTTTATCAATGAGATCTGTGAGTATGGCACGACAATTTTTTCTGTCTGATTTCAGGAACTTAGTCTTTCTTAGTGTGCTGGGAGAAGCACTCGGTGTACCGTATGGTGAATTTCCTTTCATTTGTGTTGCTGTGAGGCTGTTCCTTCTTTCAAATAGACTTCCGTCTAAAAACCTCATCAAAATATCAATGTTATGCTTCGTGTGGTGTGTGAAAATACATATCTCCCATATCAGCTCATGCAATCCCTTTATCCCTTCACTACTGTCCCTGGACGCATCTTGGAACTGCTGTTTCCAATGTGTATTCAACAATTTTGGTCCATTTCCTTTCTTTGTAGCCTGCGCCAACAAACTGTCACTTTCCTTGTCCCTTTTCTGAGCAATGTGGGCCACTTCCTCTCTGACTTCCTGTAGCATTTGAAAGTCTTTCACTCGGTCAAGGTTCATTTTTGTTAGTTCCTCTTTTATTAAACCATGTGCGAGCTCCCGGGCTGCAGTTTTCTGAGCCAGAGATAGCTCAGGAGGCTCTGTACCTGTCGCTAAGTGCTCAACTTGCACTTTTTCCTCCGAACTCACTGTTTTGTTCTCATTACCTAACCTCCCCATCAGTATGTCTTCTATGAGTGCGTCCTCGGTCTCTTCCTTTGTTGTTCCCTGCATACTGTGTTCCTGTGATGGTGCACCTACCACAGGAAGACATGGGAATGTTCCTACCATATCGAGCATTTTATCCCTCCGCTCCTCCCTCTTCTCATTTCTCTGTCTTTCACAATAAAATCTGTCTTTCAACACCACCAATTCCTTGTACACTTTAGCTTTTATGTCGTTTGTCTGTCGGAGGTCTCGTAGGCAATAGTCCCAGGAATAGAAAGAGTCCCATTCCAGGTTACGAGTCTTACGTCCCCTTAGAATCAGCATTTGTCTCAAGTATGACAACTTGTTCATGTCATATGTGCCATTACTTGGAAACTGTAAGTCGGGTCGCCTTGCCGTCAGCCTGTGCCATTTGTCAAGAAGCATTAATGCATGTAGTCCTTGCTTAACGGCTACTTGGTAGGCAGGACTATCCCTAGGGGGTGTGATTTGGTGTGTGTCCAACTGTTCCTTGCTAATAGATACCAACACGTCTGAAAAGCAGCGCTTGCGCGCTGCTATGCTCAACCTAAAAGTCAGTAACAGCACAAATCTTGATATATCAATTACATTCATTTGTAATAAAGATTTGTTTGTCAAACTGACGAAAATAAACTCACAACCCGTGCATTAACCAAATAGTCTGTGCCATTATTACAATGAAAGTTCCAGACCTTAGCACCATGGAAGAACATGATAGAACCCTAAAAATAAGAAATAAGAGGAGCCCAACATCCTGCCTCACAATAGTAATCCCACATCAATAACACCAGTAGTCAAATTCCTGGCAGGACTACATTTTGTGCCACAGCATCATTCCAATACACTGTGGTCGGTATCTGATATTATGTCACAATCAACTTTAAGTGGTATGCTCCAGGATGTTATTTCTACAATTATAAGACACATCAACTGCTTCACACGCTTACCACAAAACGAGAATTTAGCAAATATGAAGGGAGATGAATATGCTATGGGTTGACTTACAGATGTGGTAAGAGCAAGTGAAGCAGCACATATTGCCTGGGTGGCAACATTCAACAGAAAACAAGTCTTATACAGTCTCAAAAACGTCTATTCAAACAGTGCAAGTTGTCTTTGTACAGGCTATGTACATCCAACGTGTGTGTGTGTCTTTCACAGGATCAACCCATGCTCCCTTTGTACTTTGCAACAACCGCATATCATAGCAAATGTCACAACTGTGAAATGTCCAAATAAAGATGACATGGTGAAGAATCCTGAAGCAGAAAACCACGAAAAAATGTATACGTTTTTTTGACAAAATAGACACATTACAAATGATAATATATATGCGGATACATTCACTTAGAACAATTAAAGATAAACAATCTACATGAGCACAGTAGTCAATGTGTCTACACTTTGATCAACAAACATCTTTGCCCAGGAATTTTCATGACCTACCCATTTCTAAAAAATGTCCAGCAGAGATTGATATTCTTAATATATTACAAATTGTCCTGACATTAAATGTAACATCATGTAAATATATTTTCACAATCATGTAAAGAACTTGTCAATAACATCTTGACATATGAATTCCTTGCTTTTCAACACTCTCACCTTCATTTGGCATTTAAACATCCTCACCCTGTGGTTCATCATGTTCTCAATCCTCTGCAATATACGGGATGTTCCATCACAGAGCGATGTTCTGTAACATGCAGCCCGTCATGTTGATTTGGCACACCTTATCGGGTGAGTAGAGGATGGCTCCACCAGTCTTATCCAGACAGTAAAATCTGGCCTTCAGGAGCCCAAAAGCCCACTCCACTGGCCTCCGTGTTCCCCTGCCATTGTTGTATTCCTCAGCAGGACGTACAACCAAGGTCGGTTAGTATAAGTTGAGTCTCCTATATGAAAAATAGGAACAAAAATAACACAAAATATATAAACCCATTGTAGCTCCTTAAACTAATAATAAACCAATAATCATATTGACAGATTGTACTTACCACCAAGCCAGGTCCTCTCTGGTCCAAGTTGTGACATTTTCAGGGGTATGCTGCTGTTTTGAAGTACAAAGGAATCATGTGTTGACCCTGGGAAATAGACACACGTGCAGGTGATGTACAAATCGAAAAACTGATGGATTAAACCCAGACCTTTGACTGGGTGTGAATGTTTGATTTGTTCTGCATTCCGTCAATCATCTGTTGTTTTTGCATTTGTTGCCCTAAGTAGGAAGGGTATGCCCAGCTGTGGGTACCGTGCTTGCTATGCAACCAAATTCAAGATAGCCTGGCTGATGAAGGGTGATACACTGTAACTGACCCAAAGATGTTCGTTTCTGATCCAGGGAGAGCCTGGCCTGGCAGTTCAGGCTGGACTTTTTCCATGTGAAACAGGGTCAAGAATGATGTGCATATGGCTGAGCCTAAACTGAAATGGCATGGCAGGCAAAAAAAATAATGGATTAAACCCAGATCTGTGACTGGGGGGTGAATGCTTGATTTGTTCTGCATTCCGTCCTTCTTCTGTTGTTTTTGCATTTGTTTCCCCAAGTGGGAAGGGTATGCCCATATGTGGGTCCCGTGCTTGCTATGCCACCAAATTCAAGCTAGCCTGGCTGATGAAGGGTGATACCCTGAAACCCATCCCAGGATGCTTGTTTCTGGACTGTTCCCATGGGAAACGGGGTCAAGACTGGTTTGCATATGGCTGGGTCTAAACTGGAATGGCATGGCAGGCAAAAAAAAACTGACAGATTAAACCCAGATCTGTGATTGGGGGTGAATGTTTGATTTGTTGTGCATTCCGTCCATCATCTGTTGTTTTTGCATTTGTTGCCTCAAGTGGGAAGGTTATGCTCAGACGTGGGACCTGTGCTTGCTGTGCCACCAAATTCAAGATAGCCTGGCTGCTGAAGGGTGATACCCTGAAACCGGTCCCAGGATCATTGTTTCTGGTCCAGGGAGGGCATGGCCTGGACTGTTCCCATGGGGAACAGGGTCAAGACTGATTTGCATATGGCTGGGTCTAAACTGGAATGGCATGGCAGGCAAAACAACTGATGGATTAAACCCAGATCTATGACTGGGGTGAATATTTGATTTGTTCTGCATTCCGTCCATCATCTGTTATTTTTGCATTTGTTGCCCCAGGTGGGAAGGGTATGCCCAGACGTGGGTGCCGTGCTTGCTATACCACCAAATTCAAGCTAGCCTGGCTGATGAAGGGTGATACCCTGAAACCAGTCCTAGGATGCTTGTTTCTGGTCCAGGGACGGCCTGGCCTGGCAGTTCAGGCTGGATGGTTCTCATGGGGAACAGGGTCAAGACTGATTTGCATATGGCTGGGTCTAAACTGGAATGGCATGGCAGGCAAAAAAACTGATGGATTAAACCCATATCTGTGACTGGGAATGAATGTTCGATTTGTTCTGCATTCCGTCCATCATCTGTTGTTTTTACATTTGTTGCCCCAAGGGGGAAGGGTATGCCCAGACGTGGGTGCCGTGCTTGCTATACCACCAAATTCAAGCTAGTCTGGCTGATGAAGGGTGATACCCTGAAACCGGTCCCAGGATGCTTGTTTCTGGTCCAGGGATGGCCTGGCCTGGCATTTCGGGCTGGACTGTTCCCATGGGGAACAAGGTCAAGACTGATTTGCAGAAGGCTGGGTCTAAACTGGAATGGCATGGCAGGCAAAACAACTGATGGATTAAACCCAGATCTGTGACTGGGAGTGAATGTTTGATTTGTTCTGCATTCCGTCCATCATCTGTTGTTTTTGCATTTGTACAAATTGGATAAGCAGATAGCATGCACTTTGATTGAATGGAAGTTTTTTCAATTGCATTGACTGAATGGAAGATTTTTAGATTACAGTAGACCTGTTCTCTGGTGTGTGGTAGCACTAAGGCAATATGTGTGCCCTCAATTGATCCAATCACATGTGGTAGGCCACCCAAAGCATAACAATCTCCCTTCACATTTGCAAAATCCTCATTGCATTGAAATTGTATGAAGTTGTTGATGTGCCTCATCATTGAGAAAAGAACTTCTTGAGTCACACCACTGAAAGTTGGTTGTGACATGCCCTCAGATACTGCCACAGTGTATTGGAATGATCCTGTGGCCACAAAATGGAGCACGGCCATGATTTTCACTAATGGTGTAATTGAGGTGGGATTACTATTGTGAGGCAGAAGATCTGGTTGCAGCTTATTACATGAATCCAGAATAGTTTGCCTATTCAATCTGAATTTCTTCCATGGCTGCAAGGTCTGGAAATAGGCAGAAAACATGAGGCTGTCATCCTCTACCTCTTTCTGGGTTCATATGAAAAAAAATTCAAAGTGCAAACACCTTTTTTTTTAAACAACACAAATCTCATGTCTCTGTATAAATCTATATGTTTTTGCCACTGTACATAGCTTTTTTTTTGTGATGTTGGAAATTAAAATAACAATTAGTTACTGACATGGCGGTCAATTAATGTGTAAGTAATACAATTTAAATGTATTACTTATACATTTCATTTTATTTTTAAAAAAATGTAACAGTTAGTTAATGGAAGTATAAACTAAACCGCGCCACTAACACATTTAACCACAGTAACACACTATATTATACTGTTTTCATTTTAAAAAATACATGAAGCCTCACTCCTTCGCCAATGTGCATGTAAGGTAGTCTGTCTCAACAAACATGAATTTTGTTGGCAAACATTATTCAGTGAGGCAGACAGGAATGTGTACACATTGGTGACAAAGTAACACATACCCAGAACAACATTGTTGTGTCCTTTGTCATGAGTTGTAGGAAGGGATACCTTTAATCATCATATTAAAAGTGACAGTTATCCCGCCCCCCGGAAATGACGTCATTTCCGGTGGCTGGGACTTCCGGTGTCCCTGAAAGCCCTCCCCGGAAGTGACGTGTGTGCATGGGGGTGTCAAGTGGGATGTGCCCTCATGGTGTCACGTGTTAGCCCCCCCTTTTTTGAAATGTTGCATATAAGGAGCTGGTTAGAACGGGCCGTCAAACCGTGAACCAGGGCTGAAACAGTTTGGCAAGGTGTCATGAAGAGATACAATCCGATCGCAAGAAAAGCCGCCTCCTCAGGGGCCCTGAACACTATTGGTAGATATTACCGGACCCTACCCCCTCTTACGATGGATGAGAATGCACAACAGGGTGTCCCTGCCACCCAGGATACCGATGTTACCGGTTTTGAAGAGGAACTTTGCTATCGGCTTGAAAAGCTCAACCTCAAGGATGTGTCGACCCTGATATCCCCTATTAAGGGGGCCGACAGCGACAGCAATGCCTCGAAAGATGAATTAAGTGTTGCATCTAACTTCATAGACATTGAAGATGTTGAAGAATGTGTAGCACCACCGAATTCGCCCATCTATGAAGACATGGGCGTCCAGGAGGACCCCGAGTCAGAGGCCGTTATTGTACAGCCATCAGGTGTAAGCTCCGGCGATGTTTCTACCCCAATGGACCTCTGCGACTCCCAAGATTTCAGAGGAGCCTCTGAGTGTGACGCGAATATGGAGGTTGGTAATGACAGTTTTTTTTTTTATGCCTGTATACTCTAATGTCATACTTTTAACTAATAATGTGTCTTGTGCTTTCTGTTTGAACCCTAGAACGTAGCTGAAGAAAGAGAGCCTCTAGAAGGGTCAACTCCAAAGGTTAACGCCGGAATTTTTACTGCTTATGCTGTTCCAGACAGTCTGAAAGTATTACAAGCCAGAACAAAGAGCCTCGTAAGAAATGTTTCTGCACCTACACTAGCCGCGATTTTGAAAAGGAAGCTCCGGGCGTACCCTGGGCCACCATATGGCCAGTTAAAGGTTTTGCAGCGGCCGCTGTGAACGCTTGTGTTAAACGGGATTATTATGATCTTTGTTACGGGCATAAAATTAATGAGCCTCAACAGGAGGCTCATGAATGTTTATACGATGCATACACAGCAAGAATAATTCGCCACATTTGTAGTCGGATAGACCCTTACCGGGTATATAAGTTGTTAAGGGTTGTGTATGGGCTGTCTGCTGTGAAGAAAGGTGTCCACAGTGATATGATTAAGGTCTTGGCTGCGGCTGTCAATGAGATCCGATACGCTGCTGAGCCCTGCTCAAAACTCGACTGCATGCACGGGATGTGTCCCCACTTTGACATAAGTATGTTAGAACGGGTTATAGAAAGACGAATGTGTGACATTTATTATAAAAACAGAAGAATGATGTCTTTAGCCCCACGAAAGCTGTTTAAAAAAAATGATTAAAAAAAATAAATAAATAAAAAAATTAATAAAAAAAAAAGAAGACCATAAATGTGTTACTTAACGCTCCATACTTACTCACTTTTAGGCGGGGAATCCGGGTATCGAGATGCAAGATGTCTATGAGTTACACCCGGGCTACATCTGTATCGGGAGATTGATTTTTGTGCTGGTTAAAGAAAGAATAGCTGAAATACATCCTGTGACTCTGCGGTATCTGAACATTTCGGAACCTTCGGCCTTGTTGCAATGTAGCAGTCATGTGTGTATCGCCAAGTGGTGTATCAATGGACGGCTAAACGCATCTGTTAAATGCCGGACCTCGGACAAAGATCACAATCGAGAGTTAAGACTTTCACCTGAGACGGGGATACACGAGGCTTTGGAGAACATGACTGAAGATTATCTCACAAATAAAGGTTCTGAATGGTCCTGGCTAGAACTGTATGAACTGTTGAATTCTGTCAGTATCCTGAGTGTTCAGAGTTATAGGCGTGGGGAGCAGGAAGTCATGTCTAGAGCTATTGAGAGTATAGGTATAAAAATATAAAAGTTTGTGGCGCTTAGGGTTTGCAAAAGGACATGCTCTGAGTAACATGTGTAGTGGGTGTTGTACTATGTATACGATTGTAAAAAGACCACAGCGGTCCAGCGTTATGACATCTATAAGCTATGTAGCACAAAATGTCAAATACACGTTGGTTGTGTAGCCCAGCCGCACTTTTATGTTTTTCATGTTTAATAAAATGACCTTACACAAAACAGGCGTCTTTCATTTCGTGGTATTGGTGGGAGACAGCATGACGGATGCGGATTTAAGGAAGCTTTATTACGATAAACATGGGGTTGGAAGTTTCGGAGGCTCCGAAGCTCTATTTAGAAGGGCTCGAGCTGAAAATGAATCTGTAAAACGTGCCAGTGTGAAGACTTGGTTAGCTGGGGAAGAGGCTTATTCGCTGCACAAACCTGCCAGGAGACGCTTTAAGAGGAGGGCCACCGTTGTTAACGCACAGCTCGATTATCAGTGGCAGGCCGACATAATCAGTCTTCAAGATCTAGCAAAACATAACGATGGCGCCATGTATATATTAACAGTCATAGATGTCTTGTCCAAGTACGCCTATGCAGAGGCATTAAACGATAAAAGTGGTACCAGCGTTACATCTGCTTTTAAAGACATCTTCGCTAGCGGACGTGTGCCCCAGAAACTACAAACAGACGCCGGAAAGGAATTTTTAAACAAACATTTCCAAAAATTATTAGACCAGCACACTGTTCAACATTTTGTAACGCACACAGAGGTAAAGGCTGCTGTTGTAGAGCGTTTTAACCGTACTTTAAAGACGAAGATGTGGCGATATTTCACCGCCAACAACACCTACAGATACGTGGATGTTCTAAAGGCTTTTATAGATGTTTATAACGCCACCTATCACAGGACAATCAAAATGGCCCCTGTTAAGGTAACAAGGGATAATTCGTTAACGGTGTGGAGAACTGTGTACGGTGGGCGTCTCACGCCGAAGGTCAAGAAACCGAATTTAAAAGAAGGGGATCATGTCAGGGTTTCAAAGTTGAAGGGGGTCTTCACCAAAGGCTACCAGCAAACATTCAGCGATGAGATATTCATAGTGGAAAGTGTGCAGCTTAAAGAAGGGATATATATTTACAGGTTAAAAGACTACGCTGGGGAAGAGGTATCGGGTGTCTTTTACACCGAAGAGTTGCAAAAGGTGGCCTACGATCCGAACAGGGTGTACAGGGTTGAATAGGTTCTGAAAAGGAAAGGGAGCGGTGCCCGGAGACAGGCGTTGGTCAAATGGCGTGGGTGGCCCGAGAAATTTAACAGTTGGGTCCTGGCCAGCTCATTGCACGGTGTGTGAGGTCAAGCTGTAAGCGCCATGATGGAGAACTCCCCTTTTTATATCACGCTGCCATCCAATGCTTCGAAGGACATGTTCCCAGACAATCAGATTTCGAGTTATACGGTGAAACTTGCAAAACCAGTGGATTTGAAAGGCCCGTGGGAGGTGGCACTAACGGAAATACAGTACCCTAGAACTTGGAATACCTTTACAAAGGCCGATGTTAAATTTCATATAAAGCGCCCTCAGGATACCCTGACCTATCACCTGTCTTTCCCACACGGCTATTACCCCACCGTAGCGACGGTAGTCGAGGCCATCAACAAATCTATAGGCAGTATCGAGACGTATGCAAATATATATCTGGTATTGGATTACGTTAGAAGAAAAGTGTTTCTTAAAGCCCCAGAGCTCAGTACTGTGTTTAAATGTAGTGGTAAATTACAACAGGTTTTAGGGACCGTACAACATCAGCAAAGGCAGGTGGATCCAGACCCTACATGTCCCGATATTAACGGAGGATTTTATACACTCTACGTTTATAGCAATATTGTAGAGCCGCAGAGGGTCGGGGACAGTTATTCACCTTTGATGAGGTGGGTCCCTGTGCAGGGCGAAAATAACACGATGGTTAATATACAACATCACAAACTCGACTATGTTGCAATTTCTAAGAACCATTTTGACACTATAACCATAATGGTGTACAACGATCAGTCAGAGCCGGTTGCCTTTAAATACGGGAAAGTTATTGTCAAGCTTCATTTAAGGCCACGGCGCGAAGGTGACTATTAGACAGCTGCAATGGTCATCATGAAAACCTACGGGGATCCCTCTATGTACAGGGACTATTATAGAGTTCAGGCGGGGTATGGAGGCCCCCAGCCCTACTTTCAAGGGGCTCCGGTTATGTATGGGGCGGGATTGGGTGGTTTCTTCCGGAGCATGTTTAGGAGAGCCATGCCCTTTTTGAGAAGAGGGTTCGAAATTGCAAAACCTCATGTTAAAGCGGCTGCTACAAACATCGCCCAGGATGTCGTGGGTAGTGTAACGTCTGCGGTAGCCGAACGCATGAATAGACAGCCCCAAGAAGGAGCGGGGTTGCTGTATAAAGCGCATGGTGGTGTTAAAAGGAAGCGCAGGGCTTCGAGGCGTAGGGGTCCACCAAGGCCCTATAAGAAGCGCCGGACTACTTCAAAAGGCCCTCACAAAAGAAGAGCCGTAAGACGGAAGAGATCAACCAGGAAGAAGAGAACTCGTTCTAGTGCGAATATTTTTTAAAACATTGATCATGGCCTTCGTACACTGTGCATCGGGTGAATGCGCCAAATCTGAGTTAGATCTGTTTTCTCTCAAACCCACACAGACTAGCATTGAAAACAGTTTTTTCATGGAAGTGTCGCCGATGGCCGCTCTGACACCCCTTGCACCGATAGAGTTTTATGTGTCGGGGTCCACGGATATGTACCTAGATCTCAACAACACTCTCCTGCACCTCGTCTGTAAAATAACCAAAGCGAACGGTGACAACATCGAGGATGATGCTAGAGTGGCCCGATAGCCTACCCCATCGCAACAATGTTTAATCAAGTGGACATTAACCTAGGCGATCGCCTCGTCACACAGAGTGATAACATGTATGCCTACAGGGCCTACATAGAGAGTATTCTAAATTATAGTCGCAATGCGCTGGACACACATCTTTCAGTGGGGCTCTTCTACCGAGATACCGAAGCGCATTTGGAGAACACGGCTTTGGACGGGGACAATGAGGGATTTTAAAAAAGAGCCCGCTTCGTCACCGGCAGTAGGCATTTTGACCTCCTAGGGCGCGTACATTCAGACCTTTTCTTCCAAGACAAACTGTTAGTCAACGGTATCGATCTTAAGATCAAACTCAATCGTAACAAAGACGCTTTCTGTCTCATCAGCGGTGATGCAGAGCAGTATAAACTGGTTATATTGTCAGCGAGCCTGTTTGTAAAGAGAGTGAAAGTGTCCCCAAGTGTCAGACTGGCCCATGCTGAAGCTTTACAATTATCGAACGCCAAGTATGCCATTGAAAGAGTTGCTCTGAAGATATTCAGCATCCCCGCCGGAACCCGATTAACACAGCAGCAGAATCTATTTCTGGGGCAATTACCGAAACTCATCATCATAGGGTTTGTGGACAATACCGCTTTTAGTGGCGTCTACAACTCAAACCCTTTCAACTTCAAACACTATGATATCAACTATGCTGCTCTGGTTCACGAGGGCGCCGTGATCCCCGCAAAACCTTTCACGCCGAATTTTGGAACATCAAATTTTGTCCGGGAATATCTAGGACTGGTCTCGATAACGGGGAAACAGCTGAGGGACTCTGGAGTAGTTGTTTCAAGAGAAGGGTATGCTGCCGGCTACACTCTGTTTGCGTTCGACCTGACGCCTGACATGGAAGACGGCGACCATTACAACCTGATCAAAAACAGAAATCTAAAAGCGGAAATGCGTTTTACACAGGCGCTGGCGGCCAATGTGAACATGGTTGTGTTCTCGGTATTCGACAGCGTTATCCAGGTCAACCACGCCCGTCAGCTTATGTTTGACTATCATTGAAAAAGTGTAAAATACAAAAATAACAATTTTTTATTTTTTTTAAATATATCAAATGGACACTACGGAGATACGGGACTTCTTAAGTAGACATAAACATGCTAAGAAATACTTTCTAGGGGTATACCATAGCGATGGACTACTTGAAAAGATAGGTCCAGAAAGGCCCCGCACCCTCGTCTTTAACACCGATCCCCATTACAGGGCTGGTGCACATTGGGCGGCTCTGTTTCTGGATGTGGACAAGGTTATAGTGTTTGATAGTTTAGCCAAATTCCCTGAGCATAGTATTTATACAAAGCCGATATTCAAATATGTAAAAAAAGCATCACCCACTGTTAGGTATAATAAACTTCGGGTACAGGATCCTATGGCCATCACATGTGGGGAACATTGTATATACTTTATTACTAAAATGTCTGAAGGTATAACGTTTATAAATTTTTTTAATCTGTACTCAGACGATCTAGTAAACAACAATGGTGTTGTTATGAAATATGTGAATGAAAACTCCAGGACAATGTCGCACGTTGTTAAAGCAGAATATGGTCTTTGTCAAAAGTGTAAGGTACTGTAAAGCTGTTATTTGTACTTATGTGTGCCTAAAATAAAAAACATCTTAAACATGCTTTCATCCTTGGCATTTTTTTTTTTAATTCACACTGCGCACATTTTCAAACCATTTATAAACAAAAAGATGGCAGACTACTGATGAAAATTTAAAAGTGTTTATTACAAGCATGTTTCAACACTAACATTTACAAGGTTAAACATATAAAATGAAGCACAATTTTTCAAACCGTAAAAACTTTTAACAAAAACTGTACAGGTGTGCAAAATTAGAGCGGTAGCCAGGTGTTCATTTTGAATAGTCTCTTTTTAGGCTCCATAGGAAGAGCAGCACTGTTCCGAACGGGTGTTAGTTGTGGAAAGAAAGGTGATGTCGATATAGCGGGGCTCCTTGTAAAAACAGCTGGGGCCGGATCTTTTAATCTTTCAAGCTTACGGCGATTCTCTGCATTACCGATAATCGTGGAGGCAATGTTGAGTTCCGCAGCTGCACTTAGGAACTGCTCCCAGCCTCTAGGAGCGTCTTGTGTCGATAGGGTTTTACCGTGTGTGAGACCCCGGACCAGATCATACATATGGGAACCAGCAACCGGCTGCCCTTTGTAAACGAATTCACCCCGGTCGTTCCAGGTGGTCAAATCTTTAGTAGTAGTCATTTTACTGAGCAACATTTGAGCAGCCCCTCTATATTTCTGACTGATATTTTTTAAAAGGTCTAAGACAAAGGCATCCGTTGTGGGTGTGGGGCCTATGTCTTGAGATGCCGTAGAGGGTCCTGGCTGCTGTTCAGCATCTGGGGTGTACAGCGTCAGTTTGTTTTTTTCAGAGGTTAGCTGCTTGTAGTATTGTAGAAAGTTTTGAAGGGCTCCTGAGTAAAGCCCTGCTTTGTCGTGGGGTTTTAAATCAGTTCGGTTCAAAATGGCTTTGATTTCAGCATCGAGACGCTGCGTTTCGTTTTTGCGTATGTCCCAGACATCCGTGTTAGAAGGGCCAAGATGTTCCAGCTGTTGCCGTGGTACGAGGTACATTTTGTGGGCGTGCTCCATCAGGACCTCGACAGTAACCCTGTGATTAGGGGTATAGCTATACCTAACAGCGACCCTATAAAGCCTCCTGACTGTTTGAACAGTTTTCTTTTGGAAAGGAGCGATGCCCTCTTATTGCTGAGCTTCTTAATAATGTGGCGCTTCTTCTTCAGAACGCGGAACTGGCTCGTTGATATCGGGACATTACCTTTTAGGGTGTTTAGGGCTATTTCTGAAATGGCGGCCACTAAGTCGTCCGAGGCAGCGCAAAGGATTGCTTTTCTTTTAGAGGGGCTGGCTGTGATCAACATTTTTAGAAGGCCTAAATTACGCCGCAACCTCGCAGACATTGTGGGGTCCTTATATTACAAGGTTTAGAGTGTAAATGTTATAAACATCTTTTTACTTGTTCTTTTTATAGGTTTTGGGCATTGTTTTAGGCGTGTAGGCGACAGGGAAGTCACGTGGTAGTATGCCGGCTCGTAGTCTGTAGTCTTCAAGAGTGTTGGGTTTCAAATCCACCAGTAAGTAACCATGGGCTTTTGCTGTAGCATCGTTAAAGGCCTCCATGAAAAACGGGGTGTTTCCGGGGTACATTTGTTTAGCTATAATTGAGATCTGAAGTTTGTCTCTGGGGTTTTTAAATAAGACCAGGTATGAGGCGTTGAGAGTTATGGACCGGCTGCTCTTGCCCTTGTAAAACAGGTTCTGCACTATATAGCATATGCTCAGATTACGGTGGTGTGAATATTGCGTAAAAGCCCGCTCAATCTCCGGGTGGTCCCCGCCTTCACGCATGAGGTCATCCACCACGACCATGTTTACAAGTTGTTTTGGTAGCAAATCATCGTCGTTGAGATTATCGGGGATACCCTCTATAAACCGAATGTGGGGGAACTTTAGGGTGAGCTCCGTGTAAAGATCCTGCCAGCATGAATAAAGCCACACAATGTTGTTAGGGGTCTGAGATAAAACACCGGGAGCATTTTCTAGCAGTTTCTTTATAAAAAAACTATTACCGCTATTGGAGGGACCTGCTAAAATGGAGGAGAATGGGTGTTGTAGTCTAGTGTCCATATCTGGGTGGAGTTCGAGCCTCTAATGTCTTTTAGTAACCGTAAGGCAGTGTTTTGTAGTCCGATGTGAGGACCCGTTTGTCAAACACTACTCTTAAGGTTTTATACATAGGTTGGGTTGTAATTTCCCATTTTTTCTTGGACCTGACAATGCTAGGGTGGTTTACAACAATAGCTTTGCTATTTTTGTGATCGCTCGAGGTGGAGTATTCGTGCACCAGACCCTTCAGACTGTCAAAGTTTATTTTAATCGTATTGGTTACGTTTAAAGTGATACCTTTGACTTTCATGCAAACCTTGTTGTTTGAGGTCTTATAACTCTACGTCTTAGGGCCTGATGAGGTAAATTCCTGTATATACTCCCCCTTTTCGAGCTCGCTGATCAAATCCCCTAGATAATCACCCAGCGGAGGATCTTCATCACCCTCTTTACTCACAAAGATAACCGAGTCAGTGTCATGGTACAAACACCGTTCCTGAAGCTTGTCCAGCAACCTGTAAAGCTCTAGCCTGGCGTGAGCGGTTGTGAAGCAGGCTATAAAGATGTTTATATTGTTACACGTTGTGGGGTACTCTTTGGCGTATTTCCAGCATAGAACGGCCGTCTCGTCGTCAATAAATTCACAACTGGATATGTCATAAACCGGTGTGAATATATACTTAAAAAGCTCATCTGGATCTGTGACGATAGATGTGTTTGACAATTTGGTACGCTGTGCGAACTTTCCCCACAAGTAATTGAGACAGAGCTTAGCTAGCTGACGGCGGGCGGGGTTAACCTTAATGAACGCAGGTCTCAGTTTAATACCCTCGCGAGCTTTGTAATCAGCGATATACTTTTTCTTTGAGGGCTCATCGACACACCATTCTGGATACCCCGAGGCCTCCTGCTTGTCTCTGAGAAACAAGTTGATGTACTCAGAAAAGAGCTGGGTTGTTGTGTTTGGAAAGTGCCAGACTTCCAGGATTTTACCTAGGCGATACCCTTTCTCTAGGGCCGTCTGCACCTCGATGGTACACCATGTACCTTCCAGCACCCTCTGCTCATCACTATGCAGACATTCGCTAAGCTGTTTACTTTCAGCGCAGGTACGGCATAGGGGGAACATTAGCTTACCCTCGACTCTATAAGGGAGCACCGGAAAGTAAAGTTTCCGCGGTGGGTGAATCTGACACTTAATGATTCCAAAGTACTCTTTGAGAGGTTTAAAGTTCCGGTATATGATTGTAGGATGGCCCATAGGGTACAACTTCACCTTGTTCACAAACGGATACAGACTTGTGAAGTCGTAGTAATGTATTTTCTCACCAGGGCCAGCTACACGGTACAATTGAATGGCGTTTGTACGACCACCGAATAAGGCGTCACGGGGTTCCAGCGGTGAAGGTAACTGCTGGCTCTTAATAAAAGTGCTCAGTTCACCATCTTTCGATAGCTCAGTTACCCAATCATGTTCCCAGAGAGTTCTCAAAACAAACCCACAACTCTCAATATACTGCGCCTTCGCCATAGTCCTGCGGTGCAGATGTTCAAACGTGGTTCCCTGCAGTCTATTAAACTCATGGGGCTTGTAACACTGAGGGCATCCATGGTAAAAACACCCGTTGAACTCAAAGGCCGTTGGTACACCGTTAATTAATGCATACCCGTCTAGATAGTAGCGACCCAGCCGGTATTCGCCGCCCTGCAAAGCGTGCTGAATGAAGATGCTCTCATTCGCAGAGATGTACATGAGCCACTGAATAGAGGGGGTGGAGTAACGTTTCTGCTTGCCGCTATAGAGGTAAGGTGGTACTAAGGCGATAGTTCCAGGCAATAAAAACATGTGTTTATAAATAGACATGCACATTGAAGCCAGAGTAATGTTTTGAAATGGGTCCAGGTATACAGTTATTTTTTCTTTACTCTTGAGTGATTCGGTTTCAACAAACAGGACCCGCTTTGTCATCGCCACCACAATATCTCTGAAAAGGTTGCATGCTTTTCGCAATATCAAAACATCCGCCTGACAGTATGCTTCAATTCAGTTTGAAAATGAAACCATTTTTCACGGTTTTCATCGTACCACTGTAGAAAACTCTCTTTTTCAGAGGGCATCATGTACTCGCAACCATAACTGTCGGGCGGAGGCATAGGGCCGCTGTAATTCTGATTAGCCCAGGTGTTAAAAAAGTGACGGAAATAACCTTTACAGCCTTCAAACCCAAAGGCTTTTGGCAGTTTGCTCAACTTCATGGGCAGAAAATTCAAGGTGTCTATGAACCTAATGTCAAAAGGTACAACCTTAAGCAGCCTTAGTTTGGAACCTTGGGTTATGAGACTATTGGGCAGCTTTTCATGTATCAGGTCACGGATAATGAAGAATGAGTCATATGCTTTGGAGTTGTGAGCCAGAAATGTATAATCCTGGTATCGAGGTTGCATGAACGTGATGAGGAAATCATTCACGCATGACCGTCCTTCAAACTCCCAGCTCTCATCACCTGTTAGATGGTGGGCGTAAATATAGTTTGGCTGGTGCACACCCGTCTCTTGCGTACACTCTATATCAAATACGATATAGTCTTCTGTTTTTTTCTGGTAGTGACTTCTGAGCATGTAACACTCATGTGTTGTTCCGGCTACAAAAGCCTCGGTACACCTAGGGCATTCCATGCCTTTACATTTGTGGTCGACAGGTTTATAGCGACCGCATGTCCCACAGTCGGCTTTAAGAACACATTGGGCTAGGCCGATGTGCGTGATTAAGCAGTCTTGCGACCGACAAAACAGCTTACACTTTGTGCAGTTCACTTTCTGAGCATTGTCATTGACACAACCGTCCCTCTGACACATTTTACAGTGAAATTCACACTGGTGTTTGGTCCGATTGTTGTATATATGATCGCAATGCTCGCACACATACTTGGCCCCTAGAAAACCCTTCAGGTTCAAGACACCGTAAAAGTGGTTTTCATGATGCAGCACATACACGGTCTTGTTTTTCACACCTTCATTGGTCGTGAAGTACTTCCAAGAACCGGCATGGTATAGAACTTTAACCGTCACGGCAAAGTGATTCTCAAAAAGGCCCAGATCCCCAAAACCTACCATTTTGTCAGACGGTATCTGAAGTGCCTCATGTGCCGCTACAGCCATCGACATAATGACGGCGTCTGGGGTAGAGCGGTCCATCAATAAGCCTGCAATGCTTGCGGCCAGACACATGTTGGCAGCTCCGGTATTAAAATCGAGCAACCACCGAGATTTCTTGCCAATGATTTTACTGTACATAACGCTCTTTAAGGCTCTGGAAGCACCACCCTCGCGACCCCTAACAACGAGGGCGATGATTCTAAAGGACCCATACGGCAATAATTCAGCCTTGCTCTGTAAAAGTTTAGATAGGTTTTCTAAAAACGTTACAGCGTCAAACACATCCCGAGATGACCGTCTGGTGAACAGGGGACTATTGAGACCCTGTCCCTGAAAACGCATCTGAAAGAAATCATTAGGACCCACATCGTGTAACAATCGTTCGATTAGCGCTTGCACAGCCTGATGTATAGCTATAATGCCATGATCTGAGGAGTGTAGGCGATCTAGGTTAACAAACCTAAACTCCTCATAGTGCTCTGTAGCGTTAAACCGCTCTACAACTCGACTATACCGTCTCACACTTTCCATAAATACTGGTTCTGAAGCCTCAGTTTGAGAATTACTGGTTGTTGGAGAGCTCACAGGGGTATGGTTAGATGTAGATGTGTTTTTAGACCTTCTGGTAACGCAGAGTCTGGCTTTCTTTAACTTTTTTATTACAACCTTGCGTTTTCTAGAGCTACCAAGCCACTTTGGCTTCTTATGGGCCCATCTGGTTTTTGGTAACTGGCCCCCGCCGATCTGAACAATATTTGTGTTGTTTACAAATGGTGACACTGACCCTACACCTACTTCGGATGGGTCTCCTTCAGACTGCTTAAGGCTGAGACGGCTCAGACCGTCACCCCCAGAGGGCCTGTAAAGACCATCAGCACCTCCTAACTCTATATTTTGAGGTCTTATGGGTGTTGGTTTTGGGGGTTGACATGACCTCTGACTATTGAACGCTCGTAAAACTCTTAGAGCTCTACTAAGTAGGTGCTGTGGCTTCTTTTCATATTTAGACCTACGGCCCATTGTACTGGTAAATGTACCTCTTACATTCCCCGTGTATGTACGCGCGCCTAGTCATGATGGTATGTTACCCATGGCTATAACTGTTGAAGCGCAAGTTTGGGCCATTGTGTTTCTACACCGAGCCATCAGCTGTTTTAAAGCCTTTCTGCTAGCTCTGGATGCCGCTATATTACCGCCGTTCTTACACAGTTTTAAAGTTTTTAGACGGAGCTGGCATTTTAATTGTCTGAACTACTGATGGATTTCTTTAATGTAGCTGTCTAGAACTCTAGTACGGTTTGAAAGGTTGGTTTCAAGGCCCGTACTTATGACATTAGAGGTATGATTGCCAACTCCCTGAGCCACCCCGGTTATAGGACAATGGCTGGCGTTATCACCCCCACTCACTGTTGATGGACCAGAGCAGGACGTAAAAACAGGGTTCCAGTGTGAACACTCAGGAGTTTGAGAGCCCTGATCATCGCTCGAGGGTGTTCCAAAACTCTGATTTTGCGTTCCGCTACACCCTATACTGCTGTCGGGGTATATTGATGAGGAGGGTGAAGACCACTGCGCACAGGCACTTGGCGAAGGACTGGTGGGGTCGTATGCCCCCGGGGGTGTATCGGGGGACATCAGACATGGGGAGGTTAAATGTTTATCGCAATAACGAATGGCCGCTGATGTAGAGGCAGTGTTGTGGCTGGGTGCTACTGATTGAGACCCTACTGATTGTAACCCTGAGGGGATCATCTTAGAAGTATCACAAGGGGATGCCGGGGCTTCAGAACTTTGGGTAGTACCAGCTAGAGCCTTAAGAAGTCCTATACAGTGGGAGTAAGGATCCTCTGCAGGGTGATCATTTTCCAATGATGAGTCATATAACACGGAGGGGATAGTTGTACACCCTGTAGGGGTTAGGGTGTGGCCTGACACCCCGGTATTAGAAATCTGGGCCCTAGGGGGAACCAGTTGTACCTTAACAACATTTTTAAAAGACAGGTCTAAAGGCCCAGATTGCAGCTCAGGGGTCTGGAACTTCTTCCTACGACTCTTTAAGGACAACCAATTATTTTAGGACTGCTGCACTGTTTTGGGGACCCTCCAGAGACCTCACACGGTACAAACAGTTGGGCGTTTGGTGTTGTACGAACGATAATGTCCGTTTGTCCATGCCCCATCCCCGGGATAGTTGTTGCAGAAGTGTTCGCTGTACTAGGTATTCCCTTTATGACGGATGGTGTGGTGCCATTAAGAGTTGTACCTGGACCATGATCGGTGGCTGTAGAGGGGT
The DNA here is from genome assembly GCF_031143425.1 of Pleurodeles waltl. Taxonomy (NCBI): domain Eukaryota; kingdom Metazoa; phylum Chordata; class Amphibia; order Caudata; family Salamandridae; genus Pleurodeles; species Pleurodeles waltl. Next base: position 298,154,848 of record NC_090442.1, read on the forward strand.
TGCAGGGCGGGTCTTGATGTTCGGGTTGGTTCACGTGTACCGATGACGCGGTGGGGTTTTGAGCAGTCCCAGTGCAGACCGTTAAAGATGACATCCGCTGCACAGGCTGAGGGCCAGCGTCTCCGGAGCTCTGGGGTGATGATTCTAGGATGTAAAGATAGCAAAATACATATTAGGGTTGGTTATAGATGCTATACCGGTGGGTGTGAAAGACGTTTAGACACACTAAGGACAGTATACATCAGACTCTACATATTCTAAAAATCACCTTGGGTTTTTCGGCTTGAGGGGCCCTTCTTAATAGGCGGGCCGTCCTTAGAACCAGGGGACTTCCTTTTGCGGGGCTGGCTTTTAAGCTTTGCATCCAAATTCCGGATCGCTTCATCCATAGGGACCACTCGGGATAAAAAACATAAAAAATAATGTTACACATACAAGATAATACATAGACTATACGAACTCACTAAGATGACCAAATATAGGTCTGATTGTAGGGCTTGTTAGGTTTTCAGAGGGGTTACAAAAATAACCCTAATATTTACCTGCAGAAACGTTATCCTGTGACAAGGTGTTTGACCCATCTTGAACATGAAGGATTTGTTGGAGAGAGGCAATCGCACACCTGAGTTCGGCATCATAACCTATGCAAACACATGGGTTCCCATTAGCAGTAAAATAAAAATAACATTCCTGACAACGTAGTTCAGAACGACCTATGGCCTGTAACTCACCTTGCTGCACGGTCTCCATTTCCACATGGGATTCCCCAGACTCTTGACAGTCCTGTGTACAAGAGAGACAGATTTACCTTTAAGCACCCCACAATTCATCTTCTAGGTCAGAACCCTTCATAAAAGCACCCCGAATGTTGAATTTTTTTTTTTTATTTGAAAAAATAAAAATAAAAAAAATAAAAAATATATATATATACATATATATATATCAAGATTCAAATTGTTGAATCCCTATGTTCTGTAAGTATAAATACATATTGACAACTGTAAAACTTTTCTCAAAAACTATACACGGTTTAATAAACAAATTCCACATGGTGGCGCTCTTGCATAATACGAGCTCTAAGATTGTCTCTATAAGACATAGCCAGGAAACCGGATCCTAGGAGCCATGCCTGGTTTTCACCTTAGCTGAACAAGGCTGTGAACCATGTGTGGGGGCAGAGCTCAGTCTAAACTCCAAGCTGAGCCAATTCCAACACCACACAGTCTTTGTTTTTAAAAAAAAAGAAAATGGCCAGATGTGGATGCAACATGTGTGAGGTCCTGGGTTTTTCAGGGCAACAAAATCAGATCCAATGCCATCCTGAACTACGGTGAGTGGTGTGGGGTACTTGAGGGGTCTGAGGCTCCCTACCAGGGTTAGTTATTTTTTAATCATTATTATTTTTTATTTATTTCAACAGCTTATATTTTTTTTTTATTTATGTGATTTTCTATTTTTAAAATGTTCTAGACTTCAGGGTCTCCTAAACCCCTGGTCACACTTGCCATATATATATATATATACATATATATATATTTTTTTTTTAAAGCATGCCCCATGGAGACCTGGGGTCTCTGAGCCTGGTGCTCAGGGCCCTCAAGGCCACCCAAACTTTATTTGTATTTAAAAAAAAAAAAAAAAAATGCTGCCCTAAGGGACCCTGGGAGCCCCAATCCCAAGGCCCCCAAAACGCTATTCATTTATTTTTTATTTTATATATGTGTATGGGCCCCTAGGGCCCTAGCGCGCGTGGTCAGGGCCCCACAGACCATGGCCACGCGCCATTAATCCTCCTTCTTTTTAAAAAAAACAACCAAAAAAAAATAAATGCCACACCATGGCGGCAAGCGATCGGATCACCGAGGCCTCGGGAACCCCTACGAGTTCTCGGTGAGCCGATCGGATGGTTTAATTACAGAGAATGGCGCGTTGAAACAAACACGGCATTCTCTGTATTTAAACCATCCAGGCGGCTCTCAGAAGCCGCTAGGGAACCCCCAGCGGCTTCTGAGAGCCGCCTTACCCCTTGTAGGACACCTGGTCCCCACCCGGAGACCGGTGTAATTATTCATTAAAGCTGTAATGCTTGCAGGGACCGCGTGGTTCCTGAGAGCATTTTAACATTAGTGAATAATTACAGAGGGTTCCCGGGCTCCCGCGGGAGCCCGGGAGACCCGTTGTAATTATTTACTAATGCTGAAATGCTCTCAGGGACCGCGTGGTTCCTGAGAGCATTTTAACATTAGTGAATAATTACAGAGGGCCCCTGGGAGGCCGCGGGAGCCCGGGAGACCCGCTGTAATTATTTACTAATGCTGAAATGCTCTCAGGGTCCACATGGTCTCTGAGAGCATTTTAACATTAGTGAATAATTACAGAGGGTTCCCCAGAGCTTAGGGCATCTCTGGGGGCACTGTTGTTAACTTTAGAGCTCAGTGCAACACAAAGCAGAGAGCTGAGCTCTAAAGTTAATAACAGTACCCCCCAGAGATGCCCTAAGCCACAATTATATATGTATGAACACATAATACCAAGGCTGAGTTACACATGTCTCTGAGAACAGCTCTGAAAAAAATTATAACGTGGTGTCCCAGAGCGCTGGTTATCTCTGGGGAGAACCAGAACTAGCTAGTACAACTTAAACCTAAAACCAACCCCCAAAATACAACCCCCACAAAAATACCTGCCCATGCACAACCCCTGAACCATCCCGTACAAATTAAGCCCTAGAGCAAACCCTAAAATAAGGGCAGACCCTCAAAAATACCTTCAAATGCATAACCCCTGAACCAGCATGTACAAATTAAACCCTATAACCAACCCACAAAATAAGTGCAGACCCTAAAAAATACCTTCACATAACCCCAGAACCAGCAAGTACAAATTAAGCCCTACAACCAGCCCACAAAATAAGTGTTCCCCCGCAAAATACCGACACATACACAACCCCAGAGTCAACATGTACAAATTAAACAATACAGCCCACAAAATAAAATGCTTACCCTTAAAAATACATGTACATACACTTCCCCAGAACCATCCGGTTCAAATTAAGCAATACAGCCATCCCACAAAATGAGTGCACTCACGCAAAAATACAAATACATAGCCCACGACCCTACAAGTACCAATTAAACAAAACCAACCCATAAAGTAATTACAGTATCTCAAAAATACACTAATAGCTTTTTAATTTGTATTTGTTTTTTATTCATTTTTTAAAAGCAGGCATTTTACATATCTATGTATAGTTAAACAGGTTGGGGCTAATGTCATTGTTAAACTATAGTAAAACACATACACACACCACACTTACAGACCTTAAGTAGAAGATGTTCAGCATCACCAGTCTGAGCTCTGCCCTTCATGTTTCCAGCCATGATGTCCTGATACAGCCCTGCTTGCCACAAATGTCAGTATGTAGTTCAGAAAAAAAGAGGTCTGTGAAGGTGGGGGGTTCTTATACCATGCTCACCGTGGTAATTATGCCTGTGCTCTATGATTGGTGGGACCTGGAAATAGACATCTGTTATAGGCTAGCAATACTTGGCCTTTGTTGTGTTTCAACTTTTAATTACTGGGTCAGTTTTCTAATTTAATCCCCTCTGTGACCCCTGGAAAGAATGTAGGCCCACCTCTGTTTTAGATTAGCCATGCCACAACAACCTCTGTTGTGTTTCAAACTTTTAATTACTGGGTCAGTTTCTAATTTAGCCCCCTCTGTGTCCCTGGAAAGAATGTAGGCACACCTCTGTTTTAGATTAGCCATGCCCCTCATCCTCTGTTTTGTTTCAAACTTTTAATTACTGGGTCAGTTTCTAATTTAGCCCCCTCTGTGTCCCTGGAAAGAATGTAGGCCCACCTCTGTTTTAGATTAGCCATGCCCCTCATCCTCTGTTGTGTTTCAACTTTTAATTACTGGGTCAGTTTCTAATTTAGCCCCCTCTGTGTCCCAGGGAAAGAATGTAGGCCCACCTCTGTTTTAGATTAGCCATGCCCCTCATCCTCTGTTGTGTTTCAACTTTTAATTACTGGGTCAGTTTCTAATTTAGCCCCCTCTGTGTCCCAGGGAAAGAATGTAGGCCCACCTCTGTTTTAGATTAGCCATGCCACAACAACCTCTGTTGTGTTTCAAACTTTTAATTACTGGGTCAGTTTCTAATTTAGCCCCCACTGTGTCCCAGGGAAAGAATGTAGGCCAACCTCTGTTTTAGATTAGCCATGCCACAACAACCTCTGTTGTGTTTCAAACTTTTAATTACTGGGCCAGTTTCTAATTTAGACCCCACTGTGTCCCTGGAAAGAATGTAGGCACACATCTGTTTTAGATTTGCTATGCCCCTCATCCTCTGTTGTGTTTCAAACTTTTAATTACTGGGTCAGTTTCTAATTTAGCCCCCTCTGTGTCCCTGGAAAGAATGTAGGCACACCTCTGTTTTAGATTAGCCATGCCCCTCATCCTCTGTTGTGTTTCAAACTTTTAATTACTGGGTCAGTTTCTAATTTAGCCCCCTCTGTGTCCCTGGAAAGAATGTAGGCCCACCTCTGTTTCAGATTAGCCATGCCCCTCATCCTCTGTTGTGATTCAACCTTTAATTACTGGGTCAGTTTCTAATTTAGCCCCCTCTGTTTCCCAGGGAAAGAATGTAGGCCCACCTCTGTTTTAGATTAGCCATGCCACAACAACCTCTGTTGTGTTTCAAACTTTTAATTACTGGGTCAGTTTCTAATTTAGCCCCCACTGTGTCCCAGGGAAAGAATGTAGGCCCACCTCTGTTTTAGATTAGCCATGCCACAACAACCTCTGTTGTGTTTCAAACTTTTAATTACTGGGCCAGTTTCTAATTTAGCCTCCACTGTGTCCCTGGGAAACCCTATAGGCACACAGCTGTTTTAGATTTACCTCTCTAAATTGATAGGCTGGCTCTAACAAAAGCAGCATTTGACCATTCCCACTTTTTTGGATTAGCCAACAGTGTGGAGGTTTGACCAGACCGCCCACTTTGCAGCCCTATGCAGAGGCACCCTAACAGCCACTTGGGCATGAATGTCTGACATGTCCAGACCTGTCCCTCTCAAGCTCTGAAACCACGTGCACATCACTAAGTCATACTTTTTACACATCTCATAGGCCAAAACCCAGGGGCTAGGACCCAGACACAGGGCTAACACGTGACACCATGAGGGCATATCCCACTTGACACCCCCATGCACACACGTCACTTCCGGGGAGGGCTTTCAGGGACACCAGAAGTCCCAGCCACCGGAAATGACGTCATTTCCGGGGGGCGGGATAACTGTCACTTTTAATATGATGATTAAAGGTATCCCTTCCTACTAGTGTCATGTCTAGATGATAAATCAATATTGAAGCCAAGGAGTTATTGAAAGGGACTGTTGCAGATGGACAATGTACATTGTTTAAAGGTTTCTTGCCACATGTTTTTGTTGACATGAGTTTACTATTCAAAACAACCAATTTGTGCCATATAGAGGTGTTAAACAGTTCCATGAGAAATTTGAAGAGTTTAAGAGAAATGATCAAAAATGAAATGGGAGTAATGATATTAATTTACAAAACTGTGAGCAAATGGGTTGATAATATGTTCCCTGCATGCAAGGGCGCTAGGGAAGTATACCTAAGTTTTAAAGCCTTGAAGTAGGTAAAATATTAAAATATCAAAATTAGGAAGTGTTTTGTTAAAGAACCTCATGATTATTACTATTTACACAGATATATACACCATCTTCAGGAGCAAGCAAAGAAGACATTGGCCACAAAGGCAGGGAAGCAGCTGGCCACTGTGTTTCGGGCGGGGAAACATCAGACACCAATGGACACACTGGCATAAGGGGTGAGGGGACAAGCATGGAGGCCACCAGCTCGACATCTTCATCAGAGGCTTCCACAAGCGACCAGTCCCTAGTGGTAGTGGACCCTACAGACTCTGTTCCATCTGCATCCTTGTTGCCACCCAGATTCCCATCTCCACCCCCAGGTGGCCAACCCCCCCCTAAAAGGGCTGGGGTCTCCTTTGTCGCAGGCAGCTCCCACCCTGCCCATCTCCCCCTGGCTGCACTCAGTGAAGATGCTATTGACTTCTTATGCAGCATTTCTGTAAGCCAGACAGCGATCGTGAATGGCATCCTGGGGCTTAGCTCCCAAATGCAACAGATGTTTGCATTTCTTGATGCCATTCATAGTTCAATATCTGGCTTGCAAAGATCTTTTACGAAAACAGCCCCTGCACTTACTGCAGCCCCCCAACTGGCCCAACCTTGTACTCCTACTTCAGTTCCTTCCTCATCCCAAATCTCACCTCCCAGTCTAGTCCCACGCACTCACCTCTTTGCAGGCATCCTCCTCAACCAACACAAGCAACACACCATAACCACGAGCACCACCACATCCACAAACAGAACACCCACTACCAGAGACAAAAGCACATCCAAACATGTTCATGCACACCTACATGCAAAACGACACCCAACAACCCAAACATTCACTGTCTCCTGAATACAAAACACCTACAAACCACACACATCCCAATATATACTTCTGCAACACATACAACTAAAGGCAGCTGAATGAGAGAGGTCCAATGGTAGAGAGCTGATCAAGATCCTACCCGCACAGTCTGTTGCATCATTTGGGGGCAAGAAAAAGAGGCTGTATGCCAAAATATATATGTCAATAATGTTGACCTTCCCTTATATTGACTCCAGAATATTGACTTCCAACATATCTCCAATCTATGGGCAGCAAAGATTTAGTATTCTTAAATCCTTGTCTACTTACTTTGATGATAAGGTTAGTAGTCAATAATATAGAGGTGATGTAAGTGGAAGTTGATGTAAAAAATGTTGTTTTAGTATAATACCTATGAAGATTCATTGCATTCTGCCACCATGAAGGGTGAGCCTCCTCTCCCCTGAGCCCACTCATGCTGCATGCAAGTCTGTGTACACTTTGCCGTTGCCTCTCAACATCTTGAGGATATCTTCAATGTCACCCCCTTCCCTGGGAATTTAGAGAGGTAATTAGAAAATGTTAGCCTGGGGAAAATGTATTGCATTTAACAACTTTAGTAGTTCAAGACTTATATCCATTCAATCTAGACATATGCTCTTAATCCATCTTGCACCATTCTAGTGGGTGCACTGGCAGTGAAACCAGCTATTACCAAAAATGAACCAGTAGTTGGAATCTATTTGACTATGGCTGTACATGTGTTACTGGACACCAGGCTCTGCTTCTGAAAGAGACCCGCTTTTCTGACAGGTGTGGGTGGCTCTGCGTTGCTTTGGAAAGCTCCCTTTGGCACTTCATTGAATCTTGATGATTTTGTTCCAGGTGCACAAAAACACATTAGCATTCCAGGATTCTAACTGGACCTAAGATCAGTCATGTGCAAACAATCAGTCATGTGCAAACAAAGAGATACCTTTCCACCTTTAAACTGTAGCAACTTGAACATCTAGCTTTGAAGTATAACTTTAGGAGACCAACACATTGGTGCTATGAGACTTTGGACCTGGGATTTGTCATCATATTCCATTGGATAGCATTGGGCATAGACCCCTATATATATTGGTCCTTATCCACAAAAATAAATCTATATGTGTAGATTTTCTCAAGTGTAAATTTACTGTACACTTTGTGGTAACTTTACTACCTTTGGCTCTTCACCATTTCCAAGTATAAAGTTACTGTAAAGTGTAGACTTACATGTACCCACCACCTAGAAATGGACAGTGGACCTAAATTTACCAGTGTAAAGTTATTATTAGTATCCTTTCAGAAGGAGGCAGAGGTCTCTGTCACCTTGGCTATGATCTCACTATGATAAAGTGTAGGGAAAAGTAAAAAAGTTTCTTAAATATTATAATGATAAATATTAATGCAAAAAGTTTTATTTTTTAAACTCAGAACAAATAAAATATTATCTTATAAGTGTATTAAAAGCCGTTTATATACATTTAAATATATTTAATTAATCTCTAATTTTTATTTTTTAAATAGATCCTGTGATACATTTATAAAGAAGATAAGATTTAAAGTTGTATTGGATAAACTCAGACTTTCAAGTTTTGGTGTACTTGAAACTAATTTGCCTATTTTTTTAACTAATTATTGTTTTTATTTTATTTTACTTTTATATTTTCCTCACTATTTCAGTAGTGAAGCACTTATAGTTGAAATAGTTATGATAATATTTACATATTGTGATAGACAAATAAAACGGAGGACCATAAGCATCTATTTTAATAACGTATGTGAAAACTGTGCAATGACATATATATATGTTAAGCATATCATAATATATGTATGTATATATATATATATATATATATATATATATATATATATATGTATACATTCACTTAAAAAAACAAAGGTTACAGGGACGTCATAGTTAGGCTCACATTTTAACTGTATCAAACCATAGAAATTCACCAGTTAGAGTCATCTCAAGTAATTATGACTTGTGCCTTAAGGTAACTATGACTTGTGCGCTAAGGTAACTATAACTCGCGACCTCATCATGCACAGTTTTTCTTCAATATTTTGGAGTAATTTGTGGTATTTGGCAGTACATGGGGAGGGCACGAGTTGTAGTTATTTGAGAGCATGGGTTATAGTTATTTGAGATAACTCTTACTATAACTGGTGAATTTCTATGGTTTCATACATTTAAAATGTGGGCCTAACTATAGTGTCGTTGTAACCTTTGGTTCTTTAAGTGAATTTCTATGTTTTTTTTTAATTCTGTTTCCTAACTATAACGTCCCTGTAGCCTTTGTTTTTTCAGTGAATTTCTATGTTTTCTTAATGTAGGGTAATTTTCATTAATATACATTAATCCAACCAACGCCGTGCACGGCCTTCAGGGGTTGGCCACAGGGCGTAGCCTGCGGCCAGACCCTGCGGCCAATCCCCCTAACCACCCAATTCCACACTTCAATCAGCCCTTTGGATGTGTACGGCCTGTCTCTCTGGGTGTAAGAATATGTGTGACAGGTTGTATATGAGTGTGAGAGTGGCTGTGAGAGTGTCTGTCTGGGTGTGAGAGTTGGTGTGTCTGTGTCTAGTGGGTCTGTGAGCGAGTGCGTCAGTGACTGTGTGGGTCTGTGAATAGGTGCATGAGGGTTTCAGTGGGTCTGTGAGTGGGTGTGTGAGAGTCTGAGTGGGTCTGAGAGTTGGTGAGTGAGTGTATGAGTGGGTCTGTGAGTGGGTTCATGAGGGTCTGACTGGGTATGTGAGTGGGTGAATAAGTGTCTGAGTAGGTCTGTGAGTGGGCACATAAGGGTCTGCGTGGCAGTGTGAGTGGGAGAAAGAGATTGAAAAGAGAGAGAGAGTAAGAGGGAGAGAGAGTTTTTCAGTCTTTGTTGAATGATATACTTAGAATTAGATATTTTTGGACAAATTGAATAGAAAAATGTGTTTGTCAATTAAAAATAGTGAGATCACCTTTTATTATTAACCTTAAACTTTTGATGTTGCCAATAAATTAAAGTAGGGAAAGTGATCACAGACACACCTGGTCTAGAACCTTCAATTTTCATTGTGAGGCTCTGTGACCTTTACCATTGTGCCACAGGTGACTCCTTACTTTTCTTTTTCTTTAGTCATTGCATGAAGAGACCATTGCAATGACTATCTCTCTCTCTCTCATTCAATTATGGGATGAGAGAGAGAGAGCAAGTCACAGCATCACAGGGGGAGCCTCAAGGCCCACGCGGCTCTAGCCATCCACGCATTGTGGGAGCCGGCATTGCTCCTCCAAGTATGGAGCTGCTATTAAAAACATGCATGCATGCAGGAAAGACAGATGAAATCTCTGCTTTCCGACAGCGGGAGCTGTTTGGCAGCTCCCGCTGTCAGAAAGCAGACTTTGTTTGCTTTTGCTTGGTGGGAGCTGTTTGCTTCCATCAAGCAAAAGCAAACAGAAATGTCCCAGGGCAGGGCACCCCAGGACATAGCAGGAGCCCATATTGGGGGCCGACTTAAATAACCTTTTGCCAGACCTAAACCTTCCAAGTGGTGCTATCCCAGGCCTGGAGCAATGTAAGACGGGCTGAAGGTGCTCTGCCAAACCATCTGTGGATCCAACACAACTGGGGCATCTCCTCTACTGCATGGACTTTCCCAATGCAAGGACTTCACATTGCAGCCCACTGCAAAATCGGAGCTAACACTGTGCAATGCATTCTTGACACAGTCCCTTACATTGCAAGCCTTTCGTCAACAGCAGCCTCGATGACGATGCAGGAGTACGTATGGCAAACCTTGCAGCTTCTTCTAAACCAGCTGGTGCATAATGCATTCACGATGCAGGACTTTGCATCGAGAGCCCCCTCGTTGATGGCCTACTCGAAGACAAAGGACCTCACATCGCATCCTCACAGCTCCTCAGAACGGATGCTGTGTGCCACATTTCTGACCAGGACCTCACATCGCCTCGGCTGCACATCTTATCCCAGATGTGGGACTTCGCAACTCTTTGCAACTAGGTTTTAGGGTACTCTTGTTCAGCGGGCCTATTTGTGGCCCTTTAGATGGCCCATACACCATCCTGGTTGACCTGAACTTGTGACTTTGTCCAGTTTACCATGACCAGATATCCACAGTTGGTGCGTTGTGCTTTTTGACACCATATTAATTGAAATCTTTAAAATTGCATATCTCTTGTTCTACTGATTGGATTTTTGTTGTTTTGGAATGGGATTTTTCCTGTGTTGTCATCACTTTATTACTGTTTGAAGTGCTGCATAAATACTTTGCAAATTGCCGCTAACTTAAGCCTGACTGCTTTGTACCAGGGTTGAGCAAATGTTAATTTTGAGTTGCTGGTGGCTTGACCCTGACATGGATTGTGATTCCTGCTTGAATAGGATTTCACTCCCCTCAACCAGTAACCCAATACCACTTTGCATTAGGCAGGCCTCTGTCTATAGTGTCACAGTGGGTGAAAAACAATGGGTAGGAATACTCCCTTCTGCGATTCCAGTTGTTGAAGGGAATTGTAAGCATTTATCCATAACCTAGTGTTTAGTTGTTGCAGAGCTCTTTGACTAACCTCCAGGTTATTGTCCTGGCAGGTGTAGTACCAACCTAAACTGTTATAACACCTATTATTAAATACATTTGGTGATTTAAATTCATACTAGGAAAATTCAAAATGTATTAGCAAAAAATACAACTGGACAGACTCACTACTTCTTGCAAGCTCCGAATTGTCTCTACTACAAATAAGTGGCTCCAGTTGGCTTGCCACCACAATCTTAAGAGGCTTCTGTAGTACAAGACTCTGTCTTGTTTCCCTCTCAGTAGTTTGCGTCCACGTGGTACCTCAAACTTGGAGAACTAGGGACACTCCACCATTTCTTTGGAAGCTCCATGGTACCTTTACTGCGAGGAAAGTTTCACTGGTCAACTCATGATCCAAATGCTGTCCTGAAGAGGGTTCTGCAAGATGTACTCCCATGGGGTGTGATGAATTTGTCAATAGCGACCTGGCAGGTGTAGCAAGGGGGGGGGGGCAAATATATGGGGCTCATCACTATGAAGGGAAGCAAGCCACTGAATTCACTGCCAGTCATGTGGAGCTGAGGGTGGTTGGAAAAGTAGATGCAGACCACACGATTCACCAGAGGCATTCTGTGGCTGTTGGGTGGAGGAGAGTAAGCAGCCTGCGGCATTACCAGGACATGCTTTGTGGCTAGGGAAGGGAGAACAGGCAGTGCCATCCATATGTTTGTGGGTGCTGCAGTATCTGAGAGGAACCCGGTAGGTATCTTGTGCTATCAGGTTGTGAGAAAGAGAGCCGACCCTAGCATGTTGATGAGAACAGAACTACCTTCTCATCCATCACCACCACCAATGGAAAGTGTAATGGAAAAATGTAAACATCTGTGGAAATGTTGTGGGCTGATACAAGACTTGAGAGATAGTCCATCTAAGGAATGGCTAACAAGAAAATATCTGAGAGCCTAATTGTTAAAGAGGGTTATCACAAAGCCCACTCTCTCCCTCTCTGTATATTGTTTTGGGGCATTGATGACTTGAGATCTGCCAGCCAGCTAAAGTTGGCTGAACCCAGACCTAAAAACCATGGAACACATAGGGCCTCATTACAACCCTGGCGGTCAAAGACTGCCAGGGCTGTTTCGGCGATTATACCGCCAACAGGCTGGCGGTACAATCTGGCATATTATGAACGTGGCGGTAGCGCTGCGGTCGCACCGCCGGGACTGGCGGTTTCCCGCCATGGTTGTCCCGGTGGTTTTAATCTGCCAGGGCTGCGTTGCTTGCAGCGCTGCCCAGGGGATTACGAGTCCCCTTCTCGCGAGGCTGTCCATGGCGGTAGAGACTGCCATGGAAAGGCTGGCGGGAAGGGGAGGCGTGGGGCCCCTGGGGGCCCCTGCACGAAGAGGAGGCCCTGGGCCCCTGGGGGCCCCTGCACTTCCCATGCACTTGGCATGGGCAGTGCAGGGGCCACCAGGCACAGCCCCACTCTGCTTTTCACTGTCTGCACAGCAGACAGTGAAATGTGCAACGGGTGCAGCTGCACCCGTTGCACGGCCGCAACACCGCCGGCTCCATTAGGAGCCGGCTCCAATGTTACGGCCGACATCCCCGCTGGGCTGGCGGGCGGAAACTATGTTTCAGCCCGCCAGCCCGGCAGGGATGTCATAATGCGGCCGGCGGGATTGTGGCCGCATAGGCGGCCGCTCGGCGGTAAAACCTTGGCGGGCGGCATCTGCGCCTGCCAATGTTGTAATGAGGGCCATAGTTATACTGTTTGTGGTTCAGTAATACTGGGCCTCAGGGTACCGATGGTAAATGATTAGTATTGTTACAGCTGGAGCCGACTTTCCTTGACTACTCTGGGAATGCAAGAATCCGAATGTCACTTTTAGAATAACTATAACAGAACAGTAGTTAATACTATCAAACTAAACATTAGTATTTGCAGTGACAATTTGTAATTGTTTTAAATGAGAATGCATTCAGTATTACCATTTACAGCCATGTTTTGTCCTTTTTTGTCAGTCTTCCTGGTTACTGTTTGCCAGAATGACGCTTAAATTTGAAATTCCTTCCCTCTTGAGATGTATTATCCACTGCCTGACTTCAGAAATGATAAAAATATATCAAGTTATTTAAGATATCTTATGCCGATTTATTTTACCAGGATATATTACATGTTATTTGCACCTGGATGCCGAGCGACATTTTTTACAGTGCTACAGTCTGTAAGGACATCTCAATAAAATCTTTAAAAAAGTAATTAGTGACTGTCACCAAAAAGTAGAGCTGTCAGCTCATCCACTACAGTCATACTGAGGTTCTAAATATATGTTTTCCTAATTGACCATTCAAGCTTAGGTCACTGGGAACTTTTATACAAAAGGTGCAATATTTTATCCGAGCTTGACGTTTGAGAGCTCCGTTTGAGACCTCGGCTGGCGGTGCCGTACCAACAACATCACATGGCTTCTTAGAATGTCATGTTGACCAGAAAGTTATCAGTCCATTCTGAAGTTGATAAAATGCCTCTTTTTCTCGGTTAAATATAGTTCTGTACTTACTGTGGAGTTGTACTGCCAGGGCACTGTAATGGACGCAAAAAGCTGCTTCAGTAAGATGTGGTAGGAGGAATATGTGAAGCAAAGTGTGTTTACCATTATAACGAACGTAAAGTCCTTTCCAGTTTGTTAGGTTTTGTTTAATAAACTGGATAGTATTATCCCTATTTTTTTTAACAATTTCCAAATGTTGGTCCTACTTCACATATGCAGTTATTCTAGCTGCTATGAGAAAATTTTATTTGAGCATCATTTTTTGGCGTGGACAGACCAAAGGCATCAGCGCGCTTTACGGAAAATAAAAATTCAATTAGCGTGTAAAACAAACACTAAAAGACAATGCCTTTCTCCTCGAAATCTGGAGATTGGAAGTCGAATATTGTAGAAGATTCAAATTAATCCTTTTGTAGGCTAACTAAGGACATGATGTCTGGTTTGCATTTTAAGTCCTCGCTAGAACATTTAAAAAACCCTGCTGCAGTGAGGATAACAAAAATGGTTGTTTCTGTATAGAATGCATCTATGAGGCAAATAATTTAACGAGTCTGGCCCTGTTCGATCACGTCTTTCAACCTCTCAACCCTCTCTCACCACCTCCCTTGTCTTCTTTCTCTGCCTATCCTGTACCCACAACCTACATCCCAGCACACACCACAGTGGATCCCAAACCTCCCTCTAGGCCTCCAATTTCACTAACAAAGACAATTTCACAGTAGATTCGCAACTGCCTCATAATTTTGTCTCTATCTAATTCACTTCTTCCTCTCAGAAAACTGGATGGCCTGCCACCTCCCTCCCATCAATCACCCAAGCAGCCAGTTCTTTACATTTTCAGTGCTCCAATCCCCTCACTCATCACTTTTCATCACTTCCGGTCTCCTTACTCCTGCTGTGTACCTCCCCACCACACTTCATCCTCAGTGACTCATCCTCTAGTTCTCAGCTCACTCTCCCAAGTTGTAACGTTCCCCAGCATCATATAGCTCCCCCACTTCTCTACCTCATACCTCCTCTGCCTCCCACCTTAACAATTCAGCTACATTTCAATCTTTACGTTCCCAAATTGTTTTTTTTTCCCTGCGTGACCCTCAGATTCCTCGCAGCTACCACTGAGACTAATTTTATATCACAAAAGGCACCCCAGGTTGTATCTCTCTGAGTTTCACTGCTCTCCTCCTCTAGAATCATCTATTGCTAATCAGACTGAGAAAATTGGGGCACTATCTAAGAAAATGGTCAGTTACCTTTATCTTTGATCAGGCGAAAGGGATGTTCACATATTATCATCAAATGAACTGTAAGTCCTGAATGTAAAAACCTTGGAGGGTAGACTTCGAAGAAGCAATCATGATCACTGTCCCAAGAGAACAAAGTCCTACATGAGGATGACAAACTCTGCATACTAATTACAAGTTACTAAACCACAGATAACACCTCTAAAGTGGACTCCCAGTCCTAATCACCTTCTCCATCCCTATCATCATGATCCATAGAGCTCTCTGTTCCTACCCAATGCCCAAGAAGAAGGAACTGGAAAACCTTTATGATATTCCCCTCAAACAGCCAGAAAATAGCATAGCCTACCCACTCCTCACTACAGTGCGTACTGAATAATGCTGATTTGCAGTTAAGCACTGCATGGAGATCTCTGATAACACTGTGACTAATGCCCTGACAGAAACCTAGCTTATAGATTTCTCAAACAATATGTTGCACATCTTTTTTCTCCATAACACTTAATTCTAAGGTGTGATGAGAAGAAAGAAATGTAGTGGAGTATCTGTTATCAACAAGAAAACCTTATACTATGGTAAACTTCCTGGTATTCACTATCGTCCTTCAAAAAGCTCTAGAAATCTCCGTTCACAAGATCTCTAATCTCAAATGTAATGTTGTATACCACCCCTGTTGAACATACCACAATCAGTGAAGAGGAAGCACAAGGCAGATTTGCATATGGCAGGTATCTCTCTAGAGTGGCACAGTGGGCTGAATATAATTTTGTAATGCACCCAAGAGCAATATCTAGTGGCTGAGATTAAGTGAAGCATTCCACAGATCACCTTTTTTTTTTCAGTTGAAACCTCATTTGTGACGTATGCGCAGACTCGGTACCTACTTACTGTGCAGCTGGACTCAAGCAATACTTCCATAATGAAGCCTATATGGGGCAGAACTGATCTGGGATTGCTTATGTTCCTGTCTGGAAGGGATTTGGTCTAGGAGTTTTGGCTGGACCGTTCTTATTGGAACAGGAGCAAGACTGATTTGAATATGGCAGATCTCTGCCGTGTGTGGGTGAAAAATGAGGTATTTGAATATGGCCCTGAATGATTGCCAGTGGCTGAATATAATTAAAGCTTTTCATCCATCATTTTTTTGTTTGTTGATGGCTTACGTGTGATGACTACACCCTAACGTGAGTCCCGTGCTCACTGTTCCACAGGACTCAACGTATACCTCACTGAGAAAACCAAACCTGGTCTGGGGGTTCTTTATGTTTTCCTCTGTATGGAACTTGACTTGGCAATTTAATCTGGACTGCTCTTATTGGAGCAAACCAAGACTGATTTCCATGTCATGTCTTGTCTGGATTGGCATAGTTGGTAAAAAACCATGGACTTGAAGGTGACCTGAATGCCAGTGGCTGAATTTAATTCAAGCATTCCATCCATCACCTTGTTGTTTGTTTCTGGGTACTGAGTAGAGTAACTAATACCACTATGCATGTATCTATTGCTATTTATACAGCATGAGTCTAGCTAGGAAGAAATAGGGCTTGTGTATGAAATATGATGCTGACAAACGATCATCAAGTAGGGATTGCACAGCTACATTTCACATTTTTAGGCACAGTTTGATAAAGTAAATTGTCTAGAATAACAGGATGTCAAGTCAAGCATCGAGGCCTACATTCATACCCTGTTTCACTATTTACAACGTTAGCTTGCCATCAGGTCTATGCTGATTCATTGACTAGGTATTTGGATTAAAAGGCAGTTGTTTTTAGAGGAGCCTAAGGGTACATACACTGAGAGGCATTTTTAAGAGCCCCTAACGCGACCGGAGTGTCACTTTTTGTGACGCTCCGGTGGCGCAAACCACTGCTCCATATTTACAAGGAAGTGTAACGCCACTTTTTTGGTGGCATTACGCCTCCTTGTAAATATGGGCCACTCTAACACAGTTTTCTGCATCAGAGAGGTGTGCCATGGGTGGTGCGGTGGGTATTCCTACTCATTACCCATTGCTTTTGGTGCTGCCTAAGATCTACGAGTTGTCGTAAACCTGAGGCAGCACCAAAAATTAACGCCACCCTAGGGTTGGCGTTAGCATGGCAAAACGAGGAGGACAGCTTTTATTCCTCCTCGTTTTTAGCTTTTTCTATGTGTGCTGCATTAAACATTGTTGCAGTATGGTTTCCCCATAAACGACAGAATACACAGTATTCTTTGCCACCCCTCTTTTACTGAGGCTGATTTTTGGGGATGATGGGGAAGCTGTGTTGTGTCTTTTTAACTGAGGAATGACGTTTTTTAACCTAGGAGTGTGTTCTACCACAACATCTACATTTAAAGGTTGACCTGCATTTATATGAATTTCACAATTTAGACTACTATGGCCCTCATTACAACCCTGGCAGTTGGTGATAATACTGCCAACAGGCTGGCGGTAACAAAAATGGAATTATGACCATGGTGGACACCGCTCACACTGACAGCCACTTTAACACACTCACCGCCACGGCGGTAGCAACAAGCATCACGGCGGTAACCGCCAACGGCCAGGCGGAAGACAATGTACCGCCCACTGTATTACAACGGGCCTATCCACCACCTTTTCTGGGGTGGTACCAACGACATAAAAAGCACGGCAGAAACAGTGAACGGAAGGGAAACGACTCACCCCTGGAGACTCAAGGAAGAACCACGCCTCCATGGAGCCCGAGTTGCAGGTGTTCCCCATGCTCGTCTATCTCCTTCTTCACCATGAATACCAAAGCCGGCGAAGACGACCAGTATGAGTACTGCCGCCTAGCACACAAGGGAGGGGGGGAGGAAAAAGAGAGTGACACACACACGCAACACGCTCACCCCCAACACCATGCACACAAACAGATGCAGTAACATTACATATACATCCCGTACCCCTCAGGAATAATGCAAGGACAAAAGGAATTGATTAAAGTAAGTGTAATAAGATAAAATGCTCGAAAACTGTGCTTCAAAATCAAAAAAGTATATATATATATATATATATATATATATATATATATATACACACACAAATGGAGGGACACAGCCCAGTCCAAAATGTCTGTGGGCCACAGGGCCACATCACATAGGCCAAGGCCCCACTTGACTCCTGCAACAACATGGAGAGAACACTGCAGAGGCATCAGGAGGGACACAGCCCAGTCCACAATGTCTGTGGGCCACAGGGCCACATCAAATAGGCCAAGGACCCACTTGACTCCTGCAACAACACAGAGAGAACACTGCAGGGGCATCAGACGAAAATACACAGGCACCTCAGGGGGACGGGGAACGGGGGACACCTCAGCCGGAAGATGGAACAACACCACTGGTCCTGGAGGGGGCAAGATGCACATTACACTGTCCTGGGGAGTGCAAAGCCCCAGTTTCTATAGTGGGTGGTCTGCCCACTGCCTGGTCCTGGGGTGTGCAAAGCCACAATCTATCAAGTGCGTGGTCTGCCCACTGCCTGGTCCTAGGGAATGCAAAGCCACAGTCTCTCTAGTGGGTGGTCTGCCCACTGCCTGGTCCTGGGGAGTGCAAAGCCACAGTCTCTCTAGTGGGTGGTCTGCCCACTGCCTGGTCCTGGGGAGTGCAAGCCACAGTCTCTCTGGTGGGTGGCTTCTCCACTGGTTCTGGAGGGGGCTTTGTGGCCAGTGTGCTTAATCCTGGCAAGCAGGGGTGAGTGGATGGCTTCTTCCACTGGTTCTGGAGGGGGGCTTTGTGCCCAGTGTGCTTCATCCTGGCAAGGAGGGGGTAAGTGGATGGCTTCTTCCACTGGTTCTGGAGGGGGCTTTGTGCCCAGTGTGCTTCATCCTGGCAAGGAGGGGGTGAGTGGATGACTTCTCCCACTGGTTCTGGAGGGGGCCTTGTGCCCTGTGATGCAGCACATAGGGAGTGCAAGGCCACAGTCTCCCACCGGGGTGTCACAGCCACAGGATTTACAGGGGCCAGGATGCACTACAGTCCATGGAGGCAGGACTACACACTGCCCGCCGGCGGTGATGGCTGCTCAGTGGTGGCAGTAGCGGGGCTCCTGCCCGTCCCCTGCAGCCTCGGATGGCTGCGCACTAGGTCTGCTGGTGGTGCTGGCAGCGGTGGGTGGAGGCTCCTTCCCGTCCCCTGCAGCCTCAGACAGATGCCCCTGGGGCTGCTGGCACTGCTGCAGGCAGTGATGCTGGTGGCAGTGCTGGTGGTGGGGCTGGTGTCGGGAATGCCCGTGGTGGGGGGAGGCTCCAGCCCTTCCCCTGCAGCCTCGGACGGCTGAACAGCCATGGTTGGTGGTGGGGGCTCAGAATCAATCCCTGCACTAGGCCTCCTGACCTTCCTGCCTACAGGGGCAGGCCCCTTGCCCTTTCCAGCTTGTGATGCCTCTTTGTCCTTCACCTTGGCAGCCGGTGGTGCCTCCTTGCCCTTGTCCTTCACAGCTGATGGTGCCTCCTTGCTCTTCACCTTGGCAGCCGGTGGTGCCTCTGTGCCCTTGCCCTTCACAGCTGGTGGTGCCTCCTTGCCCTTCACAGCTGGTGGTGCCTCCTTGCCCTTGCCCTTCCCGGCGGGTGGTGCCTCCTTGTCCTTCCCTTTGGCAGATGGTGCAGGCACACTGTCAGTGGCAGGCCCCTTGCCCTTTCCAGCTTGTGGTGCCTCTTTGTCCTTCACCTTGGCATCCTGTGGTGCCTCTTTGTGCTTCACCTTGGCAGCCGGTGGTGCCTCCTTGCCCTTTACCTTGGCAGCCGGTGGAACCTCCTTGCCCTTGCCCTACTGGGAGGGTGGTGGATGACGAGGAGGGGGACACAGTGGAGACAGTGGATGTTGGTGTGTCTGCATCTGGATGGTTTTTGTGTGAGTGCCTATTGGATGATATGTGGGCTTGTGTTTGCCCGAGCCACTCCTGTGTGTTGTCTTGGGTGCATGCTGGTCTGAATGTGTGCTTGGGATAGGTTGGGGTTCAAGGGAATGGGACTGGGTAGAGGAAGTTGGAGGGGGGAGGCTAGAGACGAGGACAACGGCTGCCATCAGGGAGGAGCCCAGAGCCTGGATTGATCTCTGTTGGGCCGCCATGCCAGAGTGAATGCCCTCCAGGAATGCATTAGTTTGTTGCAAATGGCCTGCCAGCCCCTGGATGGCATTCACTATGGTTGACTGCCCCACAGAGATGGATCGCAATAGCCTCCTCACTCAGGGCAGAAGGGCTAACTGGGACAGGGCCTGAGGTGCCTGGGCGAAGAAGATGCCCACCCTCGTGGGTGAGCGGGCACGGGAGGGTGGTGCTGGTATGGGCGTGGCGTCTGTACCTGTAGTTGGGGTGGCCATAGAGGTGCCCGCCACCAGCAGGGAGCTTCCATCGGCGGAGGTATCACTGTCCGAACTGTCCCCTCCTGATTCTGCCGTGGTGCTCCCCTCACCCTCCGTCCCACTGGTGCCCTCACCGTTGGTGGATTCGACTTCCTGGGCCATGTGGGATGCAGCTCCCTCCATCACTGGTGCCTCTGCTCCTCCACCAGATGATGCTAATGCACACAAGGACATGGTGACAAAACAAAAAGTGGGGGGGGACAAAGGCTGCACTTGGTCAATGGCTGCACCAACAACACCATTGGCGTACACAGCACACTCACACGGGAAACAAGCCTTTGCATTATGCAATGCACCACCATTCACAATGCTAGTCACCATCCCTAGGACAGGAATACCTAAGGCCAATAGCAGCATACCTGAGACCCACAGACCCCTGTCCAGTAGTGGATGCCTACTAGCTTGGTTGGAGGAATTTTACATCAGAACCCTGCCCAACGTGGGACCTGCCCTGCATTGTCTGGCCTGGCCTAGGGGCACCCACAAGCCCACATCCCCCTCCCGGAGACCACCCCACCACGCTCAAGTTGTAGATTTGGAAACTGTACTCACCCCCTTGTGCCTGCTGTGATGCCCTCAAGCGCCAATCCATCTCCGGATAGGCCACCGCCAGTATGCGGGCCATCAGGGGGGTCAGGGTTCGACGGGCACCCCTTCCTCGTTGGGAGGTCATCCCCAGCTGGGGCTCCGCCATCTTCCGTGCCCAGCATCTCAGGTCCTCCCACCGTTTGCCACAGTGGGTGCTCTGCTGCCGCCCAGGGTCCGCACGTCCTTGGCGATGGCACGCCAAATACCCTTTTTCTGATGGGCGTTGACCTGCAGACAAAGAAACATAGAAAAAAGGTATCAGCCGTACCGTCTGGCCTCTTACACTCATGGCCCACCATATCCCTCACATCCCCTTACGCACAGACATTGACCACCATACATGCTGCCCAGGACCCTTCCACCCCCCCTTACACGAGGCCCTCACACACAGCAATCCATGCATTCATGCCCCATGCATCGTGCTCACAGTGTACTCACCTCTTGGTCTGGAGGCCCATACAGCGTACCCCATTCGGTACTGGGGTAGGACCCCATCCACCAGTCGCTCCAACTCTGCAGCGGTGAAGGCAGGGGCACTTTCCCCAGTGACTCGAGCCATGGTCGGTTCCAGACCCAGGTCACAGCAGCACTTGCAGTGTAGGTCCTCTCCTGTTGAAGGTCAGGTAGCAAGTAAGAGAACAGATAGAAAATGGTGGTCATGTCCGCAGTGGTGTGTACCGTCACCGCCAGCGTGCATCACCATTGGCCACTGTAACCCATCGGGCTCAATGACAACCAATGAGGAGTTGCACAGCGGTACTCGGCCGCCTCCCGTAACAGAGCACAACGTCAGTGGCATTACCTCATTTCCACCTGTCCATCTACACAGGACAGTCGGACACCATTTCAGGGGGGGGCAGGCCATGGCACCTAACTGCATCACAGTGCACATAGGCACCATTTGGGCCTATCCAACAACATACCATTTCAGTCACAACATGCAATGCAGTGTACAGCTTGAAAATGCGGAATACTGACCAGCTGCACCCCCGTTTTGCCCCATAGATTGCAACAGCTGCGGATGAATAGGAGATGGAGACATCCCCCTGTGCACAGACCCCTGGTGGGCTTGGCAGCTATGGAGGACAGGCACATTATCCTCACCTACAGACTTGACAGGGCCACATTCCAAGAGCTGTGTGCCCAATTGGAGCCAGACCTGATATCTGCTATCCGTCACCCCACTGGGATCCCCCCTCTTGTGCAGGTTCTATCTGTGCTCCATTTCTTGGCAACTGGTTCTTTCCAAGTGACAGTGGCCTTGGCAGAAGGAATGTCACAGCCAATGTTCTCAATAGTGCTGACAAGAGTATTGTCTGCTCTGATTAGACACATGCGCAGCTACATTGTTTTCTCCCAGGTGGAGGATTTGGCCACAGTGAAAGCTGACTTCTGTGAAATGGGACATATCCCCAACATTATTGGGACAATTGTTGGTACACATATTGCATTTGTCCCCCCCTCAGAGAAATGAACAGGTGTTCAGAAATCGAAAGAGCTTTCACTCAATGAATGTGCAGATAGTGCGCCTGGTGGACCAGTACATCTCCCATGTCAGTGCAAAGTATCCTGGGTCTGCATGATGCCTTTAACCTGAGGAATAGCAGCATCCCAGATGTGATGGCTCAACCCCAGAGGCACCGGGTGTGGCTAATAGGCGAGCCCATGGTTCCCACTCAGTATATATTGGTGTATGGGTATGGGGTTGGCCCTAAGTATCCCTCTATATTTGCAGGTGACTCCGGTTACCCCAACCTCTCATGGCTACTGACCCCTGTGAGGAATCCCAGGACAAGGGCAGAGGAACGTTACAATAAGGCACATGGGCGAACAAGAAGGATTATAGAGAGGACATTCGGCCTCCTGTAGGCCAGGTTTCGGTGCCTCCATCTAACAGGTGGTTCCCTGTGCTACTCATCCAAGAAGGTCTGCTAGATCATCGTGGCACGCTGTATGTTGCAAAACCTTGCCTTGAGACTCCAGGTGCCTTTTCTGCAGGAGGATGAGGCTGGAGATGGGCGTGTGGCAGCAGTGGACCCTGTGGACAGTGACAAAGAGGAGGCAGAGGATCAGGATCAGGACAACAGAACAGCAATCAAACGACAGTACTTCCAGTGACACATAGGTAAGACACTGTAACTTCACCTTCCATTGACAGTTTTGTGTTGCATATTGTCACTGGCAGGCTGATTTTCCCACTACTATGGCCACTTACTGTACCCTTTGGCATGTCTATTTTCAACTATCTGTGCCCCACTCTGGCTCCTGGCGTGTTGACTGCAGCCAACTACAGGTCATACCTATGTAAACATTACTGTACAGTTGAATTGTAATGTTTACAGCTTGTTAAATGAATACATAGTTCAATCAATTGACAGACTCCATATTTGGATTTTTTACAAGGGTGTTTATTTATGTGCTAATAAGTGGAGGGGGTATCGCAATGGGCTGGGGTGGTGGTGGAGGAGAGTCCAGGGTAAAGTTCCAGTCTATTTTTATTATAGGTGCATTGTCCTAGGGGGCATAGGAAGTGGGGTAACGGCAGTTCAAGGTGGACAGAGTGACATAGTGGGACACACGGTGACATTCAGGAGAGTCTTATTTCCTGGTGGGGGTCTTGGCAATATTCTCTGGCTTCTGCCTGGATCGCAGGGACCGTTTGCGTGGTGGTTCTCCTTCTGGAGGGGGAGGGGTGCTGGTGGCCTGTTGTTCCTGTGGCAGGGCCTCCTGTCCACTAGCATCAGCGGTGGTGGAAGGCTGTTCATCGGTGTGGCTAGTGTCAGGGGCCCGTTGGTGTGCCACTGCCTCCCTCATGGTGTTGGCCATGTCTGCCAGCACCCCTTCAATGGTGACCAGGGTGGTGTGGATGTCCCTCAGGTCCTCCCTGATCCCCAGGTACTGTCCCTCCAGCAGCCGCTGGGTCTCCTGCAACTTGACCAGTATCTGGCCCATCGTCTCCTGGGAATGGTGGTATCCTCCAAGGATGTTGGTGAGTGCCTCGTGGAGAGTCGGTTCCCTGGGCCTGTCCTCCCCCTGTCGCACAGCAGTCCTCCCAGCTTCCCTGTTGTCCTGTGCCTCTGTCCCCTGGACCGTGTGCCCACTGCCACTGAAACCGGGTCCCTGATTGTCCTGTGTTTGTGGGGTGGCCTGTGGTCCCTGTAGTGGTGGACACACTGCTGATTGACGTGTCTTTGGGACAGTGGTATGGGCCCACTGGGTGGGTGCTGTGGTGGTGTTTCCTGAGGGGGGAGGCTCTGTGGTGGTATAGGACTGTGCCTGGGTAGCTGACTGTCCGGAGGTCCCTGATGGGCCAGGTTGGTCATCCAGATCCAGGCGTCCAGAGCTGCTGTCAGCACTGTGGGCCTCTTCTGTGGGAGGACTGGATGTTGCTGGCACCTCCTCTCCTGTGACGTTGGATTAGGGACCTGTGGGGATGTAAATGCAGTGTTATTGTTTCTGTGTGTGCCATCTTGTGCATGGGTGTGTTGCCCTCTATGGTTGTTATTGCCCTGGCAGCTTAGGCTTGTGTGAGCGGTGATTTGGTGGGCTAGGTGATTGTCTCAAGTGAGCATGCTTTGGTGATGGGTGACCATGCAAGTCTATGATGGGGGTCCATGCATTGGTGTTGCATGCAGGGCTTGGTTGTTGGAGGGATGGGTTGTGGGGTGGGGTGTGTAGGAGGTGGTGGAGTGATGGGGGTGAAGGTGAGGGTGGGGGTATGTGATGGCATGCAGGTTGGGGGTGAAAGTAGTAAAGATTTGACTTACCAGAGTCCAGTCCTCCTGCTACTCCTGCAGGTCCTCAGGATGCAGTACTGCCAAGACTTGCCCCTCCCATGTTGTTAGTTGTGGGGAGGATGTGGGGTCCACAGACAGTCCTCTGTACTGCTATCTGGTGTCTTGCTACCACGGAACACACCTTCCCCTGTAGGTCATTCCACCTCTTCCTGATGTCATCTCTTGTTCTGGGGTGCTGTCCCACGGCGTTGACCCTTCTCCACGATCCACTGCCATAGCTCCATCTTCCTGTCAATGGATGTCTGCTGCACCCGTGATCCAAATAGCTGTGGCTCTACCCTGATGATTTCCTTCACCATGCCCCTTAGCTCCTCCTCTCAGAACCTGGGGTGTCTTTCTGGTGTCATGGGTGTAGTGTGAGTGGTGTGTGTGAGGGTGTGTGGGGTGATGTTTTGGGGTGTGTGCTGTAAGGTATGTGGATGGTGTATGGGTGATGGTGTTTTGTGGCTCCGGTTCTGTGGGTGCTGTTGGTCTGTCTCTCTCAGTTGGCAATATTTTTGAGTTGTAGGGGTTTGTGGGTAGTGTGGGTGTGTGTTTTATAGTGGTGTGTGGGTGTGGTGTGTGTATGGGTGTCAGGTGTGTGTTATTAAAATTGTCCAATGTGGTTTTGTATGTGTGTGTGTATTTTGAGTGCGGCGGTATATACCGCCAATGGTTTACCGCGGTTGAATGTCCGCAGTCGTGGGTCATAATGCTGGGGGCGTAGTTCTGTTGGCGTAACGTGTGGCTTTTGGTACCTCCAGTTTATCACTGACCTTTGGGCTGCCGGACTTGGGTGTGTTACTGTATAGTGATAGATTGCTATGTGTGGGTCATAATATGGGTAGCAGTAAACTGCCGCACTGGCAGTATGTTGGTGGCAGTCTGCATGGCGGTAAGTGGGAGTTACTACCAATGTCATAATGAGGGCCTATATCTTCCATTTAAGTAGAACTAAAGTTAAAAAATAGTAACAATGTTTGTTTTACCTGAATGATATGCTGGTAGGAAATATTGTAGATCTGATATATGTACAGGTTTAAATTTATGACCTTGATATTGTCACCTACAAGCAGCAGAAGTGTTTGCTACAGTAGCATTTTGTTCCCTTTGCTGATCTAGAGCAACAATCTTTTGTATAAAGATTACAGGTCTGATTTTATTACATTGTTTCAGTGCCACTGAAATAATATTCTTTCCTATGAGTCTTCGTGTTTCCATCTTCGTGAATTCCTGAATTTATTTGGAACCAGGAAAAATAGCGGTTCTACATCTCTTGGATCCTGGATTAATGATGCATTCACAATTTACTTGCTTTATTGTTGCATCTTTGATAAGTACCCTTCCTGGACATAATCCAGTTGCAATAGTCCAACAATGTCTGTTGTTTTTTCTTTTTTGGATTGCAACTGCAAAAGGAATTGGCATAAGCTGCAGTGCCTTCATTCGCACATGTCTATGCCAAGATGTGTTCTTAATGAAGTGCCAAATTGGTAATGTTGCTTTTGCTCCATGACTCCACCTTATGTTGCACAGCTGGCTGTTTATAACTAGTCTCATTGGGACTTTTATGGTCCATTACATCGTAAATGACTTTGGGGGTCATTCGGGGATGCGGGAGCACCGCCAACAGGCTGGCGGTGCCCCACAGGGCATTCTTACCGCGGCGCTTTGGCCGCGGTCAGACCAGGAAAACCGGCGGTCTCCCGCCGGTTTTCCGCTGCCCTGGGAATCCCCCATGGCGGCGCAGCTTGCTGCGCCGCCATGGGGGATTCCGACCCCCTCACCGCCATCCTGTTCCTGGCGGCTCCGACCGCCAGGAACAGGATGGCGGTGAGGGGTGTCGTGGGGCCCCTGGGGGCCCCTGCAGTGCCCATGCCAATGGCATGGGCACTGCAGGGGCCCCCGTAAGAGGGCCCCACTTTGTATTTCAGTGTCTGCTTTGCAGACACTGAAATACGCGACGGGTGCCACTGCACCCGTCGCACCTACCCACTCCGCCGGCTCCATTCGGAGCCGGCTTCCTCGTGGGGAGGGGTTTCCCGCTGGGCAGGCGGGCAGCCTTCTGGCGGTCGCCCTCCAGCCCAGCGAGAAAGCCAGAATGGCCTCCGCGGTCTTTCGACCGCGGAGCGGCCATATGGCGGCTCCCTCCAGGCGGGCGTCTCCCGCCGCCCGCGGGGGTCAGAATGACCCCCTTTGTATGTTGGCCATTCATGGTGAAAACATCTTTTGCATCCAGGTAACTTCTCTGACAGTTTTGGGACACCCATGTTAGTTTTTCCCTTTTTTTATTATTGATGAATGTTAGAGCTGACAGCCTTAGGGTGGTCTTCCCCAAAATTGTTTGCCTGCTTCCCTCCTGTTTTTGATGATTCTTTTTGTTGGCCTTAGGAATCTGAGCACTTCACCACTGCTGAACAGTGCTAAAGTGCATGTGTTTCTCCCAGTGCTTGAAATGGAAAAATAGAAGTGCTGGTACTCTGTATCAGAGTACTTGCTTGTTTCTTAGAAGTGCCGGTACTCTTCAAATAAAAGTATAATGTTTTTCTTGAGAAGAGCAGGTACTCTCCCTCTCAAAATAAAAAAGTGCTGGTACTCAGTACCGGACAGTACCTGCCCATTTAAAGGACTGGTTTCTCCCCTAAACATGGTAATACTGGTGTACACACAGTTGGCTTTTTTAACTTATTTGTAAGTCCCCTTTAAAGTGGTATCCCATATGCCCAGGGCCTGTAATTTAGATGCTACAAGTGAGCATTCAGCACTGCTTGTGCTACCCATACAACTAGCCCTTTAAACATGTATTAGGCCTGCCACTGCAGAGCCTGTATGTGCAGTTTTACTGCCACTTTCTCCTGGAAATTAAAACCTCTAGCAAAGCCTTACACTCCCCTTTTACCACATATACATCACCCCTAAGGTAGGCCCTAGGTAGCCCATTGGGCAGGGTGCCATGTAGCTAAAAAGGTATAACATGTACTTTTAAGTTTTACATGTCTTGGTAGTGAAAAATTCCCAAATATGTTTTTCACTACTGTAAGGCCTACTCATATCGTATGTTAACATGGGAGTTCCTTATTAAACTTTTAAGCTGTAATTTTTTAGTGAGAATGAGCAGCTTTGTCATGTTTCATATCTTTGAAAAGGTAATGCTAAATCCTCTTTATTGGTAAAATCAGAATTACCATTACTATTTTAGAGATAAAACTTTTAGAAAGTGAACATTTCTCTGCTTTTACACCCTTGTGTGCCTGCAGACTGTCTCCAATAAATGGCTGGGGTGGGTGACAGCTACATCTTGTGCATTTCCTCTCGACAGCCACAAACATTAGAAGGATAGGTATGTCAGAGTGTTTATCTGCATTCATCTGCATTCTAATGTCTGTTCCTGGGCAGAAAGGGTGGGGGGCTGAGATTCAGGGACATCCACTCTGGCTCTCCCTCCGACCCCTGCCCCCATCGGATATACAACAAAGCCAGCCCAACCATCGCCCCCAAACTTTGAGCCATAATCAACAGCTCATTCTAAACCGCCACCTTCCCAGACCCCTGGAAGCACGCAGAAGTCACTGCTCTCCTAAAAAAGCCCAAAGCTGACCCAGACAACCTCTCCAACTACTGCCTCATCTCTCTCCTCCCTTTCCCCACCAAGGTCACGAAGAAACTAGTGAACTCCCGGCTATCCCACTTCCTCAAGGAAAACCACACACTCGACCCCAACCAATCTGACTTCCGCAAGAACTACAGCGCGGAAACCGCCCTCATCGCATGCACTGACGAAGTCAGAACTAGAGTCGACAAGGGCGAGACCGTCGCACTCATACTTCTGGACCTCTCCGCCGCCTTTGACACTGTCTGCCACCACACACCCTGCACACGCCTCCACAACTCTGTGATTCGACACAAAGCCATAGACTGGCTCACCTCCTTCCACACCGATAGAACCCAAAAAGTCGGCCTCCCACCCTTCCAATCCACTGCCACCAAAATCACCTGCGGAGTCCCACAAGGATGCTCCCTCAGCCCCACACTCTTCAACTTTACATGATCCCACTAGCCACCATCCTCCAACCACACGGAATCACCATCCTCTCCCACGCAGACGACACACAACTCATCTTCTCCCTCACCCGCAACCCCACCATAACCAAAACCAACCTCCACGCTGCACTCCTTGACACCGCTGCTTGGATGACAGCTAACCACCTCAAGCTCAACTCCAACAAAACCCAGATAATCATTTTTGGCAAGTGGTGATCCTACCACATGTGTGGGGCCTAAGGAGCCAAAATCACTATGATAACCAAAGAATTGTTTGATGACGTGTGAGATAGTAGGCCACTTGAACCACCGGACAGTTTTCCAGTGACATATGAGGGATGAAAGTTTGAACTAGCAGGATTTTTCAAGAACATTTTGGAATTTAGAGATAGTAAGATGCTAGGCAAAGTCAATATTGCGATCAGGGGTTTATCCATTTTAGGGGGTTTCACCAAAGTTTGTTCTGAATGGTACCATGACCAGGGATTAAGTATCTATGGCTGAATCAAGTGATTTCACATAGAATCTGATGAAACAGTTTCCCTCTGGGCTCAGTAGATGCCATTGTGACTGGCATTGGCTGCTTCCATTTTTCAAAGAACAATGTTCCAAATGTTTAAGGATATCAAAGGTGTAGGTGTTTTTAAAGACAAGGTTTTGATTTATGGAGCTACAAGAGAAGTACATGATGATATTATTTAGAAGGTGTTTACCATAATGCATGAAAGTGGAATAGTATAGAGAGACAAAGTGGAATATCTTGGTCACATTGTGTTTGAACATGGTGTAGAACTTAGACCTGGGTTTGTCAAAGCCATTATTGATGCAGCACCACCCAAAGACAAAACTGAACCTAAGTCATTTATAGGCCTTTGCAAATTTTACTCACAATTCATATCAGAATATGCATCAAAGGTTAAACCTTTGACAAACATGTTAAAGAAAACCACTATCTTTATTTGGGACAAAACATGCCAGGGAGCTTTGAGTGGATCAAATCCCAGATGGTAGGATCAAGGATTTTGAAGCCTTATGATCCAAGAGTGCAATACACAATCACAGTAGATGAAAGTGGTTTTGGACTAGGAACTACCCTCACACAAGTAAAATATGGGGTCGAGAACACGTTGGGTTATGCTTCTAAAGTGTTGAGAGGGCCTGAAGGTAATATTTTGGTTACTGATAAAGATTTATTGGTCTGCTAGTGGGCCATTAGGGAATTTAACCATTACATTTAGGGTAATTGATTTGTTTTGCAAACAGATCACAGCCCGTTAGTCTCTATAGTATCAAGACATACAGTCAAAGATCACACCCTACAGATTTCTAGATTTGCTACAAAGTTGTTGCAGTACAATTTTGAAGTTATATATCTTCCAGGAAAAATAACCTCAGAGTTAACTACCTCTCTGGATTTCCAGTTGAAGAACTAGATGGGGAAATCCCAGCGGAAGAATGACAGGAAAACTGTTTTATTGCAGCTATTGACATAAAGGATATGTGTGTTATTACTGAATGTGAATGGAAGGACGAATTGTTCAAATGCCTATCTCTGTTACAAGTTATGGATTTTGACAAGAAAGGGTGGTCCCAGGAGAAAAATGTACCCTATCATTTTCAGACTATTGTGAAAGTAACTGATTAATTATTCAAGGAGGATGATATTGTTATGCAGGTTGAAAAAGTAGTATCTCCTGACAGTTGGAAGAAAATTATGTGTGATGCACATAAGGGTAATTTAGGCAGAATACTTACAAAATGGAGAATACGTGAAACATTTTGGTGGCCTAGTATGCACAGACATATTGATGAGTGTGTTGAGGATTGTGTTCTATGTAAGAGTTGTGAAAAGGGTCTCAAAACTAGAAGTCCACCTATGTAACCGACTGAATTACCCTCCAAGCTTTGCAACAAAGTAGGGATCAACTACGTGGGTCCTTTCAATTCCTTATCTTGATTTCAGTAGTTTTAATAGACTACTACCCAAAGTGGTTAGAAGTTTGTTTCATTGGGGATCCCACATCAAAACATGTCATTCATTTTTTTTTAAATGTGGGTTTACAGGAGAGATTCCCATCATTTCTTGTTTCTGACAATGGTGTACAATTTCTCAGTGAAGAGTTTAAGGGATTATTTCCAGTGGGGAGGTATCAAACATCTGAGAAGCTCACTTTACCTTCCAGAAACAAATAGATTAGTTGAAGGCATGAACCATGTGTGAGGAAATTGTTTACAGTGTGCCATTTCTACTAAATGCACTGGTTGAAGTGAAGTGCATTCAGTGTTGTGGTTCTATCGCACAACCCCCATTCATCCACAAAGGTTTCACCATTTCAGTTGTTGAGGGGGAGGAAATCTCCCACTAAAATCTGTTCAGGATGGATGTCAAAATGGGTGAAACATGAAGTGTTGAAGGATGTTCACAGTAAAGGGAGGCAAAATATCCAAGAGGTCAAGACATTCAAAGGATGTATTTTCATTCCAAAAAGAGAGTTTGTCTTCACCAATTTAGAGTAGGTGATAAGATATGTATCAAAATTCCTATTCATAGGAAGAAAGGGGAAATTAAGTATACTAAACCATTGGCCAATGATAACGTTTTTGTAAATGCTGTTAGAGTCAACAAGCTTAATTGGTGGAATGTTGGGAAAGTAGTGAAATTAAATCATAGTCTGATCAATATAATGTGAATGATAATGATCAGTGTAATGTTGTTCATAAGGATTCAGTGTTCAACCCTAGTGGGTTGACTGACAAGGATATTCAAACTTGCAGAAGTAGTCCACCACTGAGGTTGCCTTTCAGATATCGTTGAAAGTGTCAAGGTTGATTGACAGACAATGATGTTCATGTTCACAGAAGCACTCAACTGTGGAGGTTGTATTTCAAGCATACTGAAAGTGTCAGGTTAGCTATATAGTGTACTAGTTAAAAACATAATGGTTAAAATATATAGGTAGAGGTATATCATTTTGCCAATTTATATTATAATTTTGACTATGTGTATATTTTGTTTTAAATTATATTTTGTTGTATTTCAGTTTTTTTAAACCTTTTCCAGGTATGAATTAGATTGATGTTTTGAAATTGTATTTTCATTTTTATGAGAAGGAAAGGCTAATGTAGTGTTCTATGCAATGTTGTGTTATGCATGGCTGGTACATCTATGATGTCATAGTGTTCCAGGTTGGAATGTAGAGGAGATTTGTTCAGGCAATGGCAGTTGCTGGATGGAAGTTGCCTGAACAAGAGGCTCCTCTGATCCGTCTCTGAGAATAGAAATAAACCTAGTGGCATATTTACAAGAAAGTGGTGCTGGGCAGCACAGCAAAGCAAGTGACCTTGCTGCGCTGCCATGCACCACAGGGAAAGGGCAGAAATGCACTGTATTTATGAAATACAGTGAATATCTGTCTATTCCCCCCGCACTGGTGCACGATTGTCTGCCTAGTGCCAATGCAAGCACCCTGGTGTAAGTGGCCCTGTGTTGCATGCAGGATTATTTTTGGGCAGTAAGGGACACCTTCCTGCAGAAAAACAATCCATGGAGGTGTTTCCTCTTTCAATGTGTGCTGCAGAATGCAACACTTATGCAAAGGGAAAAAAACGAGGAGAAATAAAAATATTTCTCCTCATTACGTCTCTCCTGGGATGCATTCCCACGCTTACATTTCCTTGTAAACCTGGGAATGCGGCAAAACCCATGGGAGTTGCAATGCAAAACCAACCGCAATGCCCATAGAATGCCCCCGATGCAGAGTAGAGCAATGCAGTGACTTGCCCTGTCTTGCCTTACTTCATATCTACAAGGCCATGAAAAGTCACGCAATGGCCTCATAGATGTGCATCTGCACTATGCGCTGCCAGAGCATCAAACTAAATGATGCACCAGCAGTGCATGGGGCTTGTAAATATCCCCCCCTAGTTTTCTTATCACTGTGGTTGGATCTTCGCTGCTACAGACATATAATGTGGATGTGCGATACACATCTTGCTGGAGCATTTTCATCCTTCGCAGGAATCAATGCTTATCGACGCCGATGGACCTTTGGACCCTGCGACAGGATATGGTAGAGCCATTCAACTCAATTTCAGTACAGACCAATTAAGTTAGACAGTAAAACCAATTTGACTACAAAAGGAATACTCCAGTTAGGAATAAAGTTAAGGGATTTGTTACAAGCTGAAGCTCAAAGTCATGTAAATTACTCTCAAGAAAAAATTATCAAATACAGTATAACCAATGGTTGTTCAAGGTGATGAAATAGTATTCAGGCAAACTTACATTAAAAAACTAAGCATTCAATAAGGAAAACACAAAAAATAACAGGATCAATTGTGATATAGTAAATAAATGTTGATGAGGCTTAGACGGCATCAGTTATTTTCAAATCATTAAGATTGAGCAAAAGGGAACCATACCAAGGCCAAATTAAGGATTATTAACATGACTGGGGCGGAACACACGCGGGCAAAAGATAAAAATAATAAAAAGGAAAAAAGACTTTGGAACAACATTTGCAATGCAATGGGTCTCTGGTTTGCTCGAATGTTAGCTGTTAGTGTTTTAAACCCCTAACAGGATTCTTCTTGCCACATACACTGAAAAGTAAAACAGTTTCACATAAACTGGCCGACTGCCGCCTTGGGTCAAAGCAGACACACAAAAGGAAACAGAAGTTCGCTCACAGTAAAACGTATAGGCAAAAGTGCAATTATGCAAAGCACTCAGTTAATGGCCAGCGAGATCACGCTGCCTGTGAAATAAAGAGAAAAAGTAGTCCAGAAACCATACGGAAAACATCGAGCCTTGTTTGTTTTCAAAAGTTGGCCGGTGCGCTTGAGGCGGGCTAAACACCGGAAAAGGCATGACGTGAGCATGCCTTCCACTAATGAAATCAAACAAATTTTAAAAGGCAAGCCCACAAACCAACGAAAGAGATGGGTGTGACATGAGTGTGGTTACAAGCCCATAGAGAGATTACACCAGGGACAGAGCGCTTTGCGACCCTAAACAGGAAAACTCAGGCAACAGGGTACTAACGTGGGCAGAAGATGGGTAAAAAGGGAAAGCGTCAGTGTTAGACCTGACAGCCTTAGGGTAGTCACCCCTAACTTTTTGCCTGCCTCCCTCCTCGTTTTGGATACTGTTTTTGCTGGTTTTTAGACTCTGCGCACTTTACCACTGCTAACCAGTGATAAAGTGTATATGCTCTCTCTCTGTAAACATGGTAACTTTGGATCATACCTGATTGAACTATTTAATCTACTTATAAGTCCCCAGTCATATGCACTCCAGGTGCCTAGGGCATATAGATTAAATGCTACTAGTGGACCTGCAGCACGGATTGTGCCACCCACTTAAGTAGCCCCTTTTCCTTGTCTCAGGCCTACCATTGCTAGGCCTGTGTGTGCAGTTTCACTGCCACCTCGACTTGGCATTTAAAAGTACTTGCCAAGCCTAGAACTCCCCTTTTTCTGCATATAAGTCACCCTTAATGTGTGCCCTGGGTATCCCCTAGAGCAGGGTGCTGTGTAGGTAAAAGACAGGACATGTACCTGTGTACTTATATGTCCTGGTAGTGTAAAACTCCTAAATTCGTTTTTGCACTACTGGGAGACCTGCTCCCTTCATAGGCTAACATTGGGGCTGCCCTCATACACTGTTGAAGTGGCAGCTGCTGATCTGAAAGGAGCAGGGAGGTCATATTTAGTGTGGCCAGAATGGTAATACAAAATCCTACTGACTGGTGAAGTCGGATTTAATATTACTATTCTAGAAATGCCACTTTTAGAAAGTGAGCATTTCTTTGCACTTAAATCCTTCTGTGCCTTACAATCCACGTCTGGCTAGGTTTAGTTGACAGCTCCTTGTGCATTCACTCAGACACACCCCAAACACAGGGTACTCAGCCTCACTTGCATACATCTGCATTTTGAATGGGTCTTCCTGGGCTGGGAGGGTGGAGGGCCTGCCCTCACACAAAGGACTGCCACACCCCCTACTGGGACCCTGGCAGACAGGATTGAACTGAAAGGGGACCTGGTGCACTTCTTAGCCACTCTTTGAAGTCTCCCCCACTTCAAAGGCACATTTGGGTATAAAACAGGGCCTCTGCCCTACCTCATCAGACACTTGCTGGAGAAGAAACCGGAACCAGAAACTACATCCTGCCAAGAAGAACTGCCTGGCTGCTCAAAGGACTCACCTGTCTGCTTTCTACAAAGGACTGCTGTCTTGCTGTTGCCCTGCTGCCTTGCTGAACTCTTGTCTGGCTGTGAAAGTGCTCTCCAAGGGCTTGGATAGAGCTTGCCTCCTGTTCCTTGAAGTCTCAGGACCAAAAAGACTTCTTCCTTTCACTTGGACGCTCCGTGCGCCGAAAATTTCGACGCACAGCTTGTTTCGCGGCGAGAAAAACGCCGCACACCGACGCTGATCGACGCGACGCCCTCGGGACGATCAAGACTTCGACGCACAACCTCGCAAGGACAAAGCCGCTCGACTTTCCAGGAGAAATCGACGCAACGCCCACCGTGAGTGCGAAACTTTGACGCACGGCCTCGCAAGGACAACGCCGCCCGACTTCCAAGGAGAAATCGACGCGACGCCTGCCGTGAGACCAAACTTTCGACGCACGGCCTCGCAAGGACAACGCCGCCCGACTTCCAAGGAGAAATCGACGCGACACCTACCGTGAGATCGAAACTTCGACGCGCAGCCCCGCAGAACGACGCGCAGCCGGAAAACAAGCAGGAGAATCCACGCACAGACCCGGGACATCTGGTAATCCCCGCGATCCACAAAAAGAGACTGTCTGCGCGCCGGAAAACGACGCCCGACTTCCCCGCGTGGAAAAGACCGACGCAAGTCTGTGTGTGCTGAGGAGAAATCGACGCACACACCCCTTTTTCCACGCATCTCTTCTCCTGTGGCCCTCTGAGGAGATTTTCCACCAGAAACCAGGTACTTTGTGCTTGAAAGACACTGTATTGCATTCTAAAGACGTAAGACACTTTATATCACTTCCCTGTGATATTTCTACAATTTTCCATTGCAACTTTATTCTTTTTGACCTACAATTATCCTGATAAATATTATATATTTTTCTAAACACTGTGTGGTGTATTTTTGTGGTGCTATATGGTGGTATTGTATGATTTATTGCACAAATACTTTACACATTGCCTTCTAAGTTAAGCCTGACTGCTCGTGCCAAGCTACCAGAGGGTGGGCACAGGATAATCTTGGATAGTGTGTGACTTACCCTGACTAGAGTGAGGGCTTTTGCTTGGACAGGAGGTGACCTGACTGCCAACCAAAAACCCCATTTCTAACATTGGTGATCAGCGGTGAGGATAGGACTTGTATTTGTGCAGTGACATACAGTAGCTAAGTATTTCACTACATACCCACAGTTGAAGGTCAACTTGGTTTTTATCTCTTTTTGAAAATCCGTTTTTTTCCTGACAATTTTCAAAAACTAAATCCTCACTCAACATGTCTCTGACTGGGTCTCAGACAGGGGACTTTGACCTAGTCCAGTTGGATACATACACGGTCAAACAACTAAGAGGATTCTGCAGGGCATTAAGGGTACCCACCCAAGGGGCCTCCAGAAAGGAGGACTTTCAAGTGGCGCTGAGGGCCTGGGCAGAAGCCCATTTAGAGGATGATGAGGAAGAGGAGCCAGAAAATGGCCCCTCAGAAGGATTTTCACTATCTATGGATGGTGTTACCACTGCAATTGTGCACCCTTCCAGACCAGGGAGCAGTGTCTCCATGCAAAGCCTGACCGCAGAGGAAAGGAGAGAGGAAAGGGAGTTCCAATTGCAAATGGCAAAACTGAAAATTGAGGCTCAACAGGAGGAGAGGAGGGCAGAAAGAGAAGCCAAACAAGCTGAGGCTGAAAGAGCAGCCAAACAGATTGAAGATGAAAAAGAACAGCCAAACAGAATCAAGCAGAAGCTGAAAGGGCAGCCAAACAAGCAGAAGCTGAAAGAGCAGCCAAACAAGTGGAAGCTGAAAGAGCGTTGGCTGAAAAGAAACTATTGTTGGCTCATGAACTGAGTCTCAAGGAGCTGGAGATCAAGGCAAGACAGTCTGAATCCAGCAATAATGGTGGCAGCATACAGACAGGACCTGCTGGAGAAAAGAAGGTTCGTATACCCAAAAATGTGGTGCCCAGTTTTGTGGTGGGAGATGACATAGATAAATGGTTAGCTGCTTATGAAGTTGCACTAAGGGCTCATGAGGTTCCTGAAGGGCAATGGGGGGTAGCTATGTGGGGTTATGTGCCGCCATTGGGGAGGGACACACTTCTCACATTGGATCCACCGGATCAAAACACATACCCACTCCAGAAAGCCACTTTACTTGCCAAGTTTGGGCTGACCCCTGAGGGATACCGTCAGAGGTTCAGGGACAGCACCAAACAAACCACACAAACATGGGTAGATTTCTTTGATTTCTCTAGTAAGGCACTGAATGGATGGGTGCGGGGCAACAAAGTAGCAGATTATAAAGGTTTATATGACTTGATCCTGAGAGAGCATATGCTTAATGTTACTTATACCGATTTGCGCCAGCACCTAGTGGATAGTAAGCTGACTGATCCCAGGAAGCTTGCTGAGGAGGCGGACCTCTGGGTTAGCACCAGAGTGTCCAAAAAGGTACCTGGGGGGGACTCCCACAAAGGTGGTCAGGGTTCCCAACAGAAGAAAGAGGGGGGAGATAAACTTACAGATAAGGAACTCTCTAAAGGCCCCCAAAAGAATTCCCAGGGAGGGGGTGGCAACCCTTCCTTTTCCAAATTTGGGAAGAAGC
Organism: Pleurodeles waltl; assembly: GCF_031143425.1. NCBI lineage: Eukaryota > Metazoa > Chordata > Amphibia > Caudata > Salamandridae > Pleurodeles > Pleurodeles waltl. Next base: position 298,192,278 of record NC_090442.1, read on the forward strand.
CAGGGACATTTGACAGGTCAGGAAAATCTAGCCCCAAATGCATGGAGTGTTACCAATATGGTCACTACAAAGGCGATCCACAGTGCCCCAAGAGGGCACCGTCCACTACCGGACAGGCACATAGGTTGACTAGTGTAGCCCTCGGGGGGGAGATGGACCCCACTAGCTTTGGGGAGCAGGTAGAGATTTCCCTAGTGTCCCTGGGAGAAGGAGAAATGATGTCCAAGGTCCACATGCCTAAAAATACTTCCAAGTACCGGCAGTGGGTCCTCATTGATGGGCAGAAGGTGGAGGCTCTGCGTGACACAGGAGCCAGTATGACTACTATCAAGAGTCAGCTGGTGTCCACAGAGCAGATAATCCCTAATACATTCCACCAGGTCATAGTCGCTGACAATCGCGAGAGTCAGCTACCGGTGGCTCGGGTTCCCTTTGAGTGGGGGGGGGTCTCTGGTACTCTGAAAGTAGCTGTGAGTCCTGCCATGCCTGTAGATTGTCTGTTAGGCAATGATCTAGAGCATACTGCTTGGAAAGAAGTAGAGCTCAGATCTCACCTGGAGATGTTAGGGTTACCTGAGTGGGTCTGCATGACCACCCGGTCCATGGCTGACCGAGAGGGAAGTCAAGGGCATCTGGAGCCTGGAACGATGGCCCAGGGAGCTGCCAAGAGGAGGGACGAGGGGCGCGGGAAACCGGCCCCAGAAGTTCCCACAGTGGCTGACGGGGCTCCTGAGGAGGAGACTCCCGAGCCAACTGGGGAAGACATTGCCACCCTAGGTGACTTACCGGAGCTTGCTGGCTGGCAAGTTGAGGGTGGACCCACCAGGGAGGAATTCTGCAAGGCGCAGAAAGAGTGTCCCACTCTAGAAGGGTTGAGGAAACAAGCCTTAAACCAGGCAGCAGGTGACGCCTCTGGCAATCACCACCTATATTGGGAGAATGATCTCCTCTACAGTGAGCCTAGGGTTCCGGTCTTTGGGGCAGCACGTGTGCTGGTGGTCCCCCAATGTTACCGAGCCTTCCTACTGGGTCTGGCTCACGACATTCCCCTGGCAGGACATTTGGGACAAGACAAGACCTTCAACAGGCTTGTCACCCACTTTCACTGGCCCAAAATGAGGACACACTCAGACAAATTCTGCAGGGCTTGTCCTACCTGCCAGGCTAGTGGTAAAGCAGGAAAGAGGGTTAAAACCCCCCTGATTCCACTTCCTGTCGTTGGCACCCCCTTTGAAAGGGTGGGCGTCGACATTGTTGGCCCCTTGGACCCCAAAACTGCCTTAGGCAACAGGTTTATCCTGGTTTTGGTGGACCATGCCACCCGGTACCCAGAGGCAATCCCTCTGAGGACCGTAACTGCATCGGTGGTAGCCAGAACCCTGATGGGGATATTTACCCGTGTGGGATTCCCCAAGGAGATAGTGTCTGACAGAGGCACTAACTTCATGTCCGCATACATGAAGCATCTGTGGGATGCGTGTGGTGTAACCTACAAGTTCACCACACCCTATCACCCCCAGTCTAATGGGCTTGTGGAGAGATTCAACAAGACCCTGAAAGGCATGATTGGTGGCCTCCCTGAGGCCATGAGGCGTAAATGGGACGTCCTCTTACCATGCCTTCTCTTTGCTTACAGAGAGGTCCCCCAGAGGGGGGTAGGGTTCAGTCCCTTTGAGCTTCTCTATGGGTACCCCGTCAGGGGACCCTTAAGCATTGTCAAGGAGGGATTGGAGAACGCTCCAAAGACACCCCCTCAGGACGTGGTCAGCTACATGTTGGCCCTCCGCAATCAGATGACCCGCTTCTGGAAAGAGGCCCAAAGTAACCTGGAGGCCAGTCAAGAGGTGATGAAACAATGGTATGACCAGAAGGCCACTCTGGTAGAGTTTCAACCTGGAGACAAAGTGTGGGTAATGGAGCCAGTAGAGCCCAGAGCTCTCCAGGACCGCTGGTCTGGCCCATTTGAAATAAAGGAGCGGAAAGGGGAGGCCACTTACCTAGTGGACCTCCAAACCCCTAGGAACCCCCTAAGGGTGCTCCACGTGAACCGACTAAAAGCTCATTTTGAGAGGTCGGAGATCAACATGCTTCTGGTCACAGATGAAGGAATGGAAGAGGAGAGTGAACCTCTCCCTGACCTCCTCTCTGCCCAAGAAGGTGATGGGTCCGTAAGCGGGGTCATTCTGTCTGACTCCCTGACTCTAAACCAGAAAGGAGACTGCTATGAGCTGTTGGAGCAGTTCTCCCCCCTCTTCTCCCTTACTCCGGGACTGACCCACCTCTGTGTTCATGATATTGACACCGGTGACAGTCTCCCTGTGAAGAACAACATTTACAGGTTGTCAGATAAGGTGAAGGCCAGCATCAAGGAGGAGGTCTCCAAGATGTTGACGCTAGGGGTTATTGAGAAGTCCAGTAGTCCCTGGGCCAGCCCAGTGGTGTTGGTCCCCAAGGCTACTGCCCCAGGCGCGAAGCCAGAACTCCGGTTCTGCGTGGACTACCGGGGTCTCAACTCAGTCACACGGACTGATGCTCACCCCATCCCCCGAGCTGATGAGCTCGTGGACAGGCTAGGCGCTGCCAAGTTCCTGAGTACGTTTGATCTTACTTCAGGGTACTGGCAGATCGCCCTGACTGAGGGGGCTAAGGAAAGGTCCGCCTTTTCCACCCCTGACGGCCATTACCAGTTCCGGGTGATGCCGTTTGGATTGAAAAATGCCCCCGCTACCTTCCAACGGTTGGTTAACGGGGTCCTGGCTGGCAAGGATGCCTTCTGTGCAGCCTACCTGGATGACATAGCTGTCTACAGTTCCAGCTGGGAGGAACACCTGCTCCACCTCAAGGAGGTGCTTCAGGCCCTGCAACAGGCAGGCCTGACCATCAAGGCTAGTAAGTGCCAGATTGGGCAGGGTTCCGTGGTGTACTTGGGACACCTAGTAGGTGGTGGCAAGGTGCAGCCACTCCAGGCCAAGATCGAAACTATCAAGGCCTGGCAACCACCTCGAACCCAGACTGAGGTGAGAGCCTTTTTAGGCCTCACCGGATACTACCGCAGGTTTGTCAAGGGCTATGGTACCATTGTGTCCCCCTTGACAGAACTCACGTCCAAGAAGCAACCTAGGTTGGTGAATTGGACAGAGGCTTGTCAGAAAGCCTTTGACGCCCTAAAGGAAGCCATGTGCACGGCCCCCGTGCTCAAGGCCCCTGACTACTCCCAGGAATTTATCGTGCAGACAGACGCTTCAGAGCATGGCATAGGGGCAGTCCTAGCACAGCTAAATGAGGAGGGCCAAGATCAACCGGTAGTCTTTATTAGCAGAAGGCTATTACCACGGGAACAGAGGTGGAGTGCTATTGAAAGAGAAGCTTTTGCTGTGGTCTGGGCACTGAAGAAGCTGAGGCCCTACCTGTTTGGGACTCACTTCCTAGTTCAGACAGACCACAGGCCCCTCAGATGGCTCATGCAGATGAGGGGTGAGAATCCAAAACTTCTGAGGTGGTCCATTTCCCTACAGGGGATGGACTTTACGGTGGAACATCGCCCAGGGGTTGACCACGCCAATGCTGATGGTCTCTCCAGGTACTTCCGCCTTAGCGATGAGAGCTCCCAGGAGGTCGGGTAGCTCTCCCCACTTTCAGCTGGGGGGGACACATGTTAGACCTGACAGCCTTAGGGTAGTCACCCCTAACTTTTTGCCTGCCTCCCTCCTCGTTTTGGATACTGTTTTTGCTGGTTTTTAGACTCTGCGCACTTTACCACTGCTAACCAGTGATAAAGTGTATATGCTCTCTCTCTGTAAACATGGTAACTTTGGATCATACCTGATTGAACTATTTAATCTACTTATAAGTCCCCAGTCATATGCACTCCAGGTGCCTAGGGCATATAGATTAAATGCTACTAGTGGACCTGCAGCACGGATTGTGCCACCCACTTAAGTAGCCCCTTTTCCTTGTCTCAGGCCTACCATTGCTAGGCCTGTGTGTGCAGTTTCACTGCCACCTCGACTTGGCATTTAAAAGTACTTGCCAAGCCTAGAACTCCCCTTTTTCTGCATATAAGTCACCCTTAATGTGTGCCCTGGGTATCCCCTAGAGCAGGGTGCTGTGTAGGTAAAAGACAGGACATGTACCTGTGTACTTATATGTCCTGGTAGTGTAAAACTCCTAAATTCGTTTTTGCACTACTGGGAGACCTGCTCCCTTCATAGGCTAACATTGGGGCTGCCCTCATACACTGTTGAAGTGGCAGCTGCTGATCTGAAAGGAGCAGGGAGGTCATATTTAGTATGGCCAGAATGGTAATACAAAATCCTACTGACTGGTGAAGTCGGATTTAATATTACTATTCTAGAAATGCCACTTTTAGAAAGTGAGCATTTCTTTGCACTTAAATCCTTCTGTGCCTTACAATCCACGTCTGGCTAGGTTTAGTTGACAGCTCCTTGTGCATTCACTCAGACACACCCCAAACACAGGGTACTCAGCCTCACTTGCATACATCTGCATTTTGAATGGGTCTTCCTGGGCTGGGAGGGTGGAGGGCCTGCCCTCACACAAAGGACTGCCACACCCCCTACTGGGACCCTGGCAGACAGGATTGAACTGAAAGGGGACCTGGTGCACTTCTTAGCCACTCTTTGAAGTCTCCCCCACTTCAAAGGCACATTTGGGTATAAAACAGGGCCTCTGCCCTACCTCATCAGACACTTGCTGGAGAAGAAACCGGAACCAGAAACTACATCCTGCCAAGAAGAACTGCCTGGCTGCTCAAAGGACTCACCTGTCTGCTTTCTACAAAGGACTGCTGTCTTGCTGTTGCCCTGCTGCCTTGCTGAACTCTTGTCTGGCTGTGAAAGTGCTCTCCAAGGGCTTGGATAGAGCTTGCCTCCTGTTCCTTGAAGTCTCAGGACCAAAAAGACTTCTTCCTTTCACTTGGACGCTCCGTGCGCCGAAAATTTCGACGCACAGCTTGTTTCGCGGAGAGAAAAACGCCGCACACCGACGCTGATCGACGCGACGCCCTCGGGACGATCGAGACTTCGACGCACAACCTCGCAAGGACAAAGCCGCTCGACTTTCCAGGAGAAATCGACGCGACGCCCACCGTGAGTGCGAAACTTTGACGCACGGCCTCGCAAGGACAACGCCGCCCGACTTCCAAGGAGAAATCGACGCAACGCCTGCCGTGAGACCAAACTTTCGACGCACGGCCTCGCAAGGACAACGCCGCCCGACTTCCAAGGAGAAATCGACGCGACGCCTACCGTGAGATCGAAACTTCGACGCGCAGCCCCGCAGAACGACGCGCAGCCGGAAAACAAGCAGGAGAATCCACGCACAGACCCGGGACATCTGGTAATCCCCGCGATCCACAAAAAGAGACTGTCTGCGCGCCGGAAAACGACGCCCGACTTCCCCGCGTGGAAAAGACCGACGCAAGTCTGTGTGTGCTGAGGAGAAATCGACGCACACACCCCTTTTTCCACGCATCTCTTCTCCTGTGGCCCTCTGAGGAGATTTTCCACCAGAAACCAGGTACTTTGTGCTTGAAAGACACTGTATTGCATTCTAAAGACGTAAGACACTTTATATCACTTCCCTGTGATATTTCTACAATTTTCCATTGCAACTTTATTCTTTTTGACCTACAATTATCCTGATAAATATTATATATTTTTCTAAACACTGTGTGGTGTATTTTTGTGGTGCTATATGGTGGTATTGTATGATTTATTGCACAAATACTTTACACATTGCCTTCTAAGTTAAGCCTGACTGCTCGTGCCAAGCTACCAGAGGGTGGGCACAGGATAATCTTGGATAGTGTGTGACTTACCCTGACTAGAGTGAGGGCTTTTGCTTGGACAGGAGGTGACCTGACTGCCAACCAAAAACCCCATTTCTAACAGTCAGCATGTCAGAAGTTCAGTCAAGAGTCTTCTGAAAGGGGTTAGGAAAGATTCTATATGTCTTAATGGGACATCTCAAAGAGGAAAATTAAAGAGGAAGGCACCTCCCTAGGGGCTCGGCATGAAGGGATCTTCATCAGTAAGGGCTCAGGAACTCCGGAGATCTATAATTTTATAAGCAATACCACCAGGGTTTCTAAAAGTAGTTTAAACATATGCACTGTTAAAACGATTTGTCATGGCATCTTGTATATTCAAACTGTTAGTACGTTGGTTAACATAATGCATGCATTATCACTTATTGTTGATCTATGTGACACAAAGGATACCACTAATATGTGGACTACATCACACTTGATATACCGGATCTCAAATCATTCTCCAAAATCTCTTCTCACAGTCAGACACAATGGCCCTCATTACGAGTCTGGCGGTGAAGACCACCAAATTATGAGTTCGGTGGTTTGGCCTAAGCCAAACCGCCGATACGCCGCCCGTCCCGCCACTTTTCCGCAGTCCGCCAGGCTGGAGTATTCTGTGGCAGAAGACCGCCAGCATTTTTCTGGTGGTCGCACTGCCAAAAAAAGCTTCCGGTCTTGTATCTGGGTGACAGGAATCTGCATTCCTGTCGCCAGGATACTCCTGCACACATGTGTCATACACGCCCATCCACACTAACATACATACACTCACGCATGCATTCACTTCCCCTCCAGCACATACATACATTCACACCTCCTTCACCCTCCACTGCATACATACGTTCACACTCCCCTCCAGCGCATACATACATTCACAACCCCTTCCGCACAAACATACATTCACTTCCCTCTCCCCCCGCACCGCATTCACGCACTCACCTGCTCTCCCTGTCCACTGACACACATGCACCCACTCTTCCCATTCACTCACACACTCAACCCTCCCCTGTCCACTTATATACACATGCACATGCATACATGCACTCACCCCTTCCATCCGCTCAGTCGCACTCACACACTCCCTCACACCCGCACACACACACTCACACCCCTCCCCATCCACAAACACTCACACACACCCCACCCCCAATCCACTTACACACATGCAGCCCCCACCCCCAATCTACAAACACTCACACACCCTCCTCAACCTGTCCTGTTGGATGATCCACTTACCTCATCCGTCGAGGAGGTGGACCGGGATGGGACGGGTCCCGGTGCTTCCACCGTCAGCAGCGCCCCACCATCAGGACGCAACCATGCCGTATTATGTGTCGTAATACGATGTCCGGCGTCCTCTTGGCGTGATGGTGCTGGCAGTGGAACCGCCTCTTCACCGCCGACCGCCAGCACGACTGGTGTCGGAATTCCGAAATCAGTTGTAATAGGGCAGTCTTAAGACCGCTTGTACTGGTGGTCTTTCAGCGCCCTCGGCTTCGGTGGCCTTATGAAAAAAAAACGCTGAAGTTGTAATGAGGGCCAACATGGCCTCTTTGCATGTGGCCATCATAGGGTTTTTGCCATAAATAATGACGATTGCAAATAAGCTGAAGCAGATCCAACAGCAAGAACCATCGGCTCTTCCAACGCGTGTTTACTGTTGTCACAGAGCAATAAAACACCACTCGTGGTCCAATGTGTGCTGCTCTCCTTTCAGCGTGCCACGCTGAAGATTTAACGTTATTATATTTCTCTCTCAATTACCCTTGCTAATACATGTCATTAGTACGACATTGGAGATTATTACCAACAGACTCATTCATAGCTCTCTGCAGAGCTTGTACGTCATGTAAATGCAACCAATTCTGTTAGTTTGACCTTGTCTTTCAAGGGGTCACTCACACCTGCCTGTTCCGCCATGTGAGGGCTTACGAAACAGTGCTCATTACACATCCGCATTCGCCTCTTCACGGAAGTAGCACAAGATATCAATAGCGTGCACCTCTGAGGTCTGTTCATTAGCAGTCAGAACACATTCGAACTGTACTTGTTAGATTACAAATAATCGATTAAAAGGTCTGGGGGACGTACCAGTGTAGTGACGAGCGAAAAGACATTCATGATGGGACCCGCAGCCTTCGCACTTTTAACACTGCTTAGAAGAAATGGCTAGGATTATCCTGTTTTTTCTTTGACCTACTTTATCATGTGCTGCGCTTGAAAGACAGTCGAGCACAGCGTCTGAATTCTACAGTGGAAAGCATACAGCAAGACATGTTAGCATTTGAGACAATGCCATCTTCAAGATTTGTGAAGCCCCGGGTGAGACGTATTTTGGGGAACCCCTCCTCATAACAACTCTAAATTTCTTATCCAATTTCTGCTAACTCAAGCCCTCGTGAAGCCATTTTCGAATTGTACCTTACACTTTTAAAAATGGGGGAACAACAGCAAAGTAACCTCCATATTTTAGGTGGAATTCAATGTCTATCAAGCCTGACATGAAGAAAGTTAAGTGAACTAGAGCATAACATTGTTAAATCACATATGCACATTGCGCTTGAAATTATAGCTTTAAATGCTGGATATTTGTAATAATAAACAAATCCATCTTTAAGATTAGCATTCTTACTGGAACGTTGAACATCAAAGAATGTTTCCATGGATTTTCCACATATTTTTTGGGTGGAATCTGAGAATTTTCTCCTTAATTCTCTTGCTCTGTCTTGTCCCTCCTCTCATCTTTCTATGTGTAAAATTCTCTGAGTAGACAGTGCCTGCCCGCTTTGCTAAGAGAATTGGACGGAGACATGAGATGCACTGAGAGGAAAGTGAATGATAAAGTCAGAGAGGTGAATTAGAGGAAGGAGGGAGGAAAATGAGAGGTAGAGACAGAGTTGAGGTACAGAGATAGGTGAAGTAAGAAGAAATAATGTTAAGAGGGATTGATGAGACAGACTGAGAGAAAGGAATAATGAAAGAGGAAGAAGAATTAGAGAAAGAGAAGTAGAGTAAAAGGTAAGGTTTTGTAGAGATGTCGAACAAGAAGAAGAGCAAGAGATAGAGAGAAGGAAGGTTGAGAGAGTGAGAGGACTAGGGTAGAGAGGGTGGTGAGGTACAGAGAGAGGTAAGAGAGAGAGGTGAGTTAGATAAAAAGGGGAAAAGCAAGCCAGAGGTAGACAGGTTGAAATCTGAGGCATTGAGAGAAGTATAGAGAGATTCACGACAGAGAAAGTGGTGGGATAAATGGGAAGATTGGAAGAGAAATATACAAACACAAAGTAAAGAGAGTAGTGAGTCAGGGGAAAGGAAAAGACAGGGGGTGGAGGGTAAAGAGATGAGGTGAAGAAGAGAAACAGGTGAGGTAGAGAAAAAGAGATGTACTGGATATTGAGCTAGACAGAAAGTGAAATAGAGAGAGAGAGAGGTAAGGTAGTGATGAGCAATATCAGAGAGGAAGCTAGAGCGATAGATAAAGAGAAAGAGGGAGAGAGATACGTGGGGTATGAAAACAGTTGGGAATAGAGAATAAAGAAAATGGACATACGGTAGAGAGGAGAAAATGAGAGAGAAATAGAGGTTGTGGTAGAGAAATAGAGGTAGTGAAACAGGAGTAAGGTAGTGAAAGAAGTAACTAGATTCGAATACATGGTGAGGTAAATTGAGAGGTTAGGTATTGAGAGATGAATTAGACAGATGTAGGGGTGCTTGCAACTTGTTTTTTAGGGTTTGTGTTACTAAGGGGCTGAAAACTGGAACTTTCTCCTTTCCACGTTTGTCTCTCAGGGTAGCGAGGGCAAGCAGTCACAGCCTTCTCAGGGAGGTAGTGTCAGGGACAAGAACTTAGAACTCCACAATCAATCATCAGACACAATAAAGCATTGTTCAATCCAGTGGTAGTTGTTTGATTGAAAGAAAATACTTTAATCACACAGTGCTAGTCAGGATTACACAGCACAATTAAGACAAATGCGATATAGGGATAAAATCGTGGTGTAGGCACCACACCCTTCTGTACCCTCCTGCTAATGGAGTTCCCCAGTTTTTTTGATCCCTAGTATCTAATGAGGGACACAGCACTGGCTAGGCAGAGGAGCAGTCACTTAATCATTCAAGTGTAGGTGTACTAAAACTTCAGTTAGTTTTTCCTTTGGTGTGATATTAGCACTGAAAATTGAGATTTTCCTAGTCTTGTTGTCTGAAAGGTTAGATTTTATTAAAGACACAGAGACGAGTATTATGCTTACTTTTTTGCTTTAAGTAAACAGAAGCCAAGAAACAGCAAAACCCAGGTACACTGGGAAAAGAACTACAATATTACATCATAATGAATGAACCAATCACATGTCGAGAATACCGATAACTATCTGACTGAGAGCAACAAGTCCTCTTTTCTTGCGTGAATTAGTCAATATGAGAAGAGGTAAATAAAATCATGAAAAAAATAGAGCCAAAAATGCGGACAATAAATCCTTGAGAGTGTCCAAGAAGAAACTGGAAGGCAAACACAAAGTCCTTGGATCTGCATCAGGTATCTAACAGAAGCAGTCCGGCAGACTGGAAGAAACTTGCGAACTAGGAAGATGTAGTGGGGCTGGTTGAAGACAGAGGGGCTGCAGAAAAAAGAACACAGTGGGTTAAAAAACTGCGGTGGGATAAAACTCGCCTCCATGTCTTTAATAAAATTTAGCCTTTCAGACACCAAGGCTAGAAAAATCTAAATTTTATTACAAGACAGAGGCTCATATTATGCTTGTTCAAAGCAAAGAAATCACAGTCTCTTACGGCTCATTAACAGGTTTACAGTAAAATGTTTTAAACGTATTAATGTTTGACCAATCTGCAGATCTGAGAATGTCATGTATACTAGAGCTAGCCCAAAACGCTCTAGAAGCCATAGCTACCCTAACTGAATGGGCCCAAAACAAAGACGTAGAAACACCCGCTAAGGACATGACCCATCTAAACCAACGGGCAATGATAGGAGCAGATACTGGTTTATGGGGCTTTTGAAAGGAGATAAGGAGCGATTACATACTACTCACTCTAATTTTCCCAGTTTTACAACCGAGCCATGGGAGTGCCCTTATGTTTTCTTAGGGACCTCATATCCAGCTGAAAGTGGCTGTATTTGTTGAATCAATCCGCAAACTCCACCTATTCCTGAGGTATCAGTACGGATCATTTCTTCTTGCTTGACCTTATGTAAATGCCCATACCGGGATCTTTTTAATGACATAATCGCTTCACTTTAGTTCCCCAGGTCATTGTGTGCCCTGATGAGACCCCTGTAATCAAGGAGGGGTTAACGCGTTGTCCACATGTAAAAAAAGACAGACTAAATGCATGTCCATGCCATGAGGGAAAACTGTCCTGTGGCTATGCCTCTCTTATCAGAATTGACTGTATTTTCTTTGTTGTATCAATACACTAATAACTGTATATAATATGAAAACTTAAATTTGGTGTTTTTGACCTTATTTGTGATTTTTTTGCTTGTTGTCTTTAAATTATAGATCCTATTTGGACCCACATGGGAAACCCAGGTACTGACTGCCTTTAATATATTTGATATATTTAAGATTTCTTGTGGAATATTTACCCAACAGAGTATTAACTACTTTCATGTTGAAATCTAAACCATTGCCGTTTGTACAAATTAACTCTAATGCACTACTTCCTGCCTGATTTCATATTACAACTGAGTTTCATATGGATGTGTGTATGTAGCCTTTGGCAGTGTAGTTGCAGCCTTCACTCCAACGTCTATGTCACAGATGGTCTTGGCAGTTGCAGGCTCTGAAGAGATCAGGGTACATACCTCAGAGGCACAGGTATGCTTAAGCTTCATCAACAGTGGTGGTGGCAGTAGTCTTTCAGCAGCATCAGAGTGCTGATTTTGTTCAGTGGGTACTTTTAGTAGAAGGCTTGATGCAGTTCACAATGAGAACAGTTTTGAGAGAGCACATGGGCCACTCTAGGCTTGCTCACTGGCAGTAGCTCCCTTTCACTGGCTTCTCACACACCGAGAAAATGGTCAGCTTCTCCCCTTGAACAGTCCACCTTAGTGCAGGGTGAGGCTACTCCTTCCAATTATTAACATGCATGCTTTCAGGCTTCCAGTCAGACATCCAGCAGAACAAGCTGATTTCAAGTGATGTCCCATCACCTCTGGGAGACTGGCTGTCAGGCAGACTCCAGCCCTGGTCACAGAAGTCATTTAAATATTTTGTGAAGCCCTCTATAGTAAATTTAGTTATTAGTTGTGCGGATGTGAGACCTGCACAAGTAATAGGGTCACATTTTCCTTTCTGGCAACCATGCACCCCATTGTATGTCTTGACTCCTTCAGGGTAGCAAAGCAGAGCAGTCCCATGCCTAATCAGTGTGGATGATGTGATCTTGTAATCAACACTAGCTGGCACACAACATCAACACTCAAGATATGATTGTCCAATCAGTGTTTTTTCTTTAGGAAAAGTAATTTTTTACATACACCACTAAATACTACACACTATCATTACAAATATATACATAAGGCAGATTAAAAAGTACCTTCATTGAAATTCTATATTCATATTCTACCCCTAAAGGATCATGACTCCGTCCCAACCTATACCACATAGCAGATCACAGTATAGAGGGGTATCACGCTAAATAATACATGCTTATTGGCTTCGTCAAGGGTCATCACATGATCAACCTATCACAATTGCCATTATCATTTGTAAATGAAATCCTTGATGTCAACAAAACAATTTCAATATTAATCAAAAACCATTGCCATCATTATTATACCAATAAAGCATTTTGAAACAAACCTAACATGTCTGTGAGCTTTTTATACATTTTAAGACCACATAAAATACAACCATAGAAACAGCCCCTAGAGAGCTCTGCACACAATTTGTCTGAATAGTTTTTGCACATCTTCAGGCCACATACAATGAGGTCATTGAACCAGCCAGTTGAGTTTGCTGCACTCCCAGCTGCAGAGCAAAAGTGAGTCTTGTTAGTACTTGAAAACATGATAAAAATCTTTTGAGGAGGGGGAGACTCATACTTTTAATAGGTTCAGTTTCTCAAAACGTCTTGAGGGGACTGCTGCACACCTGCAGTAACAGATACTTTATTTTTAGCATTGCTGGTGCTCCTGCCATCTAGGGTCCACCATAAATAGGGAAGATATATTCCAATAAGCCTCTTCTGAAACATTATTGGGTGCTCCCAGCCAGGAAGCTGTGAATATCTTAATTGCAGGTCTCCTGCTGTGTTTAGGAGCCTATGGTCTTTGTCTGTTTGTGTTTTGTTTTCTTTCTTTTTGTTTGGGGTTCCCCACTGACCCGGGTTCCCCACATGCCAAACTGTTGGTGGCAGCTCGAGGAGCTCACACCTGGCATTCCCTGCCGGCACCCACTCGTCCTGCTCCTCCATTGCTCATGTGAGAGATAGCAGACTGCTTTTTACTTGCCCACTCCATGCAGACAGGGGGTGCTGAGTGTGGTGGCTGCCCCGCTCCTGACAGACATGGGCACAGGAAGCAGGGGCAGACCAGTCACTGTTGAGGGGTGTGATGGTGCTCCCCCAGTCTCTTCTGCTGGTCAGGTGCCTGGGGTCACCAGCTACTTGTTTTGCTCTTGGTGGTGTGTGACTTGGGGAGATGGGGCAGTCACAGTATGGGGGAGGGGGCTGCATGCATGCCCCCTCCCCCTGGTAATATTTTCCATAAAGGCTGCATCATGTCCAGGGGGCTTGGCCTGCCCCAGGGGAGATTAGGAGAATAGCGGTAGAACCCCATGCACTCCATTTCACAGAAAAGGTAAAAGATTGCCAACCTTAAAAAGGCCATAGCTCGCGTCCCATTCAGCCAATTTGGATATTGCTGGGCTCATTTTATGCCTTTTGCTGATCTTCAGTCACTAGGGCCACTTTTAGCAAACCCCTTTACCTCCAAGCAGGAGTACTTTGCAGGGAGCTGGTTCCATTGGCTCCTAGTGGCAGCTTTCCTCCTGGCCTTTGTTTCTGGTGCTCCTCTTTCTCGGCCCAGAAGTCTGGATATTTCCCCCAACTGGTCCTCAGGGAGTGTAAGGGAACCGGTCTCACTGGCCCTTGGTGAGACCCACTAGTACTAGGGTCAAATGAAGCAGAATCCTTAGTCTTTTAGGGCATTTGGGGGGAGGGGTTCTCCTTCCATTTGTCCAAGCCTGTTACAGCAGTACCAGTGTCCAGAGTCCAACAACAATAGCACAGCAAAAATCACTTTGTCTCCTCTAGCTTCTCTGCTACTAGCAAATAAACATTTTTTCCAGCAGCACATTTTATTTCTTACAATTGTTTTGTAAACCACACTTTTCTGCTAGCTTATCAAATAGAACTTGTAACAAATATTAATGGCAAGATTCGTGCTTAGCTTATGTATAAAATATGAAATGTGTTACTCTTCTGCCCGATAATCACCTATTATCATTTAACAACTACCCTTGGAAGAAGAGCCTAGAACATAATGGAAATATGGGACTTCTTCACTGCATGGCATGCAATTGATAGGAAAACTGTTTTGAGACCTATTCACTTTAAGAACAAACATTTAATAAAAGCCCATAGTAGTCAGTACTTTGTGAAAAACATGCCTCACTGTCTCATTTGTGTTCTATAGCAACAGAAATAGATGGAGGTACACAGAAGCATCCAAGGGGGCAGACATGCCAGGGCGTGGGGCATGTCAATTTAGAATGTTGAATTAAAATAAAAAATAATAATTTTAAAGGGCAATAGAAATATATTGGAGATCGTAAATTGCTGTCCTCTCAGCTAAGACTTGTAAAAAGTGCAAGAGAGGGCACTGGAAGCAGAAAACTGGATTGCTAATTTTTGGTGGACATCCAGCATCAACAAAGAACCGTGGTTTAATAGTTCTCCTAGTGTATAACGCAATGAGAAATATATAAATAAATCACAGATATAGGAAAAAAAGAGAATTAAAAAAGCAATAGTATTTAAGTTCACATGTATTTATTGATATATATTGAACTGAACTATGTTAGCTTAAGGTATTCCTTGGTGACAATACATTTTGATTCCTGATCATTTGTCAGACACTTTCATTTGTGCAAAGAACACAATTGAAGATTTTTGTGACCCACATAATTGTTCATATATTAACAATAAAAAACAAGCAACAACTTCAAAACTGTATTTGTTGTTTATTCATTGTTTAGTCAGTTAGAAGATTGTGGATTGCACTACTAAAATTATTTATTTCACGAAACCTAAATGTCATGTCCTGGTCCAGGTGAAAAAAAAGTAAACAGTGCTCCTTAAGGCACTAAGGCCCTCATTACAACCGTGGCAGTCAGTGTTAAAGTGGCGTTAATACTGCCAACAGGCCGGTGGTAATAAAAATGGGAATATGACCCCTGCGGTAAACACTTTAACACACTGACTCCCAGGGTGGTAAAGTCCGCTGGGTCGGGATTACGACCCGGCCGACCGCCATGGTTTTTAGGCCAAACTTACTGCCACGAAACCCATGGCGGTAGGCACTCTCACTGCCAGGGAATTCATTCCCTGGCACGGATAGGGGTCTCCCCTGCCCCCCTCCCCAAAAGTCCTCCCCCACCCTCCTCCTCCCTCTCCTGCCCCATGCACATATACACACCCACACGTGCACCCATATACACACATGCACACACGCATACCCACCACCACCCATGCATGCACACATACATACCGACACACCACAACACACACCAACATACATTGCCACACACATGCATTCACAACACACAACACTCACAATCACTCATTCACGCATGCATCCAACGTGACTCACACCGACATGCACGCATACCAAAACATACACACACACCCCCCATATACACACAACAACCCCACCCCCCTTCTCCAGTCGGAGAACCCGACTTACCTGCTTGCAGGGGGTCCTCCGGCTGGAGACGGTCTGCGGCGCTGCTGCCAGCAGCAGCGTCCGCCAGCAAAACACCACCACGCTGTATCATTGCTCATGATATGGTCGGTGGTGTTTTGCTGGCGTGGCGGTGCTGCTGTCAGCTGCGCTGCCTTACTGCCATCTGCCGCCATGACCGTCGGTGTTTCACCAGCATTCTGGCGGTATAACGTCGGCGGTCATGATAGGTGTAGACGGCTGGTAGCCATGGCGGCGATATGTTGACGGCCGTCGCCGTGGTAGTAGGCAGTTGTTACCGCCAATGTTGTAATGAGGGCCTAATTTCCTTCTGTTCTTGCAGGTGCGTCTGTTGATCTTTGACAGTGAATGGTTGTAATACTTGAGTTGAATTGTACCAAGTGAGTGAGCCTTACCTCTTCTAATAGGATTTTCGAGGATAATCCTGAGAACATTTTCAAAAATAATAGGGCCAGAAAGTGTATTTGAAAGCGGAATTATGACATAAATTTGCTAAAACGACACCTGCTCTGAAAGGGAACTAATTAAATATACAAGTCTTTTCATGGTGTGTAAGGACAAAGAAACCTTACGTTCTCCATGTGTTGGCTCCATTTTTTCAAAAAGTGTTATTGGTGCCTTTGTCTGACAAACATTACGTTCATTATGGCAGAGCTAGCATTGTGACATGGATGTCTCTCCCCCATATGACTTTGGTACCTCAAAGGCCAAAAACAACATACAATATGTCAGTGCCACAATTTTGACAAGCCGTCATTATACCATGAGAGATCCTTATGTTATGTTACGTGGGTTTGTATAAAGAACTAATCACACAAGAGGGTATCCAGGTGCTTGGGCATCTGTGTAGTTTTCTGGTACCCAAGGTTCTTATACAAAGGACATGATCTGCAGCTTCTTGAATAATTCAAGAAGTGAAGAGGAGGCGTTGATGTGTAGAAGAAGGTTGTTCCATGTCTTCGGTGTGATGTAAGAGAATGAGCGACCTCCAGTTATGTCACTTTTACTTTTTGTATGTTAGTGCCAGAATTTGGCCATGATTGCCATCCCCCAACTCCCTCTCCAACTCTCTTTCCCTCCTCAGTGTGCCACAATTATCCTCTCTTAAGGCAGATATTACAACTAGCCAGTGCCAGCATTTTAAAATTTGGACCACTTGCCAAGAATTTCCTCTAGTATGCTAGTGACAACTGTTTTCTTTAGTTGTCCCAATATGCCATGTACTGCTCTAGCATATTTGTGCCAGTATTTTGGCAGTTTAACATTGTTTCTAGTATTCAAGGACAAACATTTTACCGGTGGTGCCTCTATGAACAAAGAATTACCTTCAGTATGTTGCGGATGTATACTTGCAAGAATAACATTACATTATTTCTCATTCACGCTTCCTCTCACTCTGACGCAGTCATACATTATCACAAACTCACTTGGACTTGCTCATTCTTTTTCCTTCAGTCCCACTTAGTCTTACTCTGACTCACTCATTCTCATTCTTTTACACTAAGTCTCACTCACATTCAGATCTACTCATCAATGCTTTCTCATTCATCTACACTCACTTTCACACAGCCGTACCTTTATTCATGTATTCTTATTTATTCCCTCTTAAAGTGAAGCAATAGTTCTCATCACAGTTATGTTCACCCATTGTCATTCACTTACTCCTTCTCATTCACATTCAAACCCAAATAACAATGACTCCGTCTAACTCGTTAAAACTCACTTGATGACACTCAGTTTCACTCCTTCTCACTCACTACCAGTCACTCACTCTCTTTTAGCTTCTCACACTTACATGCAGTATCTCAGATAAACGCACTCTCACATGCTCACATGGACATAACATACATTTACAAGTATTTACCCTACATTATCTGTCAGAGAATATGTTGTTTGAGTTCTGTGTGCGACATTTATTATTAAACTAACGGTGAACAATAGAGTATTCATTGTTAGTATACTAAAACTGGGCAGAATACAAAGCGGTGACGCCACGATGCCCCTGTGTTTTTGGTATGATTGGGCGGCTTCAGAGGCTGGGGGATGGGGGCACAAAAGCAGTGACAGGAGTTGCAAAATGCAAGGTAGTGCCACCTCTGAAGCCCCTGTCAATCCCTAATCTATATTCTTACTCCCACTTCCCCAAATTCAGCTCATTGGTGTCTCTCTCTCTGTCACACACAGACACCCGTTTCCCTCTTTGTCTCTTTCTGAGTTCTCTCACAGAACCGTTTCTCTCTGTTCCTGGTCTTACTCCTGCCTCCTACTCTCCCTCTCACTTTTTGAACTGTCTCACCTCCCACCTCTTTCTCTCAGATGTCTTTTTACATGTCCCATTTCTCTTCTGCCTCTTTTTAGACTGTCTGTTTGCCACACCTATCTCTTTCCCTATTTCTTCTCTCTTAGCTGCGTCTTTCTCACTTTAACATCTGTCAAGTCTGTCATCTGCCTTCTCTCCCTCTGTAGCCTATTTGCCATTTTCTGTTATTTCTCACCTGCCTGCTTGGGGTGTCCCCTTCCTCTCTTCTACTCGCTCTGCTGCCGAGTCTGCCTATAAACTCTTCCTTTTCCCTGATCTCTGCGTTATTTCCTTCTCATCTGACACGTCTTTTTTGCCGGCCCTTTCAACTACCAACAATAAATTACTTATGTTGCACTTGTTATTTTCAGTTTGGTCACACTGTCTTCATAAAACGCTTCAAAGGCAGTTCATACAAGGGCCCCAGGTCTAAAATGGTGGCAACATTTTGCTTCATTGCAGTGTGAGTTTCATTGCTGAGTTTATTTCTGTCAGTCAAAAGGCTCCTTTTGGTGCACGATAAGGACGTTTAAAAATACTGTTTAAAAATGTGTTTCTGGCTCGGGTTTAAGGACCTCTTAGCTCAGAGGATGCAATGTCTGTGTCAGGGGTCGAAAGAGGGAAGCTTGGGGTCACAGTTGTGACCCCCGGTGACCCTTAAATGAAATCCGTGAATGCTTTCACTTTTTTCTCAAGATGTTAGGATATGCATGCGACATTTTCCTCTTTCCGCTCTATTTTTTTGAAAAATCACATCTCGCACAGCACGGTGATGGAAAAGCTGATGTGTGTGGAGATGATCAGGAAAAAGGATATATGCCAATATCCACAAATGCTAGGTGCTTGACCAAGTTATTTCTAATATATGTCCCTTTTAGGGAGTCAGGGACACGAAGAACTGCATTGTTCCAGTGGCCCACGTGTAATAAACTTTCACACTGATCTTTGGACTGAGAGAGATAATAAATAGCAGAATGTCAACCTTATTTGTTTGATTCTGGACCCTTCAAATTCACTAAACACTTAAACCTAGTTGTTAGTTAACTAACAGCTTATGAACCTCAGAGCTCCAAAACACCTGATATAAATTGTTTATAAGGTGATGCTTTGAAAATGTTCTGCCCCTAGTACCACTTAGAGATGGGCAACATTAATTTAATTCAAAGACCTTTTTGAACTTTATATAGGATATTTTAGTATATTCTTATCTTCAGATTTGCTGCAGAGAAATCACCGGATAACGCAAAATACTGAAATAACAGGAAATTAACAATCACTCAGAACATTCTAATGTCGGAATGAGCTAATAAAACCGTTTACCAAAAAAAACAACACAGACAGGCATACACACATCCCTAAACAAGTTCTTTAAAATTAACCTCATATTTCATTAAAGCAGATTACATCAGAGCCCGCTGTCTACACTGTTTTGCATTGCACAAAATAATTGCTAGAGACCTTCATAAAGATGAACAAAAAGTAACATTAACAAACTAGATGACAAAATAAAATCTTCAGAACCTCAAGAGAGGCAGGAATGTATAATCTCAAAACAGAGCATCATGCTGATTTGGATTTAGACCCAGATTGAACATATGGTTAAGATTTCAGTCAACCATGATTGTTTCTATACCTTATCGAGTAGAAAACAACAGAGAGTTGTGTAGAGTGGGAAGAAGCTACCAATGTTTGGTTCATGAACTATTGCGGTCCATCTGTATATGACCCACCTTTGTCATTTTTTCCAACACTTTTCACCTTCTCCCATTGTCATATTCCTAAATGGCTATTATAAATTCCTGAATCTATTTTTATGTTTTCAGCTGAATTTACCTGTTGTAAATGGTGACAAATTGGTATGTGCCAATCCATTCCTTGTTCCTCTAGAAACCCCCTACTCCTTACCTGCAATGTATTATTCCTGTCTCCGAATGGAATATTGGTATGATGCTTGCTTTAGAAAACTAATAAGGAGGCATTTGTGAAAGGTGAAGGAACAAGCAGAAAAACAATAATCTTTTCTCAATAAAACATATCCTTCCTCAGTAATTGTCTTTGTGTAGTCATCAAATTTCGTGACAAGGATGGGATCGCTGTGCAGGGGACAGCTCAGAGTCCTCACCACTGAAGCTGCTGTCTGCCTAAAGGCTGCAAGTAGCAGATTGAAAGGAAGTTTTGAGGGCAGAGGTGTCACCACCACACTGAAGAGGGAGCTATTTGACATGCCTTCCGTAAGAAAAGCAGAAAAGTTCGGCCATCGTTGCAGCGATGCGGAAGAGAAGCAGGAGGAGGCATGGAGGCTTGACGTTATTGCTTTGATGAAGGAGAGGCATGACCCGACCTCTTGGAGAAGAAATGTAGGAAACTGTTCTTTAGGTACAAATGGCCATGATTACTGGTTATGATTTCAAAGCAGTGAAGGCAGGTTTGGTGATTATAGCCTTCTCGCAGTTAGTGTGTGAATCTTGTTTAACCCCAATCGTGGAGGTACATCTTTCATCTGGTAGTGAGATTGGCCACTTAATATATATATATATATTATATACCCAAGAAATGAAGTGGTTTGCCTTCTCACACCTTACTATGTCACACCAGTGTTTCATTTCTGGAACTTGAGGTAACTTTACCAGCTCTGCACAACACTGGACCAGAATACCTCAACAGACAGCTCTCCTTCTACACCCGACCCGACATCTCCGCTCCGCTCCGCCAACCTTGCCCTTGCAACCGTCCCATGCGACCGCAGAACTACAACCGGCGGTAGATCATTTTCACACCTCACCGCCAAAACGTGAAACACTCTTCCCACCCACCTGTGCCAGACCAAAGACCTCCTTACCTTCAGGAAACTTCTCAAGACCTGGCTGTTCGAGCAGTAGCAGCAACCCCCCCCCCATGGGTGAGTAGTGCACTTTACAAATTCCTGATTGATTGATTGATTGATTGATTGATTGAGCTATCCACATTCTGAGAATTTGTTGCATAAATGCATTGACTGCGATCATCTTGACCATTTTAAAGTATATTGTACAATAGTGGAGGTATCCTTCATTTGTACTGTGTGGGAATAGGAATAAAAGGCAAACGTTTAGAAATACTACTACTGTTACACTCGTAATTTAGTCATATATATATATATATATCTGTATATATATATATATATATATATATATATATATATATATATATATATATATATTGTAAATATTTTAAATATGGCTTTATTTAGTGTATCTAAACCAACTCCTTTTTTTAAATGATATTAGAGAGCCACAAATTCCATGGAAAAGTTGGATAAAATAGTGTGAGTCATATTTAATTGCCATGGGGGTGGGGAGGAATAGGTCCTCCCCAGCTATTGAACTACATAATATAGGAATTCATGCAAGGTGAGTTTTTGATGATTTACCTAAAATAAATGTTGTGGAGAAAGTGGATGAAGAGGAGGCACAGGGTGATGTATAGTTGGAAGTATACCAGGCTACATTTAAAAAGAATACTGGAAGAGCACTTTGGGGAAAATTTTATGTGATACTAGAAAGGCATACGTTTTTCTCAACGCTTATACAAAGTAAGAATGAGAAAGTTGTGAGTTATGTTGCTGCCTTGAGGGGACTATACTACATGTGAATTTGGACCATTAACTGACTCTATTATAAGAGATCAACTTTTTGGATGGACGAATAATATCAAGGTACAGGAAAAAATTATTGGGAGAAAATACTGAGCTCAAGCCATATCGCCAAAAGCATTGAGTAGACAAAATTTAGCATGAAAGAAATTAAAGAAATTCTTGAAATCAATGAGATAATCACTAGTGTGAATAACATTTCAGACAAAGTGGAAGTCTGTAAGCTGAGTGTAACAGATGTACATTAACAAAAGTATGAATGTGAAAAATTCAAATGCAATTGATCTGGTAGTGTAAACTATCTAGCCAAAAACCTCAAATGTCAAGCGAGAGGAATGACGTGCAAGAAGTGCAATAAAATGGACACTTTGCGAAGGTTTCCAAAGAAACAGAAAGCAAGGTTATTCAGATGATTAATGATGATGAAGATAATAGGAGGAAGAAAATCACTTTTCAAGTTCGTAATATGAACACAATATCAGAAATGATATACCCTACATGCAGTGTGAGCTTTGATGGTATTCCCTTTATGTTTTTCACTGATTTGTGTCCCCGATGTACTTTAATTGATGAATTGACATTTAAAGAAAAAATTCACGGTAAAGATGATGCATTATTGCTTCCTGATATCAATCATGAAGTTATAAAAAAGATCACATTCCCTTGCCGTGTATGTTAATGATGCACATAACCTTCAATGTACTTCCTTAGGAAAGGTAAAACTTATCGAACATGGGTCAAATCTTTTAGGCTGGTAGCACCAGAAAGGTTTAGGAATAAAGTTAGACTCCAATGAGGCAGAACAAGTACCTCTAGTTAATAGATCTATTACAGGAATGGGAGTTTGTAAGGGATTTATAAAAAAAGAGAGGGACTGGGAGAATAATGGTCTGGTGTACGGTCTCCCAAGACTTGAACATATAAATAGAAATAGTACACTGTTCCAACGAATAAACACATTCAGGGTTGAGAGAAGTCAGTGGTTTCAGGAGAGCCCTCAAACATCCAATAGGATGCCAAGCTTCATCACTGGGCAATCTGCTTGTCAGACCGGTGCTGCAATGTCTGGCGGCCCACCCCAATTATGGTGGTGGTACGATACCGAAGATTGTGTGGCAGATACAGTTAGGTCTGAAACAAATACTGACTCTTGAAAACAATGTAGGAGAGACAGAAAAAGTTAAAATTTGCTCCGAGCCTTTAGCATCACTTTTAATGATTCAGGGAAAGGTTCAGGCCAAGACTAAAAGAGAGACAAGGGGAGTGAATGCGGGGAATAATGTCCCACTGCACTCCACATGGAGGAAAAAGGTAGTGTACCCAATCCCAACGCAATCTGGTTCTCTATACTGAAGATTGTGTGGCAGATACAGTTAGGTCTGAAACGAATACTGACTGTTGAAAAAAATGTAGTAGAGAAGGAAAAAGTTAAAATTGGCTCCGAGCCTTAATCATCACTTTTAATGATTCAGAGAAAGGTTCAGGCCAAGATTAAAAGAGAGACAAGGGGATTGAATGCGGGGAATGATGTCCCACTGCACTCCACACAGAGGAAAAAGGTAGTGTACCCAAGCCTAACGCAATCTGGTCAACATGTTTCGCGTCTCGATGGTAAAAACTTAATCCCATGACGCTTCATCAGGACCGTAACAACTACTTCTCCTATTCTTATATGCAATAATAAGTGCTGAGTGGTCACTTACTGAGTGAAGACTATTCGTCAACGTCGATCAGTCACCCTGCATGAAAGTGAGAACATATAGGTGCATTAGTGAGGAAGTTGTGCGGGACGCAAAGGGTGATACAAACACAGAAAACCCAGGTCCCAAGTGCGGCACAAACGGAAATAACAAAATAGGCTTACCATCCCATAGTAGAGAATAGGCGTCATAGGAACGCGCAAGCCTCAAACCAAAGAAGAATTACTAGGTGTAAAAACAATATAGTAATACATAAATTAAATATATATTGACAGGTTACTGCCTAGAAATGCTAAAAAGAAGAACAATATGCATAAAAAGTTTCTTTGTTGTTGGCCACTCACATCTAATATGAACTGAGACTAAGGGAGGTGGAAAACAGTCCCATCATAACCTTCAGCAAAGGAGCTGATCACTGTCAGACCCCTATCTTAAACATATGGTGGACGGTTGTGCAAGCGAAGAAATAATCTTTAAAGATCCTAAGGGAAGCTGCCGTGAATATCCTGTCAACAGAAAAACAAAAAAACGACATGCAAAAGGAGGACTTACTTCATTCTGTCCTCGGTCCTGCGGTAAACCTGCCTTCAGCCGCGCGCCTGGAGACATTAAACCAGTGCGTCGGAGCTCTTAATATACTCTGGAGTTTAAGGAGCGATCGCTCGCGTCTATATCCGGAAATGCTAAATGTGTAGGTCCAATACAATTGAGGCAGTAAAAATAAAGGATGGACTCGCGTCGAGTAAGACGGCGGCCATCTTGCTAGTAGGAATGCTCTCAAAAAGGGTTCATTTGAAAAATAGGTGGCGGCCATCTTGGTGGTGAAAAAGGAACACCAGTGGTGGGCTACCATATGAAACATTGATGGCGGCCATCTTGCTAGTAGAAATACGAATGTGTACCACAATGTCCTTTTATAGTCACTGAGTGGTGGCCAAAAAGAGAGTGTTGAGCCCAATTGCGGGTTAACGCACATGAGGGTAGCCCCAAAAAGAATTAATATATAAAAAAATAATAAAAGTGAAAAAAGTTTGTTACTGCAGACAAATGTAGATAGTAGAGGAGCCCGTATACATTGGTCATATAAGTAAAACTTTATGTCAGACAGTTGTCATGTTGGTAAAGGTCGATGTGTTACAGTCCAGTTAGGGTGACAAAGTACACCAAGGGATCTCATCATTCAGCCCCTCGCTGGATGTCTTGAGTCTGAACACCCACCATTGTTCTGTTCTAAATAGGTACTTAGGGTCATTGTTATTGTGTTTAGGCAGCTGTAGAACGATCCACCACAAGTCGTCAGGACCATGGTTAGCTTCCAGAAAATGTGAGCTTAGTTTGGTGGTGACACGAGAGCACCTAATGTTGCTCCGATGTTCATTAATCCTCTGTTTCACGGGTCTGGTCGTCATATCAATATACTGTAAATTACAGGGGCAGGTGATCATATAGATACAGTGTCATGTATTGCAATTGGTATGTCTGGTCAGATGCCAAGAACCAACATATTTCAAGTCCAAATGTTACAGGAACCACACGGGAAGAGCCCAGTAACCGGGCGTAGATTCCATAGAGTGGTCTGTTTCAATGTGTCCTCTTGTTGACGGGGACGCGCATGGACAACCAGATCTTTGATGTTGGGTGACCTTTTAAATGCAAAGAGGGGCCTAGGGATCTGGGTACTGCCACTCTGTAAGATGTTCCAATGTTTATTGATGAGTTTTTTCACAGTGTTGGACAGGGGCGTGTATGTGGATACACACGTCAACTGGATTTCTGGTTCCTTAAACACAGGTGCCAACAGCGCCTCCCTGTGGTTATTATGAGCCCTCTTGTAGGCAGGCTTAATGATGTTCTTGGGGTAATGTCGATTGTGTAGTTTTCGTTTCAAGTCAAGTGCCTGAATATCAAATGATTGGACCTGTTAGACCTGACAGCCTTAGGGTGGTCACCCCTAACTTTTTGCCTGCCTCCCTCCACTTTTTGGACACTGTTTTTGCTGGCTTTTAGACTCTGCGCACTTTATCACTGCTAACCAGTGTTAAAGTGCATATGCTCTCTCCCTTTAAACATGGTAACCTTGGATCATACCTGATTGGCCTATTTAATTTACTTATAAGTCCCTAGTCTAGTAATGTGCACTATATGTGCCTAGGGCCTGTAGATTAAATGCTACTAGTGGGCCTGCAGCACTGGTTGTGCCACCCACTTAAGTAGCCCCTTTACCTTGTCTCAGGCCTGCCATTGCAAGGCCTGTGTGTGCAGTTTCACTGCCACCTCGACTTGGCATTTAAAAGTACTTGCCAAGCCTAAACCTCCCCTTTCTCCACATATAAGTCACCTTTAATGTGTGCTCTAGGTAACCCCTAGAGCAGAGTGCTGTGTGGGAGAAAGGCAGGACATGTACCTGTGTAGTTTACATGTCCTGGTAGTGTAAAACTCCTAAATTCGTTTTTGCACTACTGTGAGGCCTGCCCCCTTCATAGGCTAACATTGGGGCTGCCCTCATACATTGTTAAAGTGTCAGCTGCTGATCTGAAAGGAGTAGAAAGGTCATATTTAGTATGGCCAGAATGGTAATACCAGATCCTGCTGACTGGTGAAGTTGGATTTAATATTACTATTCTAGAAATGCCACTTTTAGAAAGTGAGCATTTCTTTGCACTTAAATCTTTCTGTGCCTTACAATCCACGTCTGGCTGGGCTTAGTTGACAGCTTCTTGTGCATTCATTCAGACAAACCCCAAACACAGGGTACTCAGCCTCACTTGCATACATCTGCATTTTTAATGGGTCTTCCTGGGCTGGGAGGGTGGAGGGCCTGCTCTCACACAAGGGACTGCCACACCCCCTACTGGGACCCTAGCAGACAGGATTGAACTGAAAGGGGACCTGGTGCACTTCTTAGCCACTCTTTGAAGTCTCCCCCACTTCAAAGGCCCATTTGGGTATCAAACAGGGCCTCTGCTCTATCTCATCAGACACTTGCTGGAGAAGAAACCTGAACCAGAACCTGCATCCTGCCAAGAAGAACTGCCTGGCTGCCCAAAGGACTCACCTGACTGCTTTCTACAAAGGACTGCTGCCTTGCTGTTGCCCTGCTGCCTTGCTGAACTCTTGTCCTGCTGCTGAAGTGTTCTCCAAGGGCTTGGATAGAGCTTGCCTCCTGTTCCCTGAAGTCTCAGTACCAAAAAGACTTATCTTTTTCATTTGGGCGCCTTGTGCGCCAAAACATTCGACGCACAGCTTGCTCCGCAGTGAAAAATTCACCGCACGCCGATCCGGAAAGACGCAGCTCGACGCAACGCCTGCGGTGCGACCGGAACTTTGACGCATGGCCACGCCTGGACAAACGCCGCCTGACTCCAGAAAGGAAATCGGCGCGACGCCTGCCGTGAGGGAGAAGATTCCACACACAGCCCACCGAACAACGCGCAGCCGGAAAACAAGCCTAGGTTTCCACGCACAGACCCTGGCAAATCTGGTAATCCCGCGAACCACAGAAAGAGACTGTCCGCGTGCCGGAAAACGACGCCCGACTTCCCAGCGTGAAAAATAACGACGCAAGTCCGTGTGTGCTGGAGAGAAATCGACGCACACACCATTTTTCCACGTATCTCTTCTTCTGCGGCCCTTTGCGGAGATTTGAAAGAGACTTTGGGCCTGATTACAACTTTGGAGGAGGTGTTAATCCGTCCCAAATGTGACGGATATACCACCAGCCGTATTACGAGTTACATAGGATATAATGGACTCGTAATACGGGTGGTGGTAAATCTGTCACTTTACCGTCACTTTTGGGACGGATTAACACCTCCTCCAAAGTTGTAATCAGGCCCTTTGTTTGCTTTTTAAAGACTTAAGGCACTTTTTATCACTTTTCAGTGATATCTCTACAATTTCACATTGCATCTTTATTCGTTTTGACCTGCAATTATCCAGATAAATATTATATAATTTTCTAAACACTGTGGTGGTCATTACAACCCTGGCGGATGTTGTTAAAGCTGCGGTAATACCGCAAACAGTCCAGCAGACAAAAAAAGGGAATTATGACCCTGGCGGAAACCGCCAACAAAGACAGCCACATTAACACACCGCCCGCCACGGCGGTACAGACAAGCAGTGCGGCGGTCACCGCCAACAGACAGGCGGAAGACAATGTACCGCCTATAGTATCACAACCCGCCAATTCGCCACCTTTTCCGGGGCGGATTCACCGTGGATAAAAACATGGCGGAAACAGCTTTTGCAATGGGAAAACTCTCACCTTAACACATCCCACGAGGAATGAGGACTCCATGGAGCCGGAACTCCAAATACTCCCTGCCCTTGTGTTTCTGCTCCTCTACGACCAACATGTACGTAGGTGCCGAAGACAACGGTGAGTACTGCACCTACGACATGGGGGAGGGAGGAGGCAAAAGTTAGGGGAACACCCACCAAACACCCCCACCCCCACCCCCAACCTCGCATAATACAACATACACACCAATGCATCCACAAAAATCTCAGTAACAACCCACAATCCCCCCAGAAGAATGAAAAGAGAAAGCGAAATTCGGTCAAACATTGTAATGTGGAAATATACATGTCATACAAAAATATACAGATATATATGAAAATCATCCATAAATATATACATTGCGAGAAGTAGTGCAGATATGTACAAAACAATGTCCGTGCACCAACAGTCCAAAAATGCATGGGCGAGGCCCACAAAGGATACCTGACCACAATCGGAGAGAACACTGCCGGGGCATCAGATAGAAATACTACAGGCACCTCAGGGGGAAGGGAAGGGGGGACACCTCAGCCGGATGACTGCAAAGCCAGATCCACGACGGGGCTCCATGCCCATTGATGTATCCTGGGGAGTGCAAAGCCACAGTCTCTCAAGTCTCACAAGTGGGTGGCTTGCCCACCGTGGCATCCTGGGGAGTGCAAAGCCACAGTCTCTCAAGTCTCTACAGTGGGTGGGTTGCCCACCGTGGCATCCTGGGGAGTGCAAAGCCACAGTCTCTACAGTGGGTGGGTTGCCCACTGTACCACCCTGGGGAGTGCAAAGCCACAGTCTCTCAAGTAGATGCAGGTCTCCACTGGTACTGGGGGGGACTGGTGCCCAGAGTGCTTCATCCTGTGCAGGACAGACAGAGTGGATGCAGTTCTCCACTGGTTATGGAGGGTGACTGGTCCCCAGACTGGATGAGTCTCCCCGTGAAAGTTCCTGTCCTGTCACTGTCCCAGCTGCACATGGGATAAGGATGCCTGATCTGGCGGTCTATTCATTCCTACCCGGTGCTTGCCCTGTTCAGCGGTGCTTTGACATGGAGGTTCAGGACTGTTCAGCAGTGCTTTGCCATGGTGGTCTTTGACCTGTTCAGCTGTGCTTTGACATGGAGGTTCAGGACTGTTCAGCGGTGCTTTGCCATGGTGGTCTTTGCCCTGTTCAGCGGTGCTTTGCCATGGCGGTCTTTGCCCTGTTCAGCGGTGCTTTGACATGGAGGTTCAGGACTGTTCAGCTGTGCTTTGCCATGGCGGTCTTTGCCCTGTTCAGCGGTGCTTTGACATGGCGGTCTTTGCCCTGTTCAGTGGTGCTTTGACATGGCGTTTATGCCCTGTTCAGCGGTGCTTTGTAATGGAGGTTCTGGTACGGACATTGGTGTGTGGCATGACGTTCCATCGTAGCCCACCTGGGCTGTGGCAGCCGGGGCCCTCCTGGGTACTGACTCCGGCAGTGGCGGTGGTCTCCTGACCAGTGACAATACTTGTGCCCTCCTGGGCACTGACTCTGGCGGTGGCGGTGGTCTCCTGACCAGTGACGATACTTGGGCCCTCCTGGGCTGTGACTCTGGCGGTGGTCTCTTGACCAGTGACGATACTTGGGCCCTCCTGGGCTGTGACTCTGGCGGTGGTCTCTTAACCAGTGACGATACTTTGGCCCTCCTGGGCTGTGACTCTGGGGGTGGTCTCTGGACCAGTGACGATACTTGGGCCCTCCTGGGCTGTGACTCCGGCGGTGGTCTCTGGACCAGTGACGATACTTGGGCCCTCCTGGGCCGTGACTCCGGCGGTGGTCTCCTGACCAGTGACGATACTTGGACCCTCCTGGGCTGTGACTCCGGCGGTGGTCTCCTGACCACTGACGACGGCGCTGGCGGTTGTGTCTCGACCGCAGGAAATGATGGCACACTTCTCCGCCGTGACACTCACAACAGGCTGGGCAGACTTCCTCTGGCCCTTCCCCACGTTTGGTGGAGTCACAGCTGACTCTCCAATCCCCTTGGAACCCATGCAAGTTGTTTTCCCACCAGGAGGCTTCACACGGTCCCGTCGTCCACTCTCCAATTTTAGAGACTTTACAGGGGGTGGGCTTCCAGTGCCTTGGCTCCGGGGCACACTGCCTGCCCTGGTGGCCGGTGCACTCCACAAACCTTGAACAGGCACCACTGGTATTGGAGGCTTTTTGGCTGAGGCGCTACGACGGGACTGATGAATTGGAGGGGGGGGTTGGGGCAAAAAGGTCAACTTTACAGAGGGACAGTTTCTGACGAACACTGGGATGGGTAGTTGGAGGGGGCCTGGGAGTGGAGGAAGAGGAGGTGGTTGTCGGAGGTGTCACTTTAGGTGTTTTGGGTGCAGGTGCAGGTACTGGAGGCTGTCGTGAGGTGGATGGATGTTGGGTGAGTGATTGCCGGCGTTTGTGTACTTTGAGAGGGGGCGTCACAGATACACTGGGAGAGGACACAGGGGACGTCTAAATGGGAGTGGAGGTGGTGAGTGCAGATGAGCTGCTTGTGGTGCTGGGTCTCCTTGTGCGATTCATGGTGCCTGTAGATGTGGTGCATGCAGGTGTGTGTGTAGACGGGAGGAGGGAGAAGAGGAGGAGGGGGACACAGTGGAGGCAGTGGATGTTGCTGTGTCTGTACGTGGGTGAGGCTTGCGTGAGTGCCTGTGGGTTGTGTGGTGCCTATGTTTGCTTGAGCTATCTGTGTGTGCTGACTTGTGTGCATGCTGGTCTGTAGGTGTGCTTGGGATGGGCTGGGGTACAGGAGATTGGGTCTGGGTGGAGGAGGTTGGAGGGGGGAGGCTAGAGACAGGTACAATGGCTGCCATCAGTGCTGAGGCCAGAGATTGCAGGGTTCGCTTAAGGACAGCCTGACCAGAATGAATGCCCTCCAGGAATGCATTACCGTGTTGCAACTCCCTTTCTACACCCTGGATGGCATTCACAATGGTAGACTGCCCAACAGTGAGTGACCTGAGGAGGTCAATGGCCTCCTCAATGAGGGCAGCAGGGGTGACGGGGCAGGGCCTGAGGTGCCTGGGGCGAAGGTGATGCCCACCCTCCTGGGTGAGCGGGCACGGGGCGAACGCTGAGGGGCTGCTGGGAGGGCGGTGCTGGTAGAGGAGGTGGCGGCTGTACCTGTAGAAGTGGGGCGCACAGAAGGTGCCCCACCACAAGGAAGCCCCCATCGGCAAACGAGTCTGTGTCGCTGCTTGGTGATCCGGTGGTCGACGTGAAGCTCCCCTCACCCTCTGTCCCACTGGTGCATTCAGAGTCCGTGGTGTGGCCCTCCATGGCCATGTGGGATGCAGCTCCCTCTTGCTCCGGTGCCACTGTACCTCCGCCTGATGATGCTGATGTACAAAAGGACAGGGAGAGCAGAAAAAGGGGGGAGACAGAAGAAAGAGAGATTTAGTGCATGGCATACCGCTACCGTTGGCGGACAAGACAGACACAGCAGCCCTCTGCATTACGCCGTGCTCCTGCCCTCTGCACATGCAATTTCTGGAATATATGGCCTACATGGCAATGGTGGACTTCTGCGCTCAAGGATGCCACAGGGGCAACTATACCTCGACTTGGCACTCTTCTGAGGTGGGGTAGAGTGCCACATGGCCTACATTATGGATGGGCCTTGCCTACCGAACTCGCCCTGGCCTAGGGACACCCACAGCCCACCTCCCCCACCCAGACACCTCCACTGCACGCAAAGTCCGCAGAATGAGGTTGTACTCACCCCCTTGTGTCTGCTGTGATGCCCTCAAGCGCCATCCAACTCCGGGTAGGCCACCGCGAGGATCCAGAACATCAGGGGGGTCATAGTGCCACGGGCACCCCTCCCACATTGGGAGGCCATCCCCAGCTGAGCCTCCGCCGTCTTCTTGCTGCAGCAGCGAATGTCCTCCCATCTCTTACGGCAGTGGGTGCCCCGTCTCTGGTGGGCCCCCAGGGTCCGGACCTCCTTGGCGATGGCACACCAAATGTCCCTCTTCTGGTGGGCGCTGACCTACATGACATGCACAAGTAAAGAGGAACAGTCATTACCAACTGCACCGTCATTGTGAGTGGCCCCCCTCCTACTCTGGCCATGTGACCCATTCGTTCCCATGCATTAATGTTCTATGAACTCTGCCCCCTTCCCTCTTCCAACCAGCCTTCTCCACCCAGGCCTAGCCCATACAACGTGCTCCCTGTGTACTAACCTGTTGGTCTGGAGGACTGTAGAGTAGCGTGTACTGGGTGAGGACCCCGTCTACCAGTTTCTCCAACTCCTGTGCAGTGAAGGCAGGTGCCCTTTCCCCAGATGCAGCAGCCATCGTCGCTTCCAGACCGAGGTCACAGCAGCACTTGCAGTGTAGGTCCTCTCCTGTCGAAGGTCAGGTATCTAGTGATTGAACTGATAGAAAATGGCGGTGATGTCCGCGGTGGTGACGTCCGTGGCAGTGCGCATCATCACCGCCGGCGCACCTGTTCATTGGCTCCTGGGACCCATAGGGTCCTATGTCAACCAATGCAGCATTGCGCCGCGGTCTACGACCGCCTACCGTGACAGTGTGCAACGCCAGCGCAGTTACCCCACAATCCCATTGTCCCAGTTTAGAGGTCAGGCAGCCGCCATTTCAGGGGCCCACATGGCTTAATTTACCTCTGCGTCACACATAGCTAGGCCTACACTCAACACACATACAGGAAGAGTTTTGTGAGTGGTGTAGTCTTGTGTGTAACTGTGGGTACATACCTGGAGGAATAATGACTGATTCGTCGCTGTTGTCCTTCGTAGGCACCGTCAGCTGGGACATTTGAGAAGATGGCGGAATCCTCCGGTGTACCGACCGCTGGTGGACCTGTTGACAATGGAAGAGCGACATGTCATCGTCACCTACCGGTTTGACCGTGCCACAGTCCAGGAACTATTGTCATGACCACACAAACTTGCCAAGTCAAATCAAAGAAGTGCATGAGAAAAGCAAAGAGATATCCTCAGTGGAGACAGCAAAGCCCAAACTGGAAGAAGGTTTGCAGAGTAATCTTGCGCTTATTTCAAAGGAAGAATCAAGAAGAGAAGATCCAAGATGGCCGCTGTGAGTCCTGAAGGTTAGTTACAGTTCTAGTCTTTCAATCGGTTGGTTGCTAGGTTACGAGCTCTCCAGCTGGAAGCCTTGCACTTCAACTGAGGTCTGACAGGAATCAGCTGTGTGGAGAGAGAGCGCGCTTCAGAACAGAAACTCCTGTGAGGTAAAATTACATTTGAAGATTATATTACAGAAAACAGATAAATATTGTCGAGGTTTATTCGAAGAGTTTGATAGTAGACCGTTCCCGTGGAAGTCGGCAAGGCTACAGAGTTAATGTATGAATTAACCTTATGTTTACAAGGTTCTTGTTTAAGATATTAAAGTAAAAGAAAAAACGAACTTTAAAAGAGCAAGCATCTACAAATGTCAAGGTTATAAACAAAGGCCAAGTTTAAAGGAGAAACGAACTGTTAACAAATAAGCATTTACAAATTCAATGGTAATAAACGAAAATAGAGTTTAAAAGAGAAACGATCTTAAATAAACAAGCATTTACAACTACAAGTTATCGACATATGTCGAAGTAAGGAAGGAGAAACTAACTGTAATAAACAAGCATTTACAAATACAAGTTATCAACAAATGTCGAAGTAAGAAAGGAAAAACGAACTTTAATAAACAAGCATTTACAAATACAAGTATTGACCGAAGTCACAATAAGACAGGAGAAATGAAATAACATCAGCTAATTTGAAGAACGTATTATCACCAACTATGGGGGTTATTCTAACTTTGGAGGAGTGTTAATCCGTCCCAAAAGTGACGGTAAAGTGACGGATATACCACCAGCCGTATTACGAGTTCCATAGGATATAATGGACTCGTAATACGGCTGGTGGTAAATCCGTCACTTTTCCGTCACTTTTGGGACGGATTAACACCTCCTCCAAAGTTAGAATAACCCCCTATATATATATATATATAGCAACATAAAACCAATCTCTAACAAAGGTTGAGAAGTTCTTCCAGAATCAGTAATAAGCATTTTTTTAAGAAGAGCTATCATTTATAGAGAGAAGCAAGGCTACAGAGAACTCAGGATGAGTGAAGAAATAATAGAATTAAAGAGAATTAAGTGTTGAGAGTAGAAAGTGAAAAACTGATGTTGTATGTCCCTAGTAATTGCGACTGTGACTCTTGCAGGTGCTGTATCCAATCTTAGATTTGAAGAAGCAGACTGACTACTGGCGTTCATCATCTCTGTGGCAGTCTCTCTACCATCCCATTCCCCTTTCCCCCTCCGGGGTACTCAGCACGAAGGATTAATATTCGTTGTGAGTAGCTCGGGTCGGAACTGAGGAATTACCTTCTGCTTCTGAGGAAATCGAATTGAAGTATCCTGACAGATTGAAGTGCCTTCACCCTAATTTTAGGGAAAAAACAGATTTCCTCCTGAGCAGAATGGCAGAAGGAATTGATATAAAAGCATTAGCCACCGTTTTGGAAGGGTTACAGAAACAATTAAATAACACCATAGAAGAAACAGTCCAAATAAAACAGCGAATAAATGAGTTAGGGAACACCGCTAAGTCAAATGAATCTGTGTTTTCACAAATCCCTAGCCCTTCACAGTCTGCAGGTATATCCACTCAAGTAATTCATGCGGTTTCCACTATTATTCCTTTGGCTCAACCCGAGCGCTTCGGTGGGGATCCAAATAAGGCGCAGATTTTTCTGACCCAATGCTCATTGCATTTTTTATGTAGACCAGTCATTTTTTCCGAAGACCAGTCCAAAGTGGCATTTATATTGTCTTATCTGACAGGAGATGCGGCCGCATGGTCCATGCCAATAATTTCCAGAAATGATCCTGTTTTATATAATTTCCAAAATTTCAAGGAAGAGTTCTTAAGAATATTTGATCGGCGAACTGCAGCTCAAGCCACTGACAATGAACTACTGGAAATCAGGCAAGGTAATAAAGATCTAGTAGCCTATCTGTCTCATTTCAATAAACTCATTGTAGAGACTGCCTGGCCGGAGTCAAAAAGAGCCGCCATATTTTATCGTGGACTGAGAGATGAATTGAAAGATGCCTTAGCACAAGTTCCAAATAGACCCACCGAAATTTCGGAGTTAATTGATCTTGTGTTACAGATTGACCACCGGTTAACTGAACGAAGAGCAGAAAAGAGAAGAGAGTATCGACCATTTCCCCTGAGAATTGATCGTGTAAGAAATGATCATACGAGAGCCGGAGAAGGGATAACGATAGAAGAACCAATGCAAATTGGTTCCATCCGAGGTCCTTTATCTAAGGAAGAAAAAGAGAAAAGAAGAGTGAATCAACTATGTTTATATTGCGGTGCATCTGGGCATTTTATTAAAAACTGTCCCAAGAAACCCAAAGCTCTTCAGTCGGGAAAAGGCCAGCTTCATCAGTAGAGGGAGTTGCCCTGATGAAAGCAGAACCCAAGACAACTCCTTTAGATCAACGAGTGGCGAATACCTTACAAACCGCAGACCCTTGAGAAGGAAATTCAAGGGATCTCAGTTATGATAGACTCTGGAGCTACGGGCAACTTCTGTGATATCAAATACGCTCGTAAAATGGGTATTCGATTTATCAAGAAATCTACTTTGGAAGTAGTAAGAGCTGTGGATGGAACCAATCTTTCTTCAGGACCCATTTCCCATGAGACCGAACCAATTCAGATGCAAGGTTTTGGTGGACATCAGGAGCAGATAATCTTTAATTTGACAGATGCTCCACAATTTCAACTCATTTTGGGTCTGCCCTGGCTTACAGAACATAATCCACAAATTGATTGGAGCAAAAGAACAATCAAGATGAATTCCTCTTACTGCAAAGAGAATTGCTTTCATGATGGAGTGGAAGTGTCCACCAAGTCCCAAGCGGCCTGTTTATCATCACACTCTTCAATGATCTGTGCACTAAAGACAGCAGAAATCCCAAAAGAATGAGGATTTAGTCGCCGTTTTTGATGAAAAGGAGGCTGAGAAATTGCCACCACATCGACCCTACGACTGCAAAATTGAACTGGAGCCAGGTGCGATATTGCCATGTAGCAGAATATACGCATTGACCGAAGCAGAGAATCAACATTTAAAGGAGTATTTGGATCAATATCTTGCTAATGGTTTTATTCGTCCTTCTGAATCTCCAGTGTCATCCCCACTATTTTTCATACCAAAGAAGGATGGGAGTCTTCGAACTTGCATTGATTATCGAGCCCTCAATCAGGTTACCATCAAGAATCGATACCCACTGCCTTTAGTGTCAGTTTTATTAGATCAAGTAAAGAATGCTATAATCTACACCAAATTGGACCTGCGAGGAGCACATCATTTGATTCGAGTGGCTTCAGGGGATGAATGGAAAACCGCTTTTCGGACTCGATACGGATTATTTGAATATCAAGTGATGCCTTATGGGTTATGCAATGCTCCCGCTGCCTTCCAGCATTTCGTTAATGATAGATTACGAGAATTCCTCGACCGGATTGCCGTGGTTTATATAGATGACATTTTAATCTTTTCCGACAATCTACAGGAGCACATTTCCCATGTTCGATCCATCCTCACAAGGTTGCAAGAAAACCATCTCTATGTAAAATTGGAGAAGTGTGCATTTCATGTGGAACGAGTTGAGTTCTTAGGATTCATTTTGTCACCAGAAGGAGTTAGTATGGATCCTGCCAAGATAAAGACAGTGTAACATTGGCCTTCTCCTTGCAATGTCAAAGAGATCCAGAGTTTCTTGGGGTTCGCTAATTTTTATCGAAGATTCATATCCAATTTTTCTCAAACAGTTACACCCATTACTCGATTGTTGAAGAAAGGAGTGAAGTTTGAGTGGACAAAAGAAGCTGAAAATGCTTTTAATTTTTTGAAGAATTCCTTTGTCTCAGCTCCAATCTTGCTCCACCCCAATCCAGATGAGCCATATTATGTGGAGGCAGATGCTTCAGATGTTGCCATAGGAGGTATCCTTTCCCAGCGTCATAATGATACAGGTCAATTACACCCAGTGGCCTATTTCTCTCGAAAATTAACACCACCAGAAATAAATTATTCAATTGCGGATAAGGAGCTATTGGCAGTCAAAGAAACTTTTCGTGAGTGGAGGCATTACATTTTGGGAGCTAAGCAAAAAGTGACCATTTACACGGACCACCGAAATTTACAGTTTTTAAAATCAGCTCGAACTCTAACAGCTAGACAACTGCGTTGGTTCCTATATTTTGCAGACTTTGATTTTGTTATCACTTTCAGACCAGGAAAAGTAAATGGGAAGGCAGATGCTCTATCTCGAATTGATACCGGTGCAGTTAAAGAGCCTCCAGAAAAAGAATTGATTGTTCCACAAGAGAAGTTCATATCTGCCATATTGTATGAAAATTTTACCAAAGAAATTCAAGATAACTTAACATTCGAAGGAATGCTGAAGTGGTCCAAAGAAGGCCAAGGAAGAGAAATCAAAAAAGGTTTGCCATACTTTAAAGGTGCACTGTATGTTGCGACTGTGGAGCTGCAAGAAAAAATTCTACAGGCTTATCATGACGATTAATTGGCTGGACACAAAGGAATTCAAAAGACTCAAAATCTAATACAACGAGAATTTTGGTGGCCAAAAATGAAAACTCAGATAAGACAATATGTGTCAACTTGTGACAAATGTCAAAGAGGGAAATCAAATAGAACAGCTTCACAAGGTCTGTTAAGACCTTTGCCCACTGCACCCCATGCCTGGCATACTGTTACTATGGATCTTATAGTGGACCTCCCTAGTAGCCAAGGCTTTAACACTATCCTAGTTTTTGTAGACACTTTCACTAAAATGGCGCATTTCATTCCTTTGAAAGAAATCCCTCGAGCCCCACAGGTAGCACAGTTGTTTACACAACACATAGTACGCGCCCATGGTATCCCATAAATTCTAGTTTCAGACAGGGGGTCCCAATTTGTTTCTCGCTTTTGGAAGGCCTTTAGTAAAAGATTAGGAATTGATTCTCTTTACTCTACCAGTTACCATCCTGAAACCGATGGGCAAACAGAGAGAGTGAATCAAGAGGTAGAACAGTATTTAGGACTCAATTTATTCGATAAAGAGAAGGAATGGCCCGAGTTGATGTGGGCAGCTGAATTTGCTTACAATAATGCTGTTCATTCCACCACTGGGTTCACCCCCTTTTATCTGAATCATGGTAGACATCCTAATGTAATGTTGAGTAAAGAAGATGATTCAGTGCCTGCAGTAGAAGAGATGGTGAGGGATTTGCAGACCACGTTAGTTAGGGCTAGAAAAAACATCATTCAAGCAAAAGACTCATATAAGACTCAGGCTGATAGAAAAAGAAGAGAGAGCCCCATTTATTCGAAAGGAGACAAAGTTTGGTTATCCACTCGTCATTTACGTCTCAAAGGAAATCGCAAATTTCAGCCACGATTTATAGGCCCATTCAAAGTTGACAAGATGATCAATCCAGTGGCAGTTAAATTGCAGTTGCCAGCTCATCTAAAGATACATCCTGTTTTCCATGTCTCCTTGTTAAAGATCAGTCCTCCAAATTTACGTCAAAACTCCCCTCCAATTCCTATCCAGATTAGCTCTGCAGAACAGTATGAGGTCAATCAAATCTTAGATTCCAAAATCCGTAATGGCCAGCTTTATTATCTAATTGATTGGAAAGGTTATGGTCCAGAGGAACGATCCTGGGAGCCGCACGAGTATGTACATGCTTCAAGATTAGTGAGAAACTTTCATAGAACCTACCCAAGCAAACCTAAATTGGAGAACTGTTCCTTGAGGGGGAGTACTGTCATGACCACACAAACTTGCCAAGTCAAATCAAAGAAGTGCATGAGAAAAGCAAAGAGATATCCTCAGTGGAGACAGCAAAGCCCAAACTGGAAGGTTTGCAGAGTAATCTTGCGCTTATTTCAAAGGAAGAATCAAGAAGAGAAGATCCAAGATGGCCGCTGTGAGTCCTGAAGGTTAGTTACAGTTCTAGTCTTGCAATCGGTTGGTTGCTAGGTTACGAGCTCTCCAGCTGGAAGCCTTGCACTTCCACTGAGGTCTGACAGGAATCAGTTGTGTGGAGAGAGAGCGCGCTTCAGAACAGAAACTCCTGTGATGTAAAATTACATTTGAAGATTATATTACAGAAAACAGATAAATATTGTCAAGGTTTATTCGAAGAGTTTGATAGTAGACCGTTCCCGTGGAAGTCGGCAAGGCTACAGAGTTAATGTATGAATTAACCTTATGTTTACAAGGTTCTTGTTTAAGATATTAAAGTCAAAGAAAAAACGAACTTTAAAAGAGCAAGCATCTACAAATGTCAAGGTTATAAACAAAGGCCAAGTTTAAAGGAGAAACGAACTGTTAACAAATAAGCATTTACAAATCCAATGGTAATAAACCAAAATAGAGTTTAAAAGAGAAACGAACTTAAATAAACAAGCATTTACAACTACAAGTTATCGACAGATGTCGAAGTAAGGAAGGAGAAACTAACTGTAATAAACAAGCATTTACAAATACAAGTTATCAACAAATGTTGAAGTAAGAAAGGAAAAACAAACTTTAATAAACAACCATTTACAAATACAAGTATTGACAGAAGTCACAATAAGACAGGAGAAATTAAATAACATCAGCTTATTTGAAGAACGTATTATCACCAACTATATATATATATATAGCAACATAAAACCAATCTCTAACAAAGGTTGAGAAGTTCTTCCAGAATCAGTAATAAGCATTTTTTTAAGAAGAGCTATCATTTATAGAGAGAAGCAAGGCTACAGAGAACTCAGGGTGAGTGAAGAAATAATAGAATTAAAGAGAATTAAGTGTTGAGAGTAGAAAGTGAAAAACTGATGTTGTATGTCCCTAGTAATTGCAACTGTGACTCTTGCAGGTGCTGTATCCAATCTTAGATTTGAAGAGGCAGACTGAGTACTGGCGTTCATCATCTCTGTGGCAGTCTCTCTACCATCCCATTCCCCTTTCCCCCTCCGGGGTACTCAGCACGAAGGATTAATATTCGTTGTGAGTAGCTCGGGTCGGGACTGAGGAGTTATCTTCTGCTTCTGAGGAAATCGAATTGAAGTATCCTGACAACTATGTACCCAGTTGGAGCCAGACCTGATGTCACCAATCCGCTATCCGACTGGAATCCCCCCTGACGTGCAGGTGCTGTCAGTGCTCCATTTCCTTTCAAGTGGGTCTTTTCAGAGAACAGTGGCCATGGCATCAGGGATGTCCCAGCCTATGTTTTCCAACGTCCTGTCCAGAGTGCTGTCTGCCCTGCTGAAACATGTAAGGAGATACATCATTTTCCCTGAGGTGGCAGATTTGACTACAGTGAAAGGTGACTTCTATGCCCTTGGACATATCCCCAACGTCATAGGTGCCATTGATGGGACCCATGTAGCTCTGGTCTCCCCCACAGGAGTGAACAGGTGTACAGGAACAGGAAGAGTTATCATTCAATGAATGTCCAGATGGTATGTTTGGCAGACCAGTACATCTCGCAGGTAAATGCTATGTTCCCTGGCTCAGTGCATGACGCCTACATCCTGCGTAATAGTAGCATCCCTGATATGATGGCTCAACTCCAGAGGCACCGTGTATGGCTATTGGGGGACTCTGGTTACCCTAACCTTTCCTGGCTATTGACCTCAGTGAGGAATCCCAGGACCAGGGCAGAGGAACGGTACAATGAGGCCCATAGGCGGACTAGGAGGGTGATCGAACGCACCTTCGGCCTCCTGAAGGCCAGGTTCAGGTGCCTCCATATGACAGGTGGATCCCTATTCTACTCACCGAAGAAGGTGTGCGAGATCATCATCGCCTGCTCCATGCTCCATAATTTGGCTTTGCGACGCCAGGTGCCTTTTCTGCAGGAGGATGATCCAGATGACGGTGTTGTAGCAGCTGTGGAGCCTGTGGACAGTGATGAGGAGGAAGCTGAGGAAGAAGACAAAGACAACTGGGAGTCAGTCATACAGCAATATTTCCAGTGACACTCAGGTGAGAACATTTTCATGTTTAACATTACATTAACTTTCACACTTCTACCTCTATCCTGTCTGTCGGTTTCAACCACTATTTGGTAACTGAGTTGTACCTTTCGATTACTGTTTCACAGGTGTGGTTACCAACGTGTCATCTGCTTGCATCCTTCAAGGACTTGTAATGTGTGACATAGGTATGTTAGCTTTACAATAGGAAACACATTATCACACTGTCATTGATAATACATATTTACTAAATCACAGACTGACTCCAGATTGTTTTGTGTTTCAAGGGTGTTTATTGATGTGCTAATTATTGGAGGGGGTGGTAAAATGGTGAGGGGTGATGGTGGAGGAATGTCCATGGCAGAGTCCAGTCTATTAGTCTCACAGGTGCACTGCCCATCTGGGCATAGGAAGTGGAGCTGGGGCAGTTCCAATCTGGACAGGGTAACAAGGTGGGACAGTGGGAGGACAAACAGGGAGGTCTCATTTCCTGGCGGGGGTCCTGCCATCTTGCTCTGTCCTGTTCCTAGATCTCAGGGACCGCTTGCGGGGTGGTTGTCCGTCTGCAGGGGGTGGAGTGCTGGTGTGGTGATCCTGTGGCGGGGCGTCCTGTCCACTAGCGCCGGCGGAGGTGGTGGGCAGTTCATCGTCCTGGCTAGTGTCAGGGGCCCCTTGGAGTGCCACGGTGTCCCTCATGGTGTTCTGTATGTCCTTCAGCACCCCTACGATGGTGCCCAAGGCGGAGCTGATGGTCCTGAGCTCCT
Source organism: Pleurodeles waltl (assembly GCF_031143425.1). Lineage (NCBI taxonomy): Eukaryota > Metazoa > Chordata > Amphibia > Caudata > Salamandridae > Pleurodeles > Pleurodeles waltl. The sequence continues at coordinate 298,233,800 of NC_090442.1, forward strand.
CCCTGAACCCCAAATACTGTTCCTCCTGCAGGCGCAGGGTCTCCTGCAACTTGTCCAGGACCGTGGCCATCGTCTCCTGGGAGTGGTGGTATGCTCCCATGATGGAGGATAGGGCCTCGTGGAGAGTGGGTTCCCTTGGCCTGCCCGCCCCCTGTCGCACAGCAGCCCTCCCAGTTCCCCTGTGTTCCTGTGCCTCCGTCCACTGGACCGTGTGCCCACTATCACTTCCCCCAGGTCCCTGTTGTTGTTGGGGTGGTGGGTTCTGCTGGGTTCCCTGTAGTGGTGGACACACCGCTGATTGACCTGTCCTGGGTAGGGAGGTTTGGGCCCGCTGGGTGGGTGCTGTGCTGGTGTTACCAGAGGGTGGAAGGTCAGTGTTGGGCTGTGCCTGTGCAAGGGGAACCGACTGTCCCGAGGCCCACGATGGTACGGGCTGGTCATCAGGATCCAGTAGGGCAGAGCTGCTCTCGTCACTGTGGGCCTCTTCTGGGGGTGGAGTGGTGTTGTCTGGACCCTCTGGTGTGGTGACGGTCCTCGGGTTCCTGCAGGGGCATAAGAGCATGATTATTGCATGTGTGTGTGTAATGGTGTGCAATGGGTGGGTGTTTGTGTACCCCAGTGCAAGCATTCCTGTGCGTGGGTTTGTGTGATGATGGTTAGGGGGTTGTTCTGGGCATGTGCAGTGAGCATGCTTTAGTGAGGGGTGACCATGCTTAGTTGTGTCATGCAGGGCTTGGTGTTGGGATGGGTGGTTTGTGTTATTGGTACATTAGTGAGGAGTTAGAGTGATGGGGAGGGTGTGAGGGTGGGGGTGTGTGATAGCATGCAGGTAGGGTGGGGGATATGATAGTTAAGATTTGACTTACCAGTGTCCCATCCTCCACTGACTCCTCCGAGGCCCTCTGGATGCATGATGGTCAAGAATTGCTCCTCCCATGTTGTTAGTTGTGGGGGAGGAGGTGGGGGTCTGCCGCCAGTCCGCTGCACTGCGATGTTGTGCCTGGAGACCGTTGAACGCACCTTCCCCCGTAGGTCGTTCCACCTCTTCCTGATGTCCTCCCTATTTCTTGGGTGCTGTCCCACGGCATTGACCCTGTCCACCATTCTGCGCCATAGCTCCATCTTCCTGGCTATTGATGTGTGCTGTACCTGTGATCCAAATAGCTGTGGCTCTACCCGGATGATTTCCTCCACCATGACCCTGAGCTCCTCCTCGGAGAAGTGGGGGTGTCTTTGGCGTGACATGGGGTGGTGTGTGTGATGTATGTGTTGATGAGTGTGGTGATGTGTAGTGCTGTGTGGTGTTTTGTGCGTGTATGTTGTGTGGGTGATGGTGTTGTGTGCCTCTGTGTGATGGGGTTGTCTATTCTGTGCTCTCTCTCTGGCCTTCGTTCGTGATTTTTTGGTCGTAGGGGTTTGTGGGTGATGTGGGTGTGTATTTTATATAGTATTGGGTGTGTGGGAGTGGTGTATGTACGTGTATCAGGTGTGTGTATTTCGAAATGTCCAATGTGGCGGTGTTTTGTAGAAGTGTGTGTATTATGAGCGCGGCGTTGTGTACCGCCAATGGAATACCGCGGTTGAATGACCGCCGCGTGGATTCGTGGGTCGTAATAGCATGGGCGTGTTTCTGTTGGCGTGGAGGTGGTGGTTTTGTTATCGGCAGTTTATCACTGACCTTTGGTGTGGCGGAGTTTTGTGGGTGTCTGAATTTCGGCGGATTCCGAGCTGTGTGTCATAATAGCTGTGGCGGAATTCCGCGGCCGCGGCGGTGTATTGGCGGTCTTCTGCACGGCGGTAAGCGCCTTTTACCGCCAATGTTGTAATGACCCCCTGTGTGGTGTATTTTTGTGGTGCTATATTGTGTTATTATATAATTTATTGCACAAATACTTTACACATTGCCTTCTAAGTTAAGCCTGACTGCTCGTGCCAAACTACCAGAGGGTGGGCACAGGATAATTTTGGATTGTGTGTGACTTACCCTGACTATAGTGAGGGTTCTTACTTGGACAGAGGGTAACCTGACTGCCAACCAAAAACCCAATTTCTAACAGGACCGAACTGCAATTGCGACGTAGCCTAAGGAATTTGCCAACAGGAAGATTATCACGCAGGGCCTTAGGATGATGGCTGTCGTACAGAAGCAAGCTATTGCGGTCGGTACTTTTGTGATAGGTGTGGGTGACAAGTTTACCATTATCAATCCTGATCATTAAGTCCAGAAAGGAAACTTGTGTGGAAGAAGTGTGAGCAGTGAATCTCAAGAAGGGGTCCACAGTGTTGACCCAGTTGGTGAAAAGATCCACATCCTGGAGAGGACACCCCCCTGTCCAACAGTGTGAAAAAACTCATCTATTAACGTTGGAACATCTTACAGAGTGGTGGTACCCAGATCCCTAAGCCCCTCTTTAGATTTAAAAGGTCACCCAACATCAAAGATCTGGTTGTCCATGCGCGTCTCCGCCAACAAGAGGACACGTTGAAACAGACAACTCTATGGAATCTACCCCTGGTTACTGGGCACTTCCCGTGTGGTTCCTGTAACGTTTGCCCCCTCACGAAACGCATTGACCATTTGGACTTGAAATATGTTGGTTCTTGGCATCTGAACAGACATACCAATTGCAATACACAACAATGTATCTATATGATCACCTGCCCCTGTAATTTACAGTATATTGGTATGACGACCAGACCTGTGAAACAGAGGATTAATGAACATCGGAGCAACATTAGGGCCCATATTTATACTTTTTGACGCAAAACTGCGCCAACGCAGTTTTGCGTCAAAAAAATTAGCGCTGGCTAACGCCATTCTGAAGCGCCATGCGGGCGCCGTTTTTATTGAATGACGTTAGCCGGCGTTAGCCGCCGGCGCTGTCTGGTGTGCGTTAAAAAAAACGACGTACACCAGGCAGCGCCGGCGTAGGGGGAAAATGGCGTATGGGCGTCCAGAAATGGTGCAAGTCAGGCTGAGGCAAAAAAATTGCTACAACCCGATTTGCGCCATTTTTTTACGACGCCCATCCCCCATTGAAATGACTCCTGTCTTAGCAAAGACAGGAGTCATGCCCCCTTGCCCAATGGCCATGCCCAGGGGACTTCTGTCCCCTGGGCATGGTCATTGGGCATAGTGGCATGTAGGGGGGCACAAATCAGGCCCCCCTATGCCACAAAAAAAATATATATATATACTTACCTGGACTTACCTTAATGTCCCTGGGGTGGGTCCCTCCATCCTTGGGCATCCTCCTGGGGTGGGCAAGGGTGGCAGGGGGTGTCCCTGGGGGCAGGGGAGGGCACCTCTGGGCTCATTCTGAGCCCACAGGTCCCTTAACGCCTGCCCTGACCCAGGCGCTAAAATCCGGCGCAAATGCGGGTTTTTTAGTCCCGCCCACTCCCGGGCGTCATTTTTGCCTGGGAGTATAAATACGACGCATATGCATCGCAGTCATTTTTTAAGACGGGAATGCCTACCTTGCATATCATTAACGCAAGGAAGGTGTTCACGCAAAAAAATGACGCTAACTCCATGAACTTTGGCGCTAGACGCATCTAATGCCAAAGTATAAATATGGAGTTAGTTTTGCGTCGAATTTGCGTCGAAAAAAACGACGCAAATTCGGCGCAAACGGAGTATAAATATGCCCCTAGGTGCTCTCGTGTCACCACCAAACTAAGCTCACATTTTCTGGAAGCTAACCATGGTCCTGACGACTTGTGGTAGATCGTTCTACAGGTGCCTAAACACAATAACAATGACCCTAAGTACCTATTTAGAACAGAACAACGGTGGGTGTTCAGACTCAAGACATCCAGCGAGGGGCTGAATGATGAGATCCCTTGGTGTACTTTGTCTCCCTAACTGGACTGTAACACATCGACCTTTACCAACATGACAACTGTCTGACATTAAGTTCTACTTATATGACCAATGTATACGGGCTCCTCTACTATCTACATCTGTTTGCAGTAACAAACTTTTTTCACTTTTATAATTTTTTTATATATTAATTCTTTTTGGGGCTACCCTCATGTGCATTAACCCGCAATTGGGCTCAACACTCTCTTTTTGGCCACCACTCAGTGACCATAAAAGGACATTGTGGTACACATTTGTATTTCTACTAGCAAGATGGCCGCCATCAATGTTCTACATGGGAGACCACCATTGGTGTTCCTTTTTCACCACCAAGATGGCCGCCACCTATTTTTCAAATGAACCCTTATTGAGAGCATTCCTACTAGCAAGATGGCCGCCGTCTTACTCGACGCAAGTCCATCCTTTATTTTTACTGCCTCAATTGTACCGGACCTACACATTTAGCATTTCCGGATATAAACGCGAGTGATCGCTCCTTAAACTCCTGAGTATATTAAGAGCTCCGACGCGCTGGTTTAATGTCTACAGGCACGTGGCTGAGGGCAGGTTTACCGCAGGACCGAGGACAGAATGAAGTAAGTCCTCCTTTTGCATGTAATATTTTTTGTTTTTCTGTTGACAGGATATTGACGGCAGCTTCCCTTAGGTTCTTTAAAGATTATTTCTTTGCTTGCACAACCATCCACCATATGTTTACGATATGTGTCTGACAGTGATCAGCTCCTTTGCTGAGGGATATGATGGGACTGTTTTCCACCTCCCTTAGTGTCAGTTCATATTAGATGTGAGTGGCCAACAACAAAGAAACTTTTTATGCATATTGTTCTTCTTTTTAACATTTCCAAGCAGTAACCTGTCAATATATATTTAATTCATGTATTACTATACTGTTTTTACACCTAGTAATTCTTCTTTGGTTTGAAGCTTGCGCGTTCCAATGATGCCTATTCTCTACTATGGTATGGTAAGCCTATTTTGTTATTTTCATTTGTGCCGCATTTGGGACCTGGGTTTTCTGCATTTTTATCACCCTTTGCGTCCCGCACAACTTCATCACTAATGAACCTATATGTTCTCACTTTCATGCAGGATGACTGATTGACCAATCAACGTTGACGAATAGTCTTCACTCAGTAAGTGACCACTCAGCACTTATTATTGCATATAAGAATAGGAGAAGTAGTTGTTACGGTCCTGATGAAGCATCATGGGATCATTTTTTGACCATCGAGACGCGAAACATGTTGACCAGATTGCGTTAGGATTGGGTACACTACCTTTTTCCTCCGTGTGGAGTGCAGTGGGACATTATTTCCCGCATTCACTCCCCTTGTCTCTCTTTTAATCTTGGCCTGAACCTTTCCCTGAATCATTAAAAGTGATGCTTAAGGCTCAGAGGCAATTTTAACTTTTTCTGTCTCTCCTACATTGTTTTCAAGAGTCAGTATTTGTTTCACACCTAACTGTATCTGCCACACAATCTTCGGTATCGTACCACCACCATAATTGGGGTGGGCCGCCAGACATTGCAGCACCAGTCTGACGAGGAGATTGCCCAGTGATGAAGCTTGGCATCCTATTGGATGTTTGAGGGCTCTCCTGAAACCACTGACTTCTCTCAACCCTGCATGTGTTTATTCGTTGGAACAGTGTACTATTTCTATTTATATGTATGTAAGGGATTCCCAGAATTCTTCACAGAGAACTTATATTTATTCAAAGATTTTCTTCACAAAATCAAACTGAAACCTAATGCTGTACCAGCACATTATCTTCCCTTGCTCATGAGTGAACCTCTTAGAAATTAACTTGACAACCTTGAAGCTCTAGAAGTAATTGAAAGGTCTGAATGTTCAGGGTGGTTAGATCCAACTGTAATTGCCTCAAAAGATGGAGGGAAAACATATGATTCTGTGTTGATCTTAGAGATTGGAATGCAAATATATGGGTAGACAGACATCCCCTACCTAATATCAATTGAATGACGAGCCTCGTCCAATATGCTAGTTGCTTTATTGTTTTTGGACCTATCATCTGCCTATCTTCAGATACCTCTTCATCCTGACTCTAAAGCTCTCACATCACTCATAACTCCTTTCGGGGCTTACCAATTCTGCAGAATGCCATTCGGTTTGGCATATGCAGCACCACTGTTTCACTGCATAATGCAACATATACTACATGAGACACAAAAGGTTCTCTGTTTCCAAGATGACACATTCATTTGTGGGACCTCTGAAGGAGAACACAATACTATACTCAAGGAAGTCTAGTGTGAGTTAAATAAGGAAGGATTCACTATAAAGATGGAAAAGTGTACGATAGGTGTCAAGTTAGTAGAATACCCGGGGGAAAATCTATCTCTGAAGATGGGATCAAACCAAAAAATAACTCAGTAGATTCAGTTGGATTGGCACCATAAGCAATTCAAACAGTAATACAGTAAAAACACAACAGAAGAAAATTCCCACACCAATTTAGAATTATACAGCACAATTTAATAAATAAAGACCAAAACTTCAAAAATTCATTCAGTGGAACTGTAGATAAGGAATCTTAAAGATGTGAGTGAAAATGTACCAAAAAGCCCTAAGTGCCACTCACGGCTATCTGGTTGTGAGAGACAGGGAGAAAGTCACAAGTTCTGGCCAATTTCAATGAGGCATGAGTCAGATACAGAGACCAGGTTAGTCCCGCTGAAAAGTAACCTTCTCAGTCCAGTACAAAGGGTTCCATTTGAGGTGGAGGTGGCCGTGAGGAGCAGAGAAGAGCTGCGGACGGTCCTGGAGGTAGCATGTAGAGCAGACCTGATGTCACCAACGGTCATCACTGTAGTGTTAAGATCCTGTTGTCATCACAAACGGTTGGCCTAGAGCTTTGCAGTGGCTCTCTCAATGAGTGCTTGATGCTGTCACGCAGGGCTCTCCAACCTTTTGTGGACTAAGGTCTACTCATTGAATTGAAACCATCTAGCGCTACTAATATTATTAGTGTTCTAATAGTGACCACATCAGACAAGATCACATTAGTGGCCACCATATGCACGATTCCTAGTAGTGATCACCTCAGTGCATCAGGCAGGGTTGCCAGCAGTAATGTCAAAAAGGCTTTGCCAATTTGGAATGCCTCTACGTAGATAATACATGGCAATCACAGCTGCACTGCCTCTAGCACAAAAGTATAATTATTAGTAATAAGTCTCACAACATGATTTATCCCTCAAAAATCAGCTTTAAATATTTTTTGTAAATTCAACCATTTTTTTCTCCAAACATTAGCTTATGAGTTCTGAAAACACACACATTTTCATCTTGAATACACAATTGTAGCCAGTATATATTAATTCAACCAAGCACAAAGTTCCAATTTAGTAGGCTGTGATGCACATAGGAGAGCTACTTCTAACTAGCTGGAGAGCTACCAGTAGCTCACAAACTACTCATTGGAGAAGCCTGCTGCAGCGTGAAGGGTTGGGTTGATGAAACTTCGCACTGTCAGGCAGTGTGAGTGCCAAGGTTTTGGCACCAATGGGACTGCTCGCAGTCGCGAAGATCCCAAAAGCTTCAATTTAGTTCCACTGAGGCCACACCAAGGGTCTAGGACCAGAGGGGCACCACTTGGGGGTCAATGGCTTACTCATGCTGGATCTGGGTGCTGGTTCTGGTGGTGGGGAGCCTGTTCTGTCCCTGTGGTTCTGAACAGGAGGCTAGCAGACTAGCCCTTGGAGACACACTGGGAGTGCTGGGTTCAGGTGCAGGTCCAAGCTGTTGACTCAGGCAGGAGGGCAGTAGGGATGGGCGGTAAACTCCACTCTAGTCATGGAGTTTGCAGAGTTTTTTCCACTCCATGCCCTCATAGAGCACGGAGTTCTGAAAAACTCTCCAGAGTGGAGTTTTTTACCTGCTTACGCTTGCCAACATTAAGATCGAGATCAGGACAATCTTACTCCAGACCACCTCCCAGCAAGATTTCTCAGTGCAAGTGGTCATGGATGGTCACTACTGCTAATGTTGAGAAACCTTCCGTTTGAGTTGAGGAAGCAACAGCTTGAGTAGAAATGCTACTCAAGTGGCAGAAAAGCAGTGCCCTCTTGCACCTGAATGTGGTGCCATTCGTGCTGATTTTACAGCACAGGGCAAACATCCGGCACTACAAAGGAGCACGAACCACGTGACCTAACACACTGTGCCGCATTGCAGAACTCCGTGTAGCGCTGCAAAGTTTTTGGGTCACTTTGTGGAGTTCCACACAGCAGAACTCCGCAAACTCCGTCCAGGCCTAGAGAGCAGGAGGGCAGCAGGACAGCAATCCAGCAAAGTAGCAGTTCTGCAAGGAAGTAGTCCATCAGGGCAGCAGTCTAGCAGAGTGGCAGTCCATTCAGTAGCACTGCAGTCTTTCTTCCTGCCACAGTCTCCACAGGTCAAAAAGTGTACTGAAGAGTTGGTGTCTGAGCCCAGTATTTAGATCAGGTGCCTCATTTTATGTGGGAGAATCTTCTGTAGGTTTTCCTTGGAGATGCACGTGTTTCTTGCCTCCCTTGCCCCGGCTCCAGACTAACTACAGGGGGAATGCAACCGATTGTGTGAAAGCAGGACGCAGCCTGTTCATCAGGAAGTGGGCCCGGGACCAGTTACTCTGTCTCATCCTGCCAGTGATGGCCCATCCAGGCACACAAAAGCTCTCTATTGTGTGGATGTTTAAGAGGAATACACAAAGCCCAACTGTCAGCTACACCCAGTCATGTGACCCAGTCACAGGCTGCAGGCATTAAATGGCTAAGGCAGGCGAATGCCAACTTTTTAACATTTTTACGTGGCATTTTCAACATTTTATTTAAAAATGCATCTTTACCAAAAGATAGTATTTTTCATTACAATTCCAAAGCACCAAACATGAACTGGTTACCTGTTCTGATTTGGTTTACAGCTTATTAAATGTAATAAGGTGATTCCAATGTTGGAGGTATGGGAGAGGTAGGCCATGCAGTAGTGGAACATGAATTTAAGAGTTTTTTACCTCCAGGACATGCAATACTAAAATGTACCAGAGATGCTTTAAGGCCTGGGCAAACTGGGCTCTGGTCCAGGGACCCAGCATTTTAGGGTGCCCCTCTGATAGAATGATCTCTGTTATGCACTGTTTTGCTCTGATGAGCTTCAATTATTGTAATCATATTGTTATAAATACAATATTCCTTGAATTTATTTTTCATGTAGGTGATGTATGAGATTCTATTACAGACATTTGGCAGAGAAATGTTATGTTTATGTTTAATGCAACATCCATAAAAAATGTACTTTTAGATTAAAACAGGACCTCACATATGGGAAATTGAAGGTGTCACAGACATTATTTGCAATAATATTCATGAGTTGCTACTGTGTTAAAATATTGAAAACACGTCACTATCCCTGAATATTAGATGTAAACACATCTAGAATTTGGACAAGCATGCCTGGGCACTGTCAGTGACCTGGCCAAAGAGGGTATGAAAGAGCTGAAAATGGATCATAAATCCAAAGATGTTCCAAACAGGGGTCCCCAAAATACCTTTGGCCCAGGGCCCCCAAACTCCTTAAGATGTCCCTGAAACATGCATGTTCATCTCTTTAAATATACTGTATTCTGCCGCCTGGCCTGTCTAGGGCCTACCCTGGGTGCAACATATGGATTAAAAAGGAAGGTTTGTACCTGGCAAAAAAGGTTTCTTTTGCCAAGTTGAAATGGCAGTTTAAAATTGCACATGCAGGCTGCAACGGCAGACTTGAGACATCTTTGAAGGGCTACTCAAGTGAGTGGCACAATCAGTGCTGCAGGCCTACTTATAGAATTTTATTTACAAGCCCTGGGTGACAAGGCTCCACTCACAGGGATTGACAGGGGTCTGTAGAAGTGACGAGACTCTACCTAAATTCACTGAAATCACCCCTCAATGTGTGGCTGGCACAAGTGCTGGCTGTTAGTTTCTAGGGGAGATATTTGACTCTACCGTTTTCACTGTAGGGAACCATTGCTTCTGATGGAAGCTGCTTTGTGTCAATAATCAGTGTACACAAAAACACAGATATAAGAATATAGATACTTTAAGCATTTCTCAACTCTGATTCTATTGCACATCTCACGATAGATTAGAGGCTCCTATGACTGGATAGGATTCAATACTATTTTGGTGCTTTAGAGTCTGATTTAGATTTCGCCAGACAGATTTTTATTTTTTATTTAGCTTAGCACATCCTAACTAAATAATATTTCTTATTTTGTGTGTCACCAAAAGAGCACAAAATCCTTATGATTCTATCAAGTGAAAATCACTGGACCTTTTACTTCCAGAACAATTATTGGTGCAGGCACTGACCATGTAGGATGCAAGCGTGTGGTCCAAAGTTAATCCAGTGATCTTATTTTCTGTCTTTCAGGTCAAAGCAGATTGGAGAAGAGGATCTCCTGGAGCTGAGGGTCTGGCAGTCTGGTTTCGGAAAGCACAAAGAGACTGGATGCTGAAGTTTGCAGGATCTCAGGTAAGTGAGCCAACCTTCTTGGATACCATCTCAAAGCCAAGCAAGGCTTACACATGAGCGACGCTGTATTTATATTGCTGCATCTAAGACGGCTGCTGAATCTCACAAGAAAACAAAGTCTTGCAAGATTTCAGGAACAATTGTTTAGCAGAGGAAACCCATATGGTATGAAAACCCCCATGGGTGAGGGAGATCTTGGGGGTCATCTGATGTAACTCTGGGGGGGGGGGGGGGTGAGGGAGGCCTAGGGGGTCATATGTTTTAATTTTAATATGGAACACATAATTTGCGATCTACCTTGCCTTACAGGTGTTTTAACCAGAGATGGAGCAGAGGCAATCACAATGCACAAGTGCTTTATCATTGATTAGTAGTGGTAAAGTGTGCAGAGTCCTAAAGCAGGCAAAAACGAAATCAGTAAAACAGAAGGGTAGAAGGCAAAACATGAAGGAAAAGGCCATGCTAAGCATGCCATGTCTAAAGCTGCCTAACTGGACTGCATGCGATACTGGTATCCTGATTGTTTTTGGAACAAAGCACTCATGAAATCCTGCCTGGTTCTGGGGTCAGGAGGGGCTCCAAAAGAATGTTCTGCAGCAGACTCAAGACTACTGTCTCTGTTGTTTGGGCCACATACTGTGAGTGTTGGGGCTGAATAACGTTTTCAAATCCATTTATCAGGCACGCCTTTTTACTTATTCAAGTGGGAGTGCACTGCACACAGGCCTGCATTTGTGAAGTTCCACTCACTTGTGAAGCCCAGACCCTACATTTATATCAAGTGTGTCTGTATGTATGGTAAATGATAGAAGGACTACATGTAGTTTGTGAGTGACTGGAGTCAGTGGAATATCTTATGTACTGCGTCTAGTTTCACATGGCACAAGATTGATAAAGTGATGCAGCCTTCCCAGAGTATGGAAGTCTATTGCCTGAATTTCGAAGCTGAAGGGTGAAGCCCTAGACACTGAAGTATGGAGAATAGGGGACAGGTCTACCTTTAGAAAATCTGTGACAATCTCTTTAGAAGGCAATTGCCTATTAATCATTCATTAGCACTGCTAGTCGTTTGAGCTGGAGGCATGTGGAAGATTCATCAGATTTCGTTGTTGAAGAAGGAGACAGTTCTGGTCAGCAGTGATCTAATGTACACCCCTTCCTCCTTTATGATGCGGAGAGGACCCCACCTCCTAATCCTGAAAGGGGCCTGTTATGTAATGTTTATGATGCCATGTATTATTGCATATTAATAGAAAGTGGTGGTAGAATGTTTTATGTAGAACGTTTGTATATGTATTGCGCTGGTGTGCTGGCGGAGTTTGAGGCGTTGGCAGTTATGGACTGTCGGGCCTGGAGAGGCTACAATGACGTTGGTACTGACAGAAGAAGAATAAAGCATAGTTTATATCAATCTTCTACTCAAAGCTTCTTCATCAATACAATAGAGCCCCTCAGCGAAACACACACTGTTTTATTGAAAGTTTCTATGGAGTTAGCCAGCAAGGCCAGGCTACTGATGCTCAGTATCTCACTGCAGACATTTGCCCCTTTTATTTATTGTCCTTGCTCTATATATTTTGCCAGGCTTATACTAAGTACTTCCAGCACAAAGATAGAATCTAGTCTATTAAATTCAATACACATTATTGAAATGATTTTAAAAGGATAGCATCTTTTCCACAACAGCTGTAAGGAAATGCCTCCTTGGCATGGTTACCCCCTGACTTTTTGCCTTTGCTGATGCTATGTTTTGATTTGAAAGTGTGCTGAGGCCTGCTAACCAGGCCCCAGCACCAGTGTTCTTTCCCTAACCTGTACTTTTGTTTTACACAATTGGCACACCCTGGCATCCAGGTAAGTCCCTTGTAACTGGTACCCCTGGTACCAATGGCCCTGATGCCAGGGAAGGTCTCTAAGGGCTGCAGCATAGCTTATGCCACCCTGGGGACCCCTCACTCAGCACAGACACACTGCTTGCCAGCTTGTGTGTGCTGGTGAGGACAAAACGAGTAAGTCGACATGGCACTCCCCTCAGGGTGCCATGCCAACCTCACACTGCCTATGCAGTATAGATAAGTCACCCCTCTAGCAGGCCTTACAGCCCTAAGGCAGGGTGCACTATGCCATAGGTGAGGGCACCAGTGCATGAGCACTGTGCCCCTACAGTGTCTAAGCAAAACCTTAGACATTGTAAGTGCAGGGTAGCCATAAGAGTATATGGTCTGGGAGTCTGTCAAACACGAACTCCACAGCACCATAATGGCTACACTGAAAACTGGGAAGTTTGGTATCAAACTTCTCAGCACAATAAATGCACACTGATGCCAGTGTACATTTTATTGTGAAATACACCCCAGAGGGCACCTTAGAGGTGCCCCCTGAAACCTTAACCAACTACCTGTGTAGGCTGACTGGTTTTAGCAGCCTGCCACACTCGAGACATGTTGCTGGCCACATGGGGAGAGTGCCTTTGTCACTCTGTGGCTAGTAACAAAGCCTGCACTGGGTGGAGATGCTATCACCTCCCCCTTGCAGGAGCTGTAACACCTGGCGGTGAGCCTCAAAGGCTCACCCCCTTTGTTCCAGCGCCACAGGGCATTCCAGCTAGTGGAGTTGCCCGCCCCCTCCGGCCACGGCCCCACTTTTGGCGGCAAGGCCGGAGGAGATAATGAGAAAAACAAGGAGGAGTCACTGGCCAGTCAGGACAGCCCCTAAGGCAACCTGAGCTGAAGTGACTCTGACTTTTAGGAATCCTCCATCTTGCAGATGGAGGATCCCCCCAATAGGGATAGGAATGTGACACCCTCCCCTTGGGAGGAGGCACAAAGAGGGTGTACCCACCCTCAGGGCTAGTAGCCATTGGCTACTAACCCCCCAGACCTAAACACGCCCTTAAATTTAGTATTTAAGGGCTTCCCTGAACCTAAGAATTTAGATTCCTGCAACTTACCAAAGAAGAGGACTGCTGAGCTGAAAAACCCCTGCAGAAGAAGAAAGAAGACACCAACTGCTTTGGCCCCAGTCCTACCGGTCTGTCTCCTGCCTTCAGAAGAAAACTGCTCCAGCGACGCTTTCCCTGGGACCAGCGACCTCTGAATCCTCAGAGGACTGCCCTGCTTCCAAGAGACCAAGAAACTCCCGAGAACAGCGGCCCTGTTTAACAAAGACTGCAACTTTGTATCCAGAGGAGCAGATTTAAAGACCCCTGCAATCCCCGCAAGAAGCGTGAGACTTGCAACACTGCACCCGGCGACCCCGACTCGACTGGTGGAGAACCAACACCTCAGGGAGGACCCTCCGGCGACTCCAAGACTGTGAGTAACCAAAGTTGTCCCCCCTGAGCACCCACAGTGACGCCTGCAGAGGGAATCCCGAGGCTCCCCCTGACCGCGACTGCCTGACTCTAAAATCCCGACGGCTGGAAAAGACCCTGCACCCGCAGCCCCCAGCACCTGAAGGATCGGAACTCCAGTGCAGGAGTGACCCCCAGGAGGCCCTCTCCCTTACCCAGGTGGTGGCTACCCCGAGGAGCCCCCCCCTTGCCTGCCTGCACCGCTGAAGAGACCCCTTGTTCTCCCTTTGAAACCTATTGTAAACCCGACGCGTGTTTGCACACTGCACCCGGCCGCCCCAGTGCCGCTGAGGGTGTACTTTTTGTGTGAGCTTGTGTCCCCCCCGGTGCCCTACAAAACCCCGCTGGTCTGCCCTCCGAAGACGCGGGTACTTACCTGCTGGCAGACTGGAACCGGGGCACCCCCTTCTCTCCATTGAAGCCTATGCGTTTTGGGCACCACTTTGAACTCTGCACCTGACCGGCCCTGAGCTGCTGGTGTGGTAACTTTGGGGTTGCTCTGAACCCCCAACGGTGGGCTACCTTGGACCCCAATTTGAACCCCGTAGGTGGTTTACTTACCTGCAAGAACTAACATTACTTTACCTCCCCCAGGAACTGTGAAAATTGCACTGTGTCCACTTTTAAAACAGCTAAATGTGTTTTATGTAAAAAGTATATATGCTATTGTGATTATTCAAAGTTCCTAAAGTACTTACCTGCAATACCTTTCATGCAAAGTATTACATGTAGAATTTGAACCTGTGGTTCTTAAAATAAACTAAGAAAATATATTTTTCTATACAAAAACCTATTGGCCTGGAATTGTCTTTGAGTGTGTGTTCCTCATTTATTGCCTGTGTGTATGTACAACAAATGCTTAACACTACTCCTTTGATAAGCCTACTGCTCGACCACACTACCACAAAATAGAGCATTAGTATTATCTCTTTTTGCCACTATCTTACCTCTAAGGGGAACCCTTGGACTCTGTGCATACTATTCCTTACTTTGAAATAGTGCATACAGAGCCAACTTCCTACAACAGCTGTACCTGCACCTTGGGTAAAGCTATCAACAGTGCAGCAGGTGCACTGGAAATGTGGTCTGTAGCCCCATAACACATAAAATGTGGCTGTTTTTCACAATTTAACCACAGGATCTAGGGGAACAGATGAACTCCTTTTTTTAGGGTTGTGTCTGTGAGTGCATGCGCTTGCACATGCGTCTTGCATGTGAGATGCTGTTGTGATCAGTAAAGGGCCTGGACCCTGCCTGTCGCTCACCATTTGTTGGTTTGCGTGGCACTCTTCTTTATAGGGGAGGTGGGGGGATCAGGCACTAATTGATTTCAACTTAATTAGTGCCCGTCCGCTGCTCCTGACGTGATTGATGTACTATTTAGTTCTAACTTCCAGTGCCCTGAAAACTGAAGGCTTGTGACTGGCAAAAACGTGCTCAGCAGGACAAACAAAATTGCAAAGTTTATTTTTTTTAATTAACTTTCTTTTATTTTGTTAAGTCGTCTTTTCTCAGTTTCCACTCATGTTTTTTTGTTTTTGCTCGTGGGTGCTGTTGTCAAAAGATGACAATTAACTTGTTTAAAATATGCGAGACCCATTGCATTGCAAATTATTGTCTTACTTGCATTGGAACCTGCGGAACCATTTCTGTTGTACTGGATTAACTTGCATTCGAATAATCATTTTAAGAAGGAAGAAAATTATAAACTTCTATACTATGTGAAAGGAGGAGCAGTGGGCAAAACGTGCAGAGTTGCATGCATTTGCAGGTCTAAATCAGGACTTCTGTACTTTTGAGGAGAGGCAGAGCCTCAAGTAGGTAGCTTGCTTTAGTTTGTAGCAGCAATCATTCATCTATTGATGCACCATTAGGATTCCAAAGTCTGCCCAGATATTATAAGGCACCTAGGGACAGATGTAGGAAGACGCAAATTGCGACTTGCAATTTGCGAGTCCGAGCGACTCGCAAATTGCAAGTCGCAATTTGCTATGCAGAACGGTGTCTCAGACACCTTCTGCAACTCGCAATGGGGTCGCAAAGACCCACCTCATTAATATTAATGAGGTGGGTCACAGTTTGCGACCCCATTGCGAGTATGGGCACTCACGGGGATGGTGGCCTGCTGGAGACAGCAGACCACCATGTCCGTGACTGCTTTTTAATAAAGCAGGTTTTTTTTCTTCTATCTGCAGCCCGTTTTCTTTAAAGGAAAACGAGCTGCACTTAGAAAAAAAAAACGAAACCTTTTGTTTTGGTATTTTTCAGAGCAGGCAGTGGTCCATAGGACCACTGCCTGCTCTGAAAAATTGTTTTTGTGATCATTCACAAAGGGGAAGGGGTCCCATGGGGACCCCTTCCCGTTTGCGAATGAGTTACCATCCACTTCAAGTGGATGGTAACTGCTAGTTCATTTGCGACCGCTTTTGCGGTCGCAAATGAACTTGCATAGCGTTGCGAGTCGCAAATAGAAAGGGAACACCCCTTCCTATTTGCGAGTCTGAAACGCATTTTGCGAGTCGGATCCGACTCGCAAAATGCATTTCTGCATCGCGGAGAGGCTTTTGCGCATCGCAAACGGCGTTTTTCGCTGTTTGCAAGTCGCAAAACCCTTCCTTCATCTGGCCCCTAAAGTCTATGAACCTGACACAACAGATGAGCCTGCGCACCCCTAGAAGTAGCAAATAAAAAGAATGCACCCATGTGCAACTTTCATGGAGTATGTTTCATAGAATGTCAGTGTTGCTCATCAAAGTTAGGGAGGTTTAAGAAATATTTTCTTTCCTCTCTGGTGACTGGAATGAATATTCAACTCTTGCCCAACCATTATTTCTGAAATTCTTTCCAGTTGCTCAGGAGATAACTGGAGCTAGTGTGGATTACTCTAATGCTCTGCATTTAGGTAATAGATTATACACAGCCCATCGCCTCCAAATTATTCAAAAGCGTGCAGCTCGCTTACTGCTAAATCTTGTTTTGCACTCGTCTCTGGTACTCCGGATATTGAGGCTGCACTGCCTGCTGCCAGTAGGAAAATGTATTGTACTGAAGAGCCTCTGCATGTGTTTTAAAGCTTTAAGTGACTGACCTTTATTTGTTTGACAGCTATTTCACTTGAAGGTCAATTCGCCCAAATGCCAGGGGTAGCGGAAGATACATCACACGCCATTTGACCTTTACTTTTACTCACACACATGCTTACACACACACTTTTGCATGCACACACACCCCTTCACATAAACAGACTCTCACCCACAAACACGCACACAGCTTACATTTAACAGTGTGTTTACTTTCCTCGGAGGGTCATATTCCAGCTAACTGTACTCCAATCTTTATTACACTCATAGTGAATGACATATTATTTAATATTACTGTAATGGAACACTGAAAGAAAAGAAGGAAAATGGAGCTCCAAGGAGGAGCTGCTCCTGTACCCCTGGTTCTGATTTGGCCACCTCTGAGGCCAGGGCTCGGAAAGGCAGTGCCAGGGGTCGCAAGGGGCGGGCCAGGGGTCGCAGGTGCGACCTCTGGCGACCCCTAAATGACGTCCATGCTTTCTCACCGTTACTGTCCCTTCAGAAAGCTGAGCTCATCAGCCGCATATTACTTGCAGATTCCACAATTACGCTGTGTACAAACATTTAGAAAACGCGAGTTTTGAAAATTGACTCCACAGCAAAAGCCACATTAAAGATTGTGGAAGGGGGGCTGCGGATCAAATGATGGGTGTCGGGAGCAGCCCGCATATCAGCCTTGAGTTTAGAAGTGAGCCAAATTGAAATGCATGACCCTTATTCCATGTTTGAACATTGGAATCTATTTTTTATTTATGTTTGAGGTTAACATAGTGTTACCGATTGCTACTAGGATAATGAAATATGGACAAAGATTTAATTCCATTGATAATATGTTGTATAGTTGAGTTACACTTTATAAAAGTAAGTTTCTGCATTATCACATGCGAAGATGAATCGAATCCACCGCTGTGACGTCACACCCAAACCTATTTATTAAATATAGGTCACAATGAAAAGTAGGTCATATGTAGTTCATTCACTCTATTCTTTGCAAAATCAGCTGACCAGCCAAGCACATGTCGTGAAAAGAACATCCATTTAATCACTGCCACTTTGTAAAACACCACTAATTAGATACTAATTACATGTGTACCACAGCTCATGTATTGCCTGTAAATTCTGTTCACCTCCATGAATGGCAACATTTCATTTTAACTATGGCTTTACAAGTAGGGAACTAAAATCATTATCAGATCGGAAGAAGGCATGCGTGGCTCTTTTCACCATTGTAGGGCAATGTTACAGAGGCAAGCTGAGGAGACAAAAGGACAAAGGGCCTGGGAAATCTGATTAGATGATCAAGAATTAGTCAATCAAATGACCACAAAGTGACATACGTACGTTCAGGCATCTTTAGGTTTTTGTCAGAATGCTTCTTTTAAACAGCAGCAAAAAATAAATAAAAAACGGTTTCTTTGCACCTATGCGGTAGATGTTTTAAATGTGTGAAGGTAGAAGATGAATGCACTGTAAATGTTGAACACAATTATTATGGCCATACGGATCTTTAAAAAAATCAAGCAACTCCTTTTTAGGTCCCATCTAAGAGCAGCTTTTGCTGACTGCCATAAAGAGAACTATTGCTTCTAATACTTCCACTTACACTTAGAGGGAGGTTTGTGCCAGCCCACTTGGAACCACTGGCTTTTTGTGCTCTTCCAGACATTGTTAATGGCATCTGATTTCAGCCTACATGTGATTGTCTCCTTCAACACTTTCTATAGGCAGTCTGTGTCCATACTCAGTTCATTGCAGTATATATGCAATCAGTACATACTCGGTTGGCTTTGTCAACTCTTTCTATAGGTTGACTCTATGTCCATCCACCAATTATGAAGTGCATCGCAGTGTAGGAGTGAATATTTTCACATCCTCTGTCTCTCTCGGTGCTTTGGCTTCAGCCCCATGCTAGGCTGCTTTTTAGGGTTGAGCGTGCGCAAGCGCTCTGGACCATGTTGTAATCTCTCTGTGGGCTTCTAAAGCCCATGTCACATCATTAGTTCGTGGGCTTGCCTTTTAAAAATCGATTGATTCTATTTGTTAAAGACATGCATAAGTCATGCCCAATCCGGTGTTTAGCCCTCCCCGAGTGCACCGGTAACTACTGAAAACATACAAGGCTCCGTGTTTTCAGCTGGTTTCTGGACTTCCTTTATTTTTTCATTTCCTGCACAGCGCGTCTCGCTGGGCAGAAGTCAAGCACTTTGCGTGTCATGTCGACTATCGGATCGCATATATGAAACTGTTTTACTTTTCATTATTGTTAGAAATTGGGTTTTTGGTTGGCAGTCAGGTTACCCTCTGTCCAAGCAAGAACCCTCACTCTAGTCAGGGTAAGTCACACACAATCCAAATTATCCGGTGCCCACCCTCTGGTAGCCTGGCACGAGCAGTCAGGCTTAACTTAGAAGGCAATGTGTAAAGTATTTGTGCAATAAATCATACAATAACACAATATAGCACCACAAAAATACACCACACAGTGTTTAGAAAAAAGATATAATATTTATCTGGATAATTGCAGGTCAAAACGATCAAAGATGCAATATGAAATTGTAGAGATATCACTGAACAGTGATATAAAGTGTCTTAAGTCTTTAAAAAGCAAACAAAATCTCTTTCAAGCACAAAGTGCCTGGTTTAAAGTGGAAAATCTCCGCAAAGGGCCGCAGAGGAGGAGATACGTGGAAAAATGGTGTGTGCGTCGGTTTCGCTCCTTTTCACACGGACTTGCGTCGTTATTTTTCCACACGGGGAAGTCGTGCGTCGGTTTCCGGCGCGCGGACAGTCTCCTGTGGTTCGCGGGATTACCAGATGTCCCGGGGTCTGTGAGTGGAATCCTAGGCTTGTTTTGCGGCTGCGTGTTGTTCCGGTGGGCTGTGCATGGAATCTTCTCCCTCACGGCAGGCGTCGCGTAGATTTTCTCTCTGAAGTCGGGCGGCGTTGTCCAGGCGAGGCCGTGCGTCGAAGTTCCGGTCGCACCGCAGGCGTCGTGTCGAGCTGCGTCTTTCCGGATCGACGTGCAGTGAATTTTTCACTCCGGAGCAAGCTGTGCGTCGAATTTTTCGGCGCACAAAGCCTCCAAATGAAAAAGAGAAGTCTTTTTGGTCCTGAGACTTCAGGGAACAGGAGGCAAGCTCTATCCAAGCCCTTGGAGAGCACTTCAGCAGCAAGGCAAGAGTTCAGCAAGGCAGCAGGGCAACAGCAAGGCAGCAGTCCTTTGTAGAAAGCAGTCAGGTGAGTCCTTTAGGCAGCCAGGCAGTTCTTCTTGGCAGGATGCAGGTTCTGGTTCAGGTTTCTTCTCCAGCAAGTGTCTGATGAGGTAGGGCAGAGGCCCTGTTTTATACTAAATTGTACCTTTGAAGTGGGGGTGACTTCAAAGAGTGGCTAAGAAATGCACCAGGTCCCCTTTCAGTTCAATCCTGTCTGCCAGGGTCCCAGTAGGGGGTGTGGCAGTCCTTTGTGTGAGAGCAGGCCCTCCACCCTCCCAGCCCAGGAAGACCCATTCAAAATGCAGATGTATGCAAGTGAGGCTGAGTACCCTGTGTTTGGGGTGTGTCTGAGTGAATGCACAAGGAGCTGTCAACTAAACCTAGCCAGACGTGGATTGTAAGGCACAGAAAGATTTAAGTGCAAAGAAATGCTCACTTTCTAAAAGTGGCATTTCTAGAATAGTAATATTAAATCCGACTTCACCAGTCAGCAGGATTTTGTATTACCATTCTGGCCATACTAAATATGACCTTCCTGCTCCTTTCAGATCAGCAGCTGCCACTTCAACAATGTATGAGGGCAGCCCCAAGGTTAGCCTATGAAGGGAGCAGGCCTCACAGTAGTGTAAAAACGAATTTAGGAGCTTTACACTACCAGGACATGTAAACTACACAGGTACATGTCCTGCCTTTTACCCACACAGCACCCTGCTCTAGGGGTTACCTAGGGCACACATTAGGGGTGACTTATATGTAGAAAAAGGGGAGTTTTAGGCTTGGCAAGTACTTTAAAATGCCAAGTCGAAGTGGCATGAAACTGCACACACAGGCCTTGCAATGGCAGGCCTGAGACAAGGTTAAGGGGCTACTGAAGTGGGTGGCACAACCAGTGCTGAAGTCCCACTAGTAGCATTTAATCTACAGGCCCTAGGCACATATAGTGCACTCTACTAGGGTCTTACAAGTAAATTAAACAGCCAATCATGGATAAACCAATCAACAGTACAATTTACACAGAGAGCATATGCACTTTAGCACTGGTTAGCAGTGGTAAAGTGCTCAGAGTTCAAAAGCCAACAACAACAGGTCAGAAAAAATAGGAGGAAGGAGGCAAAAGGTGTGGGGATGACCCTGTCAAAAAGCCAGGTCCAACAATTAGTAGCTTATGTGGCAAGAAAAGTCAGGTTAGGAGTTTACAAGGCTAATAGTGCTAACGCGAGCAAAAGCGAAACCCGCTGCATTGCAAATGCTTGCTTATTTGTGTGCTCACTCATCCACGCTTTTCCGTTGTCCATTTATGGTGCAGCAAGCAGCCATCTTTGAATGGTGGTAAAGTAACAAGCATGCACAGGTGGCTTTAGTGTGGTTTTTCAATGATTAGAAACGAACGGATGAATGAGGTGGTGGGTTAGAACAATGTCTTAGGTTTGACATCTGCAGTCTATATAGAAGGCGACCACTTGCAGTTGTTGGTCTCTGGTGATGTTCCCTCGTTATATTGAAAAATATTGGACATCCTTTCTTTAGAAAGATATATGCAATATGAAATTAGAGGAATAATTCCATAGGAATATAACTTGCAAACACATATTGAGAACACTTGTGTCCTCTGCCTCCTGCAGTTTTCACCAGTCAATGTTAACTGTG
Source organism: Pleurodeles waltl (assembly GCF_031143425.1). Lineage (NCBI taxonomy): Eukaryota > Metazoa > Chordata > Amphibia > Caudata > Salamandridae > Pleurodeles > Pleurodeles waltl. The sequence goes on from NC_090442.1 coordinate 298,255,495, forward strand.
TATTAAGATGGAACACTGCAACACTCTTAACACTATTAAGAAGCAACGGAGGCAATATAGTTTAACCTTATCTCTTTAACAGACATTCAAAACTATTTATTACACTTGATAAACTTGCTATTGTTAAACCCCTCCACCATGGTATCTCTCTCATGTCCTGACACTTCTTTCCCAGTGTCTGTGTTCCACTTTGTGTTCATATGAGGTTTTTTGGCAGGTCATTGACCTAATAATCAGTGTTCTTCGTAAATGCAATACATAACAATTTTCCACAACTCTGATAGGGCTCCCATCTATGGTAATCTAGGACCCTCTGTAATGATGGTTCTGAAGACGTCAGTGTCATGAATGACCTCAGTCACAAACATCAGTCAGTAGGGGATGGATAGGCAGTGGTTATGGAGCTGCTGTGTGATGTACGGTGATGCTGGTGGTCGGCCTGCTGGCATGTTGCAAATTACCTGTTGTCCTTTTCATGGTCTGGGCTGTGACAGGTTAGTTTGATGGCCTCGATGGAGTTGCAGGGAGTAAATAGTGCTAGCACAGTACAGGGGTTTTTCTACAATGAAAGAATAATGAGAGGGGTGACGGTGAATGTCGGGAAAAAACTGTGTCCACTATTAGAAGATTGTATTGGTCTATTAACCGGAAGGCATGCACAATGTAGTAGAAAGGAAAACAACAATTCAGTGGTAGTTTACCATGAGTAGTCTAATGTCTCACCAGTATGTGTGGTCTTCATAACCCGAGTGACAGCCCTGATGTTTGAGTATCTAACATCTGCAATTTTCCTGTCCAAGGATTGAGAATGTGAGATTTGCATAATGCTCTATTTTTGTGTCCTTTGTGTTCCAAAGAGATTTCCAGTTTTACATTAATCATCTAATGTTCTGATTTTACAAAGAATCGCCAAGGAACTGTATGGAGAAATAAAAGGAATTAAAATGTGGAAGTGATTAACAATTAATCATTGGAGTAGCACACATTAAATCGTGAGTTTGTGAATACTCACACCTGCTCGTGCATTCAGTGGAGAATGCTTGAATGACTCCGTGGTCAGAGAACAGCCATCCTATTGAGGGTACACACACATCTCACATATTAGTTTCGTTTAAGGACATTTGCGGAATCACAAGGAACAACACACACGTTTCGGATCTCATAAAAGGTGAGCCTTATCTAAGACTGTTGGGGATAAGTAAAGCAGAAGAAACACCCTGACAGCTAGACACAGACATTTAATAGACCAAACGCATTTCAAAACAGGGACTCCAGTATAAACATTTCTTTAAACGCATATTGAAAGATGTGTTTAAGCACACGATCTATGATTTACAGTGTAAAAATATAATCATGTATTCCTAATACTTTTTCATTAATGTCCTCCAGTTTTATATATATATATATATATATATATATATATATATATATATATATATAGTTGTTTGTTAAGCTGAAGTACCCATAAGTTCTAGAAACCATATTATTCCAGTAATACATCCGCGCATTTCCTACAGCTCATAGTAAAGTGTAGCCTCCCTTTCAATGCTGTCAACAAGAAGCATGCTTTTAAGAAATTAATTCAATCAGCAGTGTGTTTGTAAACGTGCATGCTAGTTTCAAGGATGTCTCACATTTTCTCCATGAAAAGATCTTGCCATCAGCTCATTACATAGATTTTCCTGAAATAACACTTTTCTGTCACATGTGTATGCTCTATATAGTTGCATGGGGGAAAAGTATATAAGTACTGAGAAAAATGCATGAATTTTATTCATTAATGATAATTGTCTTATTATTTGTTGTGCTGCTTGCTGTTTTTGCATTAAACATATGCTAGATTTTGGGATTCCCCACGTATTTTAGGAACAGGAAATTGTCACAGTGAACTGAAAGTCAAATGAATCCATCAAAGGGTTCATTTTGAGGTGCAGAGGAATGTTTTTTTAATATCTTTATAATAAGGACAGGTAGACTCACAGACAGCTCTTTTTGTCTTGTAGATTTTTCTTGCCAAGATCTTATTCTAACAGAGGAACATTCTAAACTATGATCTAAATTAAGACATGGTATATATTGCTTTTCCAAACAGTTTCCTATTTTGAATTCGAGATACAAAAGGAAGCCACGAAAAAAATATTTGAGGAAATGTATAGACCACATTTAGGTGCCCCCATTACATGCCAGAAGCAGTGTAGTCTATTTGTTATTAGACGTAAAAGGGTGTCCCTAAAGATAGGTGCAGAGTAAAAAGTACCAGACTTCACAAAGGCAGAAAGGGTCAAGTTGACTGCAGAAGTGTAGAGTCATGCAGCTCTCTTAAGAAATTGAGGAACATTGCAGAAAGCCCTGCAAGAAACACTTGAGAGCACATTTGTCGAAAATACAGGTGCCACACAGATGAATGGATGCACATTTGATTTTCAAGTTTTGCAAACGGGTCTTATAGTAAGACAATAATTTCTACAAAGATGGGAACTCACCTTGGCCATCAGGGTAGCACAGCATAAGTTCAGTGACAAGACAGGATGTGAAGAGGGGGTAGTGTAGGCTTCTCATGAGCAAACAGTGAGAAGTGGGTGAAGGTGGAATGGATGAACAGGGTGAGCACAGGTATAGAATACACAAGGTGGACATGAGATCAAATATTTATTTATATCTGACCATAGAGAACGAGGTTCTGACCAGCATGGGGTTTCAGTATTGACAACTCAACTTCTGTAAGCAGTGTAGAAATCTGTGAAAACTCAGCCTCAACAAAAGGTAACAGAGTAGGCCATGCCCTGTGGAACTATGCAGCACCACAACCATGTATTGTAAAGTAGCAGTGACTTGGAGGTGCACAGAACTCACCGCAATGAATTCACAAAGCCATTGATTTTGTTGAAATTCTCATAGGTACTTATTACCAGCCGAAAGTGAAGCCACTGGGAGTTTGCAGTGTCAGTCATTATGAGTGATGGCATTTCAATTAATTACCAGAGTCCACCTATGGAAAGAGACCATCAAAGGTACGATGAAGACCACAAATATGTAAACCTTAGCCAGTGAGTGGCTCTTCGTGTGCAGCATCATGTACTAACTAATATAGGCACAGCCCCAGAAGGTGGCAAAAGGAGATGATGGTACAAAGGGCAGGCAACCAACATCCGGCACCATCCTTGTCCAGTGTCTGGCACTGGTTGTAAACCTATGTAATGAGCTTCAGTACTTCATTTGAAAGGATACAGGAAGACTGCATGTTAAGAAGTAGCATGCCTCTGTGTTCCATGCATAATGTGTCAATATATACCAAAGTGGTTCAGAAAAGGAGGGGTGTACAGACCCTGAGCTTGTGGCACAGCTATCAAATGGGGTGACCTGTGCCTGCAGGCTCATCCATCATTTTTGTGCTGTGGAACTCTCCAGACCTGGAAGCCTAACCACAAGTGCAACTATGTCACCCTTTGTCAATATAGTTGTGACGAACACTGAAGAGTGGCATCTGCACTCTTTGCTCACATTAGCACAAGGATCCCCAACTTGCACCTCTTAAAGGAGGTCTATGTGCGCATTGAGACACTATGTTCCCTACCCAGGCATAGCAAGGGGCCCTTGTGCAGGGATGCCTTGAGACTTTATGGTTTCCGTTTAGACCTGCAACCGCTACACTCCATCACCACCACCACCAAGGAAATGGAGGGGAGCAGATGGATGGTGGGGGACGCGCTGACATCTGAATCACTGGCAGTCTGGTGCTGCTGGAGGTAGACAGTGCTGCTCCATGAGCTGCCAGACAGACAGTCTGATCTGACTACTTCCCTAAATGCTTCTGTGTTTTCAGGAATGAAAGTGTACCAGTTAACTATGTAACAGTCTTGTCTACTTATGTTTACAAAGATTCTTCTCTATTTGCAATTAAAAAAGGTCGAATTTTCCCAGATGGCCGTGAAGTAGTATGATTTGTCCTTTAACATTATTAGATTTTCTGATGTGTTAAAGGAGAGGTGGTCGTCTTGCAGAAAGCAGCCTTAGAAAGCATGCCTTTGTGCTCAAGATTAGAATAAATAGGCATTGGTAAAGCAAATATGTATGACGTTATTTCTGTGAAAGGCTTTCTAGATCAATTGGCAATTTTGTATATATTGGTGGGCTAATTGTTAGGTGGATGCATATGGGAATGAGTCAAAAGGTAGGTGAACAGATTGATGAGAGAGTGCAGGTATGAGTGTATGGGTGAGTAGCAGAGTACATGGATGAATGAAAAGTTAGTGATTGCAGGGATGAATAGATGTGTGAATGAATACATGAATCGAAGAATGAATTGATAGATGGATGGTTTAGAGAATGACTGGAAGGTTGGCTGACTATATACATGCTTGAATGAATGACTTCCTAACTAAGTTAATGGATGGATGAAAGAAAGGTGAATGAGGTAACATATATGGAAGAAAGGGTGACAGAGTGAGTGCATGGTGGGCCAGCGCCAGGTTGCCTGATGCGGCTGTGACCCTATTAGTGGGAGGATGCTTCTTTACCCTATAACAACAGCTTCTAACTAAGTCAACAGTGCGGTCACACATCTGTTCATTCTTCTTTTCATGATAACTTAGCCATCCTTGGACATATTCACTCATACATTCACTAATCCATTCACTCAATTAATGATTCAATATTACACTTACCCACTCACAACTATATGCAGCTATACACAGAAAGCACAAATCAGTAGCAAAACACTTTCATATATAATCAAGCCATGCCAATTGGCATTGCCAATGTCTTTTTAAAGTCAAGGGGCATAATTGATCAGATGTACACGAGTATTTCTATGCATGACTCTGTTCTCCATGTTTTTGAGAATGAGCTAGTGTTTTCCAATACTTCATCATCTGGCCCACTTACTTGGAGAGCTGAGCCGCAAGAAATGCAAAATACAATAAATTGTACATATGCTCAAAATTTTCAAAGGCCTTCACTTAATAAAAGCCTAACCACAGAAACCCATTCTAAACAAGTAGCAAAAGTTGTTTGCTTACATCAGATGTTTGAAAACATTATGAAAGGGGAAAGATGGCGGCTGGTACCTAGCAGTCACTAGGGCTTGCTCATTCCAGTCTCCTGTCTCCAAGTTATTCTTAATTGAAAGGACCAGCATGTTTAAGAAAGTATGCTCCATAACGAACTATTCTATGGGCAGATTTTCATAAATCTATTACCCTCTGTTCATTCAGACACATTTATTGCTGTTTTATCTCTGTTTGCTGGCAGCTCCATGATGGTCACCATTTCCGCTCCTCATGGATGCCAGATCACTGCAGTTGGGTCCAGCGGATCTCGCTGGGGTGGTGGAGTAGGTGGCTCTGCGACTGGAACAGACAGTCCCCTGGAAAGAGGTGGAGCCAGATCTCAGACAGCTACGGTCAGCCTTGAACAGGTGGTGCTGGAGGTAGGCAGTGGTATGTGTGCAGACGCAGATGCAACATCCGCTCTGCCAGACAAGGATAATGGTGGTTCTCTTGTCGATCGAATTGCAGAATTGAGCAAAGATTGGCTGTCAAGAAAGAGACAGTTTTCAGGATTGAATACTTATTAAATAAATATAGTCATATGGTATTGTGTATAAAGAGGAAAATTTAGGAATTAGAGGAGTGACAGAGTCAACTTCTTGGTATTACCGAGGGTATCAAGGTCAAAGACACTTGGGCATTCATTGTAGATCTGTTCCAGAAGTCATTCACAAACTTTTCAGATGGGGACTAGGACTAATTTATTGAGCAGACACATTGCTTTTCCTTTTGGTGAAATCCACTCTTTGAGGAACAGCCAACGCCTATTCTGATATGTGTAGGAAGTTTCAATGTAAGCCAAACGATATTTGCAAGAGCCACATCAACAGCTCAAATCACAGTTGGAAACATCACATTTCAATCAGAACAGTCTTTCATCATTGTACTGTTGAGCACCAATGGAAGTGGTGGAAATGTGTCACATGACTTCAGGAATAAGGAGCATAGTTTACTTGTAAGAACCAACACAATAATAACAAGGCATGATAAAACATGCAGATGTAAAGATGAACACAAAGGTAAAGATCAGATACTGCATTGATCTAACAAAGTCAAATTCACTTCAGATGCACATGCTCTGTCAATTTCTAATTCAATTGATCATATGATGGGGTTAATTCACATTTTAAGTAATGTGGAATAAATGGGAGTATCTGAATATTATCCATGGCATAGGATCTTCATAAATATTGATGGTGGTACATTATACAGGATAGATGTGTGTTTGTGTCCAGATAGATAAATGATCTAGACTATATTACTGAGATGCTTTGGCCATTTAGTGCTGTTCTGCATTGACAGCAAATAGTGAGCTCATTTTCTTTGGGAGGTTTGAGAACACTATATTTAGCACATATTCAGACACAGAAGTAGAATTCAAAATGGCTGTGGGTTGATGGAAGGTAGGCAAAAGACAAAAGGAGGAGAGGATGGTGAATGAATATTGCAGAGAAGATATAGTTTTAATATATGTTTATTTTTTGTATCACAACAAATGCAGTCTAAAGTGAAGATCATGTTTACCATTTATTAAAAGAAATAGGCTTTGATATATTGGGTTATACTACTTAACCGATGTCTTTAGGAAAGATGCAATAACTGGACTCAGAAGGGGAGATATACATTTACTATTTGTTTGGTCTATTAGCCAAATACAGACAACTCAGATGTATGGTATGCAATAGAATTATCTAGTTAGTCTGGAGAAGTGATACTGATAGGGATTGCAAATATATTATGGATTGTAGACTACATTCTTCTAATAGATCTGCTGCTTCCAGAATGAATAGTGTCTGTAGCTCTTTATTGCAACCAACATATACATGTACAATGTGTTATAGACCTCTGGTGTTCATTACAAGAGAATGAACATGGTCTCATCTATTTTTCACCTGTCCATGGGCATTATATCGACTAGCGTGACTTCTAACTAACATTAAGATATGCCCTATAATCATTTCTGATCACAATCCTCTGCTAGTACAGATACATCTGGCAGAGCATATACATGGCTATATTTTTGGATTTGTGATCAAGCCTGTGAGTAGGTGGATTATTAGTGGGGGTGCATGGAGATCCATCACAAGTAATGATGACACTATTCTTGTTAGGTCCTGTAAGTGTTTCAGTGAGATAATCCTGAGCTCAACCCTTGGTAGCTATGGCAGAGTGCACACAAGTTTAAGTTAAGGAAATGTGTAAAGCATTAACAAATAATAAAAGCAGTTCTACCGTCAAAAAGATGACACAATAAAACTCCCATTCACTTTATAAAGATAGAGACAATTTTAATCAGCAAATTGACAAGACAATGACAAAAGTTAAAAACATGACACAGTAAAACTCCCGTCCACTTTATAAAGATAGAGACAACTTTAATCAACAAACTGACATCGCAATGACAAAAATCCAGTAAAGGAAACTGGAGAAATGATTTTTTTAAAACTGTAGATACAAATAGTATCAAAAAGCACAAAACATCAACAAGGGCAAAGGCTTAGTCTACACTGGGACAAGGGCAAGGCCAACCCTGATGGAGCGCGGGTTGGATACAGATACCAGGTTCTTTCAAGTCAGATATTTTACGTTCTGACTTAGGCCCTAATTCTGAGTCTGACGGGCGGCGGAGGCCGCCCGCCAGACTTCCCCCCTCCGAAATACCGCTCCGCGGTCGAAAGACCGCGGAGGGTATTCCGAGTTTTCCCCTGGGCTGGCGGGCGGTCTTCGCAAGACCGCCCGCCAGCCCAGGGGAAAACTCCCTTCCCACGATGACGCCGGCTCGTAATAGAGCCGGCGGAGTGGGAAGGTGCGACGGGTGCAGTTGCACCCGTCGCGTATTTCAGTGTCTGCTTTGCAGACACTGAAATACTTTTAGAGGCCCTCTTACGGGGGCCCCTGCCGTGCCCATGCCATAGGCATGGGCACGGCAGGGGCCCCCAGGGGCCCCGCGACTCCCCCTCCCGCCATCCGGTTCCCGGCGGGAGAACCGCCAGGAACTGGATGGCGGGAGGGGGAGTCGGAATCCTCCATGGCTGCGGAGCGCGCTCCGCAGCCATGGAGGATTCCTACGAGCGGCGGAAAGTCAGCGGGAGACCGCTGGCTTTCCGCGTCTGACCGCGGCTAAACCGCCGCGGTCAGAATGCTCGTAGGAGCACTGCCAGCCTGTTGGCGGTGCTCCCGTGGTCGGTGGCCCTGGCGGCCACCGACCGCCAGGGTCGGAATGACCCGCTAAGTCTCTAAAATGGAAGTAAAAAAAACATCAGCAGGGCACGGCGGCAGGCTGTGGCCGAGCTGGGTTCTATGAGGTGGTATAGCTGTCGAATAAAAGCAGGAAAGTTCTGGGCAGGAGCAATTCAAAATTTGCACCAAGGAAACTTTCTTGCTGGCCAGATATTTTTGGCACCTTCATCTGGTGACAATTTTTGCCTTTGGACTTAGTCACTTTGTTGGTGCAGGAATTACTCCAGCAGAGTATAGCTTCAAGGTGTAGCCGAACAGGGCTTCGTGAGGCGGGATATCTTCTCTGCAATGTCCTGCTGAAATAGATTTGCTGCTGTGGAAAAGTGGGAGCACTCTGAATCTTTGGCTCAGCGGCAACCCACCTTCATTAGATTTACTTGGCAGATTGGTCTCAGCCTTCTGTCAGTTCTCAAGGTAAAAATCCTTTTAAAAGTTTCTAAATCCCAGTTTTTAGGGTTAGTCAGGAGAAGTACACTTTGAACTTAACTAGGAGCCTCAGTTCTTCAGGGACACCATTTAGAGATAAGGACTCACTCCAGGAGAAACCACCAGCAGGGCCTGGGGCAGGTCCAGTTTGAACTGGTCAGCTGGGCTGTTCAAGAAAGTACATCGGTGTTCTGAAGAAGGAATTCTGGGTGCCACATTTATGCCTAGTGCCACACTGTGATTAAGGGAAACTCCTGACCTCTCTGTAACCAAGGGTGCAAAAGTTTCCACGGGTTATTCTACGCATTTTAACAGCACATAGTGTGTGTGTGATGGGTCACAGGGGCCGTGACTACCTGGGCAGGCATAGAGTGCTCCTGGGGCACTCCCAGGAGTATACTCCCACACTTCCTGCCTGTGTGGAATGACGTCAGGGAGGATGGCGACATCTGGGACACAAAGAAAGAAACAAAGACAGAAGAAGGAGTGCCGCGAGAAAAGGAGAGGAGATGCAAGGTCGACGGGAGAGAGATTGAGCGGAACGCTCTAAGGAAGGGAGAAGTACCAGAGATGAAGTGCGAAGGACGGAGGGAGAACACAGCGAGTCCAGTCAGTAACAAGGAGGAGGAAGAGCGATCAGAGAGAGAGAGAGAGAGACAGAGGAAGAAGCCAGCCACGTTCCTGGAGGAGCGTGGCTTTCTCAGGTATGGAAGCAGGCAGGAGAGTAGATAATAAATTTAAGGGGGAGGAAAGAGAAAGAACCAGAATATGAAAAGGGCAGAGAGTCATGCATGGCACAGACGTCACATAATAAGCACGGCAGGAAAGGGAAGGTCCTATTGCCGGATAGCTGGTTCTCTTGTTGGATGTGATATATATATATTTTTTTATTTCTGGAAAAACGTGTTTCTATATTGGCACCATAGGCGATATAAGTAACGCATGACAAGGAAAGCATGCGTGGAGAGGGGTAAAGTATTAAAAACAAAAAGAAAAAAAAAGCAAAGGAAAACTGCAACTAATGCTAAAACAAATAAGGAACAATGCATATTAACCAAATCCTCACTTCGAGCACAAGAGGGGAAAGGGTGCTACATATAAATCACGCAAAGGAGGTGAAACACTTTCGGGTGTGGGACAAAGAGGTAGTAAAAATACATACCCGTGCACTTACCTAATATAGGCTTCATATCTTTCTTTCCTCCTTTTCTCTCTCTTACTTCATACTAGGTTACCGTGTAGCCACACCAACTTACCTGGGAAGAAGAACAGAAGAAACATAAATAAGGGAGAAAGGACAATAAGGAAAAGAGAATAAGATGCAAGAGGACAGTCATAAAGACATTGGAGTTTTTTTTCCTTAAACAAACTTACTGGATAACTTGAGGAAGAAAACAATCAAGCCTTATACTACCTGATTTTTCCTTAACCGGTGTAAAGGTCTATAAAGAGTATAGGTCACAGAGACAATATATTCCTACATATCACCATACCTGTCACAGTGTGTTTTACTGTATATTATCCCACGGTGTTCCTCTCTATCTAAAGACAACTTGGTGGAACATTGCTTTCCGTGTTCAGAGCTCCCCAAGGAATGGCTATGATAATGGGAAAGCCCTTCCTAGTTGGCACCAAAAACCGTTTCCCCACTTGGATTGGTGCCTGACTGTCTAGTAGGATAATAGAGGGGCCAGGCCTCATTTGAGCTATATTGGCCTGTGACAGAACAAGCACCCTTTGAAGTTAATTGAGCTCCTGAGCACAGCACAGATTTCCATCTTGCGAGGGAGAAAAGATATCCACAAACTCAAGCCGTTTGTCTACTTTCTGGAAGAAATAGACATTTCCCAACCAACAGTCAGGTGGTTCTGAATACTGGCAGAAAGGCACATTTGATTCAGGCACAAAAATGATAACTTTATAAAATGGCCATTTTCAAAACAGTAATCCAAAACCTCTGACCTGACCATCAAGTTGGATTTCAAATTATCATTAAAACAAATCCTTAAATCCTTGATTTAAGGATTTGAGCTACATTGGCCTCTTCCCAAACTGAAGTTAAGCATTATAATGTGTTATAATGTAATCCAGTTTTTGCTCTAGCTCTTCCCAAACTGAAGTTAAGCATTATAATGTGTTATAATGTAATCCAGTTTTTTCCTATGGGCGAGCCAGCCTTACCACAGTGAAAACTGACTTTGGAGATTTTCCTCTGCCAGGACATGCAAAAATAAGTTCACACGCCCTACCCATTAACTTCTAAGCACACTTCCCTATAGGCAGTAGGGCCTGCTTTGGGGGCATCTGATAATTGTTAAAAAGGAAAGAACTAAAGTTTAGGCCTGACAGAAGGTTTATTTTGCATAGTTGACAGTTTTAAAATTGCCTACTTAGGCTACAAAGGCAGGTCTGGAGACATGTTTATATGGACACTTCAGTGGTGACACTATATATGCTACAGTCTACTAGTGACATTTAACTTTCAAGCCCTGGGTTCACTTTTGTACTATATGCTAAGAACTTATAGATAAGTTAAATAAGTCAACCTGGAATGTAACCAATTTCAGCATATTTTAGGGCCAGAGCACATGCACTGGGGCCTGGTTATCAGTGTCTCAAAACAACCTTATTGTCAACTTACATTATGTTCTAGACATAAACTATTTTTTAATAACACTCTGCATAGCATTTTCATAATAACGGTCTAGGATATGTTGAAGGCATACTTTCAGGGGAGGAGCAGATCTAAGCAACATGTCTGCATTAGTAAGCAGGGCAGCACAGAGAACAATAGAATAGATTTAGAATACTTATGCTCATTGGAAATATTACAAGCTACCTCTATTGATCATAACATTGAACATTTACAGACAGATGATAGAGGTCCAGAATAACATCAGATGCAGCCTTAGGAAGAAACATGCTGTCTCATATTTGTCTAGCAGAGGACAGGCAATGAAATATTAAGAGTCAATTAACTGCACAGTAGTCTACAAAAATTGAAGGCCGGAGGAATATCTCAGCTATGGCTGAAATTAAGGATTAGTCCAGTCTAGCTGTGAGGAATCCTGTTGCTATTCCTGAAACATTTTTAAATTATTAAACACCTTCACACAGCCAACACTTAACTGGATACATTCACTATGCATTCTTACATAAATCATATAGATTTGCCACATCTAGGTCAGAATGATATAAAGATGTTAGATAAGAAAATTATGTTGCATAAAGATTATAAATGCAATAGAGCTACTTAATAGTGGAAAAGCAGCTGACACAGCTGAAATTCCCTTTGAACTTTTTGGGGTTTTCTCTGGAGTGCTAGTAATCACAATGTGTTTGGTGGCAAAGGAAATTAATAAAGGGTCGAAAGTTCCAATTTAATGGAATAGTATAACTATATCAGTATTTATAAAAAAAGAATAAAACACCAGATGATTTTTGATTTGTATCATCTAATATCCTTAATTAACACATGCAAAGATCCGTGCAAAGGTGTAAGGTAAAAATCTGAATTGGGAGGTGCACAGTTGGTCAGTCCAGAACAACAAGGTTTCATCCCAGGACATGATAGCACTAAGCCTTGGGGGAATTTTCAATTCTGTTGCCGGAATCGGCGGAATTTTGGAATTTCTGCAGAAATCTTGTAACACAGAATTACTGCTAAATTAAAATTCTGCTGCTCCACTGGTGAAATAAAAAAATCTGAAATGCTTTCTAAACGTTATAAATCACTGCTTATAACACTCATTACAACCCTGGCGGTTGGTGATAAGGCAGTGGTAATACCGCCATCACGCCGGCAGTAAAAAAAATGGAATTATGACCACAATGGAAACCGCCCACACAGTCAGCCACTTTAACACACCGACCGCCATGGCTGTAGCAACAAGCACTGCGGCGGTAACGGCCAACAGCCAGACGGAAGACAATGAACCACCCACAGTATTACAACAGGCCTGTCCGCCACCTTTTCCGGGGCGGTACCAATGACATCAAAAGCAAAGAAGGCAAAGGACTCACCTCTGAAGACTCAGGGAACAACCACGACACCATGGTGCCAGAGTTTCACATCTTGCCCATAATTGTATACCTCTTCATGCATTATGAACAGCAATGCCGGCGAAGACGACCACGATGAGTACTGCCTCCAGCACACAAGGGAGGGGGAGGAAAAAGAGAGTGACACACACACATGCAACACGCACCACCCCCAACACCATACACACAAACAGCTGCAATAACATCACATATCTACCCCGTACTCGGCAGGAATAATGCAAGGACAAAAGGAATAGATTAAAGTGAGTGTAATAAGATCAAATAGTAGAAATTTGTGCTTCAAAATCAAAACAGTATATACACATATACAAATGGAGGGACACTGCCCAGTCCTTAATGTCCGTGGGCCACAGGGCCACTACACATAGGCCAAGGCACCACTTGATTCCTGCAACAACATGGAGAGAACACTGCAGGGGCATCAGGTCGAAAATACACAGGCACCTCAGGGGGACGGGTAACGGGGGGCACCTCAGCCAGAAGATGGTACTACAACGCTGGTCATGGAGGGGGCAACATGCCCTGTCTGATGTCCTGGGGAGTGCAAGGCCACAGTCTTTCAAGTGGGTGGTTTGCCCACTGCTTGGTCCTGGGGAGTGCAAAGCCACAGTCTCTCAAGTGGGTGTATTGCCCACTGGTTGGTCCTGGGGATTGCAAAGCCACAGTCTCTCAAGTGGGTGGTTTGCTCACTGGTTCTGGAGGGTGCCTTGTGCCCAGTGTGCTTCATCCTGGCAAGGATGCGGTGAGTGGATGGCTTCTTGCACTGGTTCTGGAGGGGGCCTTGTGCCCAGTGTGCTTCATCCTGGCAAGGAGGGGGTGAGTGGATGGCTTCTTCCACTGGTTCTGTAGGGGGCATTGTGCCCTGTGATGTAGCCTTTGGGGAGTGCAATGTCACAGTCTCTCACCTGGGTGTCACACCTACAGGATTTGCAGGGTCCAGGATGCACTACAGCCCATGAGAGGCAGGACTACCCACTGCCCGCCGGCGGTGATGGCTGCTCAGTTGTGGCAGTGGCGGTGCTGATGTAGGGGATGCCAGTGGTGGGGGAATGCTCCAGCCCCTCCCCTGCAGCCTCGGACGGCTTCCCACTGTGGCTGCTGATGCTGGCAGTGGTGCTGCTGGCAGTGCTGGTGGCTGCTGCTGCTGGCAGTGGTGCTGGTGGCAGTGCTGGTGGCGGTGCTGTTGTCAGGGATGCCAGTGGTGGAGGGAGGCTCCAGCCCTTCCCCTGCAGCCTCGGACAGCTGCCCACTGGGGCTGCTGATGCTGGCAGTGGTGCTGCTGGCAGAGCTGGTGGCGGTGCTGGTGGCGGTGCTGTGGCGGTGCTGGTGGCGGGGATGCCAGTGGTGGGGGGAGGCTCCAGCCCTCCCCCTGCAGCCTCGGACAGCTGTACCACCATGGTTGGTTGTGGGGACTCAGAATCAATCCCAGCACCAGGCCTCCTGTCCTTCCTGCCTGCAGGTGCAGGCCCCTTTCTCTTCCATTTGGCAGCTTGTGGTGCCTCCTTGCCCTTCCCCTTGGCAGCTGGTGGTACCTCCTTGCCCTTCCCCTTGGCAGCTGGTGGTGCCTCCTTGCCCTTGGCTTTGGCAGCTGGTGCAGGCACACTGTCAGTGCTGATGGCTGGTTTCCTTAAGCCTCTCCCACCTGCAGTAGCTGCCAACACTACTGTGGCCGTTGAATGGGTGACTGAGGTGCTCGCCTGGGTTCTGACCACTCTGGCCCGACGTGAAGGACGGGGGGAGGTAGGGAAGAGGCCAACGGCTAGAGAAAGCTTCTTAGGGACACTGGGGTGAGAAGAGGGTGAAGGTTTGGGAGTGGAGGAAGAGGGAGTGGTTGTTGGAGGTGTCTGTCTGCTGTGTTTGGGTGTAGGTGTTGTCATGGGTGCATGCTGGTATGAATATGTGCTTGGGATAGGTTGGGGCTGAGAGGAATGGGACGGGGTAGAGGAAGTTGGAGGGGGGAGGCTAGAGACAGGGACAATGGCTGCCATCAGGGAGGAGGCCAGAGCCTGGATTGATCTCTGTTGGGCCGCCATGCCAGAGTGAATGCCCTCCAGGAATGCATTTGTCTGTTGCAAATGGCCTGCCAGCCCCCGGATGGCATTCACAATGGTTGACTGCCCAACAGAGATGGATCGCAGGAGGTCAATAGCCTTCTCACTCAGGGCAGCAGGGCTAACTGGGGCAGGACCTGAGGTGCCTGGGGCGAAGGAGATGCCCACCCTCCTGGGTGAGCAGGCACGGGAAACTCGCTGAGGGGCTGCTGGGAGAGCGGTGCTGGTACGCGGTGGCGGTTGTACCTGTAGTTGGGGTGGGCAAAGAGGTGTCCGCCAGGGAGCTGCCATCGGAGGAGGTATCACTGTCTGAATTGTCCCCACCTGTCTCCACCGTGGGACCTACCCTGCAATGTCCGGCCTGTCCTAGGGGCACCCACAGGCCCACATACCCCACCCGGTGACCACCCCACCACACGCAAGTAGTATATTGGGAAACTGTACTCACCCCCTTTTGGCTGCTGTGATGCCCTCAAGCGCCCATCTAGCTCTGGATAGGCCACCGCCAGTATGGGGGCCATCAGGGGGGTCAGGGTTCGACGGGCACCCCTTCCTCGTTGGGAGGCCATCCCCAGCTGGGCCTCCGCCGTCTTCCTTGCCCAGCTTCTCAGGTCATCCCACTGTTTGCGACAGTAGGTACTCTGCCTGCCATAGCCCCCCAGGGTCTGCACGTCCTTGGCAATGGCACGCCATATACTCTTTTTCTGATGGGTGTGGACCTGCAGGAAAAGAAACATAGAAAAAGGTATCAGTCATACCGTCCGGCCTGTTACACTCATGGTCCACCATAGCCCTCCCATCCCCTTATGCACAGACAGTGCCCACCATACATGCAGCACGCTGTCCAGAACCCTTCC
The DNA here is from genome assembly GCF_031143425.1 of Pleurodeles waltl. NCBI lineage: Eukaryota > Metazoa > Chordata > Amphibia > Caudata > Salamandridae > Pleurodeles > Pleurodeles waltl. The sequence continues at coordinate 298,271,179 of NC_090442.1, forward strand.
ACCAACACCCCCACACGAGGCCCTCACACACAGCACTCCATTCATTCATGCCCCTTGCATTGTACTCACAGTGTACTCACCTGTTGGCCTGGAGGCCCATACAGCATTCAGTACTGGGGCAGGACCCCATCCACCAGTCTCTCCAACTCCGCAGCGGTGAAGGCAGGGGCCCTTTCCCCAGTGACACCAGCCATGGTCGGTTCCAGACACAGGTCACAGCAGCACTTGCAGTGTAGGTCCTCTCCTATTGAAGGTCAGGTAGCAAGTGAGTGAACAAATAGAAAATGGCGGTCATGTCCGCGGCAGTGCATACCGTCACCACCAGCGTACATCACCATTGACCACTGTAACCCATAGGTCCCAATGACAATCAATGAGGAGTTGCACGGCGGTACTCCAGCGCCTCCTGCTACAGAACACAACGTCAACGACATTACCTCATTTCCACATGTCCATCCACACAGAACAGGCGTACGCCATTTCAGGGGGGAGGAGCCCATGGCACCTAACTGCGTCACAGTACACATAGGCACATTCGGGCCTATACAATGACATACTGTTACCGTCACAACATGCAATGCAGTGTAGTGTTTGGAATTTTGGAACATTGACCAGCTGCTCACCGTTATTCCCCCTAGATTACAACCGCTGCGGATGAATAGGTGATGGAGACATCACCTCATGTACAGACCCCTGGTGGACTTGGCAACAATGAAGGACAGGCCCATTATCCTCACCTATAGACTGGACAGGGCCACAATCACAGAGCTGTGTGCCCAATTGGAGCCTGACCTCATATCTGCTATCCGTCACCCCACTGGGATCCCCCCTCTGGTGCAAGTCCTATCAGTGCTCAATTTCTTGCCAAGTGGCTCCTTCGAAGTGACAGTGGGCTTGGCAGCAGGAATGTCTCAACTAATGTTCTCAATAGTTCTGACCACTGTGTTGTCTGCCCTGATTAAGCACATGCACAGCTACATTGTTTTCCCCCAGGTGGAGGATTTGGCCACAGTGAAAGCTGACTTCTTTGCAATGGAATATATCCCCAACATTATTGGGGCTATTGATGGTACACATATTGCATTCGTTCCCCCCCAACCCCCGGAGAAATGAACAGGTGTTCAGAAATCAAAAAAGCTTTTACTCGATGAATGTGCAGATAGTGTGCCTGGCGGACCAGTACATCTCCCATGTCAATGCAAAGTATCCTGGGTCTGTGCATGATGCCTTTATCCTGAGGAATAGCAGCATCCCATATGTGGTAGCTCAACTCCAGAGGCACTTGGTGTGGTTAATAGGTGATCCCATGGTTCCTACCCAGTATATGTTGGTGTACGGATATGGTGTTGGCCATAAGGGTTAGTGTTTGGCTAACAGGTTTCCCTCTTTATTTTCAGTTAAACTCTGGTTTACCCAACCTCTCATGGCTGCTGACCCCTGTGAGGAATCCCAGGACAAGGGCATAGGAATGTTACAATGAGGCAATAGAGAGGACATTTGGACATTTGGCCTCCTTAAGGCCAGGTTTCATTGTCTCCATCTAACAGGTGGATCCCTGTACTACTCACCCAAGAAGGTGTGCCAGTGTCAGGGTCCCGCTGGTGTGCCACTGCCTCCCTCACGGTGTTGGCCATGTCTGCCAGCACCCCTGCAATGGTGACCAGGTCCTCCCTGTTCCCCAGGTGCTGTCCCTCCTGCAGCCGCTGGGTCTCCTGCAACTTGTCCCGTATCTGTCCCATCGTCTCCTGGGAATGGTGGGATGCTCCCAGGATGTTGGTGAGTGCCTCCTGGAGAATCGGTTCCCTGAGCCTGTCCTCCCCCTGTTGCACAGCAGACCTCCGAGCTTCGCTGTTGTCCTGTGCCTGTGTCCCCTGAACTGTGTGCCCACTGCCACTGACCCCAGGTCCCTGATCGTCCTGGGTTTGTGGGGTTGCCTGGGGTCCCTGAAGTGGTGGACACACTGTTGATTGACGTGTCCTGGGGACAGAGGTATGGGCCTTCTGGGTGGGTACTGTGGTGGTGTTTCCTGATGGGGGAAGCTCTGTGGTGGTATGGGACTGTGCCTGAGTTAGTGACTGTCCGAAGATCCCAGATGGGCCAGGTTGTCCATGCATTGGTGTTGCATGCAGGGCTTGGTATTGGGATGGGTGGGTTGTGATGGTGGGGTGTATGTGAGGTGGTGGGATGATGGGGGTGATGGGGGTGAGGGTAGGGGTGGGGGTATGTGATGGCATGCAGGTAGGGGGTGTGATAGTAATAGAGATTTGACTTACCAGAGTCCAGTCCTCCTACGACTCCTGCCAAGCCCTCAGGATGCAGTATTGCCAAGACTTGCTCCTCCCATGTTGTTAGTTGTGGGGAAGGAGGTGGGGTTCCACCGCCAGTCTTCTCTACAGCTGTCTGGAATGGAACACACCTTCCCCTGTAGGTCGTTTCACCTCTTCCTGATGTCATCCCTTGTTCTTGGGTGCTGTCCCACGGCATTGACCCTGTCCACGTTTCTCTGCCATAGCTCCATCTTCCTAGCAATGGATGTCTGCTGCACCTGTGATCCGAATAGCTGTGGCTCTACTCAGATGATTTCCTCCACCATGACCCTTAGCTCCTGATGTGTTGGGGTGTGTGCTGTAAGATGCGTGGATGGTGTATGGGTGATGGTGTTCTGTGGTTCTGGTTCTGAGGGTGCTCTTGGTGTCTCTCTCTCTCTGTTGTCAATTTATTTGAGTTGTAAAGGGTTGTGGGTAGTGTGTGTGTGTGTGTTTTATAGTGTTGTGGGTGTGTGGGTGTGGTGTGTGTATGTGTGTCAGGTGTGTGTAGTTTGAATTATCCAATATAGTGTTGTTTTGTTAGTGTGTGTGTATTTTGAGCGCTGTGGTATGTACCGCCAATGGTTTACCGTGGTTGAATGTCCGCCGAGGTGATTTGTGGGTCATAATGCTGTGGGCGTAGTTCGGTTGGTGTAACGGTGTGGGTTTGGATACCCCCAGTTTATCACTGACCTTTGGGCTGGTGGACTTGTGTGTGTTGGTGTATAGTGACGAATTGCTATGTGTGGGTCATAATATGGGTAGCGGTAAACCACCGTGGCGGCGGTATGTTGGTGGCAGTCGGCATGGCGATAAGCGAGACTTACCGCCAATGTCATAATGAGGGCCTCAGTGCCCTTGCAATCTAGAATGCTTTGCATATTAAAAGTTTTAATCACTGCAGAGTATGTAAGGGTGCAGCATGGTATGCAGTGGTTTATAAACTTCAGAAACCACTAAACCACTCAGCACCCTTGCATACTCTGAAGTGATTACAACTGCAGAGTATGTAAGGGTTCTGAGTGATATGCAGTGATTTTAGAAACCCCAGCTTGTACCACTTGGCACCCTTGCAGCCTCTGCAGTGGTTAAAAGTTTTAATCACTGCAGAGTATGTAAGGGGTGGGCTCCGAGTGGTATGCAGTAGTTTCTAAAGTTTGGAAACTACTGCGTATCACTCGGCGCCCTCTTACATACTCTGCAGTGATTAAAGGTTTTAATCACTGCAGAGTATACTAGGGCGTCAAGTGGTATTTGTCTGCTCTATTTTCTTAGCGCAAAATGCATCATCCCATCTATTTTTGGATGCAAGGGTGCATTTTGACTAAGAAAATAGATCCACATACCCACTCCACCCCGTCATGGAATTCTGCAGAACATGGCGGAATTTTATTGTAATTTCCACCTCAAGATACCACTACACATATTAATAACACCACAGCTATGGTTGATGCTGCACACATTTTAAATAAACATACAGGCATGATCTTACTTGACACTGAAAAGGCATTTGACTGGATTTTCTGGCAGCTTGTATGGTTAGTCATGAACAAAATGGAGTGCAGTAAAAGATTTGTACATAGAATTCTGGCTTTATTTACACAACCAGTGGCCACGGTGGTCACCATGGGAAAATAGCCAATACTTTTCCCGTAGCTCGAGTATATTTTTCGTGGTATATCTGCAAGCCTATGTACAAACCCTCAAGAGAAATACCAGTACAACACACGTTACGTTAAATAGCATTGTTATGAAGATATCAGCATCTGCTGATAATGATACAATTTAATTTGACAATGCACTCGAAGCCATTTGTTCAATAGAACTTGAGATAGATACATTTGAGATGTTATCAGGATGCAAATTAAAGTCTGACAAAACACAACTAATATCAAATTACATGATAGAGGGCAATTACCCAAGGATGAAAAATAAAGCAACATATTTGGGAATTAAGATTTGCAGCACTATATGTATGATAGTTCAATTATAAAACTAAAAGTATATATTTTATACTTTCGTAATTGGAATCGACTCCCCACCACCTTACTGGGGCAGTGTTAGCATTATACTTTTCATTTTTCAGCCATCATGGCTCAATGGATTTCTGCATTAATTAATGACTTGCATAATCAGTTTGCAGATGCTGACCTGAATGACTTCAAAATAGTTTGCTTTAAGGTACACAAGCGGTCATGAATGTCTGGAATAAATGAGTTAATCTTTCCGGTATTAAGTCAGTTAGTTGCAACTCATCACTACAGGCAGCTCACTGCTTCTCCGTATACAGTATTTCAAGATCACATCACTATATTATGGGTAGTAGCTAGTTTCATTATATTCAAGCAATTATACGAGTATGACACTCTGCAGCCTTTTGTTGATTTACAAACTGAGGGTTTTATTTACAAGGAGCTTGCGCCGCAGCTGTGCTATTTTTTTTTTTTATGCAGCAGTCAATGCTCCAACCTGCTCCAAATCTACAAACTGATGCATTGGGCCCAATGCGTCAGTTTGTAGAGGCCTGCATCACATTATACCTGCACCAGGCATAATGAATGCAGGGTAGGCATTCCCATTCCCAGTGAAATTTACAACTTTTCATTGCATCACTCTGCAACTTGATTGTGTCAAAATTCTTACGCCTGCTCAGATCAGGCGTACGGATTGATGCAGGGCTTTTAACATAGGACTCTCCTCTGTGTTCTGACACACTGCTGGAGTTACGTCCGTTTTACGACACAACTCCAGTGATTTGTCACTTTAGCACCAACAGTTGCGTCAGAACTACTGACACATCCATGAAGACTTAAGCCATGGAGCTCTGTATTGTAAATACAGCGCATCCATGGCGTCGTTAGGACATTTGCGGTAGGTGCAAGAAATCTGACACATAGATGCAGATGCATCAGTTCTTTTTAATGAGGCCCTGAGCATTGTCTTCCAAGAGCTAACTTTTTCAAATGCTTGCAGATGCACGGCTATTCGTTGAAAACTAAGGCTGATATAGGGTTAGACAAAATTCAATCAACTGAAATATTGAACATAGCCAAAGATTTCTGAAAATTTGTGAATTGTATTATATTTTCGCAAATAATGGAGATGATGACCTGGATACTCTAACTATCAAAGGATCTGAGACACTTGGTTATGATGTTCACAAAGAAGAGGTAATCCCAGCATTGAAAATAGGATATATTACATTTATTGCTGAAGGTCTATGCTTACAACAATTAAAGATTTAAAAAAATTGTATTATATTGCACTAACTGCTCGAATGAAAAGGTGAGAATGATTAAAAAAAGACCTAGATGTGATCTTATGAATGCTAATAAATTACACATTTTTGAGGACTGCATGAAGTTAAGAGAATTTTGGACAAATGTCTCATCTGTTATTGCTAATTTATAACAGCAAAATACAGTGTTAACTGGTAAGGGTATTGTGTTTGGTACATATGATGAAACGCCATATAAAAATATATTTTTTGTTTGTAATCCCATTGCCGTGGTTAGACTGTGAGTTGGATTAAATTAACCATAATTAGGTATAGAGAAGTGGTGGAATCGGTTATATCACATATATGAAGTCGGGATTGCATTGCAATGTGTGAAAAGTTATCAGAGAAGAAAATGATTCTGTAAGAAACGAGGGCCCCTCGTTAAATTTATCAAAAATCTTACTGGCATGGCTTAGAAAATGTTTATTTGTTTATTTATATGGCGTATCAACATTTTGATTTTGAAATACTTTATTTCGGAAAAAAAACATAAAAGCATAGAACAATCATAAGGAATAACACAATTTGAAAATAGATCATAAAAATTAATTCATCCGGGTAAACATCACAGCACCTAGATTCTTTCAAATGGACCCCACAAATCGAATATAATGATCACCCTTTGTATTGCTCTTGGTTGTAAATGTGTTTGGCAGGCCCTGTATAAAGTCATAGGATGCCAACTTTCAACAGATCAATTCTCTCCTTAAAATAACATTTAAACGTATAGGTATTACAATAGATGCAGTCATAAAAACATGACATATTAATTAATGACAAGTAAAGTATAAATATATGGATAATACAACACTGGGTTACGTGGTTCCAGAAAACAAAAGCCACAAGTTAAGCAGACAGGATAACCAGTGAACTGATCAACGGAATCTTTCCATGTATTGCAAAAAGACTTAACTTGAAGGGTTCCTAACCGAAACTTGACATAAAGTTTCCTTGCTAATGGACTCGATATATGGTCAAGGACATTTTCTAACTTACACTGATTCTTAAGATCCATGAATTCAACAGAAAGAGAGTCAAGAACCACACCCCTGTCTTCCAAGTCCCATGCTTGAGCCCAATACAGTTCCTTTAGTTGAGCCTTGGCTAAAGGTTTAAAGTGAGAATCTACCCCACAGAAATCATCTATGCCCAGATGAGACAATGATGCCCTAAAGTTGCTTGGCCATTTAATCTTGTCCAGTTGTACTATTTCATTGAAGGCCCTGTTATAATCTTGAAAGGCCGGAGTTGACCTCAATCTCTGCTTAAAAGTTATGGGTCTAAGTTTGGGCTTATTCACAATAGATTCGACACCCATGTCTCACATTAGAAGGAGGGTAGGACTGCTCTTGGGTAGGCTCAGTAATGATTTTAAAAAGTTGTTCTCAGCTGATGTTAAAGATGACAATACAATATGTCCCCATATTTCTGTTCCTTATAGAGCACTCCCTACAACTTTTGCCTGGTAGATATCGAGTGCAGGTGATATCTGTTTTGTGATGGAAGCATTATACAACCTCAGGACCCCTGAGGCATAATGGCTCAAACTAAGACTGCTTTTCTTAATTCGGGCTGCCAAGACATGTTTGAGGTGTGCCTAATGCCTAGGTAATCAAAGTCTGCCACCCTCTGCAGGGTGCTGCCACTCAGAGTAGTAGGCTCTTCCACTCAGAGTAGTAGGCCCTTTTAAATCCCTATGTGGAACAACAGCCATAAACCTAGTTTTACTCAAATGTATTTCCAATCGCTGATTTTTGCAAAAGGCTACAAACTGGTCCAATAGGGACTGTAAACCTACCGGAGTTTTTGGCATCAACAAAGTATTGTCTGCAAATGAAAGAATGGTGGTCCTGCAATCTTTGGGGCATCATTTCTACACACATCCATGTTGGCCACAACATCATTCAAATACAAGGAAAGGAGAGTTGGGGCAAGCAAACACCCCTGCTGCACCACTCTCTTAACTTTGATTCGGTCTGTGAGCTCACCCTGCCCACCCCACTGGACTTGGAGATATCCAAATGCAGCCAGAATAATGTGTCAAACAACGAGAGGGGCAACCCATCAACATTTTACACATTTTGACTGCAGCAATATGCTTTGATAACAAATATGTAATAATCGTATTTTCTTCTTTTTTTAATATATGCATGCCATGTAAGTCCATCCTCCTACTATAAAAATATTTAAAGACTGACCAACTATTTTGAGGAAATGTAACAGTAGTACAAATCTTTGTAGGTTCCAGAACACATGTATTTTTGCATCAGGTTCTCCAACCCCAGTTTCTGAGGGCATTAAAATCTTCATTGCAACGGCTGTAACAGGAGGAACTAAAGCTGATCTCAGCCACTTTCACTACACCATGTTAGCAGCTGTTGGTGAGGTCAAGGTCAGATTTAAGGTTCCAGTGCAGGCGTGGCTCCTCTGTTAAAGCAGAGGAGGTCACCCCACTCCTCTCTCAGCAGTGAAAGCATGAAAAATAAAATGATCATAACGCTGTTTATTATCATTTTATGTTTCCTTGCTGACCCGAATTCAAGGGCAGGGCGGGACCGGGCATCCTGATGGACAGCAGATACAGCAGGGGAAGGAGTGATGGGCACTGCTACAGTACACGTTGGTTTGGCTGGCTGTCCTAGGCCGGTCAAACCAACATGTGCACTTAGATCTCTCTACCCGAGCTGTGGTGCAAACCCTGGTGGAGAATCAAACCAGACCTCCTTGGTCAATCACAGCGCTGCTGTCATACTGGTAAATAGTATTATCAGCGTCAGAGCAGCATCTGGATTGGCGTTGAAGCTGGGAGTCTTGCATGGACTACCGGGAATTGACAGAAGAGGTGCAGAACAGCACTGAGGCGATGTCCGACAGGTAAGTGGGTTTTTATTTATTTTTTATTTTTATCCCCCTTTGCTGCCCCCTTTCCCCCTTTTTTCACAGTGGCTGCCATGCCCCAGTGTACGCAGAGTACACTGCGGCAAAGCTATAAAAAAACCCACAAGCAAATCAGAAAAGGCATTCTCCACTGAGGCCTTCAGTGAAAGAGTCTCATTTCACAGGTTGGTCATAGGAGGGAGAACTTTTTCGATACTCGGCTATACATTTAAATCGCGTTACCGTACAGTATCAGGCATAACAGTTCCTGTGCTCTTTAAAATTGTAGGAAGATTATTCCATGTGTCTTGGGAACACACAGTGTACCGTTTCATGAAATAGATGCTTGAGAACTTTGTATATAGTTGTACATAACTAAAGAATGAAGTGATGCAATCACGAATAAAAGAAGCCAAAGTTCTAAAGTAAATATACAAGTCATAGTACCTGTTTGGCAATTAGAAGAAAAATAAATGAAAAAGTTTTTAAAGGTATACACACCAGGCAATGCACCACTGTATAAGAAAGATTAGAAAAGGACGCATCAGTCAAATAATTGATCATGTTTGTGGACGTCTGGTGCAAAGCTGACAGATATACCAAAAAGTCTTTGGAGCACTGGAAGACGGAATCATTGATGAACCTGGCTGTAACTAGTTCTTGCTAAGGGCTTACAATTGTATGCTGACCCCAGAAAAAACATAGCACACGCGAAAGTGCAAGTAAACAAGGAAACTTTGCAAACTTCACAAGGAATGAAATAGGCCCGTTTGAAAAATTTCGCCAAAACAAAACGCTTTGCATGCCCCTAGAGCACTGTCAACAATATGGACCATTCATTACACATTAACTCACTGCAACAAGTACGGTGGTTGACTGAGTTAACCGGTCGCTGTAAAGATCTGCGTGTAACATGCAGACGCTCGTTCGAGAAAAACAGAAATATCTGTCATCCACAGTGCTGCAAAATGGCAAAGCTGCTAAAGCAAGATCTGCATAACAGAGAAATAATGATGGCTACTATTATTATTATTATTATTTTAATTATTATTGTGTCAGAAGTATTATATCATGCTAGATTTGCCTTATCACTTCACAGAATTGTTTGCCTTAAGAGGACATACAAATTAATACTTGACTTTGTCCATTACCTATGGAAAGTTCCTTTAAAATATTGCCTTAGTTAGAGGACTATCAAGTTTTTTAGATACAGGCGTTTTAGTTGCTTTTGGCACTCACGTCTTATGCAAAACGGCAATGGGCAATTCCTGTATAACATTTGGAGTATTTCAAAACAAGGAATACAATGGAGATGTGGACTCTGGTGCAATGAAGATACATTAAATGGGCCATTCACTGCAGAGAAAAAACTCTCTGCCTAGTTTTGCATCTCTGACAATCAGTAAGGCAAAGCACTCAGTAAGCCCCAATGCATTGTGGTGAATACAGTGCATGATAGCATTCACTTCAGTGACAGCCGTTAGTTTTCAGCCTTGCATTGGTGTGAACTAGGTCAGTGAGCCTGTGTGCACCCTTCCTCCATTTGTTTGATTAGACTCCCTTGAGCTAATGAGCTGACAGGCTCTGGTTGACGTACCTGTGCTCAGTGAGTGGAACAGAGACCTTAGACGACTGTGAGCAGCCTTTCCAGCACCCCCATAATGACATGTTACTCTCTAGGGTTGAAGGACAATTATCCTGAAAAACATGTCTGGAGATACTCAGCACTGGCTGCACCAACAAGGCTGTCACTGAAGTAAGTGTGATCACTGATTGACCCACAGCACAATTCATGGGAGTGTCCAGAGTTCTCACTTGGATGTCAACCACAGTGATATGTGAATCAAAAGTTTAATCCCAGGCTCCAAACGCTACTCTTTATGATTCCCCTATCAGCCCCATCTCCTTTCCCGAGTTGTGTCCAGGCCCTTTCATTGTGATCTATTACTGAATCAAAGAGCAGCCTTTTGAAGGGTAATGGGAGGGCCCGTTCCTCCTTTCCTCCAGTGCGTCCCACCACCTCACAGGAATGCAGCAATATACAAAGCTGGCTGGGGGATTCCTATACGCCTTGTGTTTTCACCCGCCAGGCCTGGGCTTCCCAAAATGGAACCCAAGGTCCTCCATGTAATGAACTATTTCAGGCACACGTACTCAGTGTACATTCATAGCACACTTATTGCCCAGCACTGTTCCCTCTATGCATGCTACCATTATAAGTACCCAATATTCAGTAAACACATTCAGTTTGCACACACTGTTCAGCACTGAAGCTCTTTCTATACTGTAGCAGGGTGTGTTATTTGTAAACACACACTGTCAGTACACACACTTACCATGTGCAATGCACAACACTTCATCCTTAGTCCCATATTTTTTTTTTTTAGCGCCGCATTTGCATCATTTTTTGACGCAAAAGCGGCGCAAACTTGCAAAGTACAATTGTGTTTTGTAAGTTTACGCCATTTTTGCATCAAAAAGCGGCGCAAATGCAGCGCTAATAAATTATAAATATGAGCCTTAGTGTTTTGTACTTCACTCTGTAATACATACACTAACACATGTTTGCAGTGCGCATGTAATGTATTCCTTTCAGACCTATATACACTTACTGCATGCACTAACCACACATCTACTGCAAGGCACACCTATAACCAAATACTGTACCCTTCACAGGCACACATGCATCTAGTGCAGAGTCACTACTCCTGTGATGCACCTCACATCTACCTGATGTAGGCCAATGGTAAGTTAAGCACACAGTTGCAGACCCATTGAAAAGGTAAGTGAGCCTGTAGGCCTCACTTCTGTGACACAGAGTAAAAAGGTCCTGTTCACTACTACTGATCACTACACAGTATGCTGCTACCACCACACTTGTGCTGGTTAACTCCTGTTGAAGGTGGTAGCCATCTGCCATTATGAGGGTAGCAATTTGGGTGCCCCTCCTGGTCCAACAAGACCGCAATCTGGCGATAACCCAATATCATGACGCATATGTGTGATTCTTGTGCGCTTATGACAAAAAGTCAGCATTAGGCACCCAGACATGAGTACGGGTGGTCACTGCAGGGCGAGAAGGGTCTCAAACCATGCATAGGACTTTTACGTCCCAGCAGACACCCCTCCCAGGTCAGACCACCCCAAACCAACTCCTCACCTGGAGACGTTAGATGGTCCGACCCATAAAACCAACAGAAAAGTCTGTCAGCATTCCCATTGTTACATCCGGCAGTGTGCTCCACTATGAATTCTAATCCTTGCAAAGAAATAGACCTTCTTATCAACTTGGTATTCCGTCCCTTCATAGCCACCAAACATTTTAGTGGCATATAATCTGTCTGCACTATAAACCTAGTGCCAAACAAATCTGTTTGCACCACAAATGTAATGGCAAACAATTATGGGTGAACTTATTCATGGTCTGCACTATAGCAACATATTCCTTCTCAATAGACATCCAGTTTTGCTCTCTATGTAGTAATCTCCTAATAATAAAGACTACTGGATGCTTTCTACCTTTGTCATCCAGTTGAGCTAACACTGCTCCAACTCCTTGGTCAGAGGCATTTGTCTGAACAATAAAAGGCTGACTGTAGTTAGGCGCTTCAGTTCCAATGAAGTGAATAGTGCATCTTCAATTCCTCAAATGCCTTTTGATAGTCTGCAGTCTATATTACCATTCTGGGCTGCTTACTAGAAGTCAAAGCATTCAGTGGTGCAATTATATGTACATAGTTGGCCACAAAGTACCTGTAATACCATATGAGTCCTAAAAAGCCCCTCACTTCAGTCTGGGTAGTAGGCAACTCCCACTCCATCAAAGACTGAATCTTGCATTCAACTGCAGGTCTTCTCATTCCCCACCTCATGCCCAAGGTAGACTACAGAGGACTGCCCCACCTGACACTTAGTTGCCTTGATGGTCAGATTCGTTTCCTGAATCCTAGACAGCAAGGTTCTAGGTGTTCTAGGTGCCTCAAGTGAATTGCTGAACACCGCAATGTCATCCAAATAGACCACACAGAACCTGCCCAGCCCTCTGACAACATGGTTCACCAGGTGTTGAAAAGTGGCTGGAGAATTCTCCAGCCCAAAGGACATCACCTCAAGCTGATACAGCCCCTCCAGTGTAGACAATGCAGACTTCACCTTAACATTTGGTGCCAAAGAATTCTGCCAATATCCACTGTTCAGATCTAAGGTAATTGGCAGAACCTAACCAGTCTACAAACTCAACCACTCTGGGGATTGGAAGGGCATCAGTTTTGGTTACCTCATTGAGGACTCAGTAGTCAGCACAGAACCAGAAATGTCAGTAGAGCCTTGCTTTGGTTCTAGAACCACAGGACTAGAGCAAAGAATACAAGCTCTCTCACTGATTCACAGGACTAACATTTTGGTAAATCTGCCTTGATGCATCCCTAAACCTTGTCAGAAATTCTGTACATTCTCCCCTTACTGGGAGACTGTTACCCGTATCTATGTCACACACAAACAAGTGTCAACCCTGGAATCAGAGAGAAGAGGTTACCAAACCATCCCAACACCTCTCTAAACTTTAGCTGCTGCTCATGCATTAACTCACAGGATACCTGAAACCCTCCGCAGTGCCATTTTTCATGTGATAACAACTCATTCCAGAGGTTCCTGTGTATACTAAGTAGTTTACCTCAGACACTTTCTGAACTACTTTCTAAGCATCATGCCATTTGTCTTTCAAACCCTGGGACAAATAGGCTTCAGTACTAACACCTCCTGACCTTCCTGATACACAGTCAAACTAGCTTTTTGGTCATGCAATTCCTTCATCAGCTCTTGGCTAGCGTGACGGTTTTCCTTTGCCTTACTCATGTATTGTGACATCAATTTCCTGAGGCCAATCACATGGCCCACCACATCCTTCTCTGGAGACTCTGAGATTCCTTCCCACCATTCTCTCAATAAGGCATGTGGACCTCACATAAGGTGTCCATAGAGAGGTGAGTTCAAAGAGACTGAACCCTACTCTCTTTCGCCAAATCTCTTGGTAGATAAAAAAGAGATATGTCCACTTCCTCCTGAGGTTCTTTAGTAAAGTTCCCATCATACTCTTTAGTGTGTTGTCAAACCGCTCCACCAAACCATTGGTTTGTGGGTGGTATGCCTTGGAGAAGTGGTATGTCACTCCAGCCTGCTTCCACATCTCTGTCGTATAAAAACAGATGAAATTGGTTCCCTGGTCGGAAATTACTGTCCCTGGAAATCTGACCCTAGAAGAAAATCCCTAGGAGAGCTCTTGCTATCACCTTTGTTGTCATGCTCCTCAGAGGAATAGCTTCAGGGTACCTGAGGGCATGATTCACCACAACAAAGATATACTTGTGGCCTAACTGTGAGGGGGAGTTGAATATACCAACAATGTTTATTCCTCCCACTCAAATGGAACATCTACAACCGTCAGAGATACTAATGGTGCCTTAGTCTTTTCTCTGTCTTACCACTCATCTGGGAAGTGAGACAGGTTCCAGAGAACTGTGCATTGTCTCTGTGCATCCCTAACCAGTAGAACAGAGGATTCAACCTATCCCGGGTTTTTCTAATGCCAGATGTCCTGCTAAAGGCACTTTATGGGGCAGTGGCAAAAAGAAGTTCCTGTGCACTAATGGAACCACAATCCTCCTGCTAGTTCCTAGCTAAAGATTTACTAGTTTACTATGGAGTAGACCATCCTCCTGGCTACCATAGTGTTTTCTGACCACTCCTTTGCTAACCTGATCCTGGGCTTTCTTCTGAAGCCCCACAAGCATAGGGAACTCCACCTGTGCCTAGTGGAAATCTTTCCAGATAGGTCCTCCTGCAGCTAACAAAAACTACAAATATGGAAGCGACTCAGCCTCCAGCAAATGGTCACCTTTGGGAGCCTCACCCTCTTCTTCCTCTAGAGCAGAAGCAATGACCTCCACGACTACTGCCTTCACAGAGTATGTCCTTCCTGCAAACTACCTTGTCCTGGTCCTTGCAAATTGTCCTGAGTGTAATGGGCAGCCTGTGCTCTGGTTAACACAGCTGACGTCCATGCCATAAAGGCTTCTGGTGCCATCACCAAGCCAGAGGCATTTAAATCATGCAGCTCCTTGTTTTTCCCTTATCTTGACATCAGTTCAATCATGGCCACCTTGCCATTGAGCTCAATCTCAACCCTGGCAGGCAGATACTCCATTTCCTCTTCACTGGTTACCAATCCTGCATCCTTGGTTTCAGGAAGTCTTTACTCAGGCTTAAGGTACTTCCTCTTAGCAATAGTAAGGAACACTCCAGTATTCCTTAGAGCAGGCATTTTCCCTGTTTTGATACTAACTTCCTGCACATATCTCAGTGTATTAAGATGAATGTGCTTCCTCTACCAAATGTCCATAGCTACTCGGTTGAGCACAACCGGTTCCTCTCAGGTAACCTCACCCATGTGTACTATGCTTGCTCTCACTCATATTACTGGGTCAAATTCCTTCTCTTGCAAATCTCCCTTGCAGTGTCCATCTTGTGGTATTTTAAACAAGTCACCACCTTGGACGTGGATGTGAGGCAGTGTGCTCCTTTTCTCCTTTTGTTTGAAAATGCTCTTTTGAGTTAATGATCTGAAGATCTCTGGTTGATGCACCTATGCTCAGTGCTTAGTACAGAGATCTGAGAAAGGTTTGAGCAGCAAGTCCATTACCCCCAAACCAACTTGTTACTCTCTACTAATGAACAGCATGTCCATCACCCCCAAGCCAACTTGTTACTCTCTATTGATGAAGGTCTAGAGATACACAGCACTGAATGCACCAACCAGGGTGAAAATGAAAGACTGTCACTGAATCACAGCCTGTATTTACTATAATGCACTGGGGAAAAAAGGAGTGCTGGAATGTGAGGCAGTGTATTCCCTTCCTCCTTTTTCTTAAAAAAGGATCACTTGACCCAGTGAGGTGACGATCTCTGGTAAATGCACCTCCACTCAGTGAGTGGGACAGAGACCTAAGAAGGCTTTGAACAACATGTCCAATACCCTCAAAATGACTTGTTGCTCTCTACTGATGAACGACAATTATCCTGAAACATGTGTCTAGAGATACAGAGCAGTGGCCGCACTAGCAATAGTGAAAACTAAAAGCTGTCACTGAAGTAAGTGTCATAATGCCCTGTATTAGCATAGTGTACTGAGGCATACTGAGTGCTGGGATATGAGGCAGTGTGCGTCCTTCCTCCTTTTGTTTGAAAAGACTCCCTTGCGCTATTGAGGTGACAAGCTCTGGTTGATGTGTGTGGGCTCAGTGAGTGTACACAAACCTGACAAGACTTTGAGAAGCATGTCCAGCACCCCTAAAAAATGACTTGATACTCACAGCTAATGAAAGACAATTATCCTGAAACACATGTTTAGAGATACACAGCACTGGCTGCACCAACAAGAATGTAAACTAAATGCTGTCACTGAAGTAAGTGTTATCATGCACTGAATTCACCAATTTCAATGGGGCAAACTGAGTACTGGTATGTGATGCAGTGGGCGCCCTTCCTTTTTCATGCCAAAATATTGTAACATCTTTATGCAGATAACACATAAGTATCCATCAGAATCATCACCCTAGAGGATATAATCCATTTAAACCAAACATCAACAAAAATACATGCTGGGCTTTTAATTAACCACCTAAAACTAAACCCATTGAAGACTAACTTCATCCTTTTCTCCCCTCCTCAAAACCCACCTCCAACACACAACTTTCTCCTCCACCTGAATGCCATAGTCTATACTCTGAAAACTATTGACTGGTCTAAATACCTTAGAATCTCCATTGATAAACACCTAAACATGACCACCCACATTAACTCCACCACCAAAACTGCACCCAGGCTTCTTAGAAATATTTAGCCTTCCATTCCCCTCCCAAAATTACGAAATATGGTACAGGCCCTTCTAATCTTTAGACTAGATTATGGCAATGCAGCTGTTACAGAAGCACGTAAGTCTCAACTAGCTCGCTAAGAGCTACGCTCAACATGGCAGCAGGGCTAGTAACTGAAGCACATCACGACAAACCCATCACTCCGTCTCCGATCGCACTAATTGTGGCTACCTTTCGTACCATGTTGCATCCTAAAGATAGCATGTATCACACACAAAGCACAGCCTCATGGAACTCAGTAATACTTGGCTCAGAAATTCACCTTGTCCAGCAGCAGCCACACACTGAGAAGAAGCTCAATCTCTCTACTCGTAAAGTCAACCAGATTAAAAAAAGAAAGCACCTACTCTTGCTCCTTTACTGGTAGTGCTCCAGGGGTATGGAACTCTCTACTGCCAGAGATATTCACAAACCCTTCCTCTCTGGCTTGCAAGAACAGTATGAAATATCTACAATTCAAAAGATACTTAGGGCCTCATTTTTTAGAAACTGCTGCATTAGCTCTGCTGCGTCAGATTTCTTGCGCTGCTCAATGATTCCCTAACAACACCATGGATGCACTATATTTACAATACAGAGCTCCAAGGCACACATTTTCAGAGATGTGTCAGAAATTCTGTGTCGCTAAACTGATGCATTGCTGCACTGTCGTCAAAAAAAGTTATGCAACTCCAGCAATGTGAGGAAGGCTCCCATATACAAAAGCCCTGCGTCAGTTTAACACCTGTAGGTGTTAAAATTTTGATGCAGTGAAGTCGCAGAATGACGCAGTGAAATGTTGTCAATTTGTCAGTACTGTGTGGCTTTTTTCCTGGGAATGTTACCTTACGTATAATTGCCTGTAGTTGACTCCCAGGGGTGAAAAGTGACGTCAGAGGCCTCTAGCTTCTTTCACTTTGTAAATATGGAGTTATTGATTTTCTTTGATGCAGCGGTTGTGCAAGCTGCTTGGAAATAAGCCCCTTAGCGCAATGAATGATCAAACTTTTGCCAGCGTCATCTATAGCTATGCCTAATCCTCTATGTTACCTATAAACGTATGAGTGTTGCCTAATTGAATGGAACCTGCGCAACTGGAACCTACCTGTATAAATTGTAAGTAACATGTTTAAACTGTAAATTACCTTAAAATGTTATGTTACATAATTATGCATGCTTATTTTATTCTGTATAGCACTCTGATGCTCTCGGGTCACATTTACACTTTTTAAAACTTGAAACAAAAACATACATTCCTCTGTAATGGAAACAGAAGAACAGTTTTTTTCTTGCGCACCTGTGTTCACCAATTCAAAAAAAAATAGTTAAACGCATTGGCCAGTCTGGCCACAGAAGTGCTAGTGTACTAGTGAAGCTAAGGGCTGATTGTATTTGGTAATTTTTATAATTAAGTCATGACAGATTTATCTTGCATGCATTGTCAAAGGGAGAATGCATGACTGCCTGAATGGGAAAGCTTCCTGAAAGACCAGCAATAGAAAGAGCTGTCTCATGTTTTTTTTTTAATTGACTTGCCTGCTTTAGCCAGTATAAAAGCATTTTAATATAAGGACAAAATGCTTAATTTAGATATTTTTAAGTTAGCTTCACTAGGCATTAACCAGCTTACAGTGATATAATTTCACATTTAAAAGAAGAGACTGTACTTTTATTTTATATGAACATTCTCTATGTACATGTGTTTTTAAGTGTGCTTTTCCATGTAAAAAAATCATCAAAATAGAAGCCTTATTTGTGGTGTTTTTTACTCCAAAATAATAATTGTATTAATTTGCCTTCTACATGATGAAGCCATGCTCAGGATTTTACTATCTTTGCAGCATTCAAGGTTAGTTGCATGACTCTTTTTCAGGGACCATTCATTAGCTGAACTGTCTATTGTATTAACGCATTATATAAATGTCATGTCATATTTATTTCCTATGCACACCTCTCTAAAACTATCCAGCAAAGTAGGTGTTTACTATGTTATCGCAAATGTCTTTATTAAGAAATTATTAATGAAGGCTTATGTATATTTAATCATGAAAAATGTAAAAAATGACAAGCGTGGAAAAATAATGTGCACGTTTGAAATTGTGACCTCAGAGAGCGGTCTCCAAGATTCACAATTTATATTAACAGAACAACTAACATATGTGAAACACTGAAAATGTATTAAAATAACATAGTGGTATGTCATATTGAGAGATATAACTTATGTTTTGCACTATATTGTAGAGCTTAACTTAGCCAAAGTCGTGGCCTAGTTTTGCCAGGCCTCATACACAAGCTGTATTTCTTCACATTTATTGGAAAATACTGACAAGCTGAACTAACCGTGAACTGCTCATTGTTTAATAACATTTGCGTAGCTGAAACCTTTGCATGAACCAACTGACAGGAGATGATGGAACTAGAATGTAGCAAATAGTGTGTAAGGCACTCTGAGTGTACTTTACCAGAACTCGAACAATAGAGACACTGACTAGAGAAGAAGATGCAACATTTTCAATACCTGACGAGCCGAATGAGAAGGACATCATAAAGTGAGAACTGTACAATATTGAAATTCATAGATTTGGAGTAAAATTACTATTGGATAGAGTCAGAACTGGTGATTAATTGACCAATTAGGATTTGGGGGATATTCTGGGTAACTTCGATATAGTAACCTGACAGAGAAGAGGGAGACAGAGACGGAGGAAGAGAGATGTTAGGTGGAGATGTAGAGAAGACCTTATTCCAAAATTGATGCGAGATTGATGAGAATAGACCAGATTCTGTCATTGGGCTCATAACTCCCTATGAGGAGAGCCTGATGTGATGCTGATCGACTGATGACCTGAGGACGAAGACTGGCTTTGTTGCTGATCCATACCGAGGATAGGTAGATATGAATATGTGATTGAATTACTTTTTGTGCCTTTTCTTTCTAGGTAACAACTGCACTCTTTAAATTAGTTTGCTATTAGCTTTATTTTTTCAAATTCATGTTCTAAACTATTTTCGCATGAAGTCCCACATGCTGATGCTAATCTGGGTTAGGTGAGGTTCCTACCCTATGACATTGACAAAACACAGAGACAAATGATTGACGGACTGATTTGCTGAACTCTGCTACTTATGTTGACCTATTGATGCCTTATGCCAATGCTTTGGAGAGCATTCTAATGCAAGCTTTGATTATGTTATGCTTTGGCATCTTCTAATGAATTAACAAGAGAATTGCTTGAATTGAATAAAATTTGAAATAATCTCATGATTTAGTATTGTAACTAATAGGGAATAAAATTACGAAACATATACAAGTTATGGTTATTCATGCCTGAAGGGTCATGGGGTATTATGTTCTTGATTCACTGCTGATGATGACTAATGTTTATTGAGTTGTGTATTAGTGTACCAGCCATTAGCCTAGCTAGGATACTCCATGTGAATCAAAAGGTTCATTGACCTATATGCATCCTCTTGTAAGTTTACTCACTAAGGACCAGGAGCGCTAACAGTTTTTGGTAGCAGCCTGATGGTTAGTTCCCTTGGAGAACTAGTTAAGTGGTTATGGTAGTAGTTTAAGGTTGGTTAGTTATTCATTATTGAGATTTGGATTTTGCTTTCTGAAATGGCAATTATAGCAAAGATGATGTCCCCTTAAGCCCAGAACTGACTTTCCCAGATCCTGGATCCAGCAAGTAGAGTTGGGTATGTTCTCGGCATTCTATTGATAGAGTGAAAGGGATAAATTGCGCTTGCCCAGCTTACACAAAAGGCAGGTGAATTGTGATGTATGTGAGGGAAATTAGGGAGTCTGCGTACTCCAGTTGAAGTTTAGTAGGAGTGTGCCTACTCTGCCATATGAGAGTAGGGAAGTCATCAAACTTCATATGTATGTGGTGCTTTGTGCTCAAAAATTGTCCACGTAGTTGTTGATGTACGGACCCTGCGTGGTCTAAGACTCCGGAGTATATTGACAAGTATAGGAGACACTTGGTTATATGTTGTAATCTGGCTGGTTTAATAGGTTGATTGGGCGTGGTCAACAAGTCGGTGTGAGAGTTAAAGTGGACGGGAGACATTTTCGACTGAGATCTGGCAAGTCCAATGTGTACCAGGACAGATCCACTGATCAGTTGAGAGTAAAACTTGCGGGTCGAATTTTACTTGTGAATGTGGGAGACTGAGAAAGAGTAATAGCTGTATGAGCGAAAGGGGATCAGTGAAAATCCGTAAGGTCTCTGAAGTGATTGTGTTACCTTCCTGTAGTAAACCAGCAGATTTGTTTTGGTTATTGGTTTGGTTAGTGCTCGCAATAATTTGCATTAGTTTTCTGAATTGAAGTTTAGGAAGACGAGCCGCAAGATTTGGTCAGCCGCAGTGTGTGTGAGTGTGACGTCATTGGAGCCACGCTGGGATAGGTTGGTTAGTGAGAAGGGTCGCGCACGGATTGGCAGCCATCCGTGAAAGGCAATTGGTTGAGAGCGCAGGTGAAGGGAATCTTGGGAGTAAAAGTCATTTCCTAATTTGATTTGAATATACAACAAAAGTAGAGAAGATGAAGTTTTTCAAAGCGTTCAAGAGTGCCCTGAAGGGAGATACATACATTAAGATGACTGTAGGGGAGCCTACCCCACCGAAAAATTCTCCGGCTTATATTGTGATGGAGGAGCGAGGTGTCGCGCCGTGTCGTTGGTTAAAGCAATGGTGCAAATTGACAGAGAAACAGAGAGTTTTAGCGTTTCCTAAGCATGGATCGTTAAATTTGAGAATTTTGGATCAGTAACGGATGGCGCTGAATGAGACAAGGCCCCTTCTGAGACCAGCACAGTTTGAAGTGTTAACAGTTTGGGAACTGAGAGCAAGTCAGCAGCATGAAACAAAGTTTCAGAGGAGAAAAAGAAAAGTAGAGAAGTCTCTAGCAGAAGCGAGATGGGATTGGGAACAGAAGAAGTGGAGGACAGTGACATTGCAGGATGTTAAATTGTTTCCTGCTATCACAGGGGAAGATGAGGCAGAAGGGAAAGAGGTGACTAGCAAAAGTGATAAGAGTTTGTCGGGGAGTAAAAAGAAGAAAAAGACCTACATAGAAGAAGAAAACTCAGATGTTGAAAATCTTATTACTCAGGTGTTGAGAGACCGACCTCCACCATATGCGGTGCATGAGGGGGGCCGAGTACAAGTTCTGCTCCAACTGCCCCAGCACAAGTTTTGGGGACAGCTGGACCAGTTCAAGCAGATAACGGACAGGTACAAGGGGTAGTGCATGGTACTCTCAATGCATTATCAGCTTCGGTCGTCCAAGCACAGATGCATCCACCACCGATACAGAGAATTTATCCTATAGTACAGATTCTTCAGACATCTTCAGACTTAGTGGTACCTATGGAACAAGTGGTTCCAAGACCATTACTGGTTCAGACTGAGCCAACTCCGATACTGATGCCCCAGGCACAGCCACAGGGTATGCCGAGGCTTACACCATCAACAGGGACACAGTCAGATTTAACTCTGGTAATGAACCAGAGTATGGGAGTAGCTCTTCCACAGAATGCAGGAGCTAGAGCAGCTCCAGATGCAATATCGCTGCCGATTACTGTTGGTCCAGAGGTACCATTGTTTGTGCAGCATAAATTAAACACAGGAGAACAGGGTGAAATGTCACAGAGCCTCGTAAGGAGGGAAGCGAGAGAACATGTGCAAGTGGTTTCTTCCATGGGTCAGACTTTTGATGGATCCACGCCACTGATGGATCTCAGTCCACCAGTTGCACTTCCCAATTCTATAAATGGTCCCAGTGCAGGTCAGAGCTTGAAGCTCTTGACACCGCAACCTCCAGGTGAAGTGGCGCAGCAGGTGCCATCACCAAATGCGAGTAACATTACGTTACAAGGATTGACAGCACAGCAGCTGAATGAGTGGTTAGATTCTTTGAACAATTCATAGGATATGTCCAAGAGTGAAGAGCAGATTGCTTGTGTTAGGTTGAGTACAGAAATAATAGAACTAGTCAAAGGGACAATGGGGGTGAGTAGGTTAGAATCCCATACAGAAGAAGAATTGAGACACTTATGCCCGAGAATCACAAGAGAGGTGGGCAGGATACATTAGAGATTGGCAGACTTAGCAGAAAAGCACAATAGTGAAATTGGAAAGATAAAACATTTGAAAAGAAGTTACAGGTTAGATTTTGAGGCAAAAGATTTTGAACACATGAGATCAGCTGGAATGAAAGCACATCTTAAAGAACTATCGCAGAGTGCTCAGATTTGGGGAGCATTGGAAAAGTGGGAAGGCAGATGGGCAAAAAAGAAGGATAAATGGAAATGTGACTCGCAAGAAGGGTCTGAAAGTGTACAGAAAGATAAGGATCCAGTGAAAATTTTACCAATGAGGGAGATTCCAGGATGGCAGTTCGTTCACGTTCCTTGGCACAGGAGTGATATTCTGTCATTCACAAATGATTATCCAAAGTTGAGGTAGAAACCAGTTGAATGGTACTAGCAAACAGATAGATTTGTGAAGGTTTCAAAATGTTTGTGGGAAGACCTGAATACTTTACTAGAAATAGTGGTTCCAACTGATTTGTGGGTGGAAGAGCTGTAGATTGGATAATGAAGCATTATTATATGGTGATTGAATTCCTGAAGATGAGAATTTTGCCTAAAAATATTGATTGGCAAAGAATTGACACAGCAGTACAGGAGGTAAAGGAGTCGATACATGCATACTATGAGAGATTGTTAAAAGCATTCAAGGAGTACAGTGGCAAGGAAGCAATCAAGCCAAAAGACATGATGCATTTTGTGTTCAGGTTTGTGGAGGGATTGAGACCTGAAGTATGTCAGATGATTAGGAGTCACTTGATTTGATGACAAGCGAAGCTGATTGATGAGGTGTTGCAGTACGCAAAATACTGTAGTGATGAGATTGAGTTGAAGCAGAAAAAGCTGAAGGAGAAAGCAATGGTGATGCAGATTAAGGCAGCACAAACAGGAGTGCAAGGGACTTTTGTCCAGCAGATCGCACAGCAACAGGGAACTGTCATGTTCCAGCCTCAGATGAGAGGTAGGGGTCGTGAAGTCAATATAAATCGGGGGGGCCGTATTTGAGTACTGTAGTGGTTCAAAATGATGCGCAAGGGATGAAGAAGATGTTACCGTGTCACATTTGTGGAGCCGTGGGACACTCGAAGAGGGAGTGTCCGACGATGGTGCAGGAAGGTGCTGTTCAGCAAAATGGTGACGTCAATACATTTCAAAATGTATGAATGCCAAAAATGAGGAGTCTTAATCCAAATTTTCAGAATAATACGAATCAGGTGCAGAATTATTTTTAACCCATGCAGCAGGTGCAAATGCCACGTGCACAGTTGACACAGTTACAACCAGTGTAGCAGCAGGTTCCTATGGTACCTAGACAGCAAATGCAAATACCTCAAGCCCCGATGGAGTAGCAACAGGTGATGCTTACTCAACACGTCATGGGTCACAGACAAGACAGAAATAACAACACTGTGCACCAATTTCCATTACATAGTGGCAATGAAATAAATGGTGATTGGATGAGACATAGTTTGGATGAGGAGCCATGCATGCTTGCAGCCTCTCTAGAGGTGGATCAGAGAGGACCTTTCATGAAGGGAAGAGTGATCGGTCATAAGGTATAATTTCTAGTGGACACGGGAGCTACACATTCCACAGTGAGGGGTGTAGAAGTTCCGAAGTTATCTCTTTTAGCGAGAACAGTTCAGGTTGTGGGGGTAGCAAATAAGCATTTGACAAATCCGATCACAGACCCAGTACAAGTTGAGATTGGCAACTTGCAGGGATTGCATAGGTTTGTAGTCTGCGATTCCAGTCCAGTATCCCTACTGGGATGTAACTTTTTGTGCAAAACTAAATTTTCGATCTGTAGCTCAAGTGCTGGGATAGAGATTCAGACAAATAGTGATGATGAAGAAGAACTAACTCCAGAAAATGAAAATGACAATACCACTGAAGAGTACTCATTGATTGAGCTCTTTCCAATGTTTACAGTAAGAGGGCTTCGTTTAGATATGCAGGGAACAGTACAGGAAAATGTGTGGGATCTAACAGGCAAAGAAATGGGTTTGATCAAGGGAGTGGAGCCGATTAAGGTTACCTTGAAGCCGCATGTAGTGTTTCTGCAGCTCCCACAGTATAACATGGCACAAGATGTCTTGATGAAAGTAGCACAGATAATTGGAGATTTTGTGAAGCAGGGAGTCTTGAAAGAAGTGCTAAGCAGCCCATGTAATTCAATGATAATGGGTTTGACAAAGCCGTGTGGAAGGTGCGAATTGTACAGGATCTGAGAAAGATAAATGACATAGTGGTCAAGTGTTGTTCCGTGGTGCCAAATCCACCATTAATAATGTTCCAGGTTCCATGCGATGCAGAATGGTTTACAGTGGTTGACTTGTAACAAGCTTTCTTTTCTGTGCCTCTTCATGAGGATAGTCAGTTTCTCTTTAGTTTCAAATTCCTAGACAGAGTCTACAGCTTGTGCAGGCTTCCTCAAGGGTACACAGAGTCACCTTCCTTGTTTAACCAAATCCTACAAAAGAACCTGGAGTAATTGGAATTGCCATATCAATCGACTCTGGTACAATACATTGATGACTTACTCATTGCTTCCAAAACAAGGGACGAGTGTAATTACGACTCGATTGCCCTATTGAATCATTTGGGAAAATTTGGTCATAAAGTGTCACCACTGAAATTACAGTACTGTCAGAAGTCGGTGAAATATCTGGGTCACCAAACTGAGAAAGGGTCAAGGAGAATTTCCAGAGAAAGGATTACAATGATATTGCAGAGAAGTCCCCCGACTTCACAGAGGGATGTCAGGATGTTTCTGGGAATGGTAGGCTATTGTCATCAATGGATCCCAAATTTTGCTGAGATTTCAAAGCCATTGCAACAACTGATGCATAAGGATGTCACTGATCCAATAACATTAGATCATGAACAGATGAAGGCATTCAGGAAGTTGAGAGTTTGTGCAGAGCTCCAGCGTTGGGTATGCCTGACTACACAAAGCCATTCACATTGTTTTGTCATGAACGTGATGCTTGTTCTTTGTTGACACAGGTCCATGGAGGTGCTTATCACCCAGTAGCCTATTTTTCAGTTACCTTGGACGCAGTTGCAGCAGCCTTACCGGGTTGTTTGCGTGCAGTTGCCGCAGTTTGTCAAAGCCTTTCACAATGTGAGGGAATAACGATGGGATATCCCCTGACTGTAATGGTCCCTCACTCGGTTGAGATTTTACTGACAAGGATGAAAACACAGTATTTGACTAGTGCCAGACTGACAAGGTATGAGACGAGCATCTTAGATGCTCCAAATGTAACATTGAAATGATGTACAGTGCGGAGAACCAGGCAATCTTACTTCCAAGTGATACTGTTGAAATTGAAAAAGGAAGAAGACATTGAGCATGATTGTGTCGAGGTAACTGAGTTGTACACAAAACCAAGACCTGATATCAGAGATACTCGATTGGAAGAAAATGATAAAATTGTTTTTTGTTGATGGTTCATGTATCAGAGATGGTACAGGAACATTGAGAGCAGGCTATGCTGTGTGCACAATTACAGGTACTTTGGAAGCTTCTCGGCTTCGAGGCGTATATTCTGCTCAAGAAGCAGAACCCGTTGCTCTTACTAGAGCGTGCCATGTGTCTGCAAGATTAAGAGTCACTATCTATGAGATGGCCAATACGGATTTGGAATTGTTCATGATTTTGGTCAATTGTGGTCGCAAAGAGGTTTACTGACCTCTACTGGTTCACCAGTGAGAAATGGCGATAGAATAAAAGAATTGTTGAATGCAATACAATTGCTTAAGAAATTGCCGGTGTAAAATGCAGTGCACATCTGAAATCAAAGGACTACGTGTCACTGGGAAATGGATATGCGGGTCAAGTCGCAAGGTTTTGCGCATTGAACTGTATTGCGTTCAAAGACACATCGGAACTGATGTCTGAAGAAGACACCACATGTACAAGTTATGCATTAAAAGTGATTGACACAATGGAAGAATTGAAAAATGTGCAGAGTAATGTTGACAAGGAGGAGAAAAGAGGGTGGTTAAAGATGAAATGCACTCATAGACAGGACAAGCTATGGGTATCAGAAGAGGGTCAAATGGTTCTGCCAAATAGTTTGCTATCACAAATGGTAAGATATTACCATGGTCACGCACACATTGGAAGGGACGCCACGGTTCGTTTGCTCAAAATCGATTGGTTTAACCCTAAGTTTAGACAAGCAACAGAAGCAGTATGTCATTGCTGTGTTATTTGTCAGGAGTTAAAAGTGGGAAAAGGGACAGCAGTAAATTTGAGCCACACTGGAAGATCAGGAGGTCCATTCATCAGAATGCAATTGGATTTCATTGAAATGGCTGCGTGTGGAGGTTTGAAATACGTGTTGGTGATTGTGTGCATTTTTTGTCATTGAATTGAAGCATACCCTACAAGAATAAATGATAGCCTCACAGTAGCGAAGCTGTTGCTTAGAGAGTTGATACCACAGTTCGGATTCCCGATCTCTTTAGAATCAGATAGGGGAACACACTTCAATAAGGAGGTAATTAAACTTTGGTGTCCAGCACTAAACATTGAGCAGAAATTGCATTGTAGCTATCACCCTGAAGCATCAGGACTAGTGGTCAGATAAATGGTACACTGAAATCAAGAATTTCCAAGATGTGTGCAACCACGAATCTGAAATGGCCATATGCCTTGCCTTTGGCGTTGATGTCAATCAGAAATACACCTGACAGGAACACAAGACTGTCACCCCACAAGATTCTTATGGGCAGGGCAATGAAATTACCAGCAGATCCAGTCAATGCACTTGTCAATATTACAGATGATATGGTGTTGCACTACTGCAAGGGTCTGGCTGATGTGGTTTGCCCTTTCTCTCAGCAGGTGGAGGCCGCCACACTGCCACCAATTCACGATCCTGGGCACAACCTGAGAGCTGGTGATTGGGTTGTTATCCGCAAGCACATGCACAAGATGTGTTTGGAGCCTCGTTGGCAGAGACCCTGCCAGGTGATCCTGACAACTACAACAACTGTAAAGTGTGAAGGACTTCCGAATTGGATTCACGCAAGGCACACAAAGGAAGTGGCATGTCCACTGGATCATGAAGAAGCATTGTTGAGAGCAACAACAATCGCGAAACAAGCTGCAGCACCTGAACCAGAAAAAGAACAAAGAGAGACTGATATTGAACCAGGGCTTGTGGAAGATGGTTCTATTGCCCCTATAAGAGACAAAAGTGAAGAATTACAGAAGGGTACTGGAAAATCAATCTTAGCGGTTACAGCAGGAGAGCCTAGCTCAGCATGGTTTCTCCCAGAAGCAGACGGTTCTGAGAGACAAACAGAGCAAGTGCCAGACTCAGAAGGGGAGGAAGTAGAGTTGGATCAAAGTCAAGGTGATTTAACTCCTCCTGAGCCTGTTGCAGGTCCATCAAGAAAAAACATCATAGAAAAAGAAAAGGAGAAAAGTCCAATCCTCAGAAAAATAATGATAGAAGGTACAAGGAAAGGAGATAATTGGCCTGAGTCACAAGTAGAGAAAATAAAGGAAGTGGTCATAAATTAAACAATAGAGGAAGAAGTAGATACTACGAGAAAATAAGAATTAAGTGAAGAATAATTGAGCGGTGATCGAAAGTTGAAAAGGAAGAGAATAGCAAATTGAAGATACGCAGGTCTTGAATGGGCATACGCAGCTACAAACGAATGGCAGCACAAGTTTATGTCTTTTTGTTTTGATAGGGAAGTTCTGAGTCAATATTTTGATGTAACCTGAAGATAATCAAAAGGAAATGAGTTGATAAAAAATATCTAAGCATTACTTTGAGAAAAAGAGACTATTGAAACCCAACTGGAAAATACATTGATAACCTGATTTGACATTGAAAACTGGATATGACAAACTGCTAATCGATATTGACAAGGATAAGGGTTCTTGGATGTGAAGCTGAACTGTTGAAAGAAGAATATTTTTGTTTTAAATTTTTGCTGCACTTTCCTAAGTTACTTCTGCTTTCTGATTCTTCACAGATCATGGCTGAGTTCAATAATTAAGTTAGGGATGCTAAGCGCTATAAATATCTGAGCATTGGATTGGCTATGATGTGTGGGATTATTTTTATCGTAGTGATTGTGGATATGTCTGTTCTTGATACGAAAGGATCCATCCATACTACTGAGTTTGAAACTACTACACTAACAGCTTTGGAGAAGTTTAAATCAGATGAGAAATATTTGCATGATTATACTAATGCTCAAGGAGAACTTTCTTCTAATGTCTTCTATCTCTTGTTGAGTATGTTGAGACGATGGATGCAAGGGATTGTCTTGTCTATACGCAAATTCCTTCGTCGGTAGAGGAAGGAGTTACGTACCATAGTCTTCCACTGACCTGTGGGATAAGTTGTAGTCTGCTACTAACAATGTTCTATGATCAGGAGTATATTCAGTATTTTTATTCCAATTATAATGTAGTGTTTTCTTTTGTTCCTACCATTAGGTATTTGAGTAGAATAGCTAATGATCATGACATAGTATTGGTTAGAGGATTCTTCAAACCTACCCTAACATTTGGAACAGCTTATGCGCACAAAAATAACTAAACATGCTTGCTTACACCTTTAGAGAAAAGCTTTTTAGGGCATACTGACGATAGGAGAAAAGCATTAAAGGAGAAATTAGGAAAAGGTTTAGAGAAATGGACTTACAAGAATGATTATGCTTACACTGCAATTAAGACACAAGGAAAACTAGCTTTAGATGCATTACATGTAGGGAAGCTCTGAATATGTAGGCCAAAGTCGTGCACTGACTCTTTATTTGTGGGAACGAGTGAAGGTAGGCATGGGTTTTTGTTTCAGAGTATATCTGAAGTGGACCATTATGTTGAATGGTCAGGACCCTGCGATTCCAGGTATATTCTATATTTGTGAACTTAATACTTATTACCGTCTTTCCAAGAGGATGGTATGGGACATTTTATTTCATAATAGTGTTCCCAAAAATTTACCAGATAGAGGACTTGAAAAAGTTTCCAAAACTGACTGAATTACATCATAAGAGACAGAGGAGGGAATCCTCTTCTGCGATAGTGGGAGATATATTTGGTGTGGTGATTCCTTCATTGGGAGTCATCCTGATTTTGAGCAAGATTCGAAAGTTGTCTACTATTGTGGATAATATGCTGACAAATTTTACAGAGGCAATACTCCTGATAGATACGGAATTGGCTGCAGATAGGGCTATGACTCTTCAAAATCATCTTGCTTTAGACATCCTTCTAACGAAAGACGGCGGAGTCTGTAAAATGATTAACTCGAAGCATTGCTGCTCATACATTCCTAACAATAGTAAGGAGATAAGAGACTTACTTACTAACCTGACTAACTCAAGTAGTAATTTGAAGGAATTGAAGGAACCAGGTTTGTGGGAAAAGGTAGGGAAAGGATTTGCTTCAGTGGGGAATTGGCTAGTAACTTTTGAAATTGGGTATTACTAAAAATCATACAGGGAATATTGATTGTAATTGCTTGCATATTAGGAATATAGGGATTATGTAAAGTGTGCTAAAAGATTAAGGCCCTCATTATGACATTTGTGGTAAATCCCACTTACCGCCAAGCTGACTGCCGCCAACATACCGCTTCCGCAGTGGATGTCCGTTCACCATATTATGACACACACACACCAATCCGTCACAATTCAGCCTCACACACAATTCCGCCACATCAAAGGTCAGTGATAAACTGGCAGTATCAAAACCCACCGTTACGCCAACAGAACAACGCCTACAACATTATGACCCACGAATCACCATGGCGGACATTCAACGGCGGTAAACCATCGGCGGTACATACCGCCGTGCTCAAAGTACACACACACACTAACAAAACTGCACCACATTGGACAATTCAAACTACACACACCTGACACACATACACACACCACACCCACACCACTATCAAACACACCCCCACATTACCCACAACCCTTTACAAATAATTGCCAGCAGAGAGAGACAGCAAGAGCGCTCACACAACCAGAGCCACATACCACCATCACCTATACACCACCCACACACCTTATATCACACACCCCAACACATCACCCTACACACCTTCACACTGTACTCATGGCACCACAACAACACCCCAGATTCTCTGAGGAGGAGCTAAGGGTCATGGTGGAGGAAATCATCCGGGCAGAGACACAGCTATTTGGATCACAGGTACAGCAGATATCCATTGCTAGGAAGATGGAGCTATGGCGGAGAATCATGGTCAGGGTCAAAGCCGTGGGATAGCACCCCAGAACAAGGGATGACATCAGGAAGAGGTGGAACGACCTACGGGGAAGGTGTGTTCCATTGCAGCAAGACACCAACTCACAGTAAAGAGGACTGGCCGTAGACCCCCACGTCCTCCCCCACAACTAACAACATGGGAGGAGCAAGTCTTGGCAATACTGCATCCTGAGGGCCTGGCAGGAGTAGGAGGAGGACTGGACTCTGGTCATTTCTTTTACTATCACACTGACCTGCATGCCATCACATACCCCTACTCTTACCCTCACTCCCATCACTCCACCACCTCCCACACACCCCACCATCACATCCCACCCATCCCACTGCCAAGCCCTGCATGCCATACCTATGCATGGACACCACTCACAGACCTGCATTGGCACCTATCACTACAGCATGCACACTAGAGACAATCAGCTAGCCCAACACACACAAGGCAAAGCTGCCAGGGCAATAACAACCATAGAGGGCAACCCACCCATGAACAATATTTCACACACAGAAACAATAGCACTGCATTTACATCCCCACAGGTATCCCAACCAATGTCACTGGAGAAGAGGTACCAGCAGCATCCAGTCCCCCCACAGAAGTGGCCCTCAGTAAGGACAGCAGCTCTGCTCGCCTGGATCTGGATGACCAACCTGGCCCATCAGGGACCTCCGGACAGTCGGTTACAGCGGCACAGGCTCACACCACCACAGAGCCTCCCCCCCAGGAAACACCAGCACAGCACCCACCCAGTGGGCCCATACCTCTGTCTCCGTCAATCAGCAGTGTGGCCACCACTACAGGAACCCCAGGGCACTCCACAAGCCCATGACGATCAGGGGCCTGGGTCAGTATCAGTAGGCACACTGTTCAGGGGACAGAGGCAAAGGACAACAGGGAAGCTGGGAACTACTGCTGTGTGCCAGGGAGAGGACAGGCCCAGGGAACCGACCCTCCAGGAGGCACTCACCGCGATCCTGGGAGCATACCAATATTCCCAGGATACGCTGGGCCAGATCCTGGACAAGATGCAGGAGAACATGATGCTGCAGGAGGGACAGTACCTGGGGATCAGGGAGGACTTGAAGGCCATTAACACCACCCTGGTCTCCATTACAGGGGTGCTGGCAGACATGGCCAACAGTATGAGGGGTGCAGTGGCACACCAGCGGGCCCCTGACACTAGCCAGACTACTGAACAGCTCTCCACATCCGCTGCCGCTATTTGACAGGAGTCCCGCCACACGACCAACAGGCCACCAGCACCCCTCCCCCTGCAGAAGGAGAACCACCCTTCATACGTTCCCTGCGATCCAGGCAGAAGCCAGACACTATTGCCAAGACCCCCACCAGGAAATAAGACTCTCCTGGGTGCCACCCTAGTGTCCTACTCTGTCACCCTGTCCAACTTAAACTGCCATTACTCCCCTTCCTATGTCCCCTTGGACAATGCACCTGCTACAAATAGACTGGACTCTAACCTGGACTTTCCTCTATCATCACTCCAGCTCATTACACTTCCCCCTTTTCATCAGAGCACTGCAATAAACACACTTAGAAAAAATACAAGTATGGAGTATGTCAAATGATTTAAAAATGTATTTGTTTAACAAGGTTCTTAAATTGCTATTCGAGTGTACAGTAATGTTTACATTGGAAAGTCCTGTAGTTGCCTGCAGTGAACACACTAGGAGCAATAGTGGTGCACCAACATCTGCAAAAAGAGATGCCAATGGGTACAGTGAGTGGCCATAGCAGTAGGAATTCACAGCCTGCCAGTGACAATATCACACATCACACTGTCAATTATATGTGTATTAACACTGCCTTACTTGTGTCTCATTGGAAGTATTGATGAATAATTGCACTTCTGTTGTCCTCATCCTCATCCTCTGCCTCCTCATCTTCACTGTCCACAGGGTCCACTGCTGCCACACAGCCATCTCCAGCCTCCTCCTCCTGCAGAAAAGGCACATGACGTCTCAAGGTAAGGTTGTGCAACATACAGCATGCCATGATGATCTGGCTTACCTTCTTAGGTGAGTAGCACAGGGCTCCACCTGTTAGATTGAGGCCCCGAAACCTGGCCTTCAGGAAGCCGAATGTACATTCAATAATCCTTCTTGTTCGCCCATGTGCCTCATTGTAACGTTCCTCTGCCCTTGTCCTAGGATTGCTCACAGGGGTCAGTAGCCATGAGAGGTTGGGGTAACCAGAGTTACCTGCAAATATCGTGGGACAACTGTTAGCCACACACTACCCTTATGTCGCACACAATACCCAAACGCCACCATCCACTGGGTGTGAACCAGGGCTCACCTATTAGCCACACCCTGTGCCTCTGGAGTTGGGCCATCACATTTGAGATGCTGCTATTCCTCAAGATAAAAGCATCATGAACCGAGCCTGGATACTTAGCATTGACATGGGAGATGTACTGGTCCGCCAAACACACCATCTGCACATTCATAGAGTGATAACTTTTTACATTTCTGAAGACCTGTTCATTTTGCCGGGGGGGACGAATGCTATATGTGTCCCATTAATCGCACCAATGATGTTGTGGATATATCCCATTGCATAGAAGTCAGCCTTCACTGTGGCCAAATCCTCCACCTCGGGGAAAACAATGTGGCTGCACATGTGTTTAATCAGGGCAGACAACACTCTGGTCAGCACTATTGAGAACATTGGCTGTGACATTCCTGCTGCCAAGCCCACTGTCACTTGGAAAGAACCTGTTGGCTGAAAATGGAGCACAGATAGCACTTGCACAAGAGGGGGGATCCCAGTGGGATGACATATAGCTGATATCAGGTCAGGCTCCAATTGGGCACACAAGCTCTGTGATTGTGGCATTGTCCAGTCTATAGGTGAGGATAATGTGCCTGCCCTCCATTGTTGCCAAGTCCACTAGGGGTCTGTACACAGGGGATGTCTCCATCTCCTAATCATCTGCATAGGTTGCAATCTATGGGGTCAAATAGTGAGCAGCTGGTCATTATCTGTACATTGTAACCACTTCAGTTCAATACATATTGTGATTGTTACAATATTTAGGTGAAATATGTCCAGATTGTGAAAATTTGAACTGTGACGCAGTTAGAATCCATGGCCTCTCCCCCTAGAAATGGCGTCCGCCTGTCCAGTATGGAGGGACAGATGGAAATGAGGTAATTCCGCTGACGTCGTGCGCCGTTGCGAGAGGTGGTCGGGATCCGCCATGCAAATCCTTATTAGTTATCATTGGGCCCTATGGGGTACAGTGGCCAATGGTGATCTACGCCGGTGGTGATGGTCGGATGTGACTGCCATTTTCTATCCATTCACTCACTTGCTACCTAACCTTCAACAGGAGAGGACCTACACTGCATGTGCTGCTGTGACCTGTGTCTGGAACCTACCATGGTGCATGTGACTGGGGAAAGGGCACCTGCCTTCACCTCGGTGGAGTTGGAGCGATTAGTGGATGGGGTCCTACCCCAGTACTGACTGCTATAATATGGGCCTCCATACCAACAGGTGAGTACACTGTGAGCATGATGCATGGGGCATGATTGCATGGAGTGCTGTGTGTGAAGGCCTTGTGTAGGGAGGGCTTGGTGGATGTGCCCTGGGCAGCATGCAGAATGAATGCTGGGCCATGTCTGTGCTAATGGGGATGGGAAGGGCTATGGTGGGCCATGAGTGTAACAGGCAGGACGGTCTGACTAATCCCTTTCCCTGTGTGTATTTCTCTGCAGGTGAGCACCCATCAAAAGAAGGGTATATGGCGTGCCATCACCAAGGACGTGCGGACCCTGGGGGTCTACGGCAGGCGGAGCATCCACTGTCAGAAGCAGTGTGAGGACCAGAGATGCTGGGCACAGAAAGTCTGCGGAGGCCCAGCTGGGGATGGGCTACCAACGAGGAGAGGATTCCCATTGAACTCTGACCCCTCTGATGGCCCGCATACTGGTGGTGGCCCATCCGGAGCTGGATGGGTGTTTGGGGGCAACACAGCAGCAACAAGGGGGTGAGTACAGTGCCCTACATTTCTACTTACTCCTGGCGGGGTGGTATCCGGGTGGGGGAAGTGTGTCTGTGGGTGCCCCTAGGCCAGGCCTGACATAGCAGAGTAGGTCCCATGTTTGCCTGGGTTCTCCAGCCTTGCTAGTAGGCATCCACTACTGGGCAGGGGTGTGTGGGTCTCAGGTTTGCTGCAGTTGACGGTATGTGTCCCTACCTGTGGCCTGGTGACTAGTATTGTAACTGGTAGAGCATTGCCTAGTGCGTGGGGCTGTTCCCTGTGTGTGAGTGTGTTGTATACACCAACTGTGGTGTTGGTGCCGCCATTGACCAAGTGTATCCTTTGTCTTTCCACCCCCCTTTTTGTTTTGTCACCCTGTCCTTATGTGCATTAGCATCATCTGGCGGAGGAGCAGTGGCACCTGCGAAGTTGGGAGGTGCATCCCTCAGGACCCAGGAGGCAGAGTTCACCGATGCTGAGGGCACCAGTGGGACGGAGGACAAGGTGAGCACCACAGCAGAGACTGGAGGGGACAGTTCGGACACGGACACCTCCTCCGATGGAAGCTCCCTGGTGGTGGCGGACACCTCTGTGCTCACTCCAGCTACAGGTACAGCCACCACCCCTGTACCAGCACTGCCCTCCCACCAGCCCCTCAGTGAGTTGCCCATGCCCGCTCACCCAGGAGGGAGGGCATCTCCTTCGCCCAAGGCACCTTAGGCCCTGCCCCAGTTAGCCCTGGTGCCCTGAGTGAGAAGGCTATTGAGCTCCTGTGATCCATCTCTGTGGGGCAGTCAACCATTGTGAATGCCATCCAGGGGCTGGCAGCCCAAATGCAACAGTCCAATGCATTTCTAGAGGACCTTCACACTGGCTTGGTGGCCCAACAGAGATCAATCCAGGCTCTGGCCTCCTCTGTAATGGCAGCCATTGTCCCTGTTTCTACCCTCCCACCTCCAACTCCCTCTCCCAATCCAATTCCCCTCACACCCAACTGATCCCAAGCACACAGACAAATTAAAATGCACACAGGGGAACTCACAAGAGTGGCACAGGCAAACACAAGCATCCAATAGGCACTCACACAAACACCATCCAGATACAGACATATCAACATCCACTGCCTCCACTGTGGCCCCTCCTCCTCATCCTCCACCTCTCTCCCAGTAGCATCTCCACTCACACTAGCATGCACTATATCCTCATCCACTACTCCCATCACCAGCACACCTATCAGAACACACAGCTCTCGGGCTGTCGCACCCCCACTTCGATGCACAGGTCCCCTGTGTCCTCTCCCACTGTGTCTGTGCCCCGTCCTCCAAAAGTACACAAACACAAGCACTTAGACACCCAACAGCCATCCACCTCACAACAGCATCCAGCCCATGCACCTGCACCCAAACACAGCAGACTGACACCACCTACAATCACTCCCTCTTCCCCCACTCCCAAACCTTCTCCCTAAGAAGCTTTTCCTCTCCACCATTGACCTCTTCCCTATCCCTCTCCCCGTCCTTCACATCAGGCCAGGGTGGTCAAAAGCAAGGCAAGCACCTCAGCCATCCAGTCCACAGGCACAGTAGTGTCCCCACCAACTCCAGATGGGAAAGGATCCCGCCCACCAGCCAGCCAGACGGAAAGGGTGCCTGCCCCAAGTGCTGCAGGAAGGAAAGGCAAGGAGCCAGCCCCAGGTGCTGCAGGAAGGAAGGGCAAGGAGCCAGCCCCAGGTGCTGCAGGAAGGAAGGGCAAGTAGCCAGCCCCAGGTGCTGCAGGAAAGAAGGGCAAGGAGCCAGCCCCAGGTGCTGCAGAAAGGAAGGGCAAAGGGCCTGCACCAGCAGGCAGTAAGGACAAGGGGCCTGGTGCTGGGACTCAGTCGGAGACCCCACCACCAACCATAGTGATGCAGCCATGTGAGGCTGCAGGGGATGGGCAGGAGCTTCCCCCAACAACCACCACCAACAGCTCCAGCAGCACCACCACCACCAGCAGTGGGCAGCGGTCTGAGGCTACAGGGGATGGGCTGGAGCCTCCCCCCACCACCTGCTCCACCAGCAGCACCGCCACCACCAGCAGTGGGCAGCCGTCCGAGGCTGCAGGGAAAATGGCAGGAGCTTCCCCCCCGCAACCACCACCACCAGCTACGCCAGCAGCACCATCACCACCAGCTGTGGGCAGCTGTCCGAGGCTGCAGGGGATAGGCAGGAGCTTCCCCCCACAACCAGCTCCCCCAGCAACACCGCCACAAGCACTACCATCACCAGCAGCAGCACAGTGAGCAGCCGTCTGAGTCTGCAGGGGATGGGCTGGAGTCTCCCCCCAGCACAACCAGCAGCAGCAGCACTGCTACCACTGAGCAGCCGTCACTGCAGGCGGACAATCTGTAGACCAGCATCCATGGGCTGTTGTGTGGCCTGCCCCCTGCAAATCCAGTGGATATGAAACCCTGCTGAGAGACTGTGACCCTGCACTCCCCAAGGGCACAATGCCCCTTTCAAGAACCAGTGGAGATGCCATCCACTCACCCCATTCTCCCCAGGATGAATATCACAGGGCCTGATGCCCCCTCCAGGACCAGTGGAGAAGCCATCCACTCACCCCATCCTCCCAGGATGAAGATCACAGGGCACGATGCCCCCTCCAGAACCAGTGGAGAAGCCATGCTCTCACCCCCATCCTCCCCAGGATGAAGATCACAGGGTACGATGCCCCCTCCAGAACCAGTGGAGATGCCATCCACTCACCCCATCCTCCCCAGGATGAAGATCACAGGGCACGATGCCTCCTCCAGAACCAGTGAAGAAGCCATCCACTCACCCCATTCTCCCCAGGATGAAGATCACAGGGCACGATTACACCTCCAGAACCAGTGGAGAAGCCATGCACTCACCCCATCCTCCTCAGGATGAAGATCACAGGGCACAATGCCCCCTCCATTGCCAGTGGGCAAGTCACCCACTTGAGAGACTGTGCCCTTGCACTCCAAAGGACAAAGCATAGGGCACAATGCCCCCTCCAGTGCCAGTGGGCAAGTCACCCACTTGAGAGACTGTGGCCCTTCCTCTCCCAAGGAGAAAGAGCAATGAGCATGTTGCCCTCTCCAGGACCAGTGGTGTTGTTCCATATGCCGGCTGAGGTGCCCCCCATTCCCTGTCCCCCTGAGGTGCCTGCCTATTTTCCAAATTATGCCCCTGGAATGTTCTCTCCATGTTGGTGCAGGAGTAAAGTGGGGACTTGGACTTTGTAATGTGGCCCTGTGGCCCACAGGCATAGAGGACTGGGCAGTGTCCCTACATTTGTAAATATGTATATACTTTTTGATTTGGATGCACGTATTGCTACTATTTTATCTTATTACACTCTTTTTCATCTATAGTAGTTGTCATTGCATTATTCCTGAGGGGTACGGGGTGTATATGTTATGTTACTGCAGCTGTATGGTGTATGGTGTTAGGGGTTGTGGTGTTGCATGTGTGTGTCACTCTCTTTTTCCTCCCCCCCTCCCCTGTGTGCTAGGTGGCTGTACTCACTGTGGTCGTCTTCGCCGTCATTGGTGTTCATAGTGGAGCAGCATGTAGAAGATAATTGAGAAGATATGCAGCTCAGGCTCCATGGCGGCGTGGTTCTTCCCTGAGTCTCCACAGGTGAGTCGTTTCCCTTCTGTGCAGTGTTTCCACCAGGCTTTTGATGTCATTGGTACCGCCCCAGAAAAGGTGGCAGATTGGACTGTCTTAATACAGTGGGCGGAACATTGTCTTCCACCTGGCTGTAGGCGGTTACCGCCGTGGTGCCTGTTGCTTCCGCCCTGGCTGTCGGTGTGTTAAAGTGGCTGTCTGTCTGAGCTGTTTCCGCTATGGTCATAATTTTGCGATACTTACCGCCAGCCTGTTGGCTGTATTACCGCCACTTTATCACCAACCGCCAGGGTTGTAATGAGGGCCTAAATTGAAAAGGTCTAAAAATAATCAGAGGAGGTTAGAACGAAATAGAGAAAGAATCTATAGGGAAGATTTAAGGAGAAGATATAGGTGGTCATTACAACCCTGGCGGACAGTGTTAAAGCGGCGGTAAGACCGCCAACAGGCCGACGGTAAGAAAATTGGAATTACGACCGTGGCGGAAACCGCCAACAAAGACAGCCACTTTAACACTCAGACCGCCACGGCGGTACAAACAAACAGCTTGGCGGTCACCGCCAACAGACAGGCTTAGGACAAAGCACCACCCAAAGTATCACAACCTACCAATCCGCCACCTTTTCCAGGGTGGATTCACCGTGGACAAAAACACGGCGGAAACAGGACTTCGAAGGGAAAACACTCACCTCTACACACCCACGAGGAACCAGGACGCCATGGAACCAGAGCTGCAGATCCTGCCAGCCCTTATCTTCTTGCTCCTCTACCAGGAGCACAAACACAGGCAGCGAAGACCACGGTGAGTACTGCACCTATGACACAGGGGAGGGGGGAGGGAAAAAACAGGGACACACATGCAACATGCAACACCCCCACCCTCACCCACGACAACACACACACTAATACATCATGATACATTATAGTTACACCCCCCAACCCCCCCGGAAGAATGCAAAGACCAAAGAAAATGAATGTAACCATTGTAATATATTAAAATGCAGTATGCAAAAATATACATATATGCACTATAAACCAAATATACACCAAGAATAGTAGTCCAGTTATGCTCCATTGAAGTCCGTGGAACACTGGGCCCACACGGTATGGGTGAGGCCCACACAAGATCCCCGACCATGACGGAGAGAACACTGCAGGGGCATCAGATAGCAATAAAACAGGCACCTCAGGGGGAGGGAAAGGGGGGGCACCTCAGGCAGTTGAGTGCACAACGCCAAATCCGAGAGGGGGTCACATGCCCACTGTTCAATCCTGGGGAGTGCGAAGCCACAGTCTCTCAAGTCTCTACAGTGGGTGGGTTGCCCACTGTTCAATCCTGGGGAGTGCAAAGCTACAGTCTCTCAAGTCTCTACAGTGGGTGGTTTGCCCACTGTTCAATCCTGGGGAGTGCAATGCCACAGTCTCTCAAGTCTCCACAGCGGGTGGTTTGCCCACTGTTCAATTCTGGGGAGTGCAAAGCCACAGTCTCTCAAGTCTCTACAGTGGGTGGTTTGCCAAATGCTTTATCCTGGGGAGTGCAAAGCCACAGTCTCTCAAGTGGATGCCTGTGTGGAGTGGGGTGGATGAAAGTTGGGGGGGGGGAGATTGAGGCGTGCATGAAACGACAGTGAGTGCATGTGCACCATGGCAAGGGTAGGGATGGGGGCCAATGACTGTGACGGTGCATTTGGTAATGACTTTTCTTTTCCCCCCTGTACAATTCATGTAGGTCAGCGCCCACCAGAAAAAAGATATTTGGCGTGCCATCGTCAAGGACGTCCGGACCCTGGGGGTCTAACACAGACAGAGCACCCACTGCCGTAAGAGATGGGAGGACATTCGCTGCTGGAGCAAGAAGACGGCGGAGGCCCAGCTGGGGATGGCCTCCCAACGTGGGAGGGGTGCCCGTCGCACCACGACCCCCCTGATGTTCAGGATCCTGGCGGTGGCATACCAGGAGTTGAATGGGCGCTTGGGGGCATCACAGCAGCCACACACCCCCCAACATCATAGGTGCCATTGATGGGACCCATTTGGCTTTGGTACCCCCCGCAGGAGTGAACAGGTGTACAGAAACCGGAAGAGTTATCATTCCATGAATGTGCAGATGGTGTGTTTGGCAGACCAGTACATCTCCCATGTTAATGCCAAGTTCCCTGGCTCAGTGCATGATGCCTACATCCTGCGGAATAGCAGCATCCCTTATGTGATGGGTCAACTCCAGAGGCACCGTGTGTGGCTAATAGGTGAGCACCTGGAAGCAAGTCAATGGGAATGGTTGTCTCAGTCTGGGGATATCCCTACAGGTTAGTGTGTGTCTAACAGTTGTCCCTCGCCATTTGCAGGTGACTCTGGTTACCCCAACCTGTCATGGCTACTGACCCCAGTGAGGAATCCCAGGACAAGGGCAGAGGAACGCTACAATGAGGCCCATGGGCGAACTCGGCGGATAATAGAGCGGACCTTCGGCCTCCTGAAGGCCAGGTTCAGATGCCTCCATATGATAGGTAGATCCCTATTCTACTCACCAAAGAAGGTGTGCCAGATCATCATGGCCTCCTGTATGCTTCACAACTTAGCTTTGCGACGACAGGTGCCTTTTCTGCAGGAGGACAATCCAGATGGCGGTGTTGTTGCAGCTGTGGAGCCTGTGGACAGTGAAGACGAGGAAGCAGAAGAACAGGACATGGACAACAGGAACTCGGTGATCTTGCAATATTTCCAGTGAGACACAGGTAAGAATACAAACCTGCCTACTACATGTACTTTAACACTACTACCTCTCTACTGTCTGTCGTTTTCACCCAGTGTATGGTCACTGAGTTGTCACTTTCCCTTATGATTTCACAGATGTGTGTCCCACAGTGTGACATCTGCTTTGTTTCCTCATGGACTAGAGCTGTGTGACATAGGTATGTTGACATTACAATTGAAAGAGCATTTTGCCACTGTAATTGCTCATACACTATTTCGAAATCACTGACTCCAGATTGTTTTGTGCTTCAAAGGTGTTTATTTAAGTGATCAATATTGGAGGGGGTTGTAAAATGGTGAGGGGTGATGGTGGAGGAATGTCCATGGCAGAGTCCAGACTATTAGTCTCACAGGTGCATTGCCCAAATGGGCATAGGAAGTGGAGCTGGGGCAGTTTGAGGATGGACAGGGTGACAAAGTGGGACAGTAAGCTGACATTCAGGGTGGTCTTATTTCTTGGCAGGGGTCTTGGCACTGTTCTCTGTCTTTGTCCTGGATCTCGGGGACCATTTGCAGGGTGGTTCTCCCTCTGCAGGGGGTGGGGTGCTGGTGTGGTGGTACTGTGGCGGTGCCTCCTGTCCACTAACGCCGGCGGAGGTGGTGGGCAGTTCATCGTCCAGGCTAGTGTCAGGGGCCCCTTGGAATGCCACGGTGTCCCTCATGGTCTTCAGTATGTCCTTCAGCACCCCTACGATGGTGCCCAGGGTGGTATTGATGGCTCTGAGTTCCTCCCTGAAGCCCAAATACTGTTCTTCCTGCAGGCGCTGGGTCTCCTGAAACTTGGCCAGTATCGTTGCCATTGTCTCCTGGGAGTGGTGGTAGTCTCCCATGATGGAGGAGAGGGCCTCGTGGAGAGTGGGTTCCCTTGGCCTGTCCTCCCCCTGTTGCACAGCAGCCCTCCCAGTTCCCCTGTGTTCCTGGGCCTCCGTCCCGTGGACTGTGTGCCCACTACCACTGCCCCCAGGTCCCTGGTGTTGTTGGGGTGGTGGGTTAGCCTGGGTTCCCTGTAGTGGTGGACACACTGCTGATTGACGTGTCCTGAGGACAGAGGTATGGGCTCGCTGGGTGGGTGCTGTGCTGGTGTTTCCAGAGGGGGGAAGGTCTGTAGTGGCCTGTGACTGTGTGAGGGGAACCGACTGTCCCGAGGTCCACGATGGGCCGGGCTGGTCATCTTGATCCAGTTGGACAGAGCTGCTGTCATCACTGTGGGCCTCTTCTGTTAGTGGTGTGGACATGTGTGGACCCTCCTGTCCGGTGACGTTGGGTAGGGGTCCTGCAGGGGTATAAAAGGATATTTATTACATCTGTGTGTTCCATGGTGTGCAATAGGTGGGTGACCGTGTACCCCAGTGCTTGCATTCCTGT
Organism: Pleurodeles waltl; assembly: GCF_031143425.1. Taxonomy (NCBI): domain Eukaryota; kingdom Metazoa; phylum Chordata; class Amphibia; order Caudata; family Salamandridae; genus Pleurodeles; species Pleurodeles waltl. The sequence continues at coordinate 298,313,685 of NC_090442.1, forward strand.
GTGGGACCTTGTGTGATGGTGGTTTAGGGGGGTGTATGGGTATGTGCAGTGGCCATACTTTGGTGATGGGTGTCCATGCTTTGCTGTTGCATGCAGGGCTTGGTGTTGGGATGGGTGGGTTGTGATAGTGGGACATTTGTGAGGAGTAGGAGTGATGGGGGTGAGGGTGGGGTATGTGCTGGCATGCAGGTAGGGTGGGGGATGTAATAGTAAAGCTTTGACTTACCAGAGTCCATTCCTCCATCTACTCCTGCGAGGCCTTCAGGATGCAGAATCGCCAAGACCTGCTCCTCCCATGTTGTTCGTTGTGGGGAGGAGGAAGGGGTCCGCCGCCAGTCCGCTGAACCGCAAGCTGGTGTCTTGAGACCACGGAACGCACCTTCCCCGTAGGTCGTTCCACCTCTTCCTGATGTCATCCAGATTTCTTGGGTGCTGTCCCACTGCGTTAACCCTCTCCACTATCCTTCGCCATAGCTCCACCTTCCTAGCTATGGAGGTGTGCTGCACCTGTGATCCGAATAGCTGTGGCTCTACCCGGACGATTTCCTTCACCATGACCCTGAGCTCCTCCTCAGAGAACCTGGGGTGTCTTTGCAGTGCCATGGGGTGGGGTGGGTAATGTGTGGGGTGGTGTGTATAGTGATAAGTGGGGTGATATTTAGTGGTGTGTTTTGTGAGGTGCGTGGAAGTTCTGTGGGTGATGGTATTGTGTGCCTGTGGATGCTTGGTAGTTGTTTGTGGTGTCTCTCTCTGGCTTTCTCTCGGTAATTGTGGTCGTAGGGGTTTGTGGGTGATGTGGGTGTGTGTTTTATATTGTAATGGGTGTGTGGGCGTGGTGTGTGTATGTGTATCAGGTGTGTGTATTTGGAATTGTCCAATGTGGTAGTGTTTTGTAAGAGTGTGTGTATTTTGAGCGTGGCGGTGTGTACTGCCAATGGAATACGGTGGTTGAAAGACCACCGCGTGGATTCGTGTGTCGTGATAGTGTGGGTGTATTTCTGTTGGCGTGACAGTGGAGGTTTTTTTTCCGCCAGTTTATCACTGACCTTTGGTGTGGTGGACTTGTGTGGGTGTATGAATTTTGGCGGATTCCGAGCTGTGGGTCATAATATCTGTGGTGGAATTCCGCGACCGCGGCGGCGTGTTGGCAGTCTTCCGCACGGCGGTAAGCGGCTTTTACCGCCAATGTTGTAATGAGGGCCATAATGCTGAAGAGACAGAATTGTGAAAATGGTAAAAGGAAAAAGTAGTGTGATGATTTGACGGATGGTCTGCGTAACTTCAATATAATAATCTGACAGAGGGGAGGGAGACAGAGATGGAGAGACAGTGATGTGCAGATGCAGAGAAGACCTTATTCCAAAATTGATGCAAGACTGATGAGAAGAGACCAGATTATGGGGGTGATTCCGAGTCCCGCCGCCCGCCAGACTTCCCCCAACAAAATACCGCTCCGCGGTCGCAAGACCGCTGAGGGTATTTTGGGATTTGCCCTGGGCTGGCGGGCGGCCGCCAAAAGGCCGCCCGCCAGCCCAGGGCAAATCAACCTTCCCACGAGGACGCCGGCTTAGAATTGAGCCGGCGTAGTGGGAAGGTGCGACGGGTGCAGTTGCACCCGTCGTGTATTTCAGTGTCTGCTTTGCAGACACTGAAATAATACATGGGGCCCTCTTACGGGGGCCCCTGCAGTGCCCATGCCATTGGCATGGGCACTGCAGGGGCCCCCAGGGGCCCCGCGGCACCCCCTACCGCCATCCTGTTCCTGGCGGGAGACCCGCCAGGAACAGGATGGTGGTAGAGGGTGTCAGAATCCCCATGGCGACGAGGATTCTGTAGGGCAGCGGAAAACCGGCGGGAGACCGCCGGTTTTCCCTTTCTGGCCGCGGCTGAACCGCCGCGGTCAGAATGCCCTTGGGAGCACCGCCAGCCTGTTGGCGGTGCTCCCGTGGTCGTTGATCCTAGCGGTCAACGACCGCCAGGGTCAGAATGACCCCCTATGTCATTGGGCTCATAACTCCATATGAGGAGAGCCTTATGTGATGCTCATCTACTGATGACCTGAGGACGAAGACTGGCTTTGTTGCCCATCCATACCGAGGATAGGTAGATATGATAATGTGATTGAATTATTTTTTGTGCCTTTTCTTTCTAGGTACCAACTGTGCTGTTTAAATATGTTTTCTCTTAGCTAGATGTTTTTCCAAATCCATATTCTAAATTGCTTTCGCATGAAGTCCCACATGCTGATGCTAATCTGGGTTAGGTGAGGTTCCTACCTTATGACATTGACAAAACACAGAGACAAATGATTGATGGACTGATTTGCTGAACTCTGCTACTTATGCTGACCTATTTATCTTTGATACAATTGATGACATGCTAATGCTTTGGAGAGTATTCGAATGCAAGCTTTGATTATGTTATGCTTTTGGCATCTTCTAATGAATGAGAGAATTGCTTGAATTGAATAAAGGTTGAAATTATCTCATGACTTAGCATTGTAACTAATAGGGATACAATTACTAAACGTATACAAGTTGTGGTTATTCATGCCTGAAGGGTCATGGGGTGTTATGTTCTTGATTGATTGCTGATGATGACAAATGTTTATTGAGTTGTGTATTAATCATTAGTGTACCAGCCATTAGCCTAGCTAGGATACTCCATGAGAATCAAAAGGTTCATCGACCTATATGCGTCCCCTTGTAAGTTTACTTACTAAGGACCAGGGGCGCTAGCAGTTTTTGGTAGCAGCTTGTTGGTTAGTTTCCTTGGGGAACTAGTTAGGTGATTATGGTAGTAGTTTGAGGTTGGTTAGTTATTCATTATTGAGATTTGGATTTTGTTTTTTGCAATGGCAATTGCAGTGGCAGCCCGTCCTTTAGGGAGGAGGGGCCACGCCCCCCAACCCCATGAAGAGTGTCTGTCAGGCTGAACAAAGGTGAGCCTGACAGACACTCTTCATGCTCAGGTCAGGCAGCCAGGAGCAGACAGGCGCAATTTGCGCAGACTCCTGGCTGCCTGAGCTGAACTTTGATGGGCTGAGGAGATCACAGCTCCTATGGGCGTGACTTCCTCGGCCCAGCAAAGGTGCCTCGAGGCCCTCCCCTGTGTGACGAGGAAAGCATCACCAATTGACACTCTCCCTGGGCGCTTCAGTTTAAGCCCTGAAGCGCCCAGGGCGAGTGTCAATCAGTGACACTTCATCACAGAGTGGGGTGGGGTCAGCAGTCTCACTGACCCCATCCCACTCTGTGACGAGGCTGGGACTGACCTCAGGTCAGCCAATGAGGGAAGGCAGCAGTCCCAACCCTCCTGGGACCTGGAGGCTAAAGGTAAGTGTGTGTGTGTGTATGTATGTGTGTTATGTTTTACATTGAATGTTTGGTGCGCGCGTGCATGTTTGAGTGTTATGAGTGTTGTTAATGGATGTGCATGTGTGCGTTTGTGTGTGAAAGAATGAATGTGTGTGATCTTGTAAAATGAATGTTTGGTGCGTGTGTGCATGTTTGAATGGAATCAGCGTTGTTAATGGATGAGCGTGCGTGCGTGTCTGTGTGTGAAAGAATGAGTCTGTGTGTGAGTGTCAGTGTGTGTGTTTGTGTGTGTGTGTGTGTGTGTGTGTGTGTGTGTGTGTGTGTGTGCCCCACCCGCCCCCCTCCCAAAGCTGCCGTCCGCCACTCGGCAATTGTAGCAAAGATGATGTCCCCTTAATCTCAGAAATTACTTTCCCAGATCCTGTATCCTGCAAGTAGAGTTGGGTATGTTCTCAGCGTTCTAGTGATATAGTGAAAGGGCTAAATTGCACTTGCACAGCTTATGCAAAAGGCAGGTGAATTGTGACGTATGTGAGAGAAATTAGGGAGTCTGCATTCTCCAGTTGAAGTTTAGTAGGAGTGTGCGTACTCTGCCGTATGAGAGTAGGGAAGTCATCGAACTTCATATGTATGTGGCGCTTTGTGCTCAAAAATTGTCCACGTGGTTGTTGATGTACAGACGCTGTGTGGTCTAAGACTTCGGAGTATATTGATAAGTGAGATACTTAGTTATATGTTGTAATCTGGCTGGTTTAATAGGTTGATCGGGCGTGGTCAGCAAATCGGTGTGAGATTTAAATTGAACAGGAGAAATTTTCGACTGAGATCTGGCGAGTCCTATGTGAACCAGAAAAGATCCATTGATCAGTTGAGAGTAAAATTTGCAGGTCGAATTTTACTTGCGAATGTGGGAGACTGAGAAGTTTACTACATGTATCTTATTTGATGGATCTTTTGTATTTGAATAATGATAGGTTTAACAGAGTTTCGGAGTGGCCAGATGAGGGAAAGAGTTTTAGGGAGGATACTGCAGGGAGAGAAACCTGGAACAAGATGTAGGTTCGAGTTAGCTGGATATCGAAATGGCGGTGGATACAAAACACTAAACCTTATTCTTATAATACAGTTCCTTATCTGTTGTAGATAAAAGATCCTTGTTTCTGACACAAGTGCTAGGATAGGTGTCAAGGACTTGAAATTCTTTGAACTAGGAAGTTTGTGCACCTTCTGAAACCAATGTCTTGGTTTCGTGTTTATCATTACATAAATGTGGTGGTCACAAGAAGCGACATCGTTTACACAGCAACGGAGCGCTGCTTATTAAGTTTCTTAGCTTGCACCTTTTACACAGTTGCAGCGCTCTGTTTATGAGGTTATTAAATTGCACCTTTTCTCTATAGTGTGCTAGTGCAATGTCTAGTACTCAGTTTTACCAGCAATTAAGGTGCTTGTTCAGAATGTCTTGCTGTTGCCTGATAAACAGTTCACCTTGTATGCCTTGTACAATAAAGCAAGTTCCTCGGTTTTAAACATGAGCCACCCTCCTGTGGCTCATTACTGTTAACCCCTTCGCTGCCAGGCCTTTTCCCCCTCCTGTTCTGAGCCTTTTTTTGGCTATTTGGGGCAGTTCCCGCTTAGTCCCTCATAACTTTTTGTTCACATAAGCTACCCACGCCACATTTGCGTCCTTTTTTTCCACCATCCTAGGGATTCTAGAGGTACCCAGACTTTGTGGGTTCCCTTGAAGGAGACCAAGAAATTAGCCAAAATACAGTGAAAATTTTGGTTTTTCAAAAAAATGGGAAAAATGGGCTGCAGAAGGCAGCTCGTGGTTTTTTCCCTGAAAACGGCACCAACAAAGGGTTTGCAGTGGCAAGATCACCATCTTCCCAGCTTTCAGCAACACGCAGACTTGAATTGGAAAACCCATTTTTTCAATACAATTTTGACATTTTACTGGGACATGCCCCATTTTTACTATTTTTTGTGCTTTCAGCCTCCTTCCAGTTAGTGACCAAAATGGGTGAGAAACCAATGCTGGATCCCAGAAAGCTAAACATTTCTGAAAAGTAGACAAACTTCTGAATTCAGCAAGGGGTCATTTGTGTAGCTCCTACAAGTGTTTCCTACAGAAAATAACAGCTGAAATACATAAATATTGAAATTTAGGTGAAAAAAACAGCCATTTTTCTCCACGTTTTACTCTGTAACATTTTCCTGCGATGTCAGATTTTTTAAAGGAATATACTGTTACGTCAGCTGGACTCTTCTGGTTGCTGGGATATATAGGGCTTGTATCTTCATCAAGAACTCTAGGTACCTAGAGCCAATAAATGAGCTGCACCTTGCAATGGGTTTTTATTCTATACCGGGTATACAGCAATTCATTTGCTGAAATATAAAAGGTGAAAAATAGGTATCAAGAAAACCTTTGTATTTCCAAAATGGCCACAAGATAAGGTATTGAGAAGCAGTGGTTATTTGCACATCTCTGAATTCCGGGGTGCCCATACTAGCATGTGAATTACAGGGCATTTCTCAAATAGACGTCTTTTTTACACACTGCCTTACATTTGGAAGGAAAAAATATAGAGAAAGACAAGGGGCAATAACACTTGTTTTGCTATTCTGTGTTCCCCCAAGTCTCCCGATATAAATAGTACCTCACTTGTGTGGGTAGGCCTAGCACCCACGATAGGAAATGGCTCAAAACACAACGTGGACACATCACATTTTTTCACAGAAAACAGAGGTGTTTTTTGCAAAGTGCCTACCTGTGGATTTTGGCCTCTAGCTCAGTCGGCACCTGGGGAAACCTAGCAAACCAGCGCATTTTTGAAAACTAGACACCTAGGGGAATCAAAGATGGGATGACTTGTGGGGATCTGACCAGGATCTGTTACCCAGAATCCTTTGCAAACCTCAAAATATGACCAAAAAACACTTTTTCCTCTCCTTTCGGTGACAGAAAGTTCTGGAATCTGAGAGGAGCCACAAATTTCCTTCCACCCAGCGTTCCCCCAAGTCTCCCGATAAAAATGGTACCTCACTTGTGTGGGTAGGCCTAGCGCCCAAGAAAGGAAATGGCCCAAAACACAACGTGGACACATCACATTTTTTCACAGAAAACAGAGGTGTTTTTTGCAAAGTGCCTACCTGTGGATTTTGGCCTATAGCTCAGCCGGCACCTAGGGAAACCCAGCAAACCAGTGCATTTTTGAAAACTAGACACCTAGTGGAATCCAAGATGGGATGACTAGTGGGGCTCTGACCAGGTTTTGTTTCCCAGAATCCTTTGCAAACCTCAAAATTTTACCAAACAAACACTTTTTCCTCTCATTTCGGTGACAGAAAGTTCTAGAATCTGAGAGGAGCCACAAACTTCCTTCCACCCAGTGTTCCCCCAAGTCTCCCGATAAAAATGGTACCTCACTTGTGTGGGTAGGCCTAGTGCCCACAAAAGGAAATGGCCCAAAACACAACGAGGACACATCACATTTTTTCACAGAAAACAGTGCCTACCTGTGGATTTTGGCCTTTAGCTCAGCCAGCACCTGGGGAAACCTAGCAAACCAGTGCATTTTTGAAAACTAGACACCTAGGGGAATCCAAGATGGGGTGACTTGTGGGGCTTTGACCAGGTTCTGTTACCCAGAATCCTTTGCACACCTCAAAATTTGGCCCAAAAAATACTTTTTCCTCTCATTTCGGTGACAGAAAGTTCTGGAGTCTGAGAGGAGCCATAAATTTACTTCCACCCAGCGTTCCCCCAAGTATCCCGATAAAAATGGTACCTCACTTGTGTGGGTAGGCCTAGTGCCCACGAAAGGAAATGGCCCAAAACACAATGTGGACACATCACTTTTTTTCACAGAAAACAGAGGTGTTTTTTGCAAAGTGCCTACCTGTGGATTTTGGCCTCTAGCTCAGCCGGCCCCAGGGGGGGCAGAAAAGGCCTACAATAAATGTGCCCCCCAACCTCTCTGGGGAGTGACCCTTGCCTACGGGGTCGCTCCCCCTGCGTGACATTGGCGCAAAAAAAAAGATCCCTTGTGCCCTTGGGGGCAGATTGACCTAAAATCCGCTGATCTGCCCCCCTTGGTCTAAATACAATTTGCCCCCCAGGGGAGCAACCCTTGCCTAATGGGTCACTCCCCATCTCTAAAAAAAAAAACAAACAAATAAAAAACACACACAAAATATTTGCCCTGGCGCCTAGAGGTTTCTGCCCCCCCTAGGGGCAGATCGGCCTAATAACAATAGACCGATCTGCCCCCAGGGGGGCAGAAATGGCCTAAAATAAATTTGCCCCCCCCACCCTCCTGGGGAGCAAGGGTCGATCCCCTTGCGTGACGGCGCAAAAAAAAGATCCCTGGTGCCTAGTGGTTTCTGCCCCCCTTGGGGGCAGATTGACCTAAAATCGGTCGATCTGCCCCCAAAGTGGGCAGAAATGGCCTAAATACAATTTGCCCCTCCAGGGGAGCGACCCTTGCCTAAGGGGTCGCTCCCCATCTGTAAAACAACAACAAAACAATAAAAACCCGGTGCCTAGTGGTTTCTGCCCCCCTTGGGGGCAGATCTGCCTAATTAAAATAGGCTGATCTGCCCCCTAAGGGGGCAGAAATGGCTTAAAATAAATTTGCCCCTCCAGGGGAACGACCCTTGCCTAAGGGGTCGCTCCCCTTGCGTGAAATTCACAAAAAAAAAAAACTCCCTGGTGTCTAGTGGTTTCTGTCCCCCTTGGGGGCAGATTGGCCTCATAAAAATAGGCCAATCAGCCCCCAAGGGGGGCAGAAATGGCCTAAATATAATTTGCCCCCTATGGGAGCGACCCTTGCCTAAGGGGTTGCTCCCCACCTCTAAAATCATAAACAAAAAATATTTTTTTTTTTTATCCCTGGTGCCTCGAGGTTTCTGCCCCCCCCGGGGGCACATCGGCCTAGTAATAGGACGATCTGCCCCCAGGAGGGGCAGAAAAGGCCTTTAGAAAAAATGCCCCCCCTGGGAGCTACTCTTGCCCAAGGGGTCGCTCCCTTATGCCAATTTCCTTTTCTAAAAAAACATCTCTGGTGTCTAGTGGTCATTTCAAAATACATTTCCTTCCCTTTGAAGCCTCTCCGGGCCTCCTCCACGTGATTGGAAGAGAAATGCTTTGCATTTCTCTTTCGATCGCACTGGAAGCTGAGCTTCCAGCGCGATGGAGGAGGCCTTCTGTGACAATCAGCGCGCGATCGCACGCTGACGTCACAGGGGGAGGTGGGGGGAACCCCACAGAGGGAGCGCTAGCGCTCCCTCTGGGCTCTGTGCCCAGGACGTAATGGTTATGTCCTGGGCACACGAGCACTGTGCCTCAGGACGTAACCATTACGTCCTGGGCACAGAAGGGGTTAACTTGCACTTCACCACTACGTCACACTTTGTTCAGTTGTTCAATAACCGGTAACAATGAGGATTATAAACAAGAGAGCAATCAGCCTCTTACCTGATCCAAGCAGGGTTAGAGATTACTTGCCACCTGAGTAGAGAACGCTTGAGGAGTACGGCAGGAGAAAACCAGTGCTTCCATTTCATCCATGAACCGCAATTGCAAGCAGTTGGCAAGGAGTGGGGTCATACTACTGCCACACCTAAGATGGCGGCCAGGGCCTTGTCTATTCTTGCAGTATTACATTGCTTTGTGTTCAGCCGTCTGGGTGTGCGCCGTCAAGATCTGCAGGAAGTAAACATACGATTCTACAAATGCCCAGACCAAGATTAGTTTTGATATATCCCATGGCTTCACAGTATCAAAAGTGCCAAGAGGTACAGGCTGCTATGGATAGCAATGAGTCATGAGAGCTGTGACATAGTTCATGTGTCATCACACTGATTATGTGACTTTGGTGTCTAAAACCTAGAAAAGTTGATGTTTTTTGGATATGTGCCAGAATTCCTTGCTTTCCCAGCAGTTCAGACTCTATGTCACACCGCCATTTGACTCAGACCTTTTTTAACTTAGGAGTTCTGCAAAAGAGAACTACTTATACTACCACCATACCCAGGATGGGACCTTGGGATATTGTTTATTCTTGTGGTATTACACAGCATTGTGGTCAGCCATGTGGTGTACACGATCAAGCTCCACAGGAAGTAAACATAGAATAATATATATGCCCAGACCAAGATTTACTTTAACATTGCTAGCACGGAGACACCTGACTTTGCATTGCTTATGGTTACATCACAACACTTCTGCCAAAATAGCTTTACAACATTATAGGCTCACTATTATGTACAATAACGAGGCACTGCATCTCAGCATTATGGTCCCTTAGAGTATCTCTGTCACTTAGTTTGTCACTTGTGTGTATAAAAACATGGTGCTGTATCCCATGGCTTCACAGTAACAAAAGTGCCAAGAGGCACACGGTGTTAAGGAGAGCAGAGAGCCGTGACATAGCTCATGTCTCATTACACTGATTGGGTGGCTTTGGTGTCTAAAACCCAAGTAAGTTGATGTTTTTGACAGATGTGCCAAACATCCCTTGCTTTCCTACTTGTTCAGAATCTATGTTAGTCTGCTATTTGATTTATACTCAGACCTTTTTTAAATTGCTTGGACAGCAAACTGTGCTAGTCTGTTTACTTATTCTACTTAGAACTTTGCTTGCTTGCTTTGGAGGCAGACTCTAAGCATGCTCCTTATTTAACTATACTTTTGTTCTAGCTGCTACTTGCTTTAGAGATGAACATTATGATAGTTCTGTTCCATTATTTGTTATATTTCCACAAGATTTATCACTCAAATATCAGCTTTGAATATTTATCAATCTTTCTCCAAATATCAGCTTATGAGTTCTGAAAATAAACACATTTATGTCTTGAATATACACTCTTAATTTTGGTATACCCATTTTAAATCAACCAAGCAAACTATTCCAATATAGTAGGCTGGGCTGCACACAGCAGAGCTACTGACAGGTAGCTGGAGAGCTACCAGTAGCTCATGAGGTATTCGTTGGAAAAGCCTATACTAGTATATTTCATATGAAGAGCTCTAAGATGGAGCATCAGCTTTAAAAATCTACCACCTCCTGCAACACATTGGTATTTAGACCTCACTATCAAAGAATTCTAGAATGTTTGGAATAGCTATTGCTATGTAACCACACCTGTCTAAATTATAGTGCTTCTCTTCCTGCAACAAAATTTTGAGAATCAGAACAATTACTTTTTTTCAAAGATCATTTTCCTCTCAAGTGGATTCTTACTCTCAAGAACCATCACACTGTTTCCCCACTGCTTCTACTGTCTTCTACTGACTTCTTGATAACTATTCTTGAAAAAGTAAAGGGGGTGCAGATTTAGCAAGTCACAATTGCATTTGGAGTCCAAAGCACACTCAGAAGTATGCCAATCACTTTTCAGATGATATGGATGCAATGAGATGCCCAACTGAAAGTATGACTTTATGTGACAAGGAAATTCAAGTATCTGACAATAATGATGAGGGATTAGATTTTATATTTCAGTCTTTGAGTGGATGAGCTAGCTGCCATTAAACAGAAGGCTTTTTAACACCTTGACATGCTAGGCTTTTCAAAAGTGTCATCGATTCAACCCATGTTTTTTGCCATAAAAGGATTTGATGTTTGTTATTAGCACACTTATTAAATAAATTCCACCACTTAAATTCCCAGCTGAGCATTGGATGATAATGAACTTCTAGATATTCTTGTCACACCACTGCACATTTCTTAAAGATTTTAGGACCAACAGTTCTCCTGGACCACATCAGTCTTAAGATCTATGGTTGTTATTTTGTCTGCTGTTTTCATTGGCCACTGAGCCCTTTGTTGGAATTATTTGTCAGAAAGGACGGGGTAGTGGCATACCGCCGAATGATGGCGAACATAATATCTAACTGAATGCAGATGACATGCTTTTATTTTTGTGAGACACAGATTCAATATACCTTTATATACTGGGAGAGATGACAGGCCTATTCACTAATTGGGAGAAGTCTTATGCTTTCCCTGTGTGCAAAGACAGTGAAGACATCCTGAGGGCGGTCCGGGACTGTGGTATCCCCTGGGAACCCAGGATGTCCCACTATCACCAGGTTGAAATGTTCCACAGAGATGCAGACAGTTGGGAGGGTAACCAAGATGCAGTGCTTCACTCTCTAAGAGGTAGTGTAGCTTTCTAGTGCATGCTGCAGCTTCCACTAATGGTGTGAGTAGCATTCACTAAAATGATCGTCTTGCCCAGGGTACTCTATTTCTTTGTGAACTTCACACTTTGTATCTCCTGGTGCTGGGTCAGGTCGCTAGACACTTTGGTACATGAGCTAATATGGGATGGAGGCAGATGTAGGACCTTGTTACATACTCTCCAATGCCCGACCACGGAGGGGGGATTGGGAATCCCAAATTTCGAATTGCATCACATTTTGGCGCAGGTGCAGTGACTGTCCCATTGGCTTGCCCACCACCATAGGGAAGAACTGGGACTGTATGGTACTCCTCCTGGAGGGGAACCGTTAGTGCCCCTCTTATTAGCGGAGTGCCCCACTCGAGGTCCACCTCCAAAACTGCTCTGAATTACATTGCATTGTCGAGAGAAATATTAAAAGGTATCTGGTTGCTGGTGGCCATATTCCAAGGCATTGAAATAGGAGGGCCTTCCAGCGCCTCGATGCGGTCCTCTAACAGCTTGCAGGCTATGGGCCTAGACTGCCGTGGACCTACTTACAGTAGGAGACTCTTTTGACAAGGGCAGACTGAGACCGCTCGATGGACTCATAGCAGATTTCGGCCTACCTACCTCGCAATTCCTTACATGTGCATCTGTCACCCAGGCTGTACATGCTATATGGCAAAGGGAACAGTCCGAGCCATTGATGCATGAACCCTTACAGATTGTCCTTTCTTTCAGAGACAGCTGTCGGTTAGTTTCATGGCTCTACAAATTGGCACAACTCCAGACTCTGGTAGATTTAACATTGCTCCTAAGAAGGTGGGAGGCTACCCTAAATCATGAACTATGGGATTGGAAATGGCTGGGACTACTGGAACATGTCTAAACTGCAGACTGTATTATCCAATTTTGTTACACCCGGTTCAACTTTCTCCATATGACATATCTTACCCCAAACCAACTCAACACATTGCAGGGCACTCTTGACCAGAAATGGCCCAGAAGTAGCAAACTTGATGCCAAATTCATACATATGACTTGGTCATGCCCAGTGATCATGCGGTACTGCAGGGGGTGGTGTCAGACTTGGAACACACACTAGATAGAACAGAAATTTGCAGGATGGAGATATGACTCTTGGGATTGTCTCCCTTCCCAAAGTTGACAACGGTGGGAGCCGGATTCTTGAACTTAACACTAGTATTGGCCAGGGGCACGCTAGCCATGTACTGAAGGTCCCCTGTGGGACTCACCTCTGTAGGGAAATATGGTGGAGGAATCTGCATTGAGGGAGGAAGAGAGTAGGGGTCTGCGTAGTGAACCATTTGCAGACGACTGGGCATCCACACTGGCAGCTTTCACAGGGATAGTGGTTGAGGACGAATAACATGTGCCGCTGGGTAGTCCTGGGCTTGAACTGGCATAACAAAGGAGCACTGCAACTTGACCTTCAAGAGCCACTAGGAAGGTTTTATCTCTGTGTGTTGGGAGAGAAGCAATTGACACAATTGTGAGCGCACAGTGACCCCGGACCTATTGCTTGTGGTTACATTACCGGGGAGTGGGTTGGGTTTATAGATTCAGTTGTAGACAGTTATGGTTGTAGTGGCTGTAGAACTGTGTAATTGGATCAGCTGCTTGGGGCCATTACTGCATGATCTTGTGATTTACGGACTCCTAATCTAACAATGCACATATCAGCTACACTATTGATCACACATTATGCATTGCTCTGTTTCTGAAAATATGAAGCAGTTGTCAAATAAAGTCTGCAACCACTAATAAATAAAATAAAAAAACAATACTATGGTTTTCTACCACATGCACAGAAAGACAATCACTGGAATAAACAGTCATAAGCAATGAGCTTGAAAGAGTTATAGCAGTATTTCAATTGAATTGTGAATGTTTCTGATAAAACACATTGAAACTTTTCAAGGGCATTTTTTGTTTTGCCAATAACTTTGATGCCATTTGACGAATCTTCACAACATTTTCAAAACTATTACGACAGTCAATTCATCGGCTGTGTGGAAAGATTTGGGGTGATTCGTCAAGCGTGGGCCGAGAAAAAAGGAGGGTCACCAAATGTATTTTCCTATAGGGTCTTTAGATACAACTACAGCCCGAACGGCTAAACGGAATTATACAACATTTGTCAGGAAGCTAGGTATTAGTGCGCAGATTGCGCTTTTAAATATAAAATGTTAGCAATGTAGTTATTCATTAGAATACTGTGGGGAGGCAAAGGTCACGGGCACAGACACGGATAATTTAGGGCAGGGTGCAGAGGGGACAAGTTGACCAAGCTGGGCAGGTGAGAGGGGCACTGGCAACACAAAGGGCCATGGGGGCTTGGGCAGCAAAGCAACAATGCAGAACGGTCAAGAGAGGCTGTTGAAATGTGTTAGCGGGTTTGACCTTAATAAATAAACCTACAAGGGGACGCGAATAGGTTGATGAACCTTTTGACTCTCAATTAAGATGTTCTTACCATAGCGGCAGTACATAATCAATAATCAATACACAATAATCAATAATCATTAGTAGTCAATAAATCAATAATCAATAGAGTCAGTAATTGTCACACACCATGACCTTTGAGTCATGAATAACCACACCTTTTAGTAAAAGTTAGAATGTTTATTTCCCTATATTAACAATGCTGAGGTCATGTAGATTAATCTCAAAATCAAATGAAACACATACAGAAACAATACTGGTTGCCAAAGCGGCGGGAGAAAAGTAATCTAATCAAAGCTTGAACTACAACACATTCTAAGGTTATGGTGCAAATCAATCACAAAGTGAGCTGCGTCAATGAAATGAAGTAAATAAAGTTTATCAGAGAAATTCATCAAACATTAGTCCCTGTTTTCATAATTCATTAGTGAGGAACCTTAACTAACATCAAATTAGCATCAGCATGTTGGGCTTCATGCAAATCAATTTATTAACACAAACTTGGAAAAAGATCTAACTATGGCTCTATCAAGACAGCGCAGTTGGTACTTACGAAGAAAAAGCAAATATGCATAATAAACGCAATTCCGATATACCTATCCTCAGGGTGGATCACCAAAGCAGAATCAGTCTTCATCCTCAGGACAGCAGTCGATCAGCCAGGGTTCAGGATTCAGCATAAGAATTTAAAAGAGAAAGGCTTTAAGCATTAAAGATTAAGCACATCTCTTGTCAAGACGCATAAGAAAGTAGTAACTCTCACTCAGGAAAAATGGGCAGTAAGCTGTCTTCTCTCAGAATGACTCTCTTCCCTCTTGTGCAGTGTCGTTAAGTCAAAGTTACCTAAACTACCCCCCAAATCCCTATTGGTCAGTTAATCATATGATCGCACTCTGTCCAATAAAACTACTATCCCAAATCTATGAATTCTAATATTTCTCTGTTCTCATATCGTTGATTGGTTCATCTTCTGATGTCCTTCTCATCTAGCTTGTCAGGTAACAACATTGTTGCAGCTTCTACTCTAGTTAGTATCTTTATTGTTCTTGTCCTGGGAGAGTCAGTCTCACACACATTACATATAAAATGTTGCATTGACAAGAACATCATCTCCTAGCAGTCGGTTCTCAGAAAAAGCTTTCGTTATGAGCACATTTACACAATACAATAGGAATTCACAGTATAACTTTCTCTGGCACATTCATTTTTGTTACAGCTTTTACACAAGGCCTGGCAACTAGACCAAGACACTTGCTAAGTTAAGGCCTACAATTAATAAAGCTAAAGCTTAATTCATAACCCTCAATATGACATATTACTGCATTTGTCTAACATATATTCAACATTTCATATTATTTAATCACTGATTAGTGCACTTCGTTAACATTGGTGGCCATTCTTCGTAATCACATTCTCAAATGTATCCATTATTTTGCTACATTATTATTTTTCAACATAAACTTAATATTCAAAATACATAAACACTCATTAATACTTTTTATTAAAACACCTGCGCTAGCAAATGCAATATAACAGACCATTGAAGGAAGAAGGAAGAGGCAGTGGCAGTGCAACCATACATGCCAACAGACCCAATTCAGGCAGGGGAATCCCAATGTTTTTAAGTCCACAAAAACTTTATTTTATACGCCTCCTGCCTAAAATATCCTCTTTTTTAATGTAAGTCAATTGTGAATATCAATTCCCATTTTTTTCCCCAAAATCTCTCTCTTTCCAAGTTCAAACTTTTCGCAAGTATTGCACATTAGATCAAGGAGGGCAGAAGGAATGGAGTAGGGACATAGGGCAGAAGGGAGATGGACAGGTGCACCAAACTGACATTGCAGGGCAAGCATCAGGGTTTGCAGCAGCACAATACACCACACAGGGCAAGCAGGATGGCAGTGCAGCACAATGGGTCATGGAAAGCAATAGGAAGGGGACAAGGCCTTTGTTAGACCTGACAGCCTTAGGGTGGTCACCCCAAACTTTTTGCCTGCCTCCCTCTACTTTTGAGATACTGTTTTTGCTGGTTTTTACACACTGCGCACTTTACCACTGCTAACTAGTGCTAAAGTACATATGCCCTCTCCCTTTAAATATCGTAACATGGGATCACCCCCAATTGGGCTAATAATGTTACTTATAAGTCCTTAATAGAGTGCACTATATGTGCCCAGGGCCTATAGATTAAAAGCTACTAGTGGGCCTGGAGCACTGATTGTGCCACCCACATCAGTAGCCCCTTAACCTTGTCTCAGGCATGCCATTGCAAGGTCTGTGTGTGCAGTTTTACTGCCAATTCGACTTGGCATTTAAAAGTACTTGCCAAGCCTAAAACTCCCCTTTTTCTACATATAAGTCACCCATAAGGTGTGCCCTAGGTAACCCCTAGGGCAGGGTGCTGTGTAGGTAAAAGGCAAGACATGTACCTGTGTAGTTTACATGTCCTGGTAGTGTAAAACTCCTAAATTTGTTTTTACACTACTGTGAGGCGTACTCCCTTCATAGGCTAACATTGGGGCTGCCCTCATACATTGTTTGAGTGGTAGCCGCTAACCTGAAAGGAGTAGGAAGGTCATATTTAGTATGGCCAGAATGGTAATTCAAAGTCCTGCTGACTGGTGCAGTTGAATTTAATATTACGTCTGGCTGGGTTTACTTGGCAGCTCCTTGTGCATTCACTCAGACATACCACAAACACAGGATACTCAGCCTCACTTGCATACATCTGCATTTTGAATGTGTCTTCCTGTGCTGGGAGAGTGGAGGACCTGCTCTCACACAAAGGACTGTTACACCCCCTACTGGGACCCTGGCAGACAGGATTGAACTGAAAGGGGACCTGGTGCACTTCTAAGCCACTCTTTGAAGTCTCCCCCACACACATTTGGGTATAAAAACAGGGCCTCTGCCTTACCACCTCAGACACTTCTGGGACCTGAACCAGAACCTGCACCCTGACCAGAAGAACTGCCTGGCTTTCCAGAGGACTCACCTGACTGCTTTCTGATAAGGACTGCTGCCTTGTTGTTGCTCTGCTGTCTTGCTGCTCTCTTTTGACGCATCGCCTGCCAAGAATGACACACAGCCTGCTCGCGGTGAAAAGTTCACTGCACGCCGACTCTGGAACGACGCAGCCTAACTTCATGAAAGAAGATTGACACAGCGCCAGAAACACAACTGGAACTTTGACGCACAGCCCTACTGGATCGACGTAAGCCAACTCAGAACGACGTAGCCTGACTTCCTGAAAGGAATTGATGCAGCGCCTGCAGTGCAGAAGAAAATTCCACGCATCGCCCACCGGAATCGACACAGCACCTGTGACTTCGCTCCACAAGCCCAGGATTCCACTCATCATCCCCGGGGCATCCGAAAACCGCGCAACCCGCAGAGGATCCAAATCCACGAACCGGAAATCAATGCAACGTCTTCCCCGCGTGGAAAATAACAATGCAAGTCCGTGTGCGAAGGGGCAAAACTGATGCACACTCACCGTTTTCCACGCACCTCCTCCTCCACGGTCCCTTGCAAGGATTTTTCAACGCAAACCAGGTACTGTGCGCTGCAAGAGACACTTGTTGTTTCTAGGAGACCTTAAGACACTTTCTTATTGCTTTTACAGTAATGTTTCAACTCTAAGACATTTTATATCACTTTCAGTGATATCCCTACATTTGCTTATTTCATCTTTAATAGTTTTGACCTGTATTTATCCAGATAGATATTATATATTTTTCTAAACACTGTGTGGTGTATTTTTGTGGTGTTATATTGTGGTATTGTATGATTTATTGCACAAATACTTTACAGATTGCCTTCTAAGTTAAGCCTGACTGCTCAGTGTCAAGCTACCAGAGGGTGGGGACTGGATAATTTGGATTGTGTATGACTTACCCTGACTAGAGTGAAGGTCCTAGCTTGGACAGGGGGTAACCTGACTGCCAACCAAAGACCCCATTTCCAACAGCCATGCACATGGATAACAGAGAGAAGAGGGGAAAGAGACAAAGGCAGAAAGCTGACCATACTGAACATACAGGAGGGAAAGTTGAAGCATAACTGTTCATGAAGGGCAAGAGAGAGGGGGGCAGTGGCAGCACATCAACCACGGAAGGCAGAAGGGAGGGGGCTGGTGCATGAACTCAGAAAACTGAGGGTAGGGAGGAGGTGGATGTGGCAGCAAGCTAACTGAAGGGCAATGGGAGAACAATTACCTCATAGGTTTGTAATGAAGAAGCAGGGGCCTGGACTTAGACAATGGATGGCAAGGGGGTGCAGGAGCAGCAAGCTTGGGTGGGGGAAGCGCAATGTTAGGCCAGGCCCAGAGTCCAACCCCAAACACTGTGCATTCTGTTGAGCATCTTACTTAACATTACAAAAAAACTAGAAACCTTAGGTACACCCTCACCATGCAGTGCTAATTACCCAATATTACATCACTCATGACATATTCTATGACATCATTGCTAATATTACTGTAACATTTCAATAAAAATATTGATGAGAAAATTGTGCAAGGCGAGAGCGCGAGTTATAGTTACCATAGGGCATGAGTTATAGTTATTTAAAATAACTCTAACTAAACTATAGTAGCAGAATTTATGTGGTTTTGTGTGTGTAAAATCTGAATGCAACTATAAAGTCCCTGTAACCTTTGGTTACTCATATATAACAGCATGTATATTTATGTACACATATATAAATAACATACTGGCGGTCACCAGTAGGTAGTTATAGTCAGGACCAGGATTCTATGGAAAAGGTTTTTTTTTGACTTGCCTATATATTTGCCACCGTTTGACAAATCTTCAGGACATTTTCCAAAGGGGTGATCCGTTAAGTGGGGGCTCAGAAAAAATGGGTGGTGAAAAAAGTTGTGTTTCCCATGTTAATTCCCAATGGACCTTTAGACACGACTACAGGCCCAACCACCAAATATTGCGGAAAGCTAGCTTTCAGTACGCAGATTGTGTTTTTTCATATTTGGTGTATATCTGTCTAGTAGTTTTGTAGATATTAAAGGGAAAATAAATTTGAATATCTCTGGCTGTGAATAAATTGTGAATATTCATGAATTTTTGCGAATGCAGCCACAAATAGAAGCTCTGTAATTGGCTGGCCACAACCTGGCTAGAAAGTTGCAGCCGCCATTATACGTTATTGGAGAGGGTCCCCAGGGCTGAACATAGAAATGATAAGTGGCATAAGGGGTCAGGGTGGAGGTACCCTGGCCCCAAAGGGCAAGATATAGGGGTGTTTTAGGGTGAAATTGTAAGTTTAAAATGAGTTTTCTTCATCATGCGTGATAGCCTCTAATATCCTAGACTATCCTAGAATATTCAAGGATATTTGAGGATATGCAAAAACAATTCACAGACTCATTTGTACACTATCTCATTCACTCATACATGCACTGAGATTCATGAGCCCACTCACATACCCACTCAGACACTCATGCACCCACTGAGGCCCACTAACACACACATTTTCAGATCCACTCAGACACTCACACACCCACTCACAGATCCACTGACAGATGCAGACCCTGTGCCCAACCCCTCTGTGCATGGCCAAAGGCTGTGTGCAGCACAGAGTTGGGTGGTTATAACGGGTTGCCTGCAGGGCCTGGAAGCAGGCCTTCTCCTGCAGCCAACCAGCAGTGCACGATGGTGTTTGGATTAACGTATAGTAATTAGAATTACTTTACGTAAAAAAAAACATAGAAATTCACTGAAAAAAACAAAGGTTGCAGGGACATTATAAACATGTCCTGAATTTGCTTGTACAAAACCATAGAAATTCAGCAGGTATAGTTAGAGTTATTTCAAGTAACTACAACTCACACCCTATGTAAATATAACTCATGCTTTTGCCATGCACTGCTAATTACTCCACATATTACATCATTGATGATATCTTCTATTGCATTTTTGATATTATCACTGCAACATTTGCAATAAAGTTAATGATAAGAAAACTGTGCATGGCGAGGACGCAAGTTATAGTTACCTTAGGGCACAAGTTATAGTTACTTCAAATACCTCTAACTATAGCTGGAGAATTTCTATGGTTTTGTATGAGTAAATTCAGAACATAACTATAATGTAAATATATGTAAATATATATAAATATATATTCACCTAAATGAACAAGGGTTACAGGGACATTATAGTTAGGCTCACATTTTAAACATACCAAACTATGTGCTACCCCCCCTCCCCAGGCTGATCTCAGCCCCGGAGAATCAACCCTGAGGTTTGGCCTAGTTTTTTTGTGGGGGAGGGGGACCCTGCAGACCCGCTCCTTAGGCCAATATTACCACTGGGGTCCCCATCCCTGGGGCATGGCACACAGCCCCCCTCCCCAGGCCAATCTCGGCCCCAGGGACCCCATCCTCTGGTCCAATTTTTTATTTTCATTTTGTGGAGGGTGCCCTCCCCAGAGCTGATCTTGGCACAGTGAACCCCATTCCCTGGGCCCGGCCATGTGTCCTGGGTACCCCCATGAGACCCAGTCACAATGTTGGTGACTGTGGGGGGAAGACTGAATGCTCCCACAGTCCCTGCTGGATTTCCACCTCCTGCGGGGGCCATCATTGCTGTCACAGAGACTCTGTGAGATCAGTTGTTTCCTCTGTCTCCCTGCCTACATCTATGCAGGCAGGGGGACAGAGGAAACCTCTATTTGACAGCTCTCCCTCGCTGCAAGCAGAGTGTTTGCAGCCACAACAAACAGCTATGAAGTAGGCAACCGAGACATACCAGGAGCCAGCCTGGGGTTGGCAGTCCCCAGGGCCATCAGTGGCCCCATGAATGGGGTGGCACGGCCAACTGCAATTTGCATAGCCAAGGGGAGGTGTGGGGTCCCTGGGGCTTCAGAGTCCCAGAACTGACCCCCTTCATTCAAATTTTTTTTATAGCCCAGAGGAGGTGGTGGTCCTAGGGGCTGCGGGTGGGGGCCGCAGGGCCCTTGCTTAATAGTTGTGTAAAGCCCTGGGGAGGTCCTGTGAGGCTGCATGGGAGGCTGTGCAACCCATGAATTGTTTTTGATCAATGCCCCAGGGAGATGGTAGTACCCGGGGCAGCGGGGGCACACACCACCTGCTTATTAGTTGTGTAAAGCCCCAGGGAGGTGGTGGTCTCTGGGGTTGTGGTGGGGGCATGCTGCCCCGCGTGGTTTTTATTCAATGCCCTGGGGAGGTAGTGGTCCCCGGGGCAGCAGGGGTGCAGTGCATTTCCTAAATAATGTCAATAGTAGGCCCCGGGGAGGTGGTGGTCCCTGCATTTTTTTCTTCAGTGCCCTGGGGAGGTGGTGGTCCTGGGGCAGTGGGGGCCGACACAGCCCCCCACATATTAATTGTTAGCCCTGGGGTGGTGGCAATACCTGGGGCACCTGGGTTGGGCAAGGGCCCCAGCATATTGAAATATGGACCCCAGGACTTGGCCCACCTTGAGGCTTCTCAATAACGAAACGCGAGAGGCCACGTTTCATTTAAAAAACACCAGAGCTAAGGGGTCAGGGTGTCCGTACCCTGGCCCCTTTTGTTTTCTTTATTCTTTTTTTGTGGGACTCGGCTGAAGGCGAGTCCCAAAATGGCTGTTAACACTTCCTTGATGAAGTGTTGGCAGCCAATCAAATCTCAGCACGAGATCAGGACTGGTTGTGAACCCTTTGCGTCCCCATATATACAAATTTGGATTTCTTTTAATTTCTCTAAAACTACTGAACCATTTATGCCAAATAACAAAAAGGCTCCTTTCTCGACCAAGGGCTACCTTTCTGCCAAATTTTGTGTAACTCCGTCCAGTGGTTTTGGTGCTATTGCTCCTCAAAATCCACATGGAAAACCGAATGGGGAAAATGTGTTTTGGGACCCCCTGTTTTTTCTCTGCCTTGCTTGATAGATCATCATGAAACTTTCCAGACAGCAGTTGAGGAGAGAGTGAAAGTTTTTGGGAACATTTCGTGAAGATTCATCAAACGTTGCCAAAATTATTAGCAAAACAAGGTCCCGAATATAGTTACAGAGCGGTGACCGCCACTAGGTAATATATGTAGTCGCCACTAGGTAGTTATAGTTAGAACCTTGTTTCCATAGAAAAAGTGTTTTTTGACTTGTCTATGTCTTTGGCACCGTTTGATGAATCTTCACAAAATTTTAAGAAAAAAAAGTGTTACAGTGATTCTTGCTGTGCACAAAAGGTTTTGGGGTGATCCGTCAAGGATGGGTCGAAAAAAGGGGGGGGGGGGAAACATTCTATTTCCCATGTTAATTCCCTTAGGACCTTCAGACATATCAACAGCCCATACCACTGGATGGAATTACACCAAATTTGGAAGAAAGCTAGCTTTCGGTACGAAGATTATGCTTTCATTTATCTGTTCAGTAGTTTTTGAGAAATTTAGGGAAATTCAAATTTCTATATCTCTGGCTGCTTAGTAGTTGTAATGTATTTGCAAACAAAGACGAGCTCTTGCAGGGAAATCCACATCTCAGATTGGCTGCCAACACTTCAAACCAGGAAGCGTTGGAAGCCATCTTAGGACTCAGCTCCTGTGCTTGTTTTTTGGGCTAGGTCCCAGTTGCATTGCTAATTTTGTGGGGGGGCCTCCCGGTCCCCCCACAGGCCCAGGGACAACCACCTCCTCGAGGATTTCAATCTACTATATGCGGAGGAGCCTGCAGTTCCCCACACTCTAGGACCATCACCTCCCCAGGACTTTAATTTAAATATATACAGGGGCCCTCTGCCGCCTGCACACAGGGACCACCACCTCCCTGGACCTTGATTTACATATATGTGGTGGGCCTGCGCCCCCCATGCCCTGGGGACAACCACCTTCCCAGGGCTTCCATTTAATTACATGTGGGAGGGCCCAGGGCCCCCCCTCATCCAGGGACCACCACCTCCTCGGGTCTTTGATGTAAATATGTGCAAGGGGGCCTGTGGCTCCCTGTGCCCTGGGTACCACCACCCCTGGGGCAAAGCGTAAAAATAGTGAAAGGGGTCTGTTTTGGGCCTCCATCAACCCCAAGGACCACCACCTCCACTGGGCTATATTAACGTTGGAGGGAGGTCATGCGCCCCCCTTGTGGAGCCACTGATGGCCCTGAAAACTGCTACCCTCCAAGGGCCCCTCCTGCTATGTCATAGGGTGCAAACCCCTGGGGCATTGCAGTTTGCTGTGGCTTGGCTACAACTGCGTACGCGTACTGCGAACAGAGTTGAAAGGTTTGCTTCAGCAAGCAGGGAGCTGCTTGCTGAAGCAATGGCACCACCAGGGAAGCCTTAAGGTTGTCTACCTCGGTGCCAGATAGCCCTTGAAGGGCATTTTCTTAAAATGAAAAATAAAAATAAAAATGAAATAAATAGGGACCATGAGCGGAGCCCTAAAGGGCACCCTCCCTGTCCCAGATAGTCCATAAGGGCTAAATAAAAGAACTAATAAAAGGAAATAGCTCAGTGTGCATTGAGAGTTTGAGACCAGCTGGACTTGTTTCCCTCTTTTTTTTTAAAGTACAAATCTTTAAGGCTCATAGTGAAAGGTAATCTAACTCTTTTTAAATAACAAATACATTTTTTGTTTTAATTTGCCCAGAAATATCTCATACATCATATATCAAAGACTAAAAAACTATCTCCCTCTCACTCTCTCTTTCAAACTTTTACCCACTCACAGACCCACTGTGACACTTATGCACCCACTCACAGACCCACTCTGACCCTCACGCACCCAATCACAGACCCACTCAGACTCTCATGAACTCACTCACAGCCCAGTCAGACCCTCATGAACCCACTCACAGACCCACTCAGTCAGTTACGCACCCACTCACACACCCACTTAAACTGTCACACACCCATTCACAGACCCACTGACACCCTCATGCACCCACTCCCAGACCCACCCACATAGTGATGCACCCACTAAAACAATGATGTACACACTCTCACACTCAGACACTCTGACAGCCACTCTCAGCCCCAGATACACCCTCTCATACCTATTCTCACACCCAAAGAGGCTGCAGCAAACTTCCACCGTGGACGGCCAAAAGAGCTGTGCACAGAATAGGATTGGGTGCCTAGGGGGGCTGGCTGCAGGGACTGGTTGCAGGCCAGCCCATCGCCGACGCACGGCCTTTGGCAGTGGTTGGAACAGCATATAGTAATGAAGATTACCATAGGGGATTGGCCTGATATCTCTAAGTGCACATCTTTTTCGTTTCACTAATAAGGGGGCTGGTCCCCCCCCACATGTCTGCATCAGCAGTTTAGTGTGCCGCAATTTCTTGACCAAGTGTGTGGACATTAGATAATTGGTGCACCCGATACTGGATACATTTGGAGAGCTCCATAAGGTATGAAGTGAAAATGGGATGCTTATCCTTTGGGTGCGCATTGTGCACATAGCAGTCTAGTATGATGGAACTCTAATTACCCCATTACGTCTGCACCAGCAGTTTAGTTCACCGCAAGCAATTTCTTGAACAACTGTGTAGACATATATAAATATACATATAGACATATGTATATTTATATATATATATCTACATATATATATCTGTCTCCGCTATCAGTGCAGGTAACAAATGAAGGACTGATTCCGTTCATTAATTCCAATGCAAAGTAGACAACAAAGTCAATGCCGCACTTCAATCTTCAGCTATAGAGGCAATTTAATTAGCTTAGAGCAAACACCAATATGTTTCGACTCATGCAGGTCTTGATCACAGTTAATGAGTACTTCTTCCATTACCCTGTTTATAGTCTGTAGTCCATTCCGTCCATTAGGAGGCATTCTTAGACAGGTAGTACAAAATAAAATCCACATAAACAAACAGACATTTTTACAAGACATTTTTGGTCCTTATGTATTAAACTGTTTCCTTTATATATTCACCCATATGTGACAACACTTAAATTTGTGTAACTGCAATGTGATCACTGACACTACCACCATCTCAATTATACATCCTATCCTCCCACTAAGGGACCCTACTGTGTTTGCTCCTAGAGGTCCAGGAGTGCCAAACATTTAAACATTTTGGAGCAGATTTAAGAAAAGTGGTGCTGCATCTAGTGCAGTGCCACTTTCCTTGCGCCCCTTAGCACCCCCGATCGCCACCATGTGTGTGTCATATTTAAAATACGGCACACCATGGCGCAGGGTAGGGGGCAATAGTGTCGTTTTTTTAATGCTACTCCTGCAGAGTACATAGGGGCCCATTATGAATAATGGAAGCCCCCTTTTAACACCTGCTCTGAGCAGTCGTTAAAAGTGCTGAAATGGGGAATGCCAACCTTGCATACACTATGCCTGGCACAATGTAGCACAAAGGGTTACAAAGTGGCGCAATGCATGCATTGTGGCACTTTGTAAATAAGGCACTGGGAAAATACCACTTTAGCGCCGCCTTAGCATTAAAAAAATTACACTATGGCACCGCTAAGGTGGAGCTTAAATCTGCCCCTTTAGAGCTACACGGAGAGTAAGTGAAATGTAAAAAATGCTGCTGGATACTTATCCTGTGTCCTGAAAAGGAACAAAAACAATAATATAAGGGGGCAGGTAGGGATACTCTGACCTCTAGACTCCATAGGGGAGACCTAGAGAAACCCACATGGAGCCAAAGAGAAAAAAAATAATTGCCCAAAAATGCTGCAAGACTCCTATGGAATTGAAAAAAACAAAAACAAAACAGCGGCTGGGCCGCATTTGTTTACTATAAGGCCCAAGGAGCTCATCCCCAAGGCTGAATTCATGAAGGGGAGGGTGGCTACATGGCCCCTCTCCCCAATCCTCTAAGGCCCTCACTTGGCAGGAACATCTTCAAAACTCCCACCAAGCAGAGGCCAACACCAGGGCCCATATTTATACTTTTTTTGCGCCACATTTGCGTAATTTTTTCATGCAAAAGCGGCACAAACTTCCAAATACAATTACATTTTGTATGTTTGCGCAGCTTTTGCGTCAAACAATGGAGCAAATGCAGTAAAAAAACTAATATAAATATGGGTCCAAGTCTGCTCCCAGCTGGAGGAAGCTTAATAAATGATCCTGCCCGATGGGTGTGGACTTTTGATCTGGCTCAATGACATCAATTATGTCATTTGAGAGGTCATCAGTCATTTCATAAATTATGTCATTGAACACAGCATGAGTGATGTAATATGTGAGGTCATAAGCAGTGCATGGGGGTAAGTTATAGTTAGTGCTGTGGTGAATTTCTGTGTTTTTTTAAGGTAAAAATGTTAATGTTGTCTTTGATAAATTCTCTTAACTATAACATTACTTTAACCTTTGTTTTTTTCAGTGAAAAACAAAATCCACCTATAGCTCTATATATACACTCATATATACACATTTGGATTTCATTTAATTTCTCCTAAACTATTGAACATCTTCACACCAAATAACCAAAAGCACAATCTGCTTACCAAAAGCTAGCTTTCTGGCAAATTTGGTGTAATTCCGTCCAGTGGTTCAGGTAGTAGTCGTGTTCAAAGGTCCTATGGAGGTTAACATGGGAAACACAACATTTTAACCCCCCTTTGACTCTGCCCCACTTGACGGATCAACCCGAAACGTTTCGTGCACAACAAGAATCACCGGCATACTTTCTTTGAAAAATGTATCAAATGATGCCAAAGATATAAGTACGTCAAAAAATGCTTTTTCTATGGAAACATGGTCCTAACTACAACTACCCACTGCTGACCGTCAGCATATATAATATATATATATACATATAATATATATTTTATATATATGTGTGTGTATATATACATATTCACACACACACATATATATACATATATATATATATATATAATTGGCTTAAAAAACTAAAGGTTGCATGGATGTTATTGTTAGGCTCACATTTTAAATGTACCAAACTGTAGAAATTCACCTGTTATAGTTAGAGTTATCTAAAGTAGCTATAACTCGTGCCCTAAGGTAACCATAACTTGCACCCCGAGTCCCAGCAAAACAAATTACAAAAAATAAAAAGGGACAGGGTAGGGACACCTGATCCCTTAGCTCTGGTGCAGGGGCCATGGCAAAAGAGCACCTTAAGCAAAAAATTGCTGCGTATTTGCAAAAAAAAAAAAAAGTGTGGTCTCCTGCGCTTCTTTTTCTACAGCTTCCGGGTGGGCTAGATCCTGGGGGCCTGTCAAAAATAAAAGAGGGGGGCACACGGGGGCCCACTTCCTGGACTTATTTCTGCCCCGGGGGCTGCCACCTTCCTGTGGCTTAAATCAAATAGTAGCGGGGGGCCACTCAGCCCCCGCACCCCAAGGACCTTCACCTCTCCGGGGCAAAATATTTTAATTATGGTGGGGGTCATGTGGACTGCCACTACCCTGGAGTAATTACCCCCCATCCCCGACAGCCCAAGGGATGCCACCTCCCTGGGGCTGAAGTAAAGTATGATAGGGAGTCCGTTGCAGACCCCCGGCCCTGGGGACCACCACCTCCCCATGGCTAACTTAAATGTTGGGCCCCTCCCTGGAGCCAATAATGGCCCTCGGGGCCACCACCCTCTAGGGCCAGCTCCTGCTATGTCCTGGAGTGCCCACCCTGGGACATAGCTGTTTGGTCTGACTTGGGGGGATGTTTAAGAGTTTAACATTTTCCGCTCTTGCCCGCTGGAAGCAGAGGTTTCCTCTGTTCTCCTGCCTGCAGAGATGTGAACAGAGAAACAGAGGAAACAATTGCTTTTGCAGACAGGGAGCGACATTTTTAGCAGCTCCCTGTCTGCAAAAGCAATGGTGTCTTCCGCAGGAGGCGGCAGGTTGCTGGGACTGGGGGGAGGCTTTGAGGCTCCCCGAGGTCCCATTGCACTCTGGATGCCCTAGGGTGGGACCCAGCAGAGACAGTCAGGCCCCAGGGGATGGGGTCCCTAAGGCTAAGATCGGCCTGGGGAATGGGGCCTCATGGTCCCTTTTTCACATTGAATAGAGTTGGGCCCGAGGCACGGGGTTCCTGGGCCAAAATCGTGTCTGTGCAGCCTCCTTGTCCCATATATTAGTGGAGGGCCCCAGGGAATGGGGTTCCCAGGGCCACAGTCGGCCAGGGGAGGGGGGCTGCATGGCCCCCATCTTGCACACTGCCCATTTACCCAACGAGGTAACACTTACTAACTAACCAGTAGAAAGTACTCCAGTTTAATAGACATTTTGTGCAAAACTGTGGACTCTTGTTGGATAAACAAGCAGGTGAGCTTCCGTTCTGGTTATGATGTTCATTTCACAGAAATTAAACCTCAACAGGAAGGACTTATAAATATAAACGTAGCAGGTGCTCGAGTTGAAACACCACTTCTCGAAAGGACAAATGATTCTAACTACCCGCCTTGGTGAAGGCAAAACAAGTGTGTTTACTACGCGATATTGATCCATATTGAAAAACAATCTAAAATCCTTTATGGCATTGAATACATTTTTCATCTATTCAAGCGCAGACACTTTCAAACCCACTGTCACACCCACATAGACCATCTCACACCCAGACATTCTCACACCCACTCTCACACCCAGAGACACCCTCTCACACTGTCTGTGGCCAAATCCCACTGCACAAGGCCAAAGGCCATGCACAGCATAGGGCTGGGTGGTTAGGAGTTTGGGTGGTTATTGGGGGGTTGACCATAGGGCCTGGCCCTGCGGCCACTCCCAATGCAGTGGTTGTATTAACGTATAGTAATGAAAATTGCGTTACGTTAAAAAACACAATCGAAATTCACTGAAGAAACAAAAGGTTACAGAGATGTAATAGTTAGGAAATAGAATTTAAAAAAACAAAGGTTACATGGACTTTATAGTTAGGTTCGGAATTTACTTGCACAATACCAGAGAAATTCAGCAGTTCTAGTTAGAAATTCAGAAGTTCAGTTAGTTATAGTAACTATAAATTGCACCTTCCCCATGCACTGCTAATTATCCCAGATATTATAGCACTCATGACAACTTTTATAACATCAATAAAATTATCAATAAAACATTAGCGTAAAATTATTAAAGAAAAAACTGTGCATGGTGAGGGCGCAAGTTATATTTACTTTAGGCTACAAATTATAGGTACATGAAATAACTATAACTACTATAACTGATGAATTTCTCTATTTGTGTGCGATTAAATTCACAACCTAACTCTAACGCCCCTCTAACCTTTGTTTCTTTAAGTAATGGGTGACCGGGCCGAAATTGGCCTAGGGAGGTAGACTCCAGTTTTAAAAAATGTATTTGGCCCCAGGGAAGTGGCGGTTCCAAGGGCCTGGGGGCTGTCTTTGTGGTCCCCCATGAAATTTCTTTAAATAGCTCAGGGAAGGTGGTGACCCCAGGGGTTCATGTGGCCCCCACATAGTTTTAAAATGTAGCCCTGGGGAGGGGGTATGTTCACTGGGTTCTGGGGCGGTCTGTGTGACCCCCCCCATATATATTTTTAACTGTTGTACCAGAGAGGTGGTGGTTCCGGGGGGGGGGTTCTGCGTGGCCCCTAAGATTTTTTAATACAGTGCCCCAGGAAGGTGGTGGTCCCCGGGGCCTAGGGGCACTGGTGTGTCCCACCCATATTTGTTTTTAATGTTGTCCCAGTGAGATGATGGTCCCCATGACCAGGGAGGGTCCATGCGGCCCACTAAGTTTTATAATATGCAGCCCCAGGGACGTGGTGGGCTCTGTGGCCTGGAGGGGCTTGTGCGGCCACCCTAAATATATATATTTAATGTTGCCCCCTTTAAGCTCCAAACTCCTTCAGTCGTACGTGGGTGGGGTTTGGGGCTTAAAGGTGGTTGACCACAGGGCCTGGCCGAAGGCCGTGCATGGGGCAGGGTTGGAATGGTCATAGTAGCCTGGCCCTGCTGCCAACCCCCACCACGCACGGCCACAGGCAATGCATGGAGGCAGTTGAATTAACGTATAGTAATTAAAATTACTTTATTGTAAAAAAAAACATAGCAATTCACTGACGCTACAGGGACGTTATAGTTAGGAAATAGAATTGAAAATAACCCATTGAAATTCACTTAAAAAAATAAAGGTTATAGGGCGGTGCTTAATTTGAGCCGGTGGTTGCCGGTGGAGTGACACTTATTTTTGGGGGCCGGCTCTTATTTTTCTGCAGTAGGCAATTACTACGGGCAAAAGACTCATATGGGAAAGACCGAGCAAAGAAAGATGGAAAATTGTCACAAGGGGAGAAGCAGAAAGCTACAAGAGTGAGCTGAAGGGACCAGGGTGGCTGTAAATGAATTAAAGAGGCCCAAGATGATGTTAGGTTATGCTGCCTTGGTATTCTATGTTCATACATTTAAATGCAGCAGCCATGAGTTTCAGAGGAGAGCTTTGGGCACCAGCAATTTTGTTATTTACAAATTAAGCACTGTTACATGGACATTTTAGTTATGCTCACATTTTAAAAATATAAGCTGAGTCCCAAAATGGCTTCCAACACTTCTTGTTTGAAATGTTGGCAGCCAATCAGACCTCAGCAAGAGCCCTCCCTGGATCAGAAGCCCTAGATATACAAATTTATTTTCCCTTTAATATCTTGTAAAATACTGAGCAGATTTTTACCAAATAACAAAAAAGTGTGATGTATTGACCAACATCTACTTTTTTGCCAAATTTGTTGTAATTCCATCCAGGGGTTCAGGCTGGAGGCGTGTCTAAAGAGTCTATAGGAATAAACATGGGAAGTGCACTTTTTTTTACCCCATCATTTTCTCGGCACCCGCTTGATGGATCATCTCGAATCATCCAACACACAACATGATAGAGAAGGCACTTTTTTGGGAACATTTCGTGAAGATTCATCAAACTGTGCCAAGGATATATGCAAGTCAAAAAATGCTTTTTCTATGGAAACAAGGTCCTAACGATAACTACCTACTGCTGATATAAAGAGTATCTTCAATTATTGCATTTTTAGTCTGTGCTCACTGTACCGCATTATATTGTTGCAGCATTTTCATTCTTTGCAGGAATAAATGCTCTTTGAGGTCAATGTATCTTTGGACTCTGCATTGGATGTGGTAGGGTAGAACCTTATAACCAAATTTTAATAACAACCAATTTTCACAGTAGGATCAATGTGGCCATATAAGGAAAACACAAGTCAGGAAATAAAATTAAGGGATTTATTACAAACTTAAGCTCAGAGTCATGTAGACAATAGGCATGACAAAGTTATAAAGATACAGAATTACCAAGGGTGGACCAAAGCGATGCACTAAGTTCAGGTGAACTAACATTAGGGGAAAACGTCATTAAGATAACTTGATGTACAGAGAATAAATGTTGCTCAGTTTTAACCAGCATTAAGGCAGTTCAAATCATCAAGGCTCAATTTGGCTGGGAACAGGATAGACTGACAGTGTAGCCAAATAGGGGAAACCGTGAGGGGTGGAACAGATGTGGGCAAAGGAAAAAAAGAACAAAAAGGACATAAAGAATTTGGAAAAAGATAATCTAGGGCAAGAAGTTTCTAACTAAGGTGGCAAAAGTAGGTAAAAAGGAAAAGCATCAGAATTTCAAAAGCTGGGTCAAGAGTGTTCTGGAAGGGTTTGGAAGACAATCTCTAAATCTCAACTGGCCATTTCAAAGGGGCAATGGCAGAGAGAAAGATACCTCTCCAAGGGGCTTAGCATGTAGGATTATTCATCGGTAAGGGTTCTGACAGGCATCTACCAGGATTTCTCTCTCTCTCTCTCTCTCTATCTCCAGTGAATCTGCCCAAAGTCCAGCTAGGCATCAACATATCATACCGAATTTGATTTTTTAGGGCAACAGTTGATTTGACGTTGAGGGAGCATCATCCAATAGAAATCAATCACATGACTCCAACTTGAAACAACTCCATATTTTCCGAAGTCTGTCACATGTAATTGGAACACATGTTTAAATTTCTAGTCCACAGTCCAGGATATTCCATATCCAAGGTCATCTTCTTACAAATCTCAATGTGTAAAACAATAGATGTCTGTTACCAAACTAGTCTTCTCATGCAAACAAAGTCTGAAAGAAAAGTTCACATTAGCAAGATGACAACACATATTCTTCATAGTCCGAAATTCAGGGCTTAGCAGGCCTCACTTAGGTTCATGAAATTGTGTTAAACAGCACATTAATACATTCAAATAAAACACGTTTTAATATGCAAACTATAAAATATGCAATAATAAGTCTTCATTAGCATTCATATTACACCAACTTTGAACAAAATGAAACTGTTAATACGTTTCAATCAGTTGAACGCGGAACCACATTTCAATTTTTGTACACATATTAAAAACACTAATCATTAGAAATGCAATATTGTTTCAATACAGACTATTACTTTAGACTCTAGATTATACCATAATGCTAGGTTAATCCTTCAAATATTTGATTAAATTTCAATGCCACCTGTATCTTTAACATTAGTCTAGACAAATGCACATTTGAAAATGATTTCTCAATGCATCACTCTACAAACAAACTATTAATACTTTGATTAACAAAATGCATGAACTGTTGTGACATGAGGGACAGCACTAAGGTTTCTGCTACATCAGTCCCTCCTCTGATGGTGAACCAAGCCATCCCAAAATACTCCAACTTCTCATTTTCAAGCGACTGCTCAAAATTAAAAAGGCTTATTCAAGCAAGGTCTTTAAAGTCTTCTAGCTGCTAGATGTTACTATCATATATGCTCCTTCTAGTCTCCATTTCAATCTCCTCTTTTTGCTGCTTACTCTTGTCTCTTCTTTCCTTTAGCTTCTTGTTTAATGTATAAAGACCTACTGCAACCAGGGCGCACAAAGCCATAATCAGTAAGGGTCTCAAAATGGTTCCAACAATTCCTCTCCCTAGATTTCCAAACCACTTTCATTTGCTAAAAAAAACACTAACTATTGCTTCCCATGCAACTGTTGCTATTAACTCTTTCAGTTCCTGTTTCATGTCAGTCATGTATGCAATGTATTTTCGTTCCTCCTTACTGTTGTCAGGTGTATAAGTGCAACACTGTAGAGCATGGAACATCTTGCAAACTCCGCCTTCCTTTGCGAGAATGCCTAAAGCAAGGCAATTTTGCAAAACCATTGCTCTTATGGCAACCAATTTTGTGTTCAATATTATTATGGCACTTGAAGTGCCTGCAGATAGCTTATCTACTATTGTTGACAACTTTCTTACCTTGAGTTCATTAAAAAAATAACAAATGTTGGATTTATGGCACCAATTATATCTCCTGCAATCTCTGAAGCACTAACTCCTCTATTAGCGCGGGTGTTTGATTTCTCATCCCAGACCTGATCATTGAAATGGTCCACATAATAAATCTTTTGGGAACTACTCCCAGGAACCACTTACCATACCAGCCTTTTGACAGCTTGTAATAGGCATTCTTTCCACGTATGAAGTAAACACCTGGTATGTCCATTCAACTTAAAAGCCAAGATACTCTTAAACAGAAATACATGCCTACATTCACTAGTTCCTACAAAATGTATGCCAATCTTTGATCTGGGTCCATATACGCATAACTTTCCTACATGTTGTCAATCTAAAGCCAGAAATCCTTGAGTTCTAGCTACTGCATGTGCTTCATCATTTCCTCAATTTTGTAAAACTATTCCCTTTCCTATTTTAGTCTTCATAGCTCTTCTTCTCTCATCAACTTGGCCAATGATCTCTTTTATTGCAAGGGTAAGAATGCAGGTCAGAATGTTCTTGTGGGCATCAACAGTACCAAATGTCAATGTAGGCTCAATGAAACTTCCCACTGTGTCAATGTTTTTCGTGTTGGCAATGTTGCTCAAAAGTTTAATGATGAGAACAATCAAAAAAACTTAAGGCCTGATTTAGGTTTTAGGAGAGGGAATACTCTATCGCAAGCGAGACAGATATCCTGCCCGCTGTATTATGATCCCCATAAGATATAATGGGATCACAATGCAGAGGACAGGATATCCATTACGTTTTGATGGAGTATTTCCCTCTGCCAAGACCTAAATCAGGCCCTAAATCATAATTAGAATAAAATTATTGATAATACTTCTGCTGATACAACAGTGTTAGTAACAGGCTACGGAAATTCCAGAGGTTAGGGGTAAACTATGGCAGTGTGTGTATGTAGCAATCTCTGTCTTCCATGGTATCTACATACTCATATACCAACTTTTAATATACATTTGCAGATAAATCACCTTTTGAACCAACAGTGTGTAAGTGTTTCTCATCATTGTACAGGGGATTCTGATCTGCTATGGGATTTGCTAAATTCGGGGCACTTGTGGATGTAACTTTGTCTTAATCACTTGCTGTGACCAGACTCAAACCAATGAGCAATAATATAATCACTGCCAGTAAAAATATACATATGCATTTACAGTTGCTACTTCTTTTTCCATTCGACTCTATGAATTCTCTAATTTCAGACCAAAAGTTCAAATTCAAAAATCAAAAATCAAAAAATCAAAAATGTGAAGCGGCTTTAATGTATCACTGTCTCTTTTTTTATTCGTGAGCAAAGCAAGAATCAAAAATAGTCTCTTTAGAGGGCAAATAATTCACTAAAAGTTCTTTGACCTTCTAGAACGTTCATCAAGAGTTTTCTCCACCTGCAAATGTTCAAGAGCTTGTACTAAAAGTTCAAATATCTCTAATAAAGGCACATCTCATGATCACTAATAATCACTTCCAAAGCGTAATTTCTTTTTTCATCAAGTGACAATGAGATTTCAAAGTTCAGCTCCACTGCACTTTCAAGCTCAAGAATATTGAACTGGATTCGCGTTGTTAAAGCAAAAAGTTGCAAACTCCTTCTCCCCGTCATTTCATGCAAAATATGTCCATTCAGGTGCTGAGTATTTTCAGATTGGTACTCACTTTCTCTTTGATGTTGTGTTTACTTGACCCTCAGTATCACTGTAACTTTGACTTTACACTTCATTCCAATCAGCAATTGTCAGAGGCACTTGGTCAGCTGGCACTGAGTGTTCTTTAGTCCAAATGTCATTTGGTGCAGCTCTTTTAGCTACAACAAGTGGTCCTTCGTCAGCATCCAAGCTTGCATGAGTTAACTGATTCTGTCTCAACCCTTCTGTACCATCCACTGTTGTTGACTCGCTTAGACCCCCCCTTGGACTGTACTTGTAGTGTAGTAGCCACTTGTCTAGTCCCAGTTTGACCCAGACAGGGAATACACAAGAAGGAGGAGTCACAGAATGGTTTAGGTAAAAATAATGGCCACTTTCTAAAAGTGGCATTTTCAAACTGACAATTTAAAAAACAAATTTACCAGAAGATGTTTTTTTAAATTGTGAGTTCAGAGACACCAAACACCATATGTCATCTGCTCCCAAAGGCGAACTGCGCGTAAAAGACATTTAAAGGCAGCTCCCATGTTAACCTATGAGAGAGATAGGCCTTGCAATAGTGAAAACCAAATTTGGCAGTATTTCACTGTTAGGACATGTAAACACAACAGTGCATGTCCCACCTTTAACATACACTGCACCCGTGTTTTTTAGATATAGCTAGACCTACTTCTTGCACGGGTATTCATGACCTCAATGTCAGCCATATTAAGTGGCAGTCACCTGGTATCCCATCTCACCCGGTATCTTAATTCTAGAGGCCATCTATGGGTGTGCAGTATGTTATCAACCATCACTATGGTCCCTGTGCCTATTAGTAACAGTAATTCACCTTGCTCTACATCAAAAAAGGGCCCAATGTTACTAGATAGCAAAAGTAATTGGTCTGGGCAGTCTGTGGTTAATAAAAAATCCATCTTTACTTTTCCATTCCACAGTCAGGTATTCCCACATTTTTGGATGTATTGAGACCTTCTTCTCGCACAGGTATATTCCCATCTATGGCAGTCAGATTGGGTGTGTAATGTAAAGCTAATCATCTGCACATTTCTAGGTAGGTGATCCACCCCTACAGAACACGTCTCAAGAAGGATTTAGATTAAGGCATTCCAATAAAGCATTCCCAAATATAACAGCCATCTTGTACAGTGTGTTATCGACCACCACTATGGTCCCAATGCCAAACAGCAACTCGAACCTGAACCAATGCTCGAGATAAAAACAGGCCCCCATGTCATTGGGTATTAAAGTAATGGGTCTGGGGAGATTGTGTTTGGTAATTAATGTCACCCACAGTATATCATGTGTGGGCACCAACCCGCCACATTACTCCCACTCGCGGATCAATAGGAGACAAATGAAACCACATAAGATCATGAAACATTAAGTGTGTTGATAGAGGAGAACATCCATTGAGCCGCAGGGGCTTAGCTCCAGATTGGAATGACTAGTGTTGTAGTGCAGAAACATGGAGGAACAGGGATGTCCTTTGGGGATGAGGCAGTAGTATCTATCCTGTCTGGTCCTTCCCTTTTAAGGGACACTGCAATCACTCAGGTTTTGACTCAGACAGAAGAGACCTTAGTAGATTTGAAAAAAAAACAGGTGAAAACTATCCTACAGGGTGCGATCCTTACAGAATATCTGAGGGCGAATGCAGCACCTAGAGGTCTATTGGTCACCAACAACCCTTTAATTTTTTTAGAGGATCCACAATTTAGGTGAGGTTGGGCTTTAATTGCTTGGAAATGTACTAGAGATTGGCTTATTTTGATTATTTATGGCCAAGAAAATATCTGATGCATTATTGATTCAGATTCAGACTAGTGAAGAAACATTTAAAGCACAAATCACTATGTTCAAGAAGAAACTTGAAGAGGCTAACAAAGAAGTTGCAGAGTATAAAGAATTCCTGATTGAATCTAAGATTAATAAGTTACAGAAAGATTTAAAGAGGTTCTCCAGGGAGAAAGTATATCCCTACATCACAGATGAATATGTAAAACAGAAGGAAGTTGAGAATAAAAATGGACAAAAAGGAGGAAGAGAGGAAGATCCCTTGAGCTCAGGGAGCGATAGCAATGATTAGGAGTTCAGACCTCGTTGGAGTGGGAGAGATAAGAATCTCCAGGGAGACAACACACAAACACATCGATATATCCCCCCACCACAATTCCCCCCCCCCACCAAACATGGGTCAGAGCTATGGTTGGCCGCCAATATACCCACACATGCAACCATTGCAACCTTATCAATTCCAACAGAAAAGGCTTCCTTTTTTGGGGAGAGGAAGGACACGAGGGAGGATGAGAAAAAGAAATGAACAACTTGTCCAATGTGAAGACCTGAACCAATGGATAACCAGGAGCATGTCCCAGGAGTTCCTCCCAGGGACGAGCAAGGAATGAATCTAAAAATGAATTTATCAGATGTGACCCTCAAGGCTCCCCAAGAGTCAGTTCTGTAAAGAGGTTTGGGATTTATCCCCACTAATAGATTGGATGCCTTTAAAATAAGACAGGAAATGGCAGAATGTTTTAGGAGAATACGTTTGAGGGTGTATTTTGACAACAAGGAGAAGACATCTCCAACCCAGGGCGACACAAATTTCTGGCCTAAATCCACATTTACACCATCACTGGCCCAATTTCCATACGAGATAGCGGCTTTTGAACAGGCAGTGATCCACAATGTTGAAGCTTTGAGGGACAGACCAGAATATCACTTCATGAGTCTGTTGAGATTAGAGGAAGAGGTTACACAGGAATTGAACCAAAACACAGACATTGTCATATAACCGGCAGATAAAGGAGGGCTATTGTTATTCAAAATAGGGAGGTATATGTTGTTGTCAGATCACTGCAACTATAAAATTGGAGCAAAAAATCCCACCAGGGAGATCCAGGTAGTAATCTGGTGTCTGGTGGAGGAAGCGGTGAACCATGGGTGGATAACGGATAAAGAAGGAATGTTTCTATGTTAGGAAAAAACAGTGACCCCCTATTTTTACACCCCTGCAAAAGTGCATAAACCAACTAGTCCATCACCAAGTCGCCTAATTGTGTCAGGGATAGACTCAGTGTTGGAGCCCCTGTCACAATCTTGTGACTTTTTTATGAGACCATTTTTTTTATGAGACACAAGGGATGTCCTGAACCTTATTAAAGACATGGAGTTCGATCCTGAAATGAATTTCCTTGTGGGTTTGGATACTGAATATACAAATGTCCCACAGAAGGAAACACTAATGTGGTCATTACAACATTGGTGGTAAAAGCCACTTACCGCCGTGCAGAAGACCGCCAAAACACCGCCGCGGAATTCTGCCACAGCTTTTATGACCCACATTTCGGAATCCGCCAAAATTCAGACACCCACACAAGTCCGCCACACCAAAGGTCAGTGATAAACTGGCGAAAACAAATCCTCCACCGTCACGCCAACAGAAATACACCCACACTATCACGACACACAAAACCATGTGGCGGTCTTTCAACCGCTGTATTCCATTGGCGGTACACACCGCCGCGCTCAAAATACACACACTTTTACAAAACACCACCACATTGGACAATTCCAAATACACATACCTGATACACATACACACACCACTCCCACACACCCATTACAATATAAATCACCCACCCACATCACCCACAAACCCCCACGACCAGAATCACTGAGAGAAGGCCAGAGAGAGACACCACCATCAACAAACTCGCATCCACAGGCACACAACACCATCACCCACACAACTTCCACGCACCTCACACAACACACCACTACATATCACCACACTTATCACCACACACTCCACCCCACACATCACCTACACCACCCCATGGCAAGTCAAAGACACCCCAGGTTCTCAGAGGAGGAGCTCAGGGTCATGGTGGAGGAAATCGTCCGGGTAGAGCCCCAGCTATTCGGATCACAGGTGCAGCACACCTCCATTGCAAGGAAAATGGAGCTATGGCGAAGAATAGTGGACAGGGTCAACGCAGTGGGACAGCACCCAAGAAATCGGGAGGACATCAGGAAGAGGTGGAACGACCTACGGGGGAAGGTGTGTTCCGTGGTCTCAAGACACCACCAGGCGGTTCAGCGGACTGGCGGTGAATCCCTACCTCCTCCCCCACAACTAACAACGTGGGAGGAGCAGGACTTGGCGATTCTGCATCCTGAGGGCCTCGCAAGAGTAGCTGGAGGAATGGACTTTGGTAAGTCAAATCTCAATTATTACACCCCCCACCCTACCTGCATGCTATCACATACACCCACCCTCACCCCCAGCACCCCAACTCCTCACATATGTCCCAACATCACAAACCACCCATCCCAACACCAATCCCTGCATGCAACAGCAAAGCATGGACACCCATCACACAAGGTCCCACACAGGAATGCAAGCACTGGGGTACACGGTCACCCACCCATTGCACACCATTACACACACAGATGTACTAACCATCCATTTATACCCCTACAGGACCCCTCCCCAACGTCACCGGACAGGAGGGTCCACACATGTCCACACCACCAACAGAAGAGGCCCACAGTGATGACAGCAGCTCTGTCCAACTGGATCTAGATGACCAGCCCAGCCCATAGGGGACCTCAGGACAGTCGGTTCCCATCACACAGGCACAGGCCACTACAGACCTTCCACCCTCTGGAAACACCAGCATAGCACCCACCCAGCGGGCCCATACCTCCGTCCCCAGGACACATCAATCAGCTGTGTGTCCACCACTACAGGGAACCCAGGATAACCCACCACCCCACCAACAACAGGGACCTTGAGGCAGTGGTAGTGGGCACACGGTCCAGGGGACGGAGGCCCAGGAACACAGGGGAACTGGGAGGACTGCTGTGCGACAGGGGGCGGACAGGCCAAGGGAACCCACTCTCCACGAGGCCCTCTCCTCCATCATGGGAGCCTACCACCATTCCCAGGAGACGATGGCAACGGTACTGGCCAAGTTTCAGGAGACCCAGCGCCTGCAGGAGGAACAGTATATGGGCTTCAGGGAGGAACTCAGAACCATCAGCTCCGCCCTGGGAACCATTGTAGGGGTGCTGAAGGAACTTGTGAACACCAGGAGGGACACTGTGGCACTACAAGGGGCCCCTGACACTAGCATGGACGATGAACTGCCCACCACCTCCGCCGGCGCTAGTGGACAGGACGCCCCGCCACAGGACCACCACACCAGCACCCCCCCCTTGCAGAGGGAGAACCACCCCGCAAACGGTCCCTGAGATACAGGATAAAGACAGAGCACGATGCCAAGACCCCCGCCAAGAAATGAGACCACCCTGATTGTCACCCTACTGTCCCACTTTGTCACCCTGTCCATACTTTAACTGCCCCAGCTCCACTTCCTATGACCATATGGGCAATGCACCTGTGAGACTAATAGACTGGACTCTGCCATGGACATTCCTCCGCCATCACCCCTCACCATTTCACTACCTCCTCCAATATTGAGCACTTAAATAAACACACCTAAAGCACAAAACGATCTGGAGTCTGTCTGTGATTTCGCCCATGGGCCTCATTGTAGCATTCCTCTGCCCTTGTCCTGGGATTCCTCACTGGGGTCAGTAGCCATGACAGGTTCGGGTAACCAGAGTCACCTGCAAATGGTAAGGGACAACTGTCAGACACACATTAACCTGGAGGGATATCCCCAGATCCAGACAACCATGCCCAATGACTTGCTTCCAGGTGCTCACCTAATAGCCACACACGGTGCCTCTGGAGTTGACCCATCACATAAGGGATGCTGCTATTCCGCAGCATGTAGGCGTCATGCACTGAGCCAGGAAAGATGGCATTCACATGGGAGATGTACTGGTCGGCCAAACATACCATCTGTACATTCATCGAATGATAACTCTTCCGGTTTTTGTACACCTGTTCACTCCTGTGGGGGGGGGACCAAAGCCACATGGGTCCCATCAATGGCACCTATGATGTTGGGGATATGTCCTAGGGCATAGAAGTCACCTTTCACTGTAAGCAAATTCTCCACCTGAGGGAAAACGATGTAGCTCTGCATGTGTTTCAGAAGGGCAGACAACACTCTGGACAATACGTTGGAAAACATAGGCTGGGACATCCCTGATGCCATGGCCACAGTTGTTTGAAATGAGCCACTTGCAAGGAAATGGAGCACTGACAGCACCTGCACTTGAGGGGGGATTCCTGCGGGATGGCGGATTGCTGACATCAGGTCTAGCTCCAACTGGATACACAGTTCCTGGATTGTGGCACGGTCAAGCCTGTATGTGATAATCAAATGTCGTTCCTCCATTGTCGACAGGTCCACCAACGGTCGGTACACCGGAGGATGCCGCCATCTCCTCACATGTCCCAGCGGACGGTGCCTATGAAGGACAACAGCGAGCACAGAGTCAAACAACTCAGAGGTACCTACCCACAGTTTACACAGAACACCATTCATACACAAAAGGTGGCCTGTACATGTGTTGAGTCTAGGCCTAGGTCTGTGTGACGCAGTTGGAAATTAAGCCATGTGGGCCCCTGAAATGGTGGCTGCCTGACCTCTAAAGTGAGACAATGGGATGTGAGGTAACTGCGCTGGCGTTGTACACCGTCGCAGTAGGCGGTCGAAGACCGCGACCCTATGGGTCCCAGGAGCCAATGACGATGTGCGCCGGTGGTGACAGTACGCACCGCCGTGGACGTGACTGCCATTTTCTATCTGTTCAATCACTCGATACCTGATCTTCGACAGGAGAGGACCTACACTGCAACTGCTGCTGTGACCTCAGTCTGGAAGAGACAATGGCTTGAGTGTCTGGGGAAAGGGCCCCTGCCTTCACATCGGAGGAGTTGGAGAAACTCGTTGATGGGGTCCTCCCCCAGTACAAGCTACTCTACGGTCCTCCAGACAAACAGGTAAGTACACAAGGAGCATGTTGTGTGGACTATGCCTGTGTGGAGAGGGCTGGATGTAAGAAGGAAGGGGTCAGAGTGCTGCGTGCATGAAAGACGGTGAATGCATGTGCCACATGGCAAGGGTAGGGATGGGGGCCAATCAGTTTGACAGTGCAGTTGGTAATAACTTCTCTTTTTCCCCTGTACATTTCATGTAGGTCAGCGCCCACCAGAAGAAAGATATTTGTCGTGCCATCGCCAAGGACGTCCGGACCCTGGGGGTCTACCACAGACGGAGCACCCACCGCTGTAAAAGATATTAGGACATTCGCCGCTGGAGCAAGAAGACGGCGGAGGCTCAGCTGGGGATGGCCTCCCAACGTGGGAGGGGTGGCGTCGCACCACGACCCCCCTGATGTTCATTATCCTGGTGGTGGCCTACCTGGAGTTGGAT
Organism: Pleurodeles waltl; assembly: GCF_031143425.1. Lineage (NCBI taxonomy): Eukaryota > Metazoa > Chordata > Amphibia > Caudata > Salamandridae > Pleurodeles > Pleurodeles waltl. The sequence goes on from NC_090442.1 coordinate 298,355,879, forward strand.
GGGCACTTGAGGGCATCACAGCAGACACAAGGGGGTGAGTACACTGTCATTCAGCTGACTTTGCGCGCATTACGAGGTGTTTGGGTGGGGGATGTGGGCTGTGGGTTTCCCTAGGCCAGGACGAGTTCCGTAGGCAAGGCCCCTCCGTAAGGCAGGCCATGTGGCACCACACCCCACCTCTGTAGAGTGCCAAGTACAGCTATTCATGCCCCTGTGTCATCTGTGTGTGCAGATGTCGTCCATAGCCTTGTAGGCCATTTCCCAGGAATTTAACAGTGGAGCCCAAGAGCGCGGCGTAGCGCAGGGGGCTTCTGTGTCTGTCGTGTCCGCCAACGGTAGCGGTAATGCATGCACTCAACATGTCTTTCTTCTGTCTTCCCCCCCTTTTGTTGGTCTCCCTGTTCTTGTGTGCATTAGCATCATCAGGCGGAGGAGCAGTGGCACCGGAGCACGAAGGAGCTGCATCCCACATGGCCCTGGAGGGCGACACTACGGAGTCAGAATTCACCAGTGGAATGGAGGGCGAGGGGAGCTCCACGGCGGGGACAGGAGCTTAGACTAGCGACACGGACTCGTCCTCTGATTGGAGCTCCCTTGTGGTGGCGGCAACATCTGTGCCCCCTGCATCTACAGGTACAGCCGCCACCCCCCCTACCAGCACCGCCCTCCCAGCAGCCCCTCAGCCTATGCCCCGTGCCCGCTCACCCAGGAGGGTGTGCATCACCTTCGCCCCAGGCACCTCAGGCCCTGCCCCAGTCACCCCTGCTGCCCTCATTGAGGAGGCCATTGACCTCCTCAGGTCCCTCACTGTTGGGCAGTCTACCATTTTGAATGCCATCCAGGGTGTAGAGAGGCAGTTGCAACAAACAAATGCATTCCTGGAGGGCATTCATTCTGGTCAGGTGGCCCTTCACCGAGCTTTTCAGACTCTGGCCTCAGCACTGATGGTAGCCATTGTCCCCGTCTCTAGCCTCCCCCCTCCAACTTCCTCCACCCCGACCCAATCCCCTGTACCTCTGCCTATCCCAAGCACACCTACAGACCAGCCTGCACACACGTCAACACACAAGGGAAGCTCTGGCAAACATAAGCACCACACATCCCACAGGCACTCACGCAGGCATCACACATATGCAGACACACCAACTGCCTCCACTGTGTCCCCATCCTCCTCGCCTCCCTCCTCCCTCCCAGTCTCGTCTACACTCACACCGGCATGCACTACATCTACAGCCACTATGTCCCTCTCCAGCACACCCACCACCACACCCCGCTCACGTGCAGTCACCACCCCCACTACCATTCACACGTCCCCTGTGTCCTCTCCCAGTGTGTCTGTGATGCCCCCTCCCAAGATACACAAGCGCAGGCACACACCCACCCAACAGCCATCCACCTCACGACAGCCTCCAGCGCATGCACCTTCACCCAACGTCACCAAACGTACACCTCCTACAGCCACCACCTCTTCCTCCACTCCCAAACCCCATCCAGCTACCCGTCCCAGTGTGTCCAAAAAACTTTTCCTGTCCACCCTTGACCTCTTTCCCACACCTCCCCCACCTCGTCCATCTCATAGGTCCCGAAGTAGCACCTCAGCCACAACATCTCCGGGACCAGTGGTGCCTGTAGTCACCAGAATGTGGATTGCACCGGCCACCAGGACAGCCAGTGTAGCACGGAGCCACAGCACAGACAGTCCCCCACCTGTGAAGCATCAGAAGTTAACCAGTGCCCGGCGGGAGAGGGGGAAGACTCCAGCCACCAAAGCTGCTCCCAGGGGTCCCGTTGGGAGTGTGGAGTCAGCTGTGACACCTTCCAAGGTGGGGAAGGGCCACAAGAAACCCGGCAAGTCTGGGAAGAGCAGCACGGCGGAGAAGACCGCCATCATCCCCGCTGCCCAGGAGGCCACCGCCAGCCCCATCCCAGCTGCCCAGGAGGCCACTGCCAGCCCAGCTGCCCAGGAGGTCACCGCCAGCCCAACTGCCCAAGAGGCCACCGCCAGCACCAGCCCAGCTGGGCCATGAAGGACCGCCAGCAAAAGGCCCGTTGGGCCATGAAGGACCGCCAGCAAAAGGCCAGTTGGGCCATGAAGGACTGCCAGCAGCTGAGACCCGTTGGGCCATGAAGGACCGCCAGCAGCTGAGACCCTGCAATGTAGACCACCATCTGAAGCACCGCTGAACAGGGCACCACCATCTGAAGCACCGCTGAACAGGGCACCACCATCTGAAGCACCGCTGAACAGGGCACCGCCATTTGAAGCACCGCTGAACAGTGCACCGCCATCTGAAGCACCGCTAGCCCATGAGCGGCAGGGGCACTGACGCAACTGGGTCCGTCACGGGGTGAACGATGCACTCTGGGCACCAGTCCCCCTCCAGAACCAGTGGAGAGATCCATCCACTACCTCTGTCCTTAACAGGATGAAGCACCCTGTGCACTATGCCCCCTCCAGAACTAGTGGAGACTGTCATCCACTTGTGAGACTGGGGCTTTGCACTCCCCAGGATTGAACAGTGGGCAACCCACCCACTGTAGAGACTTGAGAGACTGTGGCTTTGTACTCCCCAGGATTGAACAGTGGGCAAACCACCCACTGTAGAGACTTGTGAGACTGTGGCTTTGCACTCCCCAGGATTGAACATGGGCATTTGGCCCCCTTGTGGATTTGGCGTCGTGCACCCAACCGGCTGAGGTGCCCCCCCTTTCCCTCCTCCTGAGGTGCCTGTTTTCTTGCTCTCTGATGCCCCTGCAGTGTTCTCTCCGTCATGGTCGGGGATCTCGTGTGGGCCTCGCCCATACCGTGTGGTCCCAGTGTTCCACGGACTTTCTTTGTGCAGTACCTGGACCACTATGCCTGGTATTTATTTTGTACATTGTGTATATATATATATTTCTGCCTACTTGTTTTTAATATATTCCGATGGTTACACTAATTTTCTTTGGTCTTTGCATTCTTCCCGAGGGGGATTTGGGGGGTGTAACTGTAATGATTCATGATGTATTAGTTTGTGTATTGTAGTGGGTGAGGGTGGGGGTGGGGGTGTTGCGTGCTGCGTGTGTGTGTGTGTCTGATTTTTCCTTCCCCCCTCCCCTGTGTCGTGGGTGCAGTGCTCACCGTGGTCTTCACCGCCGGCATTCGTGCTCCTGGTAGAGGAGCAGGAAGACTATCGCAGGGAGAATTTGGAGTTCCGGTTCCATGGTGTCCTCGTTCCTCGTGGAGTGTGTAGAGGTGAGCGTTTTCCCTTCGAAATTCCAGTTTCCGCCGTGTTTTTATCTGCGGTGAATCCGCCCCGGAAAAGGTGGCGGATTGGCCTGTCATAATAGTGTGGGCGGTACATTGTCTCCCGCCTGTCTGTTGGCGGTGACCGCCGCGCTGTTTGTTTGTACCGCCGTGGCGGTCGGAGTGTTAAAGTGGCTGTCTTTGTTGGCGGTTTCCGCCACGGTCGTAATTGCAAATTTCTTACCGCCGGCCTGTTGGCGGTCTTACCGACGCTTTAACACCGCCCACCAGGGTTGTAATGAGGGCCTAAGTGTGATTGAGGATATTCTATACCAAAATGAGTGGCCACATAACACACCAAAATCCTTTATCCTTTGTCCTTGACCTAGAATGCCTAGCTCTAACAATTGTTTTTTTTAATATACTGGGACAATCTCCCTACAGACCCATGGCACGTCAATGAGCAGTACCTTTGCGTTAAGTCTGGCCTGTTGATATGTGGCGGAATTGGAACACAAGTTAATTTTTAATCAGGAACAGTTTTGGAAAAATTCCATCAGACTGTGGTATTGATTTATAGATGATGTCCTCCTGATATGGAGAGAGGTCCTACAATCCCTTGATCAATTCTTAAAATGGCTTAATGAATGGAATCCACTCTTGGTTTTCAATGCCACATTCACAAGGGAGTCCTTACCCTTCTTGGACCTGGACATTAGACCAGAGAAAGGGGAAACTGTCCACTAGGGTCTACCATAAACCTACAGAGAGAAATAGTTCACTCATGTTTAACAGTTTCCATCCCACATCTTTAAGAGAGAATTTACCCTATCGACAGTTACTCCGAATTCGGAGAAATTGTTCCATATTGATGGATTTTAAACAGGAATCCATGGCCCTTGAACAACAATTGATAGAATGAGACTACCCATTGATGATTGTTCAAGGGGCACAAAAGAAAGCAAGGAACTGTGACAGGGAAGTACTGGTAGAAGAGAGAAGGAAACCTTAGTGGATCGACCTAGCCGTGTGACGACCTTCAATACAGCTTTCAACGAAGTGAAAGGTATCATCAATAGGAATTGGAGAATCTTGAACTCGGGTGGCCTTCAATTGGAAAAAACAATGTTTTCTTTCAAAAAGAGTGTGAGTATTTGGGATATGCTGATACATACAAGACCCCAACAATCGGTAACTAGGATAGAACCCATTATGTGGAATTTACCACCAGTTAGAAGTTACACAGCATGTGGATCCTGCAGCGTCTGCCCTCTAACGAAGAACACCAAGATGGTTGATGTGGGTTTCGCATCCTCTTGGATACAGACAAAACATACGAATTGTAACTCTGAAAATGTAATCTATCTGATTAAGTGCCCATGCAATCTTCTCTACATTGGAATAACCACACGAAAGGTTAAAACCCGTATTATGGGACATCAAAATAATATCAGGAGTAAGAGAACAATAACAAAAATGACAACCCACTGTAGGGAAGTGCAACTGTCGTCGTTTTTCTGCCTAGTGTTGATACCAACTTTGATTGAAAGTGGGCTAGGACCCAGCTAGCCAGGCCCCAGCCCTAGTGTTCTTGCCCTAAAACAGTACCTTTGTTTCCACAATAGGCACAACCCTGGCACACAGTTAAGTCCCTTGTAAAAGGTTCCCATGGTACCAAGGGCCTTGTGGCCAGGGAAGGTCTCCTAGGGCTGTAGCATGTATTATGCCACCCTAGGGGACCCCTCATCAAATACATACACACTGCCTTGCAGCTGGTGTGTTCTGGTGAGCAGACAAAGACAAAGTCAACATGGTACCCCTCTCAGGGTGCCATCCCCACAAATCACTGCCTGTGGCATAGGTAAACCACCCCTCTAGCAGGCCTTACAGCCCTAAGGCAGGGTGCACTGTACCACAGGTGAGGGCATAGCTGCATGTCAGTGTGGGATGCATTGAAAAATGTACACAGAGGGCATCTTAGAGATGCCCCCTGTATGTTAGCCAAAGGGCTAGTGTAGGACTGACCGGTCTGTGCCAGCCTGCCACTTTCAGACAAGTTTATGACCACATGGGGTGAGTGCCTTTGTGCACTCTGTGGTCCGAAACTAAGCCTGTCCTGGGTGGAGATGCTACACACTTCCCCCTACAGGAACTGTAACACCTGGTGGAGAGCCTTAAAGGCTCAAGCCTCTGGTTACACTGCCCCAGGGCACTCCAACTAGTGGAGATGTCCGCCCCCGGACAAAGCCCCACTTTTGGCAGCAAGTCCTGCGGGAAAAATAGGGGAAATAGGGAGAAGTGACCACCCCAGCCAGGACCACCCCTAAGGTGTCCAGAGCTGTGGTGACCCCCTCCCTGCAGAATCCTCCATCTTGGTTTGGAGGACAGGGACCAATAGGAGAGAGGGTGCACAGGGAGGGTGTAGCCACTCTCAGGGACAGTAGCCATTGGCTACTGCCCTCTGACCCCTAAAATGCCCCTAAATCTAGGATTTAAGGGCCTCCCTGAACCCAGCTCATCATATTCCTGGTGACCTACAAGAAGAAGGACTGCTAAGCTGAAATCCCCAGCATAGAAGAAGGAAGACAACAACTGCTTTTGCCACAGCCCTACTACTCTGTCTCCTGCTTCAAAGAACCTGCAAAAGACCAGCGACTCATCCAGCAGGACCAGCGACCTCTGCCAGCTCCAGAGGACTTCCTGCACCCAAAAGGACCAAGAACTCCCGAGGACAGTGGCTCTGTCTAAGAAAATCTACAACCAAGGACTCCCACCTGAATCCGACGCCCGAGTCTTGACCCCTGTGCACTACACGCCCACAGCCCATGTCCAGGTGGTCCATCCAGCAAGAAAGGGGCCCCACCCTGTGTTGACCTCTCCACCCCTCCATGACGACACCTGCAGATGGAATCCCGAGGACCCCAATGCAACGAAGCTCCAGACAAAGATATCTGATGCCGAAGAACGTACTGCACCCGCAGCCCTAGGCCTTGGAGAAATAGACCCCCGGTGCCCCAACATCCAGCAGGTGGCCCTCCTCCCTGTCCAACCGGTGGTGTGCTCAAAACACTCCCCTGGACCTCGCCTGCAGTCTCTGATTGACCCCCGGGATCCCCTCATAGACCAGCATTGAAAACCCTACGTTCTGTTTGCACCCTGCTCCCGGCTACCCCTGTGCCCCTGAGGGTGTGTGTTTGGTGCTTATTTGTGGCCCCTTCAGTGCTCTTCTAATCCCCCCTGGTCTGCCCTCCGAGCTGCAGATATTTACCAGCACGCAGGCTTCATTCTGAGTACCCCCTGTCTCTATAGGAGCCCACATTACATTTGCTCAACTTTGACCTCCGCACCCGGTCGGCCCCTTGTTGCTGGTGGTGGGTGTTTAAGGTTAAATTGAACCCCCAACTGGTGGACTTCCTAAAACCCTGAGACTGAAACTGTAAGTGTTGTACTTACCTGTAAAACGACCTAACATTTCTTCCCCTCAGGAACTGTTTCTGAAAATTGTACTGTTTCCATTTTTAAAACAGATTATTGCCAATAATTAAAAAATTGTATTACTTACCTATTTCAAACAAAGTCCTGTTGATACCTCTGTGGGATACAAAACTTTTAAAGAACTTACCTGCAACTTGAATCTTGTGGTTCTAAAAGTAAAATGAGAAAATATATTTTTTGCTCTATAAAAACAATTGGTCTGGAGTTAAGTCATTGAGTTTGTGCTTCTTCTGTCTGTGTGTATACAACAAATGGTTTGCACTACCCTCTGATAAGCCTAATTGCGCAACCACACTACCACAAAGAGAGCATTAGTATTATCTACTTCAGCCTCTGTTTAGCCTCTGGGGAACCCCTGGACTCGGTACACGCTATGGTCCTCTTTATGACCCTGGCGGTCGGCGGTAATATAGTGGAAAGTACTGCCAACAGGCTGGCGGTACTTTCCACCATATTATGACATTGGAGGTTTGGCTGAAGCCAAACTGCCAATGTACCACACCAACCGCCTACCGCCATGGGTTTCCGTGGATTCCTTGCCGCCACGAAAACCATGGTGGTAGTCACTATCAGTGACAGGGAATCCCTTCCCTGTCACTGATAGAGGTCTTCCCCGCCCCCACCCTCCTCTCCTGAGGCTCCCACTCCCCTTCCTCTCCAAACCCACCCCTACATTCACACCCACTTCACACACACACACACAAACACGCATACACACACCCATTCCCACATGCATCCACGCATGCATACATCCATTCACACACACATCCGCACACACTTTCATACATACACGCAGGCACACATTCACAGAACACACACACCTCCATACATGCACACACACTCAACACGAAACACACACCTGCATACACTCGGGCACAAATATTCAAAACACACACACACACACAACACCCCCCACCCCCTCCACGGTCGGAGCACCCACTTACCTGTGCTCAAGGGGGTCCTCCGGCAGGAGACGGGACGGGGCGCTGCTACCACCAGCAGGTTCCGCCAGCAGAACCCCACCAGTCCGTATTATGGGTTACGCACCATCTTACCGCCATCCACCGGCATGGCCACAGCCGGATTTCCGCCATTCTTCTGGCAGAAATCCAGCTGTGGTTATGATATGGCGGACGGCTGGTAGCCCCAGCAACAGTCTTTTGGTGACCATCGCTGCGGCGGTAGGCAGTTTTTACCACAAATATCATAATGAGGGCCTATATATCACTTTGATATAGTATATACAGAGCCAGATTCCTACACCCACTTTATAGAACTGAGTCATGATGCAGGGGACTTTATTAGGACAGTTTCCGATAGACCCACCATTCCTCCATATACAGTGCACATGAAAATGTTTCTATTTAGACGTGAACAACAATGGATTTACTGCATTCGGAGTCATGAACAGGGATTGAATGACAATAAACCCTGGCACCAATTGAATTGCTAGTGGTACCTGCCAGATTAGTTGGGGTCAGGAGATTTGGTTCATGATCTCATGTGGTTTCATTTGTCTCCTAGTGATCGCCGAGTGGTGGTGATGTGGCGGGTTGACGCCCACCCATGATATACTATGGGTGACATTAATTACCAAACACAATCTCCCCAGAACCATTACTTTCAAACCCGATGACATGGGGGCCTGTTTTTATCTCGAGCATTGGAAGTCACGGTTGGTATTTGGCATAGGGACTTTAGTGATGGTCAATAACACACTGTACAAGATGGCCGTTATATTTGGGAATGTCTTTATTGGAATGCCTCAGTCTAAATTCTTTTTTAGACGTGTTATGTAGGGGTGGATCACCTACCTAGAAATGTGCAGATGATTAGCTTTACATTACACACCTAATATGACTGCCATAGATGGGACTATACCCCTGAGAGAAGAAGGTCTAGATACATCCAAGAACGGGGGATTACCTGACCACATAAGGGAAAAGTAAAGATGGATTATTTATTAACCACTACTGCCCAGACCAATTACTTTTGCTACCGGATAACACAGGCCCCTTTTCGATGTAGAGGAAGGTGAATTACTGTTACTAATAGGCACAGGGACCATAGTGATGGTTGAGAACAAACTGCTCACCCATAGATGGCCGCTGGAATTAAGAAACCGGGTAAGATGGGATACCGGGTGACTGCCACCTAATATGGCTGCCATTGAGGTCATGTATACCCGTGAGTAAAGTAGGTCTAGACATATCCAAAAAACGTGGGATTACTTAACCACATAAGAGGGAGAACTAATGATGGAACATTATTCATGAACTATTGTCTCCCCACATCTATTCATTAGATGTGGGTGACATGGAGGGACCCTGTTCGATGTCCAGCTATTTCAACCATTGTTACAAATTGGCGCAGGGACCACAATGTGGAACATTAACATACTGCACACCCAAGATGGCCGCTACCATTGGGAGTATCATTAACTTATTGCACACCCAATATGACCGCCATAAATGCGTATGCACTTGTGCGAGAAGATGGTCTAGTTTTCTTCCGGAAACGCGGGATCACCTGACCGCGTGAGCGGAACTAAAGACGGAACCAGGAGCGGCTCAGTTACCTTCATGGAGTCACGTGTGGAAAAGATGCAGCGCTGGTCCCTTGACGAGGTGAGCAGGGAAGGGGCCTGCTGCTAGACACAGGCTGAGAGAGATATGGTAGGATAAACGAGGAGGTGGAAGGGCTGAGACTTCTGTACCTCTTTATATTGATTTTTGTTCACATTTAATGTGTGACTATAGGGAGGTGCTCCCACCAAACTCCAGGTTGGGAGTTAAATAATAAAACACTTGGTAAGTGAAAATAGTCATACAATTGCAAGCCTTACTGCCTTGGTCACTGCTTAGGGTGATGCCGTGTTCCACAAGGATGTTTTATTATTTATTATTGAGTTTGCACTAATTCCCAACTTGAGAATAGGTATTGTATGTTGTTTTGGGTACTACTATGGGGTGAAGGGTATATAGGTGCAAGTAAGGGGACAGAAAAACGAGGGAGTATGTAGCGATATGCCGATGACAGGAGTCTTTGTGTATTTTTACATGTCTGTCTTTCTTTTGCCTTGTAGGTAATCCTGAGTGTGGACAATTGAACCCAAGCTCATCTGTTGATCAAAATTTGGTTGACAACAGGTAGTGACCTCAGTTTCAAGGAGATCTAAGGTCGTGATGAAGGCTGAGCGACCCAGATGGGCGATGGAAAATGCCAAAACATGTTGACCCTAGAACAGAGGTTTGGACGTCAAGGAGTGATTTTATCCCAATATCACCACCAATTTTCCAATCCTTTTTAATCCTATCTGGTGAATCCTAGAATAAAGATTAGTAATGGATTCACAAGAGATAGTTTTAGTAATCTTGAATGGTGTTCTGAATGTTTGATCCCCATTTGTCTTTTTTATTCTCCTTCCCTTTTGCTCCATTCCTGATTTTGATGAGCGTGGGAATGTGTTAGCATAGCCATATGATGAAGCATGCCACGATTAGTAGATGAGGGCAGTTTTTCTAATAAACATGCTGTGTCTTTAGTTGGTGGAGCCCACTCTGTAGGGGTAGGGTCTCTACTTTGATTTCTTGTCCTATGTGTGTTGCTGGTCTAATGATTGTGAGGTTGGACAAGGACATTTTCCTCTCACCCCTTTATCAAGTGTGTTGATAGTGTCTAATGTTCCCAATATCATTTCATTTAATTCCAATTTCAATCATAGCAAATTCACTGATCTACATCTCTCTGGTGCAGTTTGTTGCACCTGTTGCAACTTCAGGACTCAAATTATTTAACCAATCAGTCAGCTGCTGTGCAGTGAAACCTTGCAAGCTTATGTTATTCTGTGATACCATTTCTTTTAATGGTCCTACCTTCTTCTGAGTCAGGGGGTTAAAATTGGACATGTTCTCTGGTGTGTTAAAGTGTACTCCTCCTTGTGGAGTACTGCAATTTACATTTGGGATCTGATCAGGAATGGCACAAAAAAAGGTGGGATTCCCTGAGGAAACATCGCATCAGGGGTCATGTCTGACTTGCCATCAGGCTTGGATCTGCAATTCGTGCAGGGGTTAACGGTCTCACATGAGATCCTGCTCCCTCCTTTTCCGAATTGTTAGAATATACAGATTTTGGCATATGAATTGGTGATATCCGAGCGGATGTAACTGGTGTATCTGAAATTGTCAGGACATTTCTTGAGTGTGCATTGCTTCCACACCTACCTGGTGCAAACAAAGGAACAACAGGACCTACCATCACTGGAACTGTTAATGCATCTGGGCCCATATGATTAGTTTGATTCTGAGGAATTGTCATTCCTACACTCTGCCCTGTTAAGACAGTACTTAAACTTTGTCCTGTTTTACTTGGGGTAACATTCGGGATTGACTGACCTGGACTAAACATCTTCATAGGTTGATTTAAAATAGAATTTTGCACCGGGGGATTCACATAAGGTGACTGCACCATCTAGTTCACATTAGAATATGGTACTTGGTACAGGCTGAACTGCATTGAAACTCTGAACTGGTTGATTCACTTCTGGAATTTGTGTCACTGAACCTGCAGGTGTACCTGGTACTATCTGATTTGGGGTCTGTGCAACTTGAGCAGTTGGCGAATTTGGGGTTACATTCTGAGTGTTGCTTCACTTTGTGCCCCTACCTCAACTGAGTGGTACGGAGGCAGATGATTCCTCAGGATCTGATTTAGAAACTCATCACCTGAATCACTCTCATTTGAAGCTGTCTTTCTATCATTGGTATCAGTTGCCTGTTCACCCTTTCCTGTCCTTTTCCTAGTCTTGGGTTTAGTGCTTTCACCATCTTCATTCAAAATAGCTAGATACATTCTCACTCCCTCAATTATGTCTGCTCTCCAAATTTTCTGTTCTGCATGCCATCTAGCTTCTGCAAGTGTCTTTATTGAATTCTGCATTCTGTTCTCATGTATGTCTGTCATTTTCCTTCGTGCTATGAGTTCCCAGACACTAAGGGCTTCAAATTGGCGAGTCTTGGAGGCAGTTTCATCTCATACTGTATTCGCCTCAGATTGTCTAGAATTCTCAAATTAAAAGTTCCATTAGAAGGAAATGCTAAGGCGCCTTCTTTCTCAGTAGTCTTGCACCATTTTTCAAGCCACAAATAGGCATGAAATCCTTTAACAGATGATACATAATGAGCTGGTATTCCTTTGGATGGGGTCTCTATACCTTCTCTAACTGAAATAAACACGTCTTCTCCTAACGCACTCTTTAGAGCTTTAAAGAATTCCTTTTTTATTCAATTTCAGTTGGTCACATTAACGTTCGATCGAATCAGAAAGTAACTTCAATCCCACAATCCTTTTCTCTCAATGTCTTCAACTAATAGCAACACAGCACTGTCCACCAATACCAGTGCAGCTTCACACCAACTGACCTACACAATGATGTCGTACTCACTTCTTCCAGCACTACAGTCTCTTCACAATTGTCTCTCACAACACTTCAAAGCTGTACAGATATACACTTTCCAGCTGTAGCTTTCAGAATTACACATCAAGTGAAACTTGACCAGCTATTCTCGCTCTGGTTGATACAGATCCCCTATGTGCACTCAGGATTTACTTAATAATAACTAAAACCCACATTCACTCAAGGAAAACTATTGGCACTGTCAACAAGAACTCATGGGACAGTACCTCACTGCAGACAATAAATTAATCAAGTGTCTTCTACACTTGTGCGTTATGCCAGGACCTTAGGCCACAAAGGACCTGTCGACAACAACAACAACCACAGAATTTTTTTGCAACAAGCGTGACATTCTAAAGAGTAGAACGTCTCCTCAATATACTTAATAACTCACTTTACTGTAATCTTCAGCCCAAAAGCAATGCAAGCTCAAAACCCAATGATACTCACACATCCATCTCTCATATGCACGAAGCTGGAGCCTCATCAGCCCTCGGAACGGACCATGGGACAGAATTTGAGGTCAGAAAATTTTAGGCTGGACAATCTCATAGGACCCATCCTACTGCCCTAACACTATACTTGATATGGTAGAACCACATAACCAAATTTCAACACCAAACAATTTAGACAGTATGACCAATGCGGCCATGCAAGGAAAACTCCAGCCAGGAAATAAAATTAAGGGATTAATTACAAACTTAACCTCAGAGTGAGGTAGACAATTTGCAAGAAAAAGTTATAGAGATACAGAATAACCAAGGTTTGACCAAGACAATGAAATACGTTCAGGCGGACTAACATTAGAATAACTAGGCATTCAACAAAGACTATGCAAAACATCAATAAGATAATGATGTACCGAGAATAAAGGTTGTGACAGTTCAAATCATCAAAATTTAATTTGGCTGGGCACAGGGAAATACTACAGTTTAGCTAACCAGGGGGAAAATGTGTGTGGGGCGGAACACATATGGTCAAAGGACACAAAAAACACAAAAGACAAAACAAACTTGGAAAAAAGTAGTATAGGACAACAAGTGCTAACTAAGGTGGGCAAAGTAGGTAAAAAGAGAGAGCATCAGCATGTCAGAAGATGGATCAAGAGTCTTCTGTACATTTTTGGGAGACAATCTCTAAATCTAAACAAGCCATTTCAAAGGGGCAATGTGGCAGAGAGGAAGTTACCTCTCCAAGGGGCTCAGCAGCAGGCTTCTTGTTCTGCAAGGGTTGTGCAAGGCATCTATCAGGATTCTTCTCTCTATCTGTAGGGAATCTGACCAAAGTCCAGCAGGGCATCAAAATATCAAAGTTCAAATGGCAATCTGATTAATTAGGACAACAATTAACTTGACATTGAAGAGGCATCATCCATAAGAAAACAATCACACAACTCTAACATGAAAAAACTCCATATTTTCCCAAGTCTGTCATGAAAACAGCGTCCATCAATGAAGCTCTGCACAAGATTGAAACAAATGTTTAAATTGCTAGTCCACAGTCCAGGATGTTCCACATCCAAGGTCATATTCTTGCAACTCTCTATGTGTAAAACAATAGTCGTCCATTACCAAACTAATCTTCTCATTAAAACAAAGTTTGAAAGAAAAGTTCACATTAGCAAGATGACAACATTTTCTACACAATCACAAAACACAGGGCCTAGCAGGCCTCATTTAGGGGGTCATTCTAACCCTGGCGGTCGGTGATAAAGCGGCGGCCAAAAAATGGAATTCTGACCCTGGCGGGAACCGCCAACACAGCCCGCCACATTAACACTCCGACCGCCACGGCGGGACAGACAAACAGCGCAGCGGTCACCGCCAACAGGCAGGCGGCAGACAATGTACCGCCCACCCTATCACAACTCACCAATCCGCCACCTTTTCCGGGGCGGGAGCCCCGCCGATAAAAACACGGCGGAAACAGACTACGAACGGGAAAACGCTCACCTATACACACTCCACGAGGAAGGAGGACAGCATGGAGCCCGAATTACACATCCTACCGGCTATTGTCTACCTGCTCATCTACCAGGAGTACGAACGCCGGCGCAGACGACAACGGTGAGTACTGAACCACGACACAGGGGAGGGGGGAGGAGGAAAGGTTACGTGCACACACATACGCGATACACCCACCCCCCCAACCCACCCCCCCAATACCTACACACCAATGCAGAGCAACAAGTCAGAGTGACACCTCCCAAACCCCCCGGAAGAATGCAAAGACATAATTCAAATGAAGTTTAAAATTTATGTATAAAATAGGTTCATTGAAGTCATGGTAAATATGCCATAAGAAATATACAAAAGAAATAATGAACATAGTGCAAAGTATAAACATAGTCAATAAGTTCTGCACAGTCCGTTCAATATCCAGAGTCCGTGGGCCAATGTGTACAAACACATGGGCAAAGCCCACACAGGAGACCGGATACCATTGGAGAGAACACTGCAGGGGCATCAGATGATAAAACAACAGGCACCTCAGGGGGAAGGGAAAGGGGGGCACCTCAGCCACATGAGTCCACGATGCCAGATCCACGAGGGGCCTCCATGCCCACTGTACCATCCTGGGGAGTGCAAAGCCACAGTCTCACAAGTCTCTACAGTGGGTGGGTTGCCCACTGCATTATCCTGGGGAGTGCAAAGCCACAGTCTCACAAGTCTCTACAGTGGGTGGGTTGCCCACTGCATTATCCTGGGGAGTGCAAAGCCACAGTCTCACAAGTCTCTACAGTGGGAGGGTTGCCCACTGCATTATCCTGGGGAGTGCAAAGCCACAGTCTCACAAGTCTCTACAGTGGGTGGGTTGCCCACTGCATTATCCTGGGGAGTGCAAAGCCACAGTCTCACAAGTCTCTACAGTGGGAGGGTTGCCCACTGCATTATCCTGGGGAGTGCAAATCCACAGTCTCACAAGTCTCTACAGTGAGAGGGTTGCCCACTGTTCCATCCTGGGGAGTGCAAAGCCACAGTCTCACAAGTCTCTACAGTGGAAGGGTTGCCCACTGACCCATCCTGGGGAGAGCAAAGCCACAGTCCATCAGATGGATAACCGACTCCACTGGTATTGGAGGAGGCATGGTGCCCAGAGTGCATCGTGAACACCTGCTCGACACAGAACCGGCACTGTCAATGGACCAGCGGTGCTTGAGACGGCGGTGCCCAGCGGAGCGGTGCCTGAGATGAAGGGCCCAGCGGAGCGGTGCTTGAGATGAAGGGCCCAGCGGAGCGGTGCTTGAGATGAAGGGCCCAGCGGAGCGGTGCTTGACAGGAAGGGCCCAGCGGAGCGGTGCTTGACAGGAAGGGCCCAGCGGAGCGGTGCTTGAGATGAAGGGTCCAGCGGAGCGGTGCTTGACAGGAAGGGCCCAGCGGAGTGGTGCTTGAGACGGCTGGGCCCAGCGGAGCGGTGCTTGACAGGAAGGGCCCAGCGGAGCGGTGCTTGACAGGAAGGGCCCAGCGGAGCGGTGCTAGAGATGAAGGGCCCAGCGGAGCGGTGCTTGAGATGAAGGGCCCAGCGGAGCGGTGCTTGAGACGGCGGTGCCCAGCGGAGCGGTGCTTGAGATGAAGGGCCCAGCGGAGCGGTGCTTGACAGGAAGGGCCCAGCGGAGCGGTGCTTGAGATGAAGGGCCCAGCGGAGCGGTGCTTGACAGGTAGGGCCCAGCGGAGCGGTGCTTGAGACGGCGGGGCCCAGCGGAGCGTGCTTGACAAGAAGGGCCCAGCGGAGCGGTGCTTGAGATGAAAGGCCCAGCGGAGCGGTGCTTGAGACGGCGGTGCCCAGCGGAGCGGTGCTTGAGATGAAGGGCCCAGCGGAGCGGTGCTTGACAGGAAGGGCCCAGCAGAGCGGTGCTTGAGATGAAGGGCCCAGCGGAGCGGTGCTTGAGATGAAGGGCCCAGCGGAGCGGTGCTTGACAGGAAGGGCCCAGCGGAGCGGTGCTTGACAGGAAGGGCCCAGCGGAGCGGTGCTTGAGACGGCGGGGCCCAGCGGAGCGGTGCTTGACAGGAAGGGCCCAGCGGAGCGGTGCTTGAGATGAAGGGCCCAGCGGAGCGGTGCTTGACAGGAAGGGCCCAGCGGAGCGGTGCTTGACAGGAAGGGCCCAGCGGAGCGGTGCTTGACAGGAAGGGCCCAGCGGAGCGGTGCTTGAGACGGCGGGGCCCAGCGGAGCGGTGCTTGACAGGAAGGGCCCAGCGGAGCGGTGCTTGAGATGAAGGGCCCAGCGGAGCGGTGCTTGAGATGAAGGGCCCAGCGGAGCGGTGCTTGAGATGAAGGGCCCAGCGGAGCGGTGCTTGACAGGAAGGGCCCAGCGGAGCGGTGCTTGACTAGAAGGGCCCAGCGGAGCGGTGCTTGAGACGGCGGGGCCCAGCAGAGCGGTGCTTGAGACGGCAGGGCCCTATTCAGCGGTGCCTGTCTTGGCGGGGCCCTCTTCAGTGGTGCTCCTCACGGCGGGGCCCTGTTCAGCGGTGCCTGTCTTGGCGGGCCCTCTTCAGCGGTGCTCCTCACGGCGGGGCCCTGTTCAGCGGTGCCTGTCTTGGCGGGGCCCTCTTCAGCGGGGCTCTTCACGGCGGGGCCCTGTTCAGCGGTGCCTGTCTTGGCGGGGCCCTCTTCAGTGGTGCTTGTCCTGTCTTTCAAGGGAGCCAGACCTGGCCAAGACTCCCCGCTTAGTCGCCCTCCGACCTTGCGGTAGCGGGGCCCTCCTGTGATGGAGTCTTGTGCCCGTGGGTGTCGTCCGTCACACCCGGTATGGGGCTGGTGGGGCCCTCCTGGTGTGCTCGGCTGCTCCATGTCTTCTCCGCCCTGCTGCCCTTGCCCTCCTTCGCTGCAGCTCTCTGGCCCTTGCCTCCCTTAGATGATGTGGCAGGTGACGTGGCAAGGCCACTCTCCTTGGTGGCAGCCGTCTCAGGCTTTTCGTGCCGGCCCTTAAGTTTTCTTGTCCTCTTCCCAGGGGGTGGGCTGGCTGTCCCCTTGCTGCTGGCCAATGTTCCTTCCCTAGGAGCTGGTGGACTCCAATAGCCCTGCACTATAGTGATACTAGATGCAGGGCTGGTGGTGGCTGAGGTGCTCTTTGGACTCTTACCAGATGGAGGGGGTGGGTCAGGTGATGCAAAGAGGATAATTTTGGAGAGGAAAAGTTTTTTAGGAGCAATGGGAAGGGTAGGTGCAGTGGGTATGGGAGTAGAGGAAGAGGATGTGGTTGTAGGAGAGTCAAGTGTGCTGTCTTTGGGTGCAGGTGCTTGGGCTGGAGGCTGTCGTGAGGTGGATGGCTGTTGGGTGGGTGGCTGCCTGCGTTTGTGTGGTTTGGAAGAAGGGGTGACAGACACAGTGGGAGAGGACACAGGGGACATGTAAATGGCAGTGGGGGTGGTGACTGCACGTGTGCTGACTGTAATGGAGGGTGTGCTGGTGCAGGAAGTACTGGCTGATGGTGGTGTGCATGCAGGTGTGAGTGGAGACGTCACAGGGAGGGAGGAGGGAGACGAGGAGGAGGGGGACACAGAGGTGGTAGTGACTGTTGGCATGTCTGCATCTCATCGTCATTGGCTCCTGAGACCCATAGGGTTCAATGGTAACCAATGCTGCTTTGCGCTGCGGTCTTCGACCGCCTACCGCCATGGTGTGCCACGCCAGCGCAGTGACCTCACATCCCACTGTCACATTTCACAGGTCAGGCAGCCGCCATTTCAAGGGCCCACATGGCATGATTTCTACTGCGTCACACAGGCCTAGGCCTTGCATTGCCACTCATACAAGCCATTCCATGCATAGCGATTCGTGTACTGTGCAAGCTGTGTGAATGAACCTGTGGGTTGCTTGACTCTGTGCTCCATGTTGTCCTTCCTAGGCACCGTCCGCTGGGACTTGCGAGAAGAAGGATGAATCCTCGCGTGTACCGACCGCTGGTGGACCTGTCGACAATGGAAGAACGACATATCATACTTACATACCGGCTTGACAGAGCAACTATACATGAACTATGTGCCCAGCTGGAGCCAGACCTGATGTCCCCCATTCGCCAACCCACAGGGATTCCCCCTCTGGTGCAGGTTCTGTCAGTACTCCATTTTTTGGCAAGTGGGTCGTTTCAGACAACAGTGGCCATATCATCTGGGATGTCTCAGCCTATGTTTTCTAAGGTTTTGTCCAGAGTGTTGTCTGCCCTGATGAAATACATGCGGAGCTACATTATTTTCCCTGAGGTGGGCGAATTGGCTACAGTGAAGGGTGATTTCTATGCCCTTGGACATATCCCCAACATCATTGGGGCCATTGATGGGACCCATGTGGCTTTGGTTCCCCCCAAAGACAGTGAGCAGGTGTACCGAAACAGAAAAAGTTATCATTCGATGAATGTCCAGGTGGTCTGTTTGGCTGACCAGTACATCTCCCATGTAAATGCCAAGTTCCCTGGGTCAGTGCATGACGCGTATGTCATGCGAAATAGCAGCATCCCTTATGTGATGGAACAGCTACAGAGACACCGTGTGTGGCTAATTGGTGACTCTGGTTACCCCAACCTGTCGTGGCTACTGACCCCAGTGAGGAATCCCAGGACAAGGGTAGAGGAACGCTACAATGAGGCCCATGGGCGAACTAGGAGGATCATAGAAAGGACCTTCGGGGTCCTGAAGGCCAGGTTTAGGTGCCTGCATATGACAGGGGGATCCCTCATGTACTCACCAAAGAAGGTGTGCCAGATCATCGTGGCCTGCTGTATGCTTCACAATCTTGCATTGCGATGCCAGGTGCCTTTTCTGCAGGAGGATGGTCCAGATGGTGGTGTTGTTGCAGCTGTGGAGCCTGTGGAGAGTGAAGAGGAGGAAGACGACGGGGACGACACGGACAACAGGGATACAGTCATACAACAATACTTTCAGTAGCACACAGGTAAGAAACAGCCACCCCAATTTACATTTACCTAAGGCCTCATGCGTCTCCACTGTCTGTGTTTCCCCCCGTTCCTGTTAACTGATTTGTGATTTTTCCTTCCCTTTTCAGAGCTGTATGACCCACTGCCTGACTTCAGCTTTGTTTGCCCATGGACTAAAGCTTATTGAAATTGGTATGTTGTCATCACAAAGTAACTGGACATTATTGAACCGTTATGTGTAATACATTTGTTAAGAATACAAGCAGACTCCTGTTTATTTAAGTGGAATAAGTGATTTATTTAAAGTGCTAGATATAGGTAAATGATTGGGAAGCGGGGATGGGTGGGGGTGGAGTAATGTCCATGGCAGAGTCCAGTTCTCAGTCGCACAGTTGCATTGTCCATATGCCTGTGGAAGGATGGAGCAGGGGCAGTTCAAGGTTGGACAGGGTGACAATGTGGGACAGTGGGATGACATCAGGGGGTATCTTAGGCTGGCGGGGGTCTTGCAATCCTACTCTGTCTTCTTGTGAGATCTCAGGTTCCGCTTGCGGGGTGGTTCTTCTTCTGCAGGAGGTGGGGTTCTGGGGGCCTGTCGTTGTGTGGGGGCCTCCTGTCCACTGGCGCCGGCGGAGGTGGTAGGCTGTTCCTGGCCTGAGCTAGTGACAGGGGCCCTTTGGGGTGCCACATGGTCCCGCAATGTGGTGACGATCTGGGTAAGGGCCAGGACGATGGTCCCCATTGCGGAACCGATGTTCCTCAGTTCCTCCCTGAACCCCATGTACCGTTCCTCCTGCAGTTCCTGGATCTCCTGGAACCGGGCCAGTACGTCACCATCGTCTCCTGGGAGCGGTGGTATGCTCCCATGATGGAGGAGAGGGCCTCTTGGAGAGTCGGTTCCCCGGGCCTGTCCCCCCGCTGTCGCACAGCAGCCCTCCCAGTTCCCCTGTGTTCCTGGGCCTCTGTCCCTTGGCCGGTGTGCCCACTACCACTGCCCCCAGGTCCCTGTTGTTGTTGGGGTGGTGGGTCAACCTGGGTGCCCTGTAGTGGTGGACACACCGCTGATTTACGTGCCCTGGAGACAGAGGCATGGGCCCGCTGGGTGGGAGCTGTGCTGTTGTTCCCAGAGGGGGTTGGGACTGGTGTAGCCTGTGGCTGTCTGTGGGGAACCGACTGTCCAGAGGTCCCCGATGGGCCGGGCTGGTCATCAGGGTCCAGGGAGACAGAGCTGCTGTCATCGCTGGGGGCGTCTTCTGGGGGTGGGATGGACATCTCTGGACCCTCCGTGGCGGTGTGGTGGCGTTCGGGTCACGCAGGGGTATAAAGGTATGGTTATTGCTTCTGTGTGTGGGATTTCGTGTGATGGGTGGGTGTCCGTGTACCCATGTGCAGGCATTTCCTTGTGGGGGCTTTTGTGAGGGTGGCTTGTGGGGGTGATGTGTGTGTGCAGTGGGCATGCTTTGGTGATGGGTGTCCATGCTTTGGGGTCGCATGCAGGGCTTGGTTTTGGGATGGGTGGGTTGTGATGGTGATGCTTTTGCTAGGGGTTGGTGTGATGGGGGAGGGGGTGAGGGTGGGGGTATGATTTGGCATTCAGGCGGGGTGGGGGTGGGAAGCAGTAGTGAAGATTTGCCTTACCAGAGTCCATTCCTCCGCCTACTCCAGCGAGGCCCTCAGGATGCAGGATGTGCAAGACTTCCTCCTCCCACGCGGTAAATTCTGGGGGAGTAGGTGGGGGTCCGCCACCAGTCTTCTGCACCGCTATGTTGTGCCTTGATACCATGGAACGCACCTTCCCCCGTAGGTCGGTCCATCTCTTCCTGATGTCCTCCCGATTGCGTGGATGCTGTCCCACCGCGTTGACCCTGTCCACTATCCTTTGCCATAGCTCCATCTTCCTGGCAATTGTGGTGTGCTGCACCTGTGCCCCGAAGAGCTGGGGCTCTACACGGACTATTTCCTCCACCATGACCCTGAGTTCAGCATCACTGAACCTGGGGTGTCTTTGGGGTGCCATGGGGTGGTGTGGTAGAGGTGTGGGGTGGCGTTTGTGGTGATGAGTGTGGTGCGTGTGGTGGTGTGTGGTGTTTGGTGCGTGGATTCTGTGTGGGTGATGGTGTTGTGTGCCTCTGTGTTGTGGGATTCTCGATTCTGTGCTCTGTCTCTAGCCTTCGTCAATGATTTTGGGTCGTCGGGGCTTGTGGGTGATGTGGGTGTGTGTTTTATATTGTGTTGGGTGTGTGGGAGTGGTGTTAGTATGTGTATCAGGTGTGTGTATTTCGAACTGACCAATGTGGCTGAGTTTTCTATGGGTGTGTGTATTTTGACCGCGGCGGTGTGTACCGCCAATGGAATACCGCGTTTGAAAGACCGCCGCGTGGATTTGTGGGTCGGAATGGTATGGGCGTATTTCTGTTGGCGTGACGGTGGAGGTTTGGTCATCGCCATTTTTTCGCTGACCTTTGGTGTGGCGGATTATTGAGGATGTCGGGTTTTCGGCGGTTTGGCAGTTGCGGGTCAGAATGACCGTGGCGGTTTACTGCGGCCGCGGCGGTGTTATGGCGGTCTTCTGACCGGCGGTAGGCGCCTTTTACCGCCGAGGTCAGAATGACCCCCTTAGTCTAATGCAAGTGCGTTAAACAGCACATTAATACATACAACTTAAACATATTTTAATAGACAAACCATACATCCTGCATTAATAAGTCTTCATTAGCATTCATGTTACATTAACTCTGAACAAAATGACTATGTTCATACATTTCAGTCAGAGTATATTGTTTTAATACAGACTATTAATTTAGACTCTAGATTATACCATAATGTCAATTTAATCATTCAATATCACCTGTGTCTCTAACATTAGTCTAGGCCAGTGGTCTCCAAACTTTTTAATGCTGCGCCCCCCCAGTTGAAAAATAAAAATCATTGGGCCCCCCTCAGAATTTTTCACAATTATTTTATAAAGATGGCAATGTTTAAATATGTCTAGGCCTATTTAAACATTGCAGTTAAGTATGGTTACCTTTTTAAATATGCAATAACATGCTTCTTCTTAAAACAAAGGCCTGTTATCTGTATAATGCTTCTTTTAGCAAGAGTCTGGCGCCCCCCGTGGGATCACTTGAGGTCCTCTCTAGGGGGGCCCGCCTCCCAGTTTGAAGACCTCTGGTCTAGACAAATACACATTTAAAAATTACTTAGTGCATCACTCTACAATAAAGCTATTAATACTTTGATTAACAAAATGTATAAACTGTCACGTACAGATCGTCTCTGTGACATGAGGGACAGCATTAAGGTTTCAGCTACATCAATAGTCTACCTTCTACATGAATGCCTTAGAAAATTAAATAGCAGAATATGCACAGGAGAATGTCATAGAAACCAACAATGTTAAAAAGGTTTATTTTCAGTCAGTGAACAAATGTTTGCAAATGTTAACAGGGCACCATATGCTAGCCTACCTGTGTATATAATTTAGGCTAATATCTGGTCTTCTGTGTATACAATGTTAATTAATTTTCCAATCTAAAGGTGTAGAAAGTATATTTTGCTGAAGTCTAGTGAGCACAGATTGATAAGGCAGGTACTGCACCTATTAATGCTGATAAGACAGGAAAGGTATACAGTTAACTCTCAGGAAGAAAATGGAGATGTGTTGTGCAATCATAAACCGTAATACAGGTTGCCAAATTGCATGTGTATCTTGCATGTATATATGTATGTGATATTTGATTAAAACAAACCTATAAAATTTCTTCAGACAACACAGTGGAGCATGTTTATTAAACAAGATATAACTTGAAGATTGCTGAAGCCTGTAGAATTAAATATGGGTGCATTATCTATCTATCTATCTATCTATCCATCTATCTATCTATGATCTATCTGTGTGCCTAGCAATGTATACGATGTATGTGGTACTGTGTTTTGCCTTTTTAATGTAAGACTGCTGACAAATAAAGTGATATACCTTGACTGTTGAAAGGGGAAATTAGCAAATTCCAGTTACTTTCAATATTCTTCAGCAACACTCCTATTTCAGGTTGATACTCAGTTGAAGTGCAGCTCTTAAATCAGTTTCCAGGAGTTGTTTGAGCTTCATGTGGGTGGGCACATCTTTTAGATAAAGATAAGGGCCCTCCAGAATCTTGGTCCTTGTATAGTTACATCACAGATGTTCTTTAGGGATCACCATGGGTCGCAGCCCCGACTCCTGGCCTTCCCTTTGCTAGTCCCAGCACTGCCTTTGCCACCCCTAGCATCAAATGCCATAAAGGCAAAATACTAAACATGGCTGACACGAGCCTTGTTTACTTTCGGAGACCTGCATTTACCATGAATATTTGACTGTCTGTTTAAGAGAATAAATACATTCAAACAAAATGTTGCATTTGTGAAGCTGACAATGGGAAATGGGAGTTCTCCTCTGAACTGTCCAACAGCAAAAACGTGTCTCCAGGCCAACATTAGCCTGTGAGTGTGTGAGGGAAGAAAGAAAATCGGCATAGGAGAAAGAAGAGGAAGAGAGAAGACTGAGATACAGATAAAGAGAGAAAATAAGGGAAACAGAAAGAAGACAGGATGAAAACTGCAGCGTGGCCGATCAGTGTCAGACAAACGCCGGTGTGTGTGTGCTCCCTTGTGTGTGAGCGAGCAACAAGAAGGAGATAGCTAGAGATCCACAGATGTTACAAAGGTTGAGACACATCAGAGAGGGGAGAAACACAGACTATAAAAACAGAAGAGAAAGAGACAGGAAGAGAGGTCGAAAGAAGGGATGAGGCAAGTATAAGAAAGACGCGATAAAGCAACAGCGGCTGCGAGAGTCAGCTGAGAAACGGAGGGCGCATGGGCCAGGAAGAGAACTCAGAGCCACCAGGAGAGAAGGGGAGACCTGTGAGAGGTGCCAAAGAGGCAGACTGGTGTCAGAGTTATCTCGGAGACGGAGGGGGAAACGAGGGTGATAGAGCGTTCCGACCTAATAAATTACCTTTATCCGGACGCTCTTGGGTCGATGAATCTTTTGACCAAGTGGGGCTCTCTTCACCCGAGAGTAATCAATTTAATCAAATCAATAATCAATAACGAACATAAGCAATGCCCTGATCAACATAACACTTCACAATTAATCCAGAAAACATTTCGGCGAACCATGACCTTTCGGCCATGAATAACCACACCAGTTCATTCAAAGTTAATGCATTTATTTCCCTATATTAACAAAGCTAGCACGATATAAATGTGTCTCAACACCAAATGATATATGTAGATGAACATTAATAGCTGTCCATAACGGCGAAAAGATGCAATCTATGCAGCATTTGAATAACAATGCATTCGATAATAGCAACGCAAACCACTAAAACTATAATCTGTAATGAGCTAATTGCATACATTAGTCAGCATAACAAGGTCTCAAATTGCATCGTGCAACAAATGAATCCTCATCTAACCTCAAATTAGCATCTGCATGTGGGACTTCATGCAAAAACAATTTAGCAACATTAATTTAGAAAACTCCTAACTAGGGCTCTTATCAAAATCAGCAGTTGGTTACCTAAAAAGAAACACAATGCAATTGTACATTTTCATTTCATATTTACCAAATTCAATCAGCATTCAAGGAAGTCTTCGTCTCACAGGTACCGGTTTCGATCAGCATGGGACGGGGGCAAAGGGGCAGGGTGGACGGGGCAATTGCCTCACAGCGGCAAGATAAAAGGACAAAACTACTACTTCATGCAAAGGGGCAAATCAAAGTTAAAGTCTCTAGGGCGAGAATTACTTAAAGTCTCTTTCTCTCGATTAGAGAAAGCATCAAAGTCTCATCGAATATCAATTGACATCGTAGAAGATGGCAAAATGACGAAGTCAGCAAGATGGGCCATAATGGCTGCAATGTCTAATGTCCTCAATGGGTGCAATGGGTAATGGCCAATGTCCGATGGGTAATGTCCTGCAAATGGCTAATGGCTAAAAATGGCTAAAATGGCTGCTTTCTTCTTGTGCACCAGGTTTAAATAAACAACAGTTCAAATCCAGTAGGGTCTTCCATTGGAGGGTTCATAGGTTGGCTTCAAATTGTCCAATCAAAAACAACAATTCACAAGCTTCTACCTAGGCATTCATTATCCTTGGAGTCGGGAACGTAAGTTGCAACATATTTTACCAATTAACTCACTTTCAGAGCTTCCATTGTCTGCACCTGCAGATTGACCTTGGAGCAAAGAAGAAGATGCCAGGCTGGCACGAAACCTTAAAGATAAGCATGTGAACCGATCTCACTGGAAAAGTACAGCTTCAAGCAAGAATACACGTTTTATTAGCACATTGGAAAAACACGAGCATCTAAACCGTGAGACAAGGCAACTAGGCCGAAGCCTCCACTAAAGTTATGCTAAGTTAAAACATTTCAAACAAGCAAATCATGGCACACGTTTACGGTTATGTCAGATTAGTACAATTCTAATACATCACGTTATATAAAGCACGCTTATAAATGTTGGCGAACTACTCTGAGGGCACATTTGTCCCCGTACAATCTTTATTAGTTCGGTTAAAGTCACACTTGATTATTGCGGCACTACGGTTATGCGCTAATAAATGTAAAACCTTCATTTCTGCGTCATCAAGGGCGAAATAATAGGGTTTTAAAGAGACCAGTGAGTAAGATGTTGAGATAGTGGAGAAAGTGGAGATAAAGAGACAGGGAGAGCGAGACCGTGGCAGCTGAGAGAGACCGGGAGATTGGGGACACGTAGAGCAGTGAGACAGAGGCAGGCGAGGAACAGACATGTGAGACATATTTGGGAGTCTAGTGACAGAGGCTATAAGGAGGCGAGAAAGGTCAAATCATTTCACTTCCTGTGATGGCCTGTGGAACAAAGGGCATGTGATATCATCTACCTGCATTTGGTCAATCCACATCCGTTCCTTAGAGATTTTCCACCAATATAATAATTGTGAAAGTCAAAAATGACACCTTAATGTGGGCATTTGCTCCGAGCACTTTCATAGAAAGCGTTTAGTGCACCATGTGAGTAATAGCAACTTTGGCCTATGTTCAGGTGGAAAATGTGCAATGTAAGAAGTTAAAGGCTTTTCTTAGGGTGGTGCCATTGATGATGAATAAATGATACTGCTATGTACAATAGAACTTCTGAAACCACGTTGTTGCTTTCTTGGCTTCTTTTTAACTCAGAAAAAATGTGAAACATTTGGACCAGCACGATGCCAGCATCTTTCTTGTATATTTGGCATCAGTCAATGATGTTCAAGATTGTTTTTTGATTTTTTTGCAGACTTCTTTACTATGGGTCTATGGGTCATCTGCACTTAAGAAGCGATCTACCAACGTGGCCAAAGCATCTTATCTCTTCATTGCGTGATTCCACTCACCGTGCCTGTCTTTTTTAGGTATTTCTTATCAACATGCGCAATATTTCTCATTTATCCAGCAAGCGGGGGCTGCATTTCTTCCACATTGATACCTCGTTCGCGTGCTATTTCATATTATCCTCAACCGCTATATATTTTTTTTATTGCTTAAACTCTGACCACCCAAGTACCTTCATTTAAAGCAAAGCAACCTTTTTCATTACTGTACTTCTGTTTTTATCTTCGATCTATTCGATCTTATTTTTGTCTTGAGCATCTCTGTTGCTTTAGGTAGATCTTCTGCTTGAGGAACCTAGATATGAGCCCAGTACCCCCATATAAAGAAGTACGGTGTTTCCCTCTCGTGCTCAAGCTTCGCCCATGTTATTAGAACCGCAGGCCAGCTCTTGAATAGTGGCTCTTATTGAGATATTCATATCACTGCTATTTACCATGTATACTGCTTTCTTGTTTCGAACCATACCCAAGATATGTATCTGTAATATCTGTGGAATTTGCAAACTTCTTCCACCTACTGTCTCCATCAAACAGTCAACATTCACACACACAAACACACTGAGTGGTAAAAGGATGCTCTTTCAAATTACAGTCCATTTGATATATTTCATCAAGATAATGTGGGTACAGAGCAGAAAATGTTGCTCTAAAAACTGAAGTGTAAATAACCTAAACTGAGCACCGTTCAGGTTTTTCCTATAGTATATTTCACAGCCTCAACCCTGTTCCGTCTCTTAGGTTCTCACACGAACTTTGCATGGGGTACAAATTCATGTTCTATTCTCTACTCACCGTCGCTTGTCCGTTAGGGCCTAAGCACTTTTCTTGACATTAAGGACCACTGGAAAATAGTCTCTGCTGCATCTTACTGCACTAGATGTCTGTATATTGAAGAGAGAATCCTTCTGCGAGATTATGGTTTTGATGTTATATAATTTCTGTAAAGGTCCACCAACACCTCACATCTGTTTCTTCCCTAATGGTTCATAGTCACACCCCTCGTTATCTTTACATGCTGCCTTGACCTCCCAAAATGAGCTTTGTGTGGAAATGTTACTCCTACCTACAACACAGCTTGCTCATATTTATTTTAATTACATCTGCTCGCAGTTACAATGGATCTCAAGAGAGTTCCCCTTGTTATATCAGCTCAGCTTCCATTACCTCCTTACCACTTTTGAATTCTAGTCCTTACAAGATGATATGTGTCTACACCATGGAGAATGGAACCCTCTTCTTAAAATATGTATTTAAGCTTCTCTCATGTGCTGGGCTTATATTCAGTGCCTCAAAATCTTTTGACTGTGTGTATCCCTGCCTTTCTACTAGGCTAGTTGGGTACTATTGGACTTGGCCCTTTCTGCAGGGTCATACCCAGACTTTTTGCCTTCAACTTATTCTTCTCTGAAAATGTTTTTGATCGCCTAAAGCGCTTGTGCTCTCTTCCTTAAACATTTTGAAATTGGCTTCAACCCAACTGACACAGTTTGTTTACTTGAAAGTGTAAAGGGCCACTGCATGTACACCGGCCCAGTATAATTGAATGCTACTAGTGGGCTTGAGTAGCCTTTTAAACATGTTTCAGGCCTGCTACTGCAGGGCACTGTGCATTTTAGAAAGTAGGACATGTTCTTTTTATGTTTTACATATCCAGGTAGTGAAAAAAATCCTAAATTCCTTTTTCACTACTTCAAGGTCTACCTTTCCCATAGGATAACATTAGAGTTAGTTATTACATTTAATAAGCTGTAGCTTCCAATTGGGAGCAGGTATATAGGTCAAGTTTGCTCTCTGAAGAATTGTCATTAAAAGCCCTTGCTAATGGTAAGGTTGGATTTTTCATCACAATTCTGCAAATATAACTTTTACGAAAGTTGTCATTTTCTTAACAGTTTGGTGTCTGCAGCCTAATCCTGGGTCACATGACTTGGTGTAGCTGGCAGTTGGTCTTTGTGTAATGCTCCTAGACAGTGAAACAAAGGGAAGATAGGTTTTGGCAGGATGTATTAGGGTTAGAAATGGGATCTTTAGTTGGCAGTGGTTTGCTCCCTTCACAAGTAGGGACTCTCAATCAGGGCAAGGGAACCACACAGCTAAGATTTCCCATGCTTACCCCCATGGTAGTTGGGCTCAAGCAGTTAGGCGTATCTCTGAGGCAAAGTGCAAAGTATTTGTACACACACACGCACACACAGTAACAGAGTGAAAACACCACAAAAGTACTCCACACCAATTAAAAAAAATAGACAATATTTATCTGAAAAAAACAAGACCAAAGCTACAAAAATCCAACACACACAAATAAAGAAATCACTATTCAAAGTTTTAAAAGAGTCTTAATCCATAAGAATCAATGGTTATAACCTTTTAGCACAGTATGTGGTATGCGTAAAAAAAAAAAAAATGTTGCAGGCCGCAAAGGAGGTGATGCATCAGAAAAGCAAGCGATACGTCGATTCTAACTGTTCAGGGGAGGCGATGCGTCAATTCTTTCAGCACAGGTGAGGTGATTTATTGATTGTTTCCTCCCAGAAAAGGCAATGCATTGGTACCTCACTGGGGTGCAGGGTCAGTGAGAAGAGGACTTTCAGGGATGATGCATGGAAAATCCAGATGTGCTGTGTTGATGGATCTGCACTGAAACAGGTGCTGCATCGATTTTTCAACTGCAGGGCAGGCACTGCATGGATTTTCTTCTTCAGGTCACCAGCTTCCACTTCCAAGGGCCCAAGTACTGGATTTGGCACTACTTAGCAAGTCCGTACTCTCAGCAGTAGAGCCCAGGCTCTGGCAGATGAAGTATTTTATGTCCCTGAGAATTCGCTTTAGGAGGCAAGCTCAGTTCAAGCACTTGGAGAACTTTGGAAAGCAGAATGTAGAAAGTAAAGTCCAGTCCCCAGGACAGAAGCAGCAAGCAGCAGGCCAGCACAGCAAAGCAACTGGCAGAGTGGCAATTCCTTCCACAGCTTCCAGCTCTTCTTCCTAGCAGAATGTCAGCAGTCTAGAAGGATTCTAACTTTGTGGGTTCAGAGGTTCAGTGCTTATACCCAATTCTGCCTTTGAAGTAGGCAAACTTCAAAGAAAAGTCTTTGTAGTGCACAAGACCCTGTCTTTCCTGCCCTGGCCACAGACACACTCCAGGGGGTTGGAGACTGCTTTGTGTAAGGACAGGCACAGCCCTATTCAGATGCAGGTGTTGGCTCTTCCCACCACTCTAGTTCAGGAAGATCTATTAGGATATTCAGGGCACACCTCCGCTCCCTTTGTGGGACTGTCTCGAGTGAATTCACAAACATCCCAACTGTCAACCTGACCCGGACGTGTATTCCACGGACAGGCAGAGACATAGAATGGTTAAGCAAGTAAATGCCTACTTTCTAAAAGTGGCATTTCCAAACTTATAATTTAAAAACCAACTTCACCAAAATATGCATTTTTAAATTTTGAGTTCAGGGACCCCAAACTCCACATCTCAATCTGCTCCCCTATGGGACAGATTGTCATTGCAATAGTGAAAACTGTATTTAACAGTATTTCACTATCAGAACTTGTAAAACACACCTGTACACTTTCTACCTTTTAAATACACTGCACCCTGCCCAGGGGGCTACCTTGGGCCTACCTTAGGGGTTACTTACATGTAATAAAAGGGAAGGTTTGGGTCTGGCAAGGGGGTGCATTTGCCAGGTCGATATGGCAGTCTAACCCTGCACACACAGACACTGCAATGGCAGGATTTCGTCATGTTTACAAGGCAACTCATGTGGGTTGCACAATTAATGCTGCAGGCCCAATAGTAGCATTTGAATTACAGGCCCTGAGCACACATGGTGCACTATCCTAGAGACTTACTAGTAAATCAACTATACCCATCATGGATAAGCCAATCACCAATACCATTTAGACAGAGAGCACCTGCACTGGTCAGCAGTGGTAAAGTGCCCAGAGTCCTAAAGTCAACAAAAACAAGTTAGAAAAAATAGTAGGAAGAAGGCAAAAAATGTGGGGATAACCCTGCAAAAAGGGCTAGATCCAACTGTTAGAAAGATCATATTATGAGAAAGGCTGGTTTCTCCAGAGCAGTACACCACCCACATGTGCAGAGTAACTCAGGTCGATGGGCAGGCCTTTTTTCACCCCATGGCTCTGGTATCCCTGGAGTTAGGTATGGAGGTGACAAAGAGAAGGGTCTAAGTTAGTCCTCCGATGCTCATAAACTATGAGTTGCCCATTGTGTAAGGAGATCTGGGAGCAGCAACCAGTCAAGGAGCCCTGACAATTCAGTTTTCTGAGGGTAACACTCCCATGCAGAAGGTACAGGAGCCCAAATGGAGGGGCAGGTGGTGGAAAGAGTCTACAGTGGGAGGACCAGTGGATAAGGGGTTGCCAGCTCTGAGAACAGGGAACTCCAAGACTTACCCTGGTGAGGCCACTTCTGACATGGAGGTGCTCCATGCACTGTCACAGAGACAGAGAGCTGGACATCAGCACCAGGAAGATCCCTGCATGACACAGACATAGTCTGTCACCCTTGAGAGGTGTGGTGGTTCTCCCTTGAAAGTCCTGGCTTGCCAGGCACCTGTTCAGCTTCAGGGTACAGACCATAGGCTGAGTGGCCAGTCTTAGGCTATCACCCCTGCAATGGTGAGAAGGGTAGTGGAAGAAGGGTGTTTAACACCCAAGGTTTTTGCCCCCCAACTCTGAGAAACCTTGGAGGTCAGACAACCCTGCATGACGTGGGGCCTGGCTACTGAGGCAGACAGCATTCAGTGGACTCTATTGCTTTCTGCCTTTATGGGCATAGTTTTTTTTTGGGGTTGACTACCGATCTCTGACCCAGGAGGTGTAATGGACCACATCATTTTGTTGGCCATGGTGGTACTGTATGCCTACTCGGATGCATCTGTGAGCAGGTTACAGTTAGGTGTTGTAGAAATGGGGTCCACATATGAGGAGAAGGGTTCCCCATGGGTCAGTTCAGTGCCTCAAGAGAGTGTAGGCAGAGGGATCCAAGTGAGTTCATGGAGGTGCAGAACTGACAAGTACCCATGCATAATAGGACCTTCATCCATGCTCTATCGCCTAATCAAGGACTCATATCAAAGTAATAATTAGTCTACCATGACGTTCGGCTGGAGAGGGGTTGTGTTGACTTGGCCTTCTCTGCAGGGTCAATTGCAGACTTTTTACCTTCACCCTCATGTTTTCTGAATCAATTTTATTACGTTTTTAACACTCTGCACACTTTATCACTGCTAATATGGTTGTGCTCTCTCCTTTCAATTGACGTACACTCAATTGGCTTTTTTAATATACTTGTAAATCACTAGAACATGGTAGTATATGTGATCAGGGCCTGTAAATTAAATGCTACTAGTGGTCCTGCAGCACCGATTGCGCCACACACTTCAGTAGGCCTTTAAACATCTCTCAGGCCTGCCACTACAGCCTGTGGGTGCAGTTTTAAATAGGCATTCCCACATGGTAAAATATTTGCCAGGCCAAACCCTCTCTTTTTAATACATTTAAATCACCCTTAGAGTAAGCCCTAAACAGCCCAGAGTGCAGGGTACAGTGTACTTGCAAAGTAGGACATATTCATTTTAAGTTGTACATATTCTGGTAGGGAAAAACCCCCAAAATCCTTTTTCATTACTGCTAGGCCTACCTCTTCCATAGGATAACGCTGGAGTTATCGTATGGTATTCATTAAGCTGTAACTTCCAATTGGGAGCAGGTAGAGAGAGCACGTTTGCTGTCTAAAATTTTTTAATTACAAGCTCTTTTAATGGTAAAGTAGGATTTTTCATCACAATTCTGAACATACCACTTCTAGAAAGTAGGCATTTTCTTGCCCTAATTATTTGGTGCCTACAGCCTAATCCTGGGTCACATGACTAGGTGTAGCTGGCAGTTGGTATTTGTTTTTCACTCTCAGGCAGTGAGAGAAAGAGAAGATGGGAGTTTGCAGGATAGGTCATTCTGAGTTAAAAAGGGAAAGGAGGTGTCACCTACCACACTTGCACATCACAAAAGGATCTGCCTGAGCATTCACAAAAAGGGTTTGACACTGGTCTTAAGTGACCCCAGACAAGCTAGGGCCAGTACACGGAGGAAGTGGATGTCTGACACCTGAGGGGAGGGTGGAAACCTTTAGAATATTTTTCTTATTCAAAGTAGTCACCAGGTATAAATGTTAGACCCTTAGACCCAACTCTTGAGTACACTTCTGGACCCGGGGACTCTGCCAGGAAGAAGGACTGCTGTGCTGTTGTGCTGTTGAAAGGACTGTCACTCTGATGGACTGTTGCTCCGAAGGACTGCTCCCCTACCATGCTGCCTTGCTGCTATGTTGCATGAGTGAGAAGTCCTGGACCTGATTCTCTGAACCCAGTACCTCAGAGTGCATCCAAAGGATAGTTGGTTGATCTCCTGATCAGAAGGCTCAGGGAAATTTCAGGCTTCCAACAACCTTGACCTCAGCACTTTCACTCTGCCATCTCTAAGTACTGCCCTCCCAAGTGGTGGTATCTCAGTCCTGAACCCTTGGAAGTGGGCCTGAAGGTGTTCTGCCAGCCCATCTGTGGATCCCGCAGAACTGACATACCTCCTCTGTGGCACAGAATATTTTCAGCAGAACCTGTGCATTGCCTCTGCTGCTCAGACTTCCCCAACTCAAGGATAAGGCATCACCCTTCGAACCGAGGCATCACCTCTGCTGCACGGATTTCTTTACACAAGGACTGGCATTGTCCAGTGAAGCCCATCGGAGCCGAAGCATCTCCATGCAAGGACATCACCTCGCCCAATGCAGCCAATCCGAACCCCTGATGTGTGATGCATCTCCATGCAAGGACATCGCCTCATAGTTCGCAGCTCCATGAAATCCCCACTGTGCAACTCATCTCCTCACCCGGACCTCACATCTCCTCTTCTGCACAGTGCATCCTCAACACAGAACTCTGCGTCTTTTCGCAACCAGGATTAAAGGTACTCTTAATCAGCACACTTAAGTGAGTCCCCGTAGCTGGCTCACCCTTCATCTTAGTTGGCCTGGACTTGTGACTTTCATTCGGTTCAGCATGACCAGGTAACCACTGCTGGTGCTTTGTGCTTTTGGTGCTATTTTCACATATTTAAAATTGCATATCTTTGATTATCTCTGGTTCTAGTGATTGGATATTTGTCATTTTGGTCTTGATTTATTTATTACAATGTACTATATTTGAAACCTGACTGCTCCATGCCAAGCTACCAGATGGTTCAGCACATGTTAGTTTGGGGTTTGCTTGTGACTTTACACTAACAAGGATCGTGGTTTTTGCTGGAGTAGTGTTCCACTTATTTAGGAGCTAGAGTATTACTGCTCAGTATTAGGTGGTGTTCAGTGTGGGGTAATTGAGTCTCTTTCAGTAGTAGACAGGTGTGTGCCCCTCTGTTAGACCTGACAGCCTTAGCGTAGTCACCCCTAACTTTTTGCCTGCCTCCCTCCACTTTTTGGACACTGTTTTTGCTGGTTTATAGACTCTGCGCACTTTACCCCTGCTAACCAGGGCTAAAGTGCATATGCTCTCTCCCCTAAAACATGGTAACCTGGAATCATACCTGATTGGACTATTAATTTACTTATAAGTCCCTAGTAAGGTGCACTCTATGTGCATAGGGCTGGTAAATTAAATGCTACTAAGTGGGCCAGCAGCACTGGTTGTGCCACCCACTTAAGTAGCCCCTTATCCTGGTCTCAGGCCTGCCATTGCAAGGCCTGTGTGTGCAGTTTCACTGCCACATCGACTTGGCATTTAAAAGTTCTTGCCAAGCCTAGAACTCCCCTTTTTCTACATATAAGTCACCCTTAATATGTGCCCTAGGTAACCCCTAGGGCAGGGTGCTGTGTAGGTAAAAGGCAGGACATGTACCTGGGTAGTTATATGTCCTGGTAGTGTAAAACTCCTAAATTCGTTTTCACACTACTGTGAGGCCTGCTCCCTTCATAGGCTAACATTGGGGCTTCCCTCATACACTGTTGAAGTGGCAGCTGCTGATCTGAAAGGAGCAGGAAGGTCATATTTAGTATGGCCAGAATGGTAATACAAAATCCTACTGACTGGTGAAGTCGGATTTAATATTACTATTCTAGAAATGCCACTTTTAGAAAGTGAGCATTTCTTTGCACTTAAATCCTTCTGTGCCTTACAATCCACGTCTGGCTGGGCTTGGTTGACAGCTCCTTGTGCAGTCACTCAGACACACCCCAAACACAGGGTACTCAGCCTCACTTGCATACATCTGCATTTTGAATGGGTCTTCCTGGGCTGGGAGGGTGGAGGGCCTGCTCTCACACAAAGGACTGCCACACCCCCTACTGGGACCCTGGCAGACAGGATTGAACTGAAAGGGGACCTGGTGCACTTCTTAGCCACTCTTTGAAGTCTCCCCCACTTCAAAGGCACATTTGGGTATAAAACAGGGCCTCTGCCCTACCTCATCAGACACTTGCTGGAGAAGAAACCTGAACCAGAAACTACATCCTGCCAAGAAGAACTGCCTGGCTGCTCAAAGGACTCACCTGCCTGCTTTCTACAAAGGACTGCTACCTTGCTGTTGCCCTGCTGCCTTGCTGAACTCTTGTCTGGCTGTGAAAGTGCTCTCCAAGGGCTTGGATATAGCTTGCCTCCTGTTCCTTGAAGTCTCAGGACCAAAAAGACTTCTCTCTTTTACTTGGACGCTCAGTGCGCCGAAAATTTAGACGCACAGCTTGTTTTGCGGCGAGAAAAACGCTGCACTCCGACGCTGATTGATGCGACGCTCTTGGGACGATCGAAGATCCGACGCACGGCCTCGCAAGGACAACGCCACCCGACCTCTAGAGGAGAAATCGACGCAACACCTGCCGTGAGATCGTAATTTCAACGCGCAGCCCCGCAGATCGAAGTCTAGAGGAGAAATCGACGCAACGCCTGCCGTGAGATCGTAATTTCGACGCGCAGCCCCGCAGACCGACGCGCAACCGGAGAACAAGAAGGAAAATCCACGCACAGACCCGGGACATCTGGTAATCCCCGCGATCCACAGAAAGAGACTGTCCGCGCACCGGAAAACGACGCCCGACTTCCCCGCGTGGAAAATAACGACGCAAGTCCGTGTGTGCTGGGGAGAAATCGACGCACACACCCTTTTTCCACGCACCTCTTCTCTTGTGGCCCTCTGAGGAGATTTTTCCACGCTAAACCAGGTACTTGTGCTTGAAAGAGACTTTGTTTATATTCTAAAGACTTAAGACACTTTGGGGGTGATTCTAACTCTGGCGGGCGGCGGAGGCCGCCCGCCAGAGTTCCCCCCTCCAGAATACCGCACCGCGGTCAGAAGACCGCTGCGGTTATTCTGTGTTTCCCACTGGGCTGGCGGGCGACCGCCAAAAGGCCGCCCGCCAGCCCAGTGGGAAACACCCTTCCCACGAGGAAGCCGGCTCCGAATGGAGCCGGCGGAGTGCGCCCGTCGCGAATTTCAGTGTCTGCAAAGCAGACACTGAAATTCTTTGTGGGGCCCTCTTACGGGGGCCCCTGCAGTACCCATGCCATTGGCATGGGCACTGCAGGGGCCCCCAGGGGCCCCACGACACCCCATACCGCCATCCTGTTCCTGGCGGGCGAACCGCCAGGAACAGGATGGCGGTATGGGGTGTCTGAATCCCCATGGCGGCGCAGCAAGCTGCGCCGCCATGGAGGATTCATCTGGGCAGCGGAAAACCGGCGGGAGACCGCTGGTTGTCCTCTTCTGACCGCGGCCAAACCGCTGCGGTCAGA
This sequence comes from Pleurodeles waltl, assembly GCF_031143425.1. Taxonomy (NCBI): domain Eukaryota; kingdom Metazoa; phylum Chordata; class Amphibia; order Caudata; family Salamandridae; genus Pleurodeles; species Pleurodeles waltl. The sequence goes on from NC_090442.1 coordinate 298,392,133, forward strand.
ATGCCCTGCGGGGCACCGCCAGCTTGTTGGCGGTGCTCCCGCCGACCCTGGCCCCGGCGGTCCTTGACCGCCGGGGTCAGAATGACCCCCTTTATATCACTTTTCAGTGATATCTCTACAATTTCCCATTGCAACTTTATTCTTTTTGACCTACAATTATCCTGATAAATATTATATATTTTTCTAAACACTGTGTGGTGTATTTTTGTGGTGCTATATGGTGGTATTGTATGATTTATTGCACAAATACTTTACACATTGCCTTCTAAGTTAAGCCTGACTGCTCGTGCCAAGCTACCAGTGGGTGGGCACAGGATAATCTTGGATTGTGTGTGACTTACCCTGACTAGAGTGAGGGCTTTTGCTTGGACAGGGGGTAACCTGACTGCCAGCCAAAAACCCCATTTCTAACATTGGTGATCAGCGGTGAGGATAGGACTTGTATTTGTGCAGTGACATACAGTAGCTAAGTATTTCACTACCTACCCACAGTTGAAGGTCAACTTGGTTTTTATCTCTTGTTTGAAAATCCGACTTTTTTCCTGACAATTTTCAAAAACTAAATCCTCACTCAACATGTCTCTGACTGGGTCTCAGACAGGGGACTTTGACCTAGTCCAGTTGGATACGTATACGGTCAAACAACTAAGAGGATTCTGCAGGGCATTGAGGGTACCCACCCAAGGGGCCTCCAGAAAGGAGGACTTCCAAGTGGCGCTGAGTGCCTGGGCAGAAGCCCATTTAGAGGATGATGAGGAAGAGGAGCCAGAACATGGCCCCTCAGAGGAATTTTCACTATCTGTGGATGGTGTTACCACTGCAATTGTGCCCCCTTCCAGACCAGGGAGCAGTGTCTCTATGCAAAGCCTGACCGCAGAGGAAAGGAGAGAGGAAATTGCAAATGGCAAAACTGAAAATTGAGGCTCAACAGGAGGAGAGGAGGGCAGAAAGAGAAGCCAAACAAGCTGAGGCTGAAAGAACAGCCAAACAGATTCAAGAGGAAGCTGAAAGAGCAGCCAAACAGGTGGAAGCTGAAAGAGCTTTGGCTGAAAAGAAACTATTGTTGGCTCATGAACTGAGTCTCAAAGAACTGGAGATCAAGGCGAGACAGTCTGAATCCAGCAATAATGGTGGCAGCATACAGACAGGACCTGCTGGAGAAAAAAAGGTTTGTATACCCAAAAATGTGGTGCCCAGTTTTGTGGTGGGAGATGACATAGATAAATGGTTAGCTGCTTATGAAGTTGCACTAAGGGCTCATGAGGTTCCTGAAGGGCAATGGGGGGTAGCTATGTGGGGTTATGTGCCGCCATTGGGGAGGGACACACTTCTCACATTGGATCAACCTGATCAAAACACATACCCACTTCAGAAAGCCACTTTACTTGCCAAGTTTGGGCTGACCCCTGAGGGATACCGTCAGAGGTTCAGGGACAGCACCAAACAAACCACACAAACATGGGTAGATTTCTTTGATTTCTCCAGTAAAGCACTGAATGGATGGGTGCGGGGCAACAAAGTAGCAGATTATAAAGGTTTATATAACTTGATTCTGAGAGAGCATATGCTTAATACTACTTATACAGATTTGCGCCAGCACCTAGTGGACAGTAAGCTGACTGATCCCAGGAAGCTTGCTGAGGAGGCGGACCTCTGGGTTAGCACAAGAGTGTCCGAGAAGGTACCTGGGGGGGACTCCCACAAAGGTGGTCAGGGTTCCCAACAGAAGAAAGAGGGGGGAGATAAACTTGCAGATAAGGAACTCTACAAAGGCTCCCAAAAGAATTCCCAGGGAGGGGGTGGCAACCCTTCCTTTTCCAAATTTGGGAAAAAGCCAGGGACATATGACAAGTCAGGGAGATCTAGCCCCAAATGCATGGAGTGTTACCAGTATGGTCACTACAAAGGCGATCCACAGTGCCCCAAGAGGGCACCGTCCACTACCGGAAAGGCACCTGGGTTGACTAGTGTAGCGCTCGGGGGGGAGATGGACCCAAATAGCTTTGGGGAGCAGGTAGAGATTTCCCTAGTGTCCCTGGGAGAGGGAGAAATGGTGCCCAAGGCCCACATGCCCAGAAATACGTCCAAGTACCGGCAGTGGGTCACCATTGATGGGCAGAAGGTGGAGGCTCTGCGTGACACAGGAGCCAGTATGACTACTATCAAGAGTCAGCTGGTGTCAATGGAGCAGATAGTACCTAATACATTCCACCAGGTCAGAGTCGCTGACAATCGCGAGAGTCACCTACCGGTGGCTCTGGTTCCCTTTGAGTGGGGGGGGGGTCTCTGGTACTCTGAAAGTAGCTGTGAGTCCTTCCATGCCTGTAGATTGTCTGTTAGGCAATGATCTTGAGCACACTGCTTGGAAAGAAGTGGAGCTCAGGTCTCACCTGGAGATGTTAGGGTTACCTGAGTGGGTCTGTATGACCACACGGTCCATGGCTGACCGAGAGGGAAGTCAAGGGCATCTGGAGCCTGGAATGATGGCCCAGAGAGCTGCCAGGAGAAGGGACCAGGGGTGCGGGAAACCGGCCCCAGAAGTTCCCACAGTGGCTGACGGGGCTCCTGAGGAGGAGGCTCCCGAGCCAACTGGGGAAGACATTGCCGCCCTAGGTGACTTACCTGAGCTTGCTGGCTGGCAAGTTGAGGGTGGACCCACCAGGGAGGAATTCTGCAAGGCGCAGAAAGAATGTCCCACTCTGGAAGGTTTGAGGAAGCAAGCCTCAAACCAGGCAGCAGGTGACGCCTCTGGCAATCACCACCTATATTGGGAGAATGATCTCCTCTACAGTGAGCCTAAGGTTCCGGCCTTTGGGGCAGCACGTACGCTGGTGGTCCCCCAATGTTACCGAACCTTCCTACTGGGTCTGGTTCACGACATTCCCCTGGCAGGACATTTGGGGCAGGGCAAGACCTTTAACAGGCTTGTCACCCACTTTTATTGGCCCAAAATGAGGACACACTCAGATAAGTTCTGCAGATCTTGTCCTACCTGCCAGGCCAGTGGTAAAGCAGGGACAAGGGTTAAAACCCCCCTGATTCCCCTTCCTGTCGTTGGCACCCCCTTTGAAAGGGTGGGCATCGACATTGTTGGTCCCTTGGACCCCAAAACTGCCTTAGGCAACAGGTTCATCCTGGTTTTGGTGGACCATGCCACCCATTACCCAGAGGCAATCCCTCTGAGGACCGCAACTGCACAGGTGGTGGCCAGAACCCTGATGGGGATATTTACCCGTGTGGGATTCCCCAAGGAAATAGTGTCTGACAGAGGCACTAACTTCATGTCTGCATACATGAAGTCTCTGTGGGATGCGTGTGGTGTAACTTACAAGTTCACCACACCCTATCACCCCCAGTCTAATGGTCTTGTGGAGAGATTCAACAAGACCCTGAAAGGCATGATTGGTGGCCTCCCTGAGGCCATGAGGCGTAAGTGGGACGTCCTCTTACCATGCCTTCTCTTTGCTTACAGAGAGGTCCCCCAGAGGGGGGTAGGGTTCAGTCCCTTTGAGCTTCTCTACGGGTACCCTGTCAGGGGACCCTTAAGCATTGTCCAGGAGGGATTGGAGAAAGCTCCAAAGACACCCCCTCAGGATGTGGTCAGCTATATGTTGGCCCTCCGCAACCAGATGACCCGCTTCTGGAAAGAGGCCCAAAGTAACCTTGAGGCCAGTCAAGAGGTGATGAAACACTGGTATGACCAGAAGGCCACCCTGGTAGAGTTTCAACCTGGAGACAAAGTGTGGGTAATGGAGCCAGTAGAGCCCAGAGCTCTCCAGGACCGCTGGTCTGGCCCATTTGAAATAAAGGAGCGGAAAGGGGAGGCCACTTACCTAGTGGACCTCCAAACCCCTAGGAATCCCCTAAGGGTGCTCCATGTGAACCGACTAAAAGCTCATTTTGAGAGGTCGGAGATAAACATGCTTCTGGTCACAGATGAAGGAACGGAAGAGGAGAGTGAACCTCTCCCCGACCTCCTCTCTGCCCAAGAAGGTGATGGGTCAGTAAGCGGGGTCATTCTGTCTGACTCCCTGACTCTAAACCAGAAAGGAGACTGCTATGAGCTGTTGGAGCAGTTTCCCCCCCTGTTCTCCCTTACTCCTGGACTGACCCACCTCTGTGTTCATGATATTGACACTGGTGACAGTCTCCCTGTGAAGAACAAAATTTACAGGTTGTCGGATAAGGTGAAGGCCAGCATCAAGGAGGAGGTCTCCAAGATGTTGACTCTAGGGGTTATTGAGAAATCCAGTAGTACCTGGGCCAGCCCAGTGGTGTTGGTCCCTAAGGCTACTGCCCCAGGTGCGAAGCCAGAACTCCGGTTCTGTGTGGACTACCGGGGTCTCAACTCAGTCACACGGACTGATGCTCACCCCATCCCCCGAGCTGATGAGCTCGTGGACAGGCTAGGCGCTGCCAAGTTCCTGAGTACGTTTGATCTTACTTCAGGGTACTGGCAGATCGCCCTGACTGAGGGGGCCAAGGAAAGATCCGCATTTTCAACCCCTGATGGCCATTACCAGTTCCGGGTGATGCCGTTTGGGTTGAAAAATGCCCCCGCTACCTTCCAACGGTTGGTTAACGGGGTCCTAGCTGGCAAGGATGCCTTCTGTGCAGCCTACCTGGATGACATAGCTGTCTACAGTTCCAGCTGGGAGGAACACCTGCTTCACCGCAAGGAGGTGCTTCAGGCCCTGCAACAGGCAGGCCTGACCATCAAGGCTAGTAAGTGCCAGATTGGGCAGGGTTCCGTGGTGTACTTGGGACACCTAGTGGGTGGTGGCAAGGTGCAGCCACTCCAGGCCAAGATTGAAACTATCAAGGCCTGGCAACCACCGCGAACGCAGACTGAGGTGAGAGCCTTTCTAGGCCTCACAGGATACTACCGCAGATTTGTCAAGGGCTATGGCACCATTGTAACACCCTTGACAGAACTCACTTCCAAGAAACAACCTAGGTTGGTGAATTGGACAGAGGCTTGTCAGAAAGCCTTTGACGCCCTGAAGGAAGCCATGTGCACGGCCCCCGTGCTCATGGCCCCTGACTACTCCCAGGAATTTATCGTGCAGACAGACGCTTCAGAGCATGGCATAGGGGCAGTCCTAGCACAGCTGAATGATGAGGGCAGAGATCAACCGGTAGTCTTTATTAGCAGAAGGCTACTACCACGGGAACAGAGGTGGAGTGCTATTGAGAGAGAAGCTTTTGCTGTGGTCTGGGCACTGAAGAAGCTAAGACCCTACCTGTTTGGGACTCACTTCCGGGTTCAGACAGACCACAGGCCCCTCAGATGGCTCATGCAGATGAGGGGTGAGAATCCAAAACTCTTGAGGTGGTCCATTTCCCTACAGGGGACGGACTTTACGGTGGAACATCGCCCAGGGGTTGACCACGCCAATTCTGATGGTCTCTCCAGGTACTTCCGCCTTAGCGATGAGAGCTCCCAGGAGGTCGGGTAGCTCTCCCCACTTTCAGCTGGGGGAGACACATGTTAGACCTGACAGCCTTAGGGTAGTCACCCCTAACTTTTTGCCTGCCTCCCTCACTTTTTGGACACTGTTTTTGCTGGTTTATAGACTCTGCGCACTTTACCCCTGCTAACCAGGGCTAAAGTGCATATGCTCTCTCCCCTAAAACATGATAACCTGGAATCATACCTGATTGGACTATTAATTTACTTATAAGTCCCTAGTAAAATTAAATGCTACTAAGTGGGCCAGCAGCACTGGTTGTGCCACCCACTTAAGTAGCCCCTTCTCCTGGTCTCAGGCCTGCCATTGCAAGGCCTGTGTGTGCAGTTTCACTGCCACATCGACTTGGCAGTTAAAAGTTCTTGCCAAGCCTAGAACTCCCCATTTTCTACATATAAGTCAACCTTAATATGTGCCCTAGGTAACCCCTAGGGCAGGGTGCTGTGTAGGTAAAAGGCAGGACATGTACCTGGGTAGTTATATGTCCTGGTAGTGTAAAACTCCTAAATTCGTTTTCACACTACTGTGAGGCCTGCTCCCTTCATAGGCTAACATTGGGGCTGCCCTCATACACTGTTGAAGTGGCAGCTGCTGATCTGAAAGGAGCAGGAAGGTCATATTTAGTATGGCTAGAATGGTAATACAAAATCCTACTGACTGGTGAAGTCGGATTTAATATTACTATTCTAGAAATGCCACTTTTAGAAAGTGAGCATTTCTTTGCACTTAAATCCTTCTGTGCCTTACAATCCACGTCTGGCTGGGCTTGGTTGACAGCTCCTTGTGCATTCACTCAGACACACCCCAAACACAGGGTACTCAGCCTCACTTGCATACATCTGCATTTTGAATGGGTCTTCCTGGGCTGGGAGGGTGGAGGGCCTGCTCTCACACAAAGGACTGCCACACACCCTACTGGGACCCTGGCAGACAGGATTGAACTGAAAGGGGACCTGGTGCACTTCTTAGCCACTCTTTGAAGTCCCCCCCACTTCAAAGGCACATTTGGGTATAAAACAGGGCCTCTGCCCTACCTCATCAGACACTTGCTGGAGAAGAAACCTGAACCAATAACTACATCCTGCCAAGAAGAACTGCCTGGCTGCTCAAAGGACTCACCTGCCTGCTTTCTACAAAGGACTGCTGCCTTGCTGTTGCCCTGCTGCCTTGCTGAACTCTTGTCTGGCTGTGAAAGTGCTCTCCAAGGGCTTGGATAGAGCTTGCCTCCTGTTCCTTGAAGTCTCAGGACCAAAAAGACTTCTCTCTTTTACTTGGACGCTCCGTGCGCCGAAAATTTCGACGCACGGCTTGTTTCGCGGCGAGAAAAACGCCGCACTCCGACGCTGATCGACGCAACGCTCTTGGGACGATCGAAGATCCGACGCACGGCCTCGCAAGGACAACGCCGCCCGACCTCTAGAGGAGAAATCGACACGAAGCCTGCCGTGAGATCGTAATTTCAACGCGCAGCCCCGCAGATCGAAGTCTAGAGGAGAAATCGACGCGACGCCTGCCGTGAGATCGTAATTTCGACGCGCAGCCCCGCAGACCGACGCGCAGCCGGAGAACAAGCAGGAAAATCCACGCACAGACCCGGGACATCTGGTAATCGCTGCGATCCACAGAAAGAGACTGTCCGCGCGCCGGAAAACGACGCCCGACTTCCCCGCGTGGAAAATAACGACGCAAGTCCGTGTGTGCTGGGGAGATATCGACGCACACACCCTTTTTCCACGCACCTCTTCTCTTGTGGCCCTCTGAGGAGATTTTTCCACACTAAACCAGGTACTTGTGCTTGAAAGAGACTTTGGCCCTCATTCTGACCTTGGCGGTCTTTTCGCAAGACCGCTGAGTTACCGCCGCGGTGAAGACCGCCGACCGCGGCGGTGTGCCGCTGTGCGCATTCTGACCGCTGGGAGCGTTCCGCCGGAAAACCGCCAGCAGCCACACTGGCGGTCGGCGGGAAAGTGGAGACTGGTCAACCTCCACCGCCACGCCAGCAGAACACCGCCCACAGAATTACGACCCACATTTCTGTGTGGCGGTCTTCTGTTGGCGGTCTTCTGTTGGCGGTCACGTCCCTATGGCTCCCGTCGCCTCCCGGAGGACCAACGCACAAGGTAAGTTGATCGTCCGTGAGGGGAGGGGGTGGGGGGGTGTTGTGTGATGTGGGCGTGCATGGGGGTGTGCGTGTGAGTGTGTAGAGGGAGTGTGTGAGTGCGTGTATGCGGGCGGGGGGTGCTGCTGTGTCTATGGGTAATGTGTGCTGTTCGGCAGGTGCGCATGTCGGCATGTATGTGTGCGGGTATGTGTCCCCGTTGTGTATGTGTGTGTAGGGGGTGTGTATATGTGCATGTTGGGGGTGTGTGCATGTCGGGGTACATGTATGTGCATGTCGGGGTGGGGGTGGGGAGGGGGTTCGTACCACCTCTGGGGGGTGGCAGGGGGGTGGAGGGTGTGGGGGGAGGACTCGGGTGGGTAGTGGGGGGTGGGGGAGACCCCTATCAGTGCCAGGGAAGGAATTCCCTGGCCCCGATAGTGCTTACCGCCATGGTTCGCACGGCGGTTCCCGCCCGCAAGAAACCGCGGCGGTAGGCAGGGTCATAATACCCTTGGCGGTCTTGGGACGACCGCCGGGCCGGAGTGCGCAAACTCCAGCCCCGCGGTCATGACCGCCGTGGCGGTCGGAGTGGAGAAGTAGCGGTCGGTCGCGGCGGGGACCGCCGCGGTCAGAATGCCATTTTTAATACCGCCGGTCTGTTCGCGGTCCGACCGCCGTCTCTCCGCCGACCGCCAGGGTCAGAATGAGGGCCTTTGTTTATATTCTAAAGACTTAAGACACTTTATATCACTTTTCAGTGATATCTCTACAATTTCCCATTGCAACTTTATTCTTTTTGACCTACAATTATCCTGATAAATATTATATATTTTTCTAAACACTGTGTGGTGTATTTTTGTGGTGCTATATGGTGGTATTGTATGATTTATTGCACAAATACTTTACACATTGCCTTCTAAGTTAAGCCTGACTGCTCGTGCCAAGCTACCAGAGGGTGGGCACAGGATACTCTTGGATTGTGTGTGACTTACCCTGACTAGAGTGAGGGCTTTTGCTTGGACAGGGGGTAACCTGACTGCCAACCAAAAACCCAATTTCTAACACCCTCCATCCATTTTTGTTGCAGGATTGTAGACTGTTGTTGCGCTTCTGCATATTCGCCCTTCTTAAACTGGGGGTCATGAGAGGTTTACCCAGTATCCCCATTTAATTTCTGCTTCTGTCCTCCTGCCTTTTTCTGAGTTTGTGTTGTGCTGGTTCGGATATTCGGCCTGTATTTCCCTGCTTTTGTGGTGGACTTAGAGGTAGGTTTTGGTTTACACTCCATTGTGGAGAACGCTGTGCCTCAGTTCTCTCTGTGCATCTGCCGGGCTTAGCCATTGTGGGACTTGAGCATTGGTTTTGTATTCTTGGACCAAACTGTCTTACTCCCCTTCTTCTTTCTTGTTCAAAGGATTCAGAGTTTGTTATGGGGCTGCTCATTGAGTCATAACAAGTATGGGTTTGCCTGGTACATAAATTGCTGGTCGGTTTAGTACTGCTGAAATGGTGCTTTTCATCTTTGTTCCATCCTGCTTCCTGGTCATCCTATCCTCATTTGTTTGGTGTGTAGGTTGTTGAAAGGCTGAATCATACACCCTGTTCCGTGTTTAGCTTGAGTTAAGAATCCTCTAGACATGCTGAACCTCTGCCCTTTTGTCTCTCCATAATGAGTTTGCTAGTAGGGTTCCCTTCTGTGAGTGAGGGTGCTCCCTCACGTCTGGCCATTTTCAACTCTGCTTATCTCTTGGTGATGTTTGGCACTAGGCTGTTGCATGTGATTCATGCTTTGGCAGGGCCTGCCTCTGACGCTGAATGACTGTCCTGGTGTGGCATGTTATGTTGATTCACTTTCTGTTGAAGTCTAAGGGGGTCATTCCGACCCTGGCGGTAAAAACCGCCAGGGCGTGACCGACGGAAAGCACTGCCAACAGGCTGGCGGTGCTTTTCTGCCCATTCTGATTCCCGCCGGATTTCCCCTGTCTGGGCGGCGCTGCAAGCAGCGGCGCCATGGAGATTCCGACCCCCTTCCCGCCATCCTGTTCCTGGCGGTTTTTACCACCAGGAACAGGATGGCGTGAACGGGTGTAGTGGGGGCCCTGGGGGCCCCTGCACTGCCCATGCCTCTGGCATGGGCAGTGCAGGGGCCCCCTAACAGGGCCCCAGTATGATTTTCACTGTCTGCTTAGCAGACAGTGAAAATCGCGACGGGTGCAACTGCACCCGTCGCACCCCTGCAACACCGCCGGCCCAGCGGGAAAGGCCCTGCAACATTCGGAGCCGGCGGTGTTGCAGGGGTGCGACGGGTGCAGTTGCACCCATTGCGATTTTCACTGTCTGCTAAGCGGAGCCCCTAAGTTTGCTCCTGTTGGGATCAGAGCTTTTGGATTTCCCCTGGTGTTCCTGTTTAGGGTTGCCTCCACCCTTCACTGCTGAGGCACTGTTTCTGCCTTCTTGCTTAGGCTTTGTCAGGCCTCCTCCAATTTTGGGCTTAGGAGTTTTGGAATGTAGTGCCATACTCCTCCCCTCACTTTGTGGCTCCTGTGAAAGGGCTTACATTTTTAGAGCTGGCACCTCTGCCTTCTTTTACTTACCTCTTTGTCTCCTATGAATGTATGTATGTATTAGGTATGTATGTATGTATGTATTGGGTTTTATAGAGCACATATCCACCCAGAGGCTCCTCTTGACCCACCCACTCCTTAGATTTGAAGCTTGTTGCTGGTTATGTGTTTCTCAGTGTCACTTTCTGCTGCTCCATCTCATGTTGTTTTCTCGTTGCTCTGGGGGTTTGGACACTGTGGTATAACTTTATTGGATTTTTCCCCATCTTGCTTATCCGACATGTAGATTACTGGTGGGATGTCACAGGTACGTCATGTTGGAAATCAACCTAATATGGAGTAAGACATGTTTGTCCTGTTAGGGTGATCCCCTTGTTGCCTGGGGGATGGGGAAGGGTTGTGGTTGACCTTGGAATTTTTGTTTACTTTGGGTATTTCATGCCCTGGCAGCCATTCAACCTATTTGTTGAATCTTAACTGCTTTATAAATGTCTGTCTTGGTCTCAACTGTCATTCCTCGCTCTTTGTAGACCTCTGGCTAGGTGTCCTCGGTCTTGGGCACTTGTATGCTTTATTTTTTAAATGCTTGCTCCGCTTCTACCCTATTCTCTTGCCTGCTAGTTTTGGATTTAGGCCTTTGGCCCATTTAGCACCCTGGCTGGTTCTCCCTCCTTCTCCATTTACTATTTACCTGTGGATGTGTGGGATATTGCCTTGTATTTACCTTTTCTTCTTCCTCATTTGTCACTCTGGCCCTGTGTGTTGAGGGTCTTTTAAAGAGGGTGTGCTTGCTCAAGCATTCCTGTTTTCTGAGGCTTGTGTCTTTGGTGAACTGGCCATCCCCTTCTGCCGTATCTTTTGGTTGTCGTATTTTCTTGTCTTTTTTGATGGCCATGTCCTTCTGATCTCTTGTGCTTGCTTGGTCTTTGCTAGAAGAGGTAACTTCCTATATTGATTCACTAGGTTCTTTCTGATGGGTCCATCATTTTTGGCCTTTACTGGCTCCTCTGGGGTTCTGTGATCCTGCCTGCCTGTTGGCACTTTGGGCTAAGAATGCCCTCGAAGTGCTTTCTTTGGTTGCTAAAACCTTTTATCATTGGCCTATTAGCTCTGTATTCAGGTGGTTCCTCCTGCTGTGCTCCGCTAGAACATTAGTCTCATCAGAATCAGTGAAGTAGGCGGGCTATTTAAATAGTAGAGTCCTTTTGATAAGCAAGCTGTGATTTATAACTTTCAGCTGGAATTTACTGTATCCGAACTCATACTGTGACATGTCCATAACATGTGAATGTGATAGCTATGTATTGAAAAGGGCACTACTGCTATGTTGATTTGTAGACTACCTTATTTTATCGACCTATGATTTTTCAAAGTAGTGCATCATCAGCACATGTTGCACAAATGTTTATTTTTATTTTGTGCTTCAGGCATGCTGGCACCTGGGTTTTGTGTAGTGGGTAATTCAAATTTGACCTTCTTGGGATTTATTTTACCCTGATGTGCCTGTTCTTATGGGCTGGGTCCTCTTCTCTGTGTTGGACACTGATGCCTTGTTGCTGAATCTTGGTTCTGCTTCTGGCTTCCCCTTTGGTTTACCTTTGATAACTTTCTCAGGTCAGTGTATTCATGGGTCCTACTTTTGGTGTGGAGTAGTACCTGTTTTGACCTTTACCCCAAAGAATCAAGAACACTTCCACCCTGGTGGTGACATTTGGAAACATTCTCTTCTATGGGTTCTCGGTTTTATTTGAGCTAGGCAGTACTTGCTTTACTGGAGGGTCTTTCTGCTGGTGTCTTTCTGTACCTTATGGCTCTTTCCCTGCATCTCTGCTTTCTTGACTGACATATTTCCTCTTGTGGGTCGCTATTGTGAGTGCTCCATAATTTCAGTCTGTGCTCCTCTGGGTGCACAGGTTGCACCTTCTGCCTTTCAAACTTGTAGCACTTGTTGGCTTGCTTTAACACTAGAACTAACTGCTTTGTTGATATTCTGGCTGTGGTCATTTGTATCTAGGCATTGCACTTTCTGGCTGGCTACCCTCTTTTTGTTTCTAAGTGTATAAGTTAAACCTTTGACTTGTACAAATACCAGAAAATAATTTTGACCATGTGTATCTGACAGGTTGGCCACACTAAGGGGGAAATTTATACTTTTTGATGCAAAACTGCACTAAAGCAGTTTTGCATCAAAATGTTTACCACCGGCTTGCGCAATTCCTGAGCGCCAGCTGGGTGCCATATTTATGGAATGGTGCAAGCCAGTGCAAAGGGTGGGCTACTGTAAAAAAATGACATTAGCTGGGTGGGGGTGGCGGTATTGGAGAAGGGGCTTTTGCACCCAAAAAATGACATTAGGCTGGTTAGAGGAAACAAATGCTTCTAACCAGCCTAGCGTCATTTTCTGATGCAAAACCGTCCATACAACATGACTCCTGTCTTAGAAAAGACAGGAGTCATACCCACCACCCCAGTGGCCAGAACAGGGGACCAGTGTCCCCTGGGCATAGCCACTGCACCCTGTGCCATGCAGGGGCCCCCAAGTTGGGCCCCGATGGCACTTTCATTTAAATAAAAAAAATACCTACCTACACTTACCCTACTTACCTGGGATGGGTGGGGGTGTTCCTGGGGCTTGAGGAGGGCACCTGTGGACCCATTCCATAGTGGTTAACCATGGAAATAGGTCCCCAGGTCCCCTAACTCTTGGTCTGACCCATGGGTTAAATAATGGTGCAAAGCAAGCCTTGCACCATTATTTAGCCCCTCCTCCTACCCGTGCGCCATTTTAGCACGGGGCGATAAACATGGGGGTTAGCACCATTTTTTAGATGGGAATGCCTACCTTGCATCTCATTGACGCAAGGTAGGTTCACGCATCTTAAAAGTTGTGCAGACTCAATATTTCAACATTAGACGTGTCTAACGTCAAAATATAAATATAGAGTTAGTTTTGCACAGAATTTGCTAACAAGAATAACACAAATTCGGTGCAAATGGGGAATAAATATGCCCCCAAGTGCCCATGTCATGGCTGGATCATCATAGTAACTCTTAGGGGGTCATTTACAAATGAGTGGTAATGTGTTATGTGTCTAAAACTGGCAGCTGCCTCATCCATTCACCTCTTGCATCCACAGCCCCATTTAGAAATCAGGAGAATGTGCTTTGCCAAAAACAGAGAAGCTGTGTACACGGCCAGTGGGGAAGTCCTTTGGGCAAGTCTTTGAATGGCAAGTAATCCGTATTTTCCTGTCTGAGACTCTTCTGCACATCATGGCAGATATGAACCAGAAAAAAGAAACAATATCTGAAAACTGCCAGCCCACCAAATATATACATTTTATCTTTTCTGAGGATAGACACCCTATTGTAGGGTGGTGTTTAGAAATAAGTGGTGTTCAGTCCTCTAAACCACTATGGCATTGTGGACCTGCCATTGTCCCTTTTTTCGCAGAATCCATTTTTGCCATTCAGGCAAGAGACACTTTGTTGGAAAATCTATCATGCCAGGAACCACTTTAAACATGGCAAGTTAACCACTGGACTATAAGAGGAGTTGCTTTTTCTACAACAGTCTTTTAGCAAACTATCTACCAAGCCATAAGTGAGCCAGTTGCATATTTACTTAACCTTTTTCAGCTTTTCATTAGTTTAACAGTGAACACTGGAACTGTGTAGAGGAATAATTAGACTCCACATAAGGAAGTGCTCAATTACTCGTCCATCCCTTCATTAAAAGAGAACGTTTTTGGTGTTTCCTGAAGTCCTATGAGGTCGAACTGAACATTCTTGGATCAGATGAAAGGAATCCTCACAATCAGGCCACAAACCGGTCCTCCTTCTTCTGAGCTTTTCATCTTCGCCTAAGGGCCACATGGTATGGCACTGGAGTCTCATTACCACTATTGGCTATTTTTAGAAACTACTACTCTCTAGAAGGTTTTTGACAAGGATACATGACCTGGAGACATATGTGTGAACACATCTTCCCATAGGAACAGAATAGGAACATCTGGACGTAGGATCAGAGGAACTCACCAAACTGTGTCTTATTCCTTCTTAGAGATCATTTGTAAATAGTTTTCTCAACCGAAGTTGTGCCTGCTGCCAAATGGTTAAAGCCTGCGACAGCGGCCCGCCAAGATCTAACCGCCGGGTGGCCGCCAATGCGGCCGCACTCCTGCTGCGGTCATTTTGAGATCCCCTCTGGGCTGCAACACAGGAGCTGGCTCCAAATGGAGCCAGCGGTGTTGGGGCCGTGCGACTGGTGCAGTTGCACCTGTCACGCTTTTCACTGTCTGCAAAGCAGACAGTGAAAAGCTGCACGGGCCCCAGGGGCCCCGCGACTCCCTGTACTGCCAGCCTTTTACTGGTAGTTCAAACCGCCAGGAAAAGGCTGGCGGTAGGGGGACTCGTAATCCCCTGGGCAGCGCTGCAAGCAGCGTTGCCCTGGCGGATTAAAACCGCTGGGGCAAATGTGGCGGGAAACCGCCGGCCCCGGCGGTGCGACCGCGGCGCTTCCGCCATGGTCATAATGACCCGGAATGCCCCACCAGCCTGTTGGCGGTGCTTCTGTCACAACAGCCAAGACCGCCAGGGTTGTAATGACCCCCAAAGTGTCAGAATTTCCCTGCTGAATGTCGCACGGGGCTTTTTTTCCCGAGAATTCTCTGTTTGGCCTTTCAAACATATTTTTGAAAATGGTAAGGAAGGTAATGTAATGATCCAGTCTAGGATCCGTTTTGGATACTAGCAGAGTAGACCAAGGCAGGCCACCTCCAGAAATCCAGGGCACATCTAGAAAGGTAACGTCCTTAACCACATGTTGTAAACAATGCAAACATTTCCTACGCAAGCGTAACCACGCTTGCTGGAACAACAACTGCCTTTTTCTGTGCCTTAACCACGCATGTGCCAGACTACACCTATGCATGGTTAAGGCACAGAAAAAGGCAGAAAGCAGGAAAGGATGTGGTGAGGTAAGTGGGGCTGGGCAGGGTTGGGGGTTCTTTGGGGGGGGTGGATTAAGGCTTAGGGTGGGTTTTGGCTATTTTGTTTTTTAGAGGTGGGAGTGGAGAGGTTTTGGGGAGTTTAGTTTTCAGAGCTTACGGTGGGTGTGGGGGACTGAGTAGTTTATTTGTTAGGGGCGGGTAGTTTTTTTTTTAGGGCTTAGGGTGCATGGGGGGGTCAGGGTAATTTGGCTATTAGGGGTGGGGTAGTTTTGGCCTCAGGGTTGGTTGGGGGTGTTGGGTAGTTTTATTTTTTAGGGCTTAGGGTGAGTGGAAGGGTCAGAGTAGGTTAGCTATTGGGGGTGGAGGTTGATTTTAGAGCTCAAGGTGGGTGGGGGGGTCGGAGTAGTTTAGTTTTTTGGGGCAAGGGTAGGTTTTTTTAGGGCTTAGGGTGGGTGGGGTAGAGATAGCTTAGTTATTACGGGTGGGAGAACGCTTTAGGGCTCAGGACAGGTGGGGGTGTCAGGGTAGTTTAGTTTTTGTGGTGGGGTGGAGAGGTCAGGATAGTTTTTGTTTTCAGTGCTTTCGGGGTAGATTAGCTATTAGGGGTGGGGGTAGTTTTGGGCCTCAGGGTGGATGGGGGTGTCGGGGCAGTTTAGTTTTTAGGGTTGGAGTGGGGGGCTTGGGGTTGTTTTTTTTAGGGCTTAGAGTGGTCGGGGTAGTTTAGATATTAGGGGTGAGGGTAGTTTGTAAGACAGAACCACAATGCCATTTCCACATATGCTTTTACTAGGCATGCTTTTACTACACAAATTGTTGTAAAGGCATGGGTGGTAAAGGGATGCGTGGAAATGACGCGGTCATGGTTCCGACTGCGTTGTCAAGGCATGCATGGTTCTGTCATACAACTTGCTGCTCTGCGTCCATGGATGCCGATGAAAATATCAGTGCCACAAAGAAGAGAAGGGGGCTCTTTGAAGAAAGGCAAAGTTGAAGTGGAGATGCCGCCAGTAGGACTTCGGCATTGGCGAGTTGTGACAGATCCCCAGACCACGACAACCTAAATTTCTGAGTAAATATTCCAGCCTTAAGAGTGT
The DNA here is from genome assembly GCF_031143425.1 of Pleurodeles waltl. Lineage (NCBI taxonomy): Eukaryota > Metazoa > Chordata > Amphibia > Caudata > Salamandridae > Pleurodeles > Pleurodeles waltl. The sequence continues at coordinate 298,408,315 of NC_090442.1, forward strand.
CGTATGGAACTTGCAGTTATGAATCAAGTAGAACTGTGCCTTAGGGGAACTGTGCCATCTTTACCCCAGTGTTAGGTTGCAGTCAACGACGAGATCTGAGCAGTGTACAACCCCCAGAGAAGATGCAGAATAAGGAGATGCGGGTTAACAAATTGGCTTTGCCCCACAACGGAAGTTGCTCACGTCTACGTATTCCGTTAATTGAGCCTCAAGGCTCCTGATGCATTGCTACTGTAGTGCAACTGCTTTGATGTGAGATGGAGCCAAGGATTTTAATCTCCTATTGCAGATGTTTTAAAACTACGTTGTAGTTAAATAATGCAGCACGAGCAAAGTATCCCTCCTTACCTACAGAAGATTGTACTGAACTGATCAAAGAATGTCGATCCCTAAATGAAGGAGCATGAAGTGATGATTACTTTTAATAAAGATACACAAATTATTAATTGAAAGGGGCTACATCAAGCTCAAGTGTATATCAATGAAACTGGAGTGGAGGCATTCAACAAACGGTTACATGTAACAAATAATTGGACTCTGTTCCAGAGCAGACCTAAGACGTAGGCCCCAATGACAAAGTACACTAATTTACGTGCATCAATACAATGCACCGGAAATAACTCTTCCGACAGTATCTACAATAATAAATGAAGCTATCACAAGTATGTGTCCCATGATGGGGAATAACATGACCTGGAATTACTGTGTCCAAATCCTCATACGTTGTCCCTGTTGAATAGACAAATACGCTTTCATTTACCACCCGCTTTGACCAGGGGAAATGGAAGCATGGAGGCTGGCATGAGTTGGGGAGGGTGCCAGGTAACAGCAGAGGCTGCAGGCTGGCGAGGGCATGGAGGGGTTCCGTGCTCCCTCATGCCATGGGGCGGGTCTCTCCGCCCAATTTATAACCGGGGCTTACGTGCAGGGTCGGACTGGGACAAAAAATAGGCCTGCGCAGCAAAATAAAAGTGGCACCATTAGGACGTAGATAAACAAGACATTGATAAAAGCCGGGAAATCGACAGTATATCCACCGAAAATGGACGCACAACTGCTAAAAAAAAACCGGCCCACACACTGATCTGTCAGCGCAGCACTGCCTGATTGCCCTATTGCTGATGTGCTCAGTTTGCCTGAACTAACCAGAGGGTGAACTGTTTGAACTCCCATTTCCTGATGCCACCTAGATCTGAATGCCATTGAGTAGGTACCACATTTTCAGACACCCTATAGGGAATGCAGAAAGTGGAGGAAACGTCCACATGTGCCCCTGCAACTCCGTCCCTTATATATCCCAGTTACCATCTCCCCTGTTGTCTCACACTCAATGCCATCATTAGAGCCATTGGCAATCCTCAGATACCACTCTACTGCTGATCCAGCTTCTCTTATTCGTGCCTTTCATTTTGGATGCTTCCTCTTTTAAACCCCCGATTTCTTTCTAATAACCACTGCCTGAATTTTAACTCTACTTTGAGTATCCTTGCTACTCTCCTTGTGCCTTAATTCAAAAGCCATCAAAGTAGTGTTGCTGCCTCTTCCCACATCCTCACATTTCAACATATTTCCAGTTTATTGCATCCGTTCTCTTTTCGTTGCTGCATTTTATGATTAGAGGCTGCCTCAGATTGTTGCCATCTATTCTCTCGAATCTCTCCTAAGTGGGTCACTGCAAACAGTGTTTGCCGTAACCATGCTTACAGCGCGGCCTATCATGTGGACAAAAAAACACGTGTTTTTAAGGGATTATCTTTCTTCCAGCCATTAGTAAAATTCTACGTTTGAGTTTTCCAGCCACTTCCATGCCTGGCATCTGTGAATGATCTCTTCTTCTATTTCAGCAACACAGATCTTCATGTCTCTGTGCCCTCACCTTAGTTATACAGAGCGGTAAACAAGACTTTCAAGCAGGTCTCTTTGCACATTGGTCTATTATTGTGTCATTTACATTCTTATTCTGCCCACTACAACATACAACATAAAGCAATAAACCAGCCCACATTGACACTTGCCTAACTTCACTGGGACTAACTGCTTTATGCAATTTTGCAAGGAGCACATCCATATACGAAATAGTAGCCTTCTGTGTTAGGTACTACTATGGAGAAGTGTGCATTTGAGGACACAACAGGCATTGACAAAACCAAAAGGCTGGTAGGCAATGACAGACCTATTGAGTTAACCAGTTCTTGTTTATTATCATACTTCTGCTCGGAAGAAAAAAAACATATTTTGTGCCACATTAAGATCCTGGATCTTTTACTTTAGCCATCAAAATAAATAAAACAGTTCATTGAAAAATCATCTGTACTTGTATCCATTTTCCCTTCTGCCTTCTTTGAATTATGATCCTTTGGCATAATTGTCTATTTTAATTGACAAACCGCAGTTATCCATTTTGGCAGCTTTCATTGCTCCATGTAAGGCACTCTGTCCTCGAGGACAGCAAAAAAACACTGTAGGACCATCCGAATTAAAATTTTATGTTCTACACTCAGATTTTGGATTCTCTCAGTAAATATATGCCCTTGTTACTTAAAAGTAATCTTGATTACTCCAACTCCTTGTCACAGTCCTAACTAAGTGGCTCATTACGAGTTTGGCTTTGCACAAGCCAACTGCCAAACTCGTGGGGTGAGGCGGCTGTCAACTCAGCTGCCTCACCCCCCTGTCATTTTACAATGTTCCCACTGGGCTGACCAGAGGAACATTGTATTACGATGTTCCCGCCGGACAGCCCTGGCTGAAACAGTGCTACGGTATTGGCCAATACCATAGCATTACCGCACTGACAGTGTGCGTTCTGAGGGTGCTGTGAAAGGGGGCTCCTGCCCACGGCATGGTTGTGGGCAGTGAAGGGGATGCCCCTGTGGCCCCCTGCACTGTTTCCGGCAGCCTTTTCAAGGGTGGGGCCCCTCAGTGCCGCCATGACAGACCACAAGTTCGACTGCCATCAGCCCATCGGGAACCATGTTCCTGAGAAGATTGCAGTCCCCTGGTGGTCTGACCGCCAGGGTCATAATGTGGTGGTGGACCGCCTGGAGTGCGGCGGTCCGACCGTCACCACGAGGCTACTTTTCTCAAAGCTAATGTAAAAGTAATGAGGCCCTAAGTGAGACTTGCCATGAGCCGGTGACAGGTTTATCTATTGTATCCTAAAAATAAAAATGTACTTCTCTCCTTGTTATTCCACACCTATGTGAGGTTTAAGTTACTTATGTACCTTAATGCTCCTGATACATACCAACATACCACTGTAGTCAGGATGAGTATAGGATGAGGGAGGGAGGGAATCAAGGGCTGTAAGGAATCATGGAGAAGACTGGTAAATTAAAGTGGCATTACCACTTTGTTGTCGCCCTTGGTCCAGTCCTAACAAAGGATCTACACAAGCAGATATGAGATCTTATCACAAGTCAACAGCGAAGGACATCACAAAATAAAAAAAGAAACAACTCGAACAACTGAATACAGCAAGGGGACAATAGGACTTTAGACTCAGCAAACTTCAGAAAAGGAAGTGCGCTATCAGGCCATCCCCAAAGCACTGCACACATTAAATAGTGAGAAATTAGAAGAATCCCCAAAACTGAGCACAGGGCACCCACAAAAGCATCAGAACACCCACAATAGCTACAGAGACCAAGGAGACAGAAATGCTACTAGAACCCCTTCAAGCTAAGCGAACAGGCCTATAGTAGTAACAGAAAGTGAACCCCAGGAGAATGAACCACCTTAACCATGAGATTAGAAGAGACTCACGCAAGCAGACGACTGGGAAAAGAAGAAAGTATATATAAAAGAATACTGCCCTGCTCTAGGGAGGCACATCCCAGGAACTGAAGAAGCTGAATACAGGATAAAAGAGGTGACACCTTTATCCTGATACTTGTGCGAAGTGGAAAGAGGACCTTTAGATGTTTCTGAAAGAAGGATAGAGTTATTGGGCCCCTCAGAAGAAGAAAGTTACAAAGAGGATGGTACAAAAACTCATAGAAGGTATTCTAGAGTGACTGAAACAATGGAGACCCTAGGAGCCTCTGAAGGAGACCTCCACCAAAAATAGGAAGAAAATAGGAGTATGGCTCTGACTGCCTGGTAAGCAACCAAGCATGAGAAGATGAGATCCAGGGCGTAGTCCAACCATAAGGAATAGAGGAAGAAAAAACAATGTTTAAAAACACATGTGAAAAAGCCAAATACTGACCACAAGCCAGGGATAGAGTTCAAAATACACATTCCTCCTTGGGTAGTCCAGAAGCCTACGAATGAGCACATTCAGAAATTTAAAGTAGGACTATTGTTATTGTGGCACATAGCTGCAAAGGTAGCTACTAAAGGGCTTCAAAATAGAAACATGTTATTCTATGTTATACATCTTATGGCACAAAAGTATCCCAAAAAATCTAGAAGCGCTACAAATCATTGACTCAAAGAACTGAAAGGAATCCTCACTAAAATCCGAGGAAACCCTACTGTGACTTATGTGCGTCTCCTGGAAATGTGAGAGGTATGTTCATAGGGTGGCCCACACCCTGCAGAGAAAAAAAGAGGAATAGGAACCTCAATAGAACCTTAAAATATCAGCAGAAGAGCTGCACTTCAAGTTTTTGGCAGGGCTGAAATCACAACTATGAGAAATAGACAAACCCCACAGCTGCAATGTATATGCAAACAAAAGGGATCTGCCATCAAGCTGAACAATGTGAGATGCCTATGCTAAGAGGCTAGATGAAAGTCAGAAATATCTTTGCATCTTCCACACAGAAAAGTATCAAGCAGGGAGGCTCCTGCAGAAAGAGGGAGCCTACTAAAACAAAAAGCGATTAAACACAATATAAAAACATGATCAACTTTCAGAGTAACATGAAATTCTTTGCAATGACAGGCATTTGGACAGTCAAAAAATATTTAGGAATGGGAGATTCAAGCCCTTTAGGCTGAGACTCCCAAACGTTAATCACTGGTCCACATTGACACTCATCAAAAAAATGCCAGGTAACGCCATAACCATCCCCAAAGTGGACAACCACAAATGATAAATGCCGTGAACAAACATGAAAAGTAGCAGGTATAGGCAAAAAGACTCAAAATAGGAGAGCAGTGGGCCAAGTTTCCTGCATTCACTAGGCATAACAATTTTTCAATAAATGTTGCGTTCTTTAAGCAAGTTCTTCTTATTGAATTCTTTTCATTTTCTGTGTTATTTATTAAATTAAGTTTGATTTTTCTAACTAGGTGCGGTTTCTTTTTGAGTGGTGTTTACACTGTTTTACTGTTTGCACTGTTGCACGAATACTTTACACATTACCTCCAAGTTTAGCATTACAGCTCTGTGACAAGCTCCCAGAGAGTGAGTATAGGCTAATTCAGGGTTTGTCTGGCACTTGCCATGACTAGGATTGTGGTTGCTGCTTGACTAAGGCTCACACCCCAATCAACCAACAACACACGTTTCTAACAATTACCTTGAAGAAAAAATGGTCAAAGTGGTATCCAAACTGTAAGCCGTCAATCCTAGAATCTGATTCCTTACTAAGAAGGCCATGGAAAACTTTCTTCCATAGAGAAATGAAGGAAAAAAGGATCCCACTGAATACTACTGAAGAATGACGAAGGCTGCAAGTGTAGCAAACCCCGAGTCCAGATATTTGGGACATCCGCATGCATGACATGAGCTCAAGGTGAGAAAAAAAGAGGCAAGCCATCTAACCCACCCCAGATAAAAACAACAGGGCATATTTATATGTGTTTTGCACCAAATTTATGTCATTTGTTTACACAAATTTGGTGCAAAACTAACTCCATATTTATACTTTGGTGCTAAATTTATGGAGTTAAAGTCATTTTTTGGACGTGGAAACCTACTTTGCATCAATAAGATGCAAAGTAGGCGTTCTCGTGCAAAAAATGACTCTATGGCCTTAGTATCATATTCATCCCCCCATGCTAAAATCAAGCCCACAGGTGCCCTTCTCATGCCTCAGGGACACCCACACAAGAGGGACAGTGGAGGATGGGGGACCCCATCCCAGGTACGTATAGGTAAGAACAGGTAAGTATATATATTTATATATATATATTTTTTTTAAGTGTTATTGGGGGCCATAAAGTGAGTCCCCCTGCATGACACTGGGTGCAGTGGCCATGCCCATGGGACTCTGGTCCCCTGTGCTGGCCATTGGGGTGGTGGGCATGACGCCTGTCTTGTTTAAAAGACAGGAGTCATGTGATATGGGTGGTTTTGTGTCAGAAAATGACGCTAGGCTGGTGAGAGTATTTTTTTGAATTTATTTTTTACCCTAACCTGCCTAATGACATTTTTTGTTGCAAAACCCCCTTCTTCTTCTATACCGCCAGCCACAACCAGCTAACGTCATTTTTTGTTTTAGGTTAGCCTACCCTTTGCACCAGCTTGCACCATTCCATAAATATGGTGCCTGGCTGGTGCTCAGAAATGGTGCAAGCCGGTGCTAAACCTTTTGGTGCAAAACTAAGTTGGTGCAGTTTTGCACCAAAAAGCATAAATCAGGGCCTACATTTTTTAATAATGACATGGAAAAAAATCCTCCTTGTTGACACTTTCAAATCAGAGGGAAGAAAGTGCAAAAATTGAATTACCAACACACATTGGCATTGATAAGACAAGCTCTCTATGTTACTTTGTGTTTGCATATTGGAAAATAGGTGGTTAACAAAATTGCAGTAGCTGGATTGGGGGCAGAAAGGACATTGAGACTGGATGACAGTTAGTTAGCTGTAATGTTCCAGAGTCAACTTCCCCATGTATTCCTGCCAAAACCTTCAGGATGCAGATGGCCAAGACCTTCTCCTCCCATGGTAACCATCTGATAGGGTTGCTGGGAGGCCCACAGCCAGTCTTATTGGCCTCCAGTTGTTGCTTGGAAGCTAGGAAATGCATTTTCCCCTCAGGTTGTTTCACCAATTCCTAATTTCCTTCTGTGTGAGCAAGGTGGTGCGTACTGCATTCATCCTGTCTACTATTCTGGACCACATTCCCCTTTTCTGAATGAAAGGTGTATTTTGGACAATTGTGGCTTTACTCTTATAATTTCATCCACAATGGCTATCAACTTTGCCTCAGAAAAACATGGGTTTTTGGCCCGTGACATGTCCCCAGGATAGAGTGACAGTGCCACAAAAAAAGTGAATATTCTACACAAAAGGGTGATAAAAAATAGGGTGATGGCAAGGTGTGTGGTGAGCAGTAATAGGGACAGGATTGGCAAACAAAACCTACCATCTCTCTACAAGATGTGCTGTCAGAATAGCTGTGCTGCAGTGGAGTGGCAAAGGATTATGGTCTGGAATGGGGTGTGTTTTATAGTGTGATTTTCAGTTGTTTCCACTTAGCTTTTGTTCATCAGGTGTGTTGTATTTGTGTCCATGCTTTGGTCACTGTTCTGGTACAGCGCTGTGCGTGTACTACAATGGTTGACCACCGATAGTGGCAGCCACCAAGGAACTGCCAGTGCCACTGTGTTTTCATAATCTGGGCAGTGGAAACATGCTGCACTGATGGCGATGGAGTACATATGGTCAACATTGCAGTCTGCTGCTTTGCTGGCGGCCCAACCTCAATGTCTGTGGTTGGGATTTCATTGTATTATTACTGGGCATGTGGGAGACTGCCAATTCGGCGGTGTACTTGGGACTGCCACCGCAGCGGACTGGCGGATATGAACTCATATTTGGACCCTACGTCTGAATGTTGAGGGATTCACCACGACCAACATCGAGCCGCACAAGACTGAAATCAAGGTCTTCCTGGACACTGACTTGAGACTTCAACTGTTCCTAGCTTTCCTGTCTTCATCAATGACTGCACTAGGAGGATAATCTTTAGTAGCCTGTTGTCGTTGAGCCCTACTTTGGATCTAGCTTGCAGCTTGCCCAGCTACTTTTACAAGTTTCTAATCAGAAGGTAAACTTTCCACTAGATGGTATCCATCACGATCAACCTTAACTTTTGACTTTGATCAATCAGTTCTAGTGTGACCAGATACCCACAGATGGCACTTAGGGCCTGATTACGAATCTGGCGGTCACTCGAACGCCAGGCTCGCGGTGGTGGTCAGGACCGCCACTGCTGTTGCAGTCCCACCACCACATTACGACCCTGGTGGTGAGACCAGGGTGCAGAAACCTTGGTTTCTGCCCATCAGCCCAGCAGGAAAGTCATAATAGGTCCGGCCAGGAGGTTGCCACTCAGTGGCGGCCACCCTGTCAGGAATTTGGCAGATGGGTGTTCCTGTCCGCCAAACTCATAATTAGGCTGTTAGTGCTTTTTGACTCTATTTTACGTGAAAATTAAAAATAAAACATATTTATGGTTCCACTTATTTTATTTCTGTAATGTTGGCTTCATTTTATGTATTAAATAATGTCTGTGTTTCTAAACAGGCCTGCATTTTATTGTTTTGTGTCGTCATTTTTACTGCTGTTAGAGTACTGCAGAAATACTTTACTCATTGCCTCTATAGTTATGCCTGACTCTTCTGTACCAAAGCCACCAGGGGTTGAGCCCAGTTTTCTTTTGTCACATTTGTGGTTCACCCTGACAGTGATTGTGATTATTAATTGAAGTGGGTTCTCACCCGCTTCATCTAATACACCAATTTCCTACATAACCCTCCAAAGTCCAACAAATTTGCTAACTTGTTTATATTGGAGCTGTAAAATTTAGGGCCTCATTAGTCTTTACGAAATTGGTGGTCCGAGGACCGTGAATGCCACTATGGCGGTTGGACTACCATAGTCCAGGCAGTCCGATTGCCACATTACAACCTAGGCGATCGGACCATGGTTCCCGATGAGCTGACAGTGGTTGGACTTGTGGTCAGCCACTGCGGCACTGAGTTCAGTTCCGCCACGCTGATCACGAGTCCAGTTTCTGACAGCCTTTTCATGGCAGGGACCCCCGGCATGAAAAGACTGGCAGAAACACAGTGCAGGCCCCCCTCTGCCCAGCACCCTCGGATTGCACACTATCTGCACTGAAGACAGTGTGCATTCTGAGGGTGCTGCAGCGCTACGGTATTGACCTTGGCTCCCTTAAGGGAGACTAGACCAATACCATAGCACTGTTCCCACCAGGCTGACAAACTGGAACATTTTAATATGTTATGTTATGTCATGTTATGTTATTTGAATTTATATAGCGCATATCTGCCCAGAGGCCTCGCAGCACTCAAACTTGATGCAAAAAGCATCCAGCAAAGATGAATTGAAGATCAAACCCTAAAAAGCCACGTCTTCAGGGCCTTGCGAAAGGATAATTCATGGTTCATTGCTCGTATCCTGATCGGTAATGAATTCCACAACTTCACCCCCTTATATGCCAGGGAGCTTCCCCCAATCTGGCTTTCTTCACTTTGGGGACCACTGCCAAGTATGCTGATGAAGATCTAAGTGATCTATTAGGGATTTAAAAAGACGCTAATGACCTCAGCATTTCCAGACCTCGATTATGCAAAGCTCTGGGCACATGGCATAGTGTTTTAAACTGTATCCTCTTATCCACTGGCAACTAATGCAATGATAAAATTCCAGCTTTTATAGATTCCTGCTTAGGAATATTCAGTACCAAGCGAGCAGAGGCATTCTGGACTCTCTGCAATCTTTTAATCACGTAGCCAGGTGAGCCCATGAACAGTGCATTCCCATAGTCAATTCGAGAACCAATTAACGCCTGTGCAACTATTCTTTTGGCCGTGAACGGTAAAATGGTAAAATCCCTCCTCAACAACCTAAGAAGGCCAAAGGAGGAAGCAGCTATTTTGTTAGCTTGATGGGCCATTGACAGTTGTGGATCGAGTCAAACCCCCAAACGTTCAATAAATTCTTTAGGTGCTGGTAAAAAACCCATTCCATCAATCATGGAGGGATTCATGATGGGCTTTACTTTTTGCCCAAATATCATCACCTCTGTTTTTTTGTCATTCAGTTTACGTTTACTTCCAGTCATCAATGCTGCCATCACTTGGAGACATGGACCAAATGCTGACTCTATAGAACAGGAATTCTGTGAAAGAGATATATTTAGTTGTGTATCATCTGCATAAGACACCAAAGTCAGCCCGAAGGGCTGGATTATTTCTGCCAGCGTTAGCATGTAGATATTAAATAGAGTGGGGCTAAGAGAAGACCCCTGTGGAACTCCACATCTACTATTGATATGATCTGAGAAGTATGACCTATCTAAGACCTGAAAAGACCTATCTTTAACAAATGAGTTGATCCAGTCTAAAGCTGACCCAGATAATCCAGTGTCTTGTATCCTATTCATTAATATATCCAGGTCCACCATATCAAAAGCGGCACTGAGGTCTAGAAGAATAATGGCTGTTTCTATACCCTTATTTAGTCGCTTTTTCACTTCTTCAGTAACAGCGATCAAGGCAGTCTCTGTCCCATATAATGGTCTGAAGCCCATCTGAGTAGCATGTAGAATATTATTGACTTCCAGAAAAAGAGACAGTTGAGTTTGAACATATTTTTCAGCTATCTTAGACAGAATCGGCAACAGTGAGATAGGCCTATAGTTACTAACAAATCAGGGGTCAAGATTAGGTTTCTTTAAGAGAGGCTTGACAATGGCATGTTTCCATTACTCTGGCACTACACCAGCAGTCATTGAAAGACTGATAGACTTTGTTGTTACCGTTGGTCAGTCTGGTGGGAACATCGTAATATGATGGCAGTGAGGCAGCAGGGTTGACGGCTGCCTCATCACCGCGAGTTTAGCATACAGTTTGTCCAACCGCCAAACTCATAATGAGCCCTTAAATCTAACCCAACCAAAGTCCAACACTTTCCTAGTTGTTGTTTAAAACTTAGTGGGAGTACTACACCGAATCTCTCCAAAGTCCAAAGCTTTCCCTACTGCTGCTTAGATTGGAGGGGGAATAGTAAATCTAACTCTTCCAATCTCTAACACTTTCCCTGCTTTTGCTTACGTTGGAGTGGAAATAGTAAATCTGACTTTTCCATAATCCAATACTTTACCTGTTTTCACACATGCTGGAGTGGGAATATAGTAAATGTAAGCTCTCCAAAGTCCAACACTTCCCTTCTTTTTCTTATGTTGGAGTTGGAATAGTAAACCAACAGTTTTCCTACTTGCTTAAAATGGAGTTAGATTAGTTACTCTGACTCATATGAATTCTGACACATTTTGCTAGTGTTGTTTATTTTTGATTTTTTTTTTTTTTAATGTTGTGTAGGTTTTCATTAATTTTTATATTTTTTCAAACATAATATTTGAACTTTTATTATTTAATATCAATTTAATTCTTTTATATAGAGCCTATATGCCAAGCGTTGACAAATGATGCAATAGCAGACACAGATTCATGATAATTTCAGTTCATTCTTCTCCAATATGGCACTCACAGTATCATTGTGAGTAATAGGATAATATATGACCATGGTGGAGGTGCAAAAAGAAAGGACAGACTATGAATGCATATTGAGGAGTTGCTAATGTAGAAGGAATTTGGCCAGTGGAAGGTGGGCAGCTGAAACGTGTTGATGTTTTCTTCTTGGGAAGCATTGCACTTTAAACAAATGAAAAGGATTAACCATGTGCTGCTCTAATTTACACCTCACAAACTTGATGATACGAAAAGGAACTCACCAAGATCAGGATAAATATATATATATATCTATATATATTGATATATATATACATGTATATATTTTGGATATATATGTATTCGTTAATTTGTACTTTTAAGTTATTGTCAATATCATGTATTTAAAACATTAAAAAAATTGTTTATTTTTCCAATTGTTTAATAAAATGTATATGTATACATATATATAGAAAACTCAAGTATTGAATCTCTTTCGGTGAATAGTGACACCAGTGCAAATGAGGATGGAAGTGTAACATCACATGAATCAAATCCCACACTTTTAAACGAAATGCGCCTCGCCCCCCAACAACAATCCAAGGACCAACAGAGCAGCAGACGTGGAAAAGGACGAGGACGGGACGAAAGAAAAACAAACGCACAACAAGGGGAAAGAGGGGAAATTCCAAGAAACACCAGAGCGAAAACTGCAACATTATTCAAGAATTAAATGTGATAAATCTCTCCGAAAGAGTAATGTCATCACAAGAAGAGTCCTTAGTGAAAAAAGGCCTGAAGTTTTGTCTTTCCATCGACATTGATCTAGTACAGACACGCATTGACTTATACAAATACATAGGGAAAATCAAATTGGCAAAGTTTCATGAAAATGCGAATCTGATCAGTAAAACATGCACCACCACGCCAACCTATGAACTAACGGTACAAGATAAAGATACCTTAATGACTTTAATAAATCTGGATTGCACGCAAGATGAAGAGCCGATTAGTGTAGTGAATCACAGGCTATAATACCATTAGGAGCAAGCCTAACTAAAAAAAGACCCAGGTCCAGGTTTTGTCCAGCATTACCAGCAGGAAATAAAATTAACTTATTTGCTGAAATTGTTGTTGATGATTTATATAAAACAGAATGGAATCGTGGTAAAAACAACTTGACAAAAACAGAAGTACAAATTCTTTGTGATTTACAAAGAGATGAAACTTTAATAATTAAACCTGCAGATAAAGGCGGGAATATTGTAATCCAAGATAAAAACAGATATGTGCAGGAGGCAATGCGACAATTAGCAGATGTAACTTATTATCAACTTATGAATATTAACCCTACGAAACAGGTAGCAGTTCAGATTCAAACATATTTACAAAATTGGATAGAACATGGCCTTATTGATCAGGAGGAGGCTAAATACCTGACAGTTTAACATCCGGACACTCCCACAATTTATTTCCTTCCCAAAATTCATAGAGATACCAAAAATCTTTTTGGCACCATTGGCATATAACTTAAATTCATATTTGAAGGACACAGGGGATTTATTGAAACATCTGGATGGCATTCCGTGGCAAGACTCATATATGTTGATAACAATGGATGTTATTTCATTATATACCAATATTGAACATCAGATTGGTATCCAGGCATGCAGGCACTTTCCGAGCCAAAGAAATATCCAATTTGCCCAACACAATGAAATGCTTTTAGAGGTGATCCATCTCTGCCTTACCAACAATTTCTTCCAGTTTGATCAGCAGTTATTTTTACAGATAAAGGGAACAGCCATGGGCTTTCCCTTCTCTCCAACTTTTGCGAATCTAACAATTGGCTGGTTTGAAAAGAGAATAGCAGGGGCAGAAGAAAATGAAAGATTCCAGCAGAAAGTTATTAGTTGGTTAAGATTTATTGATGATCTATTTCTAATTTGGGATGGCACAGAAATTGAATTCAAGGAATATTTCAACGTTTTGAACAATACTGTTGCCAAATTGCAATTCACTTATGAAATCAGTGATACACGAGTGACGTTCCTGGATACAGAAATCTACATAAGAGAAGGAGAGATACACACCACATTACATAGAAAAGCTACCGCCACAAATTAGGTGTTACATGCCAATAGTTTCCACCCACCCAATACTAAATGGAACATACCAAATGGCAAATTCTTACGGATTAAAATAATTTGTTGAGAATCTGGAGAATTTGCTAAACATATGAAGGCCTCAGAAGAAAGATTCATCTCCAGACAATATCCCAGGAAATGTATCAATAAGGCAAAACAGCGAGTGGAAAAGATTTTGAGAACAGAATTAGTTGATAAAACATCTTCTGTGCTGAAAGGTCAATCGGAGGATCCTAAACGTTTCATCACAACATATTCCAATAATGTCTCCCATTTACGGAGGATTCTAACAAAACACTGGTCTATTCTCCAATTGGATCCTATAGTAAAGGAGATTATGGGAGATTTTCCTCGAATGACTTTTAGAAGAGCACCAAATTTGTGGGACAGAATAACTAAAAGTCATTTTAGCTCTCGGAAAAGGGTTAACTGGCTCGAAAAGACAGGTTTCTGGGAATGTGGCAATTGCAAGGCGTGCAAAATTGCGAAAAACACTAAGGAATACACCATTGGTAATGGTGTTACAAAAAGCATCAAACAACATATTACTTGTAAGAGCCGATTTACAGTATATCTTATTGAATGCCCCTGTGGTTGAAAGTATGTTGGGAGCACTATATGTGAAATGAAGAAAAGGATCCTTGAACATATTCGTGCCACCATCAACACAGCCAGAAGTTATGCCACGGCTAAACATATGGAGCTGGCACATGATAGCCAATGGGAAAAAATTACTTTTTATGCAATTGACCATGTCCCCATAAGTGAATGAGGAGGGGATAGAGAAAAGAGACTACGACAACTAGAGTCTAAGCACATCTTGGAGATTCAAACTCTGACCCCTCTGGGGATGAATCAGGATGAGGAATTATTTGTACATTTGTAATTTTCTATGGTAGCCACTGTAAATAACTACAAAAACACTGTTTGTTCCATCTTGAAGCACTTGCAGCTAATATTCAGTTTGGTTGATGTGATATTTTTGTTTTTTTATTATGGGGTGAGAAACGGATATTATGTCACATACACACATTTATGAGGTGTACCAACATATTGATTACATTGTTTTTGTTTGGCGGTAACTACAACTCCTAGAATGCAGCATTATAAGCGTATAGTGAACTAGTCAATAATTGAATTCATTTGGAGATTATGCGTGAGTTTTAGTTGTGCAGAGTGTAGTTGTTAAGCTTAATAAGCAGAGATAAGCAGTTTTAAAGTGCATTTAGAAATATGTTGGGTTTAAATGTGTAATTTGGAGAAATAAATGTGGAAACAGGAACCCCTTACCGGAAATGCCCGTGATCAAGGTCTTTCAGACCGAAACGCGTTGGGCGGGTGATTGTTGAGCTGTAAACGAAGATAATGGAGCCTGAGTAAATTAATCTTTTGAAATAAGAGACCCCGGAGTGCGGTCGTTCGTGAAGAATTTCATGAATGTTGTTGTTGATAGACTACAGAGTGTCCTGCCGTCATGAGCACCGCTGCTGAATGAAGCACGCTAGTACACGTCACATCAGGGACAGTCTTTGTAATATTTACATATATATAGATATATACATTATTATCAATATATTTTATAAATTGTGTATTTTTTATATTTTTAACTTTAAATAAATTATGCATAATATGATATATAATAATAAAGTGTCACTGTTATTACCCTTTGGTTACATTCTGCTCCAAGAAACTTTTGACAATATATCCTGGTGTCACAATATTTTTGCTGATATTTCGTAATCCAGCCAACTTTTGTCTGTGGTAATAACTTGATGTAGAGGTGAAGGACAGCTCTCTCCCTCCTGTTTTTGAGTGATATGGCTTTTGAAGACAAAAATATAGGCATACCCTTTTAGTGGTTGAAGGGTCAGCAAATAACTTTAGCAATGGGAAAGTACGGCTAAACAAGATGCTGGTCTGGGCAGTGTAGCGTCAGGTTTCCAGTCAAGATACAGTGACTTGCTAGGATACGCAGCTGAGCCTAAAGCCGCTGGGGCCTATTCACACACTGCATTTTGTAGTACATTTAGTAGTACTAAAATAGCACTACTAACATACAGAAAATGCTGTTCCCTAACCTACATGCAGAGGTCTTCGGCTCCTTATCCCTATCGCTTATGTGCAGTGATCTCTGTGCCAGCTGTCAAAGATCCCCACACTCATAGCTAGATTTATGATTTAGAAGTAAATGTCAGAGGGAGGGGGGACTGGCTGGAAAATGGGGATTTTTATTAAATAAATGGGAGGGGTTTTGAGGAGTTTACGGAGGGACACACACCCACAACAAAAGAGTAAGCTAATTGCTAGTCACAAACTGAGCTTCTACAGTTAGCACAGCCAGGAAGAAGCCACAACAGTAGTAAATGTACTCTATCTCAGAACTTGAGTAAGCCACCTCCCATGGCCACGCACAGGTACGGGATCACCCTGCCATAGAAAATACTGTGGGTAGTGACTTAAACTTAAACTAAAACCCTACTTGAAATGTTAAAATGAATTCATTTATTTAAACAGTATCAAAATATGTATGCATTTTTTTATTATCAAGAAGATAAATATACATTTAAAATATATACTACCTATTTATAAAATAAGTTAACAACCTTTTTTCATTTAAAAATACTGGTAAATGTATTTTTTCAAAATGCATTACTTCAAATTAGGTTTATACATAATTTGCAGTAACTCAATGCATAATAAATATATATAAACATTTTTCTTTAGGTTTTTTAAACACATTTTTACAAAAATAATTATAATTTTATTTAATACACTAGAAGTCATACATTTTTTTATTCAAAATGAAGTTGTTAGCACTATCGCATTTTTAACAATGTGTTATATATTTAAAATAAATTTGTAATATTTATTTACATTAACATTTAACATAAAATTATTTTTACTGTTTTTTTAAACTTTAATGCACTTTTAAATTTTCCTTCACTTACCTTAGGGAGTTCTTTAATCTGATTACGGAGGTCGACGCCAAGCACGCAGGACATTAAATATGGCCATAAAGTTACTCTTAATAGTACATTTACAGTCACATATGATGTTTTTACTGACTCCTCTTTCAGGGGGTGGGGACATGTAACACTATGCTCTTGAATAACTACTCTTGTAAATGGTGAATAGCCAAAAGCAGGAGAGTTGCTCAAAAAGTGTAAGAGTTCACTTACAAGTGTAGATTTACTTATATGTAACTTTAGCTTTGTGAATAGCCTCTGCTGTGTATTTATAAAGTGTATTCTCCCACGGATTTTAGAAGAATTGTCACGTCTTGTAAAGTGCACTTCAGCAGAGTTCCATAGTTGGCAAGTAGTCCCAGATCATGTGTGATTCCTTCTACCAACCTTGGCTTTCTAGTCAACCTGTTGCATTCTGGGGCTTTTGTTTTACTTTTAACATTGTCAACACTGCACATGATTTGAATACATCCCCAAAGAGGACAGCCTAAATACTACCATGTCTAATACCAGTCTCAGTTATCAGCAACACCCTTACACGATAGTCCCTCCACTTCTTTATGAAGAAATGGATGTCCTTCTAGCTGACTTCAAGCAAAGATTGACTGTCAACCTGTTAGAAAGCACATGCCAAGCTCTACCCCATGCAATATTTCCCCTTTCTCACGGTGAGTCTTGTCAAACACTAGCCTGGATGCAGTGGGCTCTCCACACAACTATTGCTCAACTAGAAGGGTGGTACAACAAAACCTTAGCAAGATCCTGCTAACTTTCTTGTCTTCTGAATCCACTTCTAATTCTATGCTAAGATGTCTACGGTACAACTGTTTATGTCGGCAGCCACGCAATCAAAATTGCAGACATCATTTTCATAATTACTCATTTGCAATTATCTCTTTCGGTAGAGAAGGGAGAATGGTAGGCAGAGTAGCTGTCATATACTGGAACTTGATGCTCTGCAGTCAGATGATGACTGACTCATTCCTTTCTTGTCAATGTGTCTAAGTAGAAATCAAATCTTCAACATATTTTACCACCCCTATCAGGCAAAACTTCTGTGCTCGATCTAAAAAGGGCAGACACAGACTGAGCATGACCCTTCTAAAATGGTTTGCCATAGCCAAAGCACATTTGTATTCATCTATGAAAATATCTACACTGAAGGCCTCATTACAAGTTTGGTAGTCCCACCGTGGGACCGCAAACCTCATAGCAAGGATGCCAACGTCATGGCAATGGCGTCCGCTCATGATCTATTACAATGTTCCTGCTGGTCTGACTGGTGGAAACATTGCTATGAGATAGCATTTGGCTCCCATAAAGAAAGTGAGTGCTATCTCGTAGCACAGAGGGGGCTATCCAGCACCCTCAGAATGCTCAGTGCTGGGCAGGAGGCCCAAAAATTGCCTATGCCATTGGCATGGGCAGCGCATTGGCTCCCCTGTGGCCCTCAGCACACCGTCACTGCCAGCCTTTCCATGCCGGTCAGACTGCCATGGAAAGGCTGGCCGAGAAGGGAGTTGTAATTAGCATGACGGCGCTGATTTCAGCGCTGTCCTGGATAAGTACAACTCTGACCACCATTGTCATCAGGTACCATGTTTCTGGTGGAGACAACGGTGCCATGGCGGGTCACCTTGCCAGGATTGTAATTGGGCAGTTCAACCACCCAGAGTGCATCAGGTCCGATCGTCAACACAAGTGTGGCGGTCCTTGGACCATCACACTCGTAATGAGGCCCTAAATGGCCCAACTGAAGTACTTGCTTTAACAGAAAGCAATGTGTAGTAAACAACAGGGGCAGTTCTTTAATTGGGCAGTCGGACCACCTGGCATGCAGCCGTCCGACTGACACCGTGAGCATGGCGGTCATGAGAACGCCAGACACGTAATTAGGCCCTTAGGGGCTGATTACGAGTTTGGCAGTCTGATAGCCAATGGCCTGATGGGGTAGACTGTCATATTACGAGTTTGGCGGTCGTATAAACAGAAGACCACCAGCTGTCCACCTCTACCTCTAGGCAGTACAGGCTGCTGCGGTCACCTGAAAGCACAAACAGCCTGACGGAGCCCATGTATCCACCAGCCCCATTACCAGGTTTCACACCGCCAATGTGATAGTGTAGAAGTTGGTGTAATGGATCCCATAGAGGGAGACAGTCACCTGCAGACAGCTACACATGTCTGAAGCTGCCATGGAGTCAGGCCGCTGCTCCTGCTCGCCGAAAGACAACAAACTCAACGCCGCCATGGATGACAGAAATCGTAAGTACACACGCCTACCTGTAACATTAACCCCTTAAAAATGAGCATACTGCACTGGCAAACATATCATGGGGGGGGTCCGCCACAGGCAGCAGCTACTTTTTTTTTTATGACACACATCAAAACTGACACATAAACACACAACATGCACACTTGGGCCAGTACACACGCACTGCATGGGAACACTACACAATTACACATGGCCACACAGCTCAGGCACAGTGACACTGAAGGCCACACAACATTCTCACACACAGCAACAACAACACATTTACTGCACATATACTAATTACATACACACACTCACACCCAACATTGGCCAGGGACTGTCCACACATATAACGCAAATTTCCATTGAGGTGCCATGGAACATCGACCATGATACAACCCTGCAATAGACTCACACATCACACCACAATGGAAACACAATGGCATTCACAATACACGGAGAAACAAATGGACAAAATAGACAAAGCGCACCACAACAACTAAACCTGCACAGTTGGAACGGGACCAGCAGGACCATACATGGAAGGAGGGTGCACTGGGAAACATTTCACTTTGAATAGGGCCCTCAAACCACATGTGCATAGGAAATAGGCATACATGGATCTCAGGGACGAGCAATACCAAAAGCAATAGTCATGCACAGCTACACAATGGGAAAGGGCAAGTCAACAAGGCACACACAACTCCCACTCCATGGGACATACCCCTCCCTACAGGAACCAGAAGCAAGAGACACACCCCTAAAAGGACACATGCACACCAAAATGCAAAGCCACCCAGCACAACTGAACACATTCCATGTCTGCAATAACAAAACTCAAGATGATACACATAACATGTATACAATAGCCATCTCAGGGGGACATGTCAAACATCATATATATCCACATTGCTTTTACACACATATATCCATCACACAACAGAAGTCCTTCTCTTAGGAGACAAGAGCACTGTATACAAATTCACATAATGCAAACAAAACCACATGGAGCAGCAAGAATGCACAAACACACACAACTACAGGTATACAACCAAAGTCACTCAGGAAAAACAGAAAGCCAGGAAAGGAATTGCAGGACCAAAGTGTACCCAACAAACCAACAACTGGTTTGGTTTATTAATTGACCAGTCCATAAGTTTAAGGCCATAAGCCAGTCCATTCTGGGTGCCCAAATGGCACAGTGTAAGGCCCCTACTTGACTCCTGACTGTCATGTAACCTCCAAAGGAAGGGGCATAAAGGGGACAGGCAGGAACCTCAAGGATTATCTTGGGAGGGTAGAGGGGTTTGGATTTGGGCTGGGGGGCTTCTTCTTGGGAGGGGTGAGCTTCTTCTTGGGAAGGAGAGGTTCATGGGTACTTGCAGGGGTCAGGGGAGGCCTTGGAGGTGGAAGGGATGGCCTTGGAGAGGGTTGTGGTCCTTTTGAGTGTGTAAAGAAGGGGTGATCAGGGATAAGGCAAAGGTCACACAGGAAAAGTTTCTTTGACACACGGGGACAGGAATCAGAAGGGGGTTGGAATTTGGAGGTTTAAGGAGTGATTGTATGGCATGTAGTAGTGGATGTCTTAGGTGTGTGCTTGTGGGATTGATGCTTGTGTGTAGTGGTTGTCTGTTGGGTGGGTGAGTGAGGGTGTTTATGGGGGTCATTCTGACCTTGGCGGTCCATGACCGCCATGGCGGAGTGCGGCGGAAGCACCGCCAACAGGCTGGCGGTGCTTCCTTGGCGATTCTGATCGCAGCGGTAAAGCCGCGGTCGGAAAAGGGGAGCCGGCGGTTTCCCGCCAGTTTCCCACTGGCCAGGGAACCCGCCATGGCGGCGCTGCTTGCAGCACCGCCATGGGGATTCCAACCCCCTTACCGCCAGCCTGTTTCTGGCGGTGTCCACCGCCGGAACCAGGATGGCGGGAACGGGTGCCGTGGGGCCCCTGGGGGGCCCCTGCACTGCCTATGCCACTGGCATGGGCAGTGCAGGGGCCCCCTAACAGGGCCCCACAAAGGTTTTCACTGTCTGATTAGCAGACAGTGAAAATCGCGACGGGTGCCACTGCACCCGTCGCACCCCTTCAACTCCGCCGGCTCCATTCCGAGCCAGCTTCATTGTTGAAGGGGCTTTCCCACCGGGCCGGCCGGCGGTCTTCTGGCGGTCGCCCGCCGGCCCAGCGGGAAAGCCGGAATGACCGCGCGGTCTTTTGACCGCGGTGCGGTCTTTCGGCGGGAACCGCTTGGCGGGCGGCGACCGCCGACCGCCGCGGTCAGAATGACCACCTATGTGTCTTGGGCTGGGGGGGTGGAGGTGCTGGGGGATGACGTGGTGGGAGAGGGGCTGTCTGTTGGGGCGGTGACTGTAGGTACGGTGGATGTGGTGTGCATGTAGGTGTGTCTATAGTTGTAGCGTCTGTGGGTGTGGTGAATGGGGTGGATGTCAGAGGGTCTGCTGGGGTAGTTTCTTCAGGTAGGATGGTAGGATGGGAGTGGTGGCTGTTTCAGTGAATGTTGATGTGGTGACTGTAAGTAAGCCAGATGTCATGAGTGTGATTCTGGGGGTGTAGTGACAGGGCAAGTCATGACCTTTGCTGTATCTCTGGGTGGATGTTGTTTGTGCCGGTGTGTCTTGTGGTGCTTGTGTTTGTGTGCGTTACCTCAGTATGTTGAGGTGGATGCACAAAATTCTGTCTGTGTGCTTTGGCTAGGTTGGGGAAGGGGTGGATTTGGACTGGGAAGAGGAAAGTGGACGTAAGACCAGGGGTGACTGGCTGTCATCAGTGTAGAGGCCAGAGCCTGAAAAGACCTCTGTAGGCCAGCCATTGTACCTTGAATGCCCTCCAGGAATGCGTTGGTCTGCTGGACTTGGGTTGCCAGACCCTGGATGGCATTCACAATGGCAGATCGACCTCCAGTGAGGTCGTGTGACCTCACTGAGGGCAGCACGTGTAGTAGGGGCTGCAGCAGAGGTGCCTGTGGCAAAAGAAAATGCCCACTCTCTTGGGTCAGAGGGCACAGCCAACTGGGTGGGGAGTAACAGGGAGGGTGGTGACAGAACAGGGGATGGCAGACAAGGATGGAGCTGTGGGGGTCCCCAATGGGTCCACCACCACTAGGGAGTGACCACTGGAGGAGGAATTTGAGGATGTTGATGCAGATCTGGTCTCCCCATGGGCACTCCCCTTGCCCTCAGGCCCCTGGGTCCCTCTGTGTCAGTGGTGTCTTTACCCGAGGTCCCATGGCCAGATGCTTCCCCATTCGGCTCGGCCCCCTCTCCTTCACCTGCCTGTGCTGACGCTGCCAAAAGAAAGAGGAATACGATCACAACGTGGACATGAAAAACTTCAACCAGAAATCTGAGAGACAAACCATACCATCATGTCAAGTAGCCCCCTGAAAAGATCATGGTGGTCATTACAACTCTGGCGGTTGGTGTTAAAGCGGCAGTAATACCGCCAAGAGGCCGGCGGTAAAAAAATGCAATTACGACCGTGGCGGAAACCGCCAACATAGACAGCCACTTTAACACTCCGACCGCCACGGCGGTACAAACAAACACAGCGGCTGTCACCGCCAACAGACAGGTGGAACACAATGTACTGGCCACAGAATTACAACCTACTAATCCGCCACCTTTTCCGGGGCAGATTCACCGCGAACAAAAACACGGCAGAAACAGGACTTTGAAGGGAAAACGCTCACCTCTGCACACCCCACGAGGAACCAGGACGCCATGGAACCAGAGCGCCACATTTTTCCAGCCATTATCTTTTTGCTCCTCTACCAGGATCACGAACGCCGGCGGCGAAGACCACAGTGAGTACTGCACCTACGACACAGGGGAGGGGGGAGGGAAAAAACAGTGACACCCCCACGCAACACACAACACCCCCACCCTCACCCACGACAACACACAGACTAATACAGCATGGTACATAACAGTTACACCCCCAACCCCCCCGGAAGAATGCAAAGACAAAAGGAAATGAGATGAACGATTATAATATATTAAAATTCAGTATTCAAAAAATATACATACACTATTTACAAATATATACATCAATAATATTAGTCCAAGGTATTCCACCATTAAAGTTCGTGGACCACTGGGCCCAAAATGCATGGGCGAAGCCCACACAAGATACCCGAACAAGACGGAGAGAACACTGCAGGGGCATCAGATAGAAATAAAACAGGCACCTCAGGGGGAAGGGAAAGTGTGGGCACCTCAGCCAGTTGAGTACACAACTCTGAATCCACGAGGGGGCCCCATGCCCACTGTTCAAGCCTGGGGAGTGCAAAGCCACAGTCTCTCAAGTCTCTACAGTGGGTTGTTTGCCCACTGTTCAATCCTGGGGAGTGCAAAGCCACAGTCTCTCAAGTCTCTACAGTGGGTGGTTTGCCCGCTGTTCAATCCTGGGGAGTGCAAAGCCACAGTCTCTCAAGTCTCTATAGTGGGTGGTTTGCCTACTGCATTATCCTGGGGAGTGCAAAGCCACAGTCTCTCAAGTGGATAACAGTCTCCACTGGTTCTGGAGGGGGCCTTGTGCCCAGAGTGATTCATACTGCCAAGGACTGAGGAAGTGGATGTATCTCTCCACTGGTTCTGGAGGGGGCCTTGTGCCCAGAGTGATTCATCCTGCCAAGGACTGAGGTAGTGGATGTATCTCTCCACTGGTTCTGGAGGGGGCCTTGTGCCCAGAGTGTTTCATCCTGCCAAGGACTGAGGTAGTGGATGTATCTCTCCACTGGTTCTGGAGGGGGCCTTGTGCCGAGAGTGATTCATCCTGCCAAGGACTGAGGTAGTGGATGTATCTCTCCACTGGTTCTGGAGGGGGCCTTGTGCCCAGAGTGATTCATCCTGCTTGTGGCGGCCTCAGTAGTGTCAGAGCTTTTGGTGCTCATGGCCCTGCGGTGCTTGTGGCAGCGGTGTCCTTGGCAGCGGTGCTTGTGGCGGCGGTGTCCTTGGCAGCGGTGCTTGTGGTGGCGGTGTCTTTGGCAGCGGTGCTTGTGGCGGCGGTGTCTTTGCCAGTGGTGCTTGTAGCGGCGGTGTCTTTGGCAGCGGTTCAGCTGCTGGCGGTCCTGTCTTGGGCAGCGGGGCTGCTGCTGGCGGTCCTGTCTTGGGCAGCGGGGCTGCTGCTGGCTGGCTCCTTGGCTCCTTGGCAGCAGGGCTGCTGCTGGTGGTCCTGTCTGGGGCAGCGGGGCTGCTGCTGGCGGTCCTGTCTTGGGCAGCGGCGCTGCTGCTGGCCGGCTCCTTGGCAGCGGGGCTGCTGCTGGCGGTCCTGTATTGGGCAGCGGGGCTGCTGCTGGCAGTCCTGTCTGGGGCAGTGGGGCTGCTGGCGGTCAGCTCCTTGGCAGCGGGGCTGCTGCTGGCGGTCCTGTCTGGGGCAGTGGGGCTGCCGGCGGTCGGCTCCTTGTCATCAGGGCTGATGGCGGTCTTCTCCGCCGTGCTGATCTTCCCAGACTTGTCGGTTTTCTTGTGTCCATTCCCCACCTTGGAAGGTTTCGCAGCTGACTCCACACTCCCACCTGTACCCCTGGGAGCGGCTTTGGTGGCTGGTGTCTTCTCCCTCTCCCGCCGGGCACTGCCCAACTTTTGATGCTTGACAGGTGGGGGACTGTCCGTGCTGTGGCTCCTTGCCACACTGGCTGCCCTGCTGCCTGGTGCACTCCATAATCCGGTGACTACTGGCACCACTGGTCCCGCCGATGTTGTGGCTGAGGTGCTAGGTTGGGTCCTGGAGATTCAGTCCCTAGGAGACTGACGGGGTGGGAGAGGTGAGGGAAAGAGGTCAAGGCTGGCCAGGAAAAGTTTCTTAGGAACACTGGGACGGGTAGATGAAGGTGGTTTGGGAGAAGAGGAAGATGTAGTGGTCGTAGGAGGTGTACGTTTGCTGAGTTTGGGTGAAGGTGCATGGGCTGGAGGCTGTCGTGGGGTGGGTGGCTGTTGGGTGGGTGTGTGGCTGCGTTTGTGTACCTTGGGAGGTGGGCTCACAGACACACTGGGAGAGGACACAGGGGATGTGTGAATGGCAGTGGGGGTGGTGACTGCACATGAGCGGGGTGTGGTGGTGGGTGTGCTGGTGATGGACGTAGTGGCTGAAGATGTAGTGCATGCAGGTGTGAGTGGAGACGAGACTGGGAGGGATGAGGGAGATGAAGAGGAGGGGGACACAGTGGAGGCAGTGGATGTTGGTATGTCTGCATGTGTGTGATGCTTGCGTGAATGCCTGTGGGATGTGTGGTGCTTATGTTTGCCAGAGCTTCCTTTGTGTGTTGAGGTGTGTGCATGCTGGTCTGATGGTGTGCTTGGGATAGGCTGAGGTACAGGGGTGTGGGTCTGGGTGGAGGAAGTTGGAGGGGGGAGGCTAGAGACAGGGACAATGGCTGCCATCAGTGCTGAGGCCAGAATGTGAAAAGCTCGCTGAAGGGCTGCCTGACCAGAACGAATGCCCTTCAGGAATGCATTGGTTTGTTGCAACTGCCTCTCTACAACCCTGGATGGCATTCAAAATGGTAGACTGCCCAACAGTGAGGGACCTGAGGAGGTCAATGGCCTCCTCACTGAGGGCAGCAGGGGTGACTGGGGCAGGACCTGAGGTGCCTGGGGCGAAGGTGATGCCCACCCTCCTGGGTGAGCGGGCACGGGGCAAAGGCTGAGGGGCGGCTGAGAGGGCGGTGCTGGAGGGGGTGGTGGCGGCTGTACCTGTAGATGCGGGGGGCACAGGTGTTGCCGCCACCACAAGGGAGCTCCCATCAGAGGACGAGTCCGTATCACTGGTGTCAGCTCCTGTCCCCGCCGTGGAGCTCCCCTCGCCCTCCGTCCCACTGGTGAAATCGGAGTCTGTAGTCTTGCCCTCCAGGGCCATGTGGGATGCAGCTCCCTCCTGCTCCGGTGCCACTGCTCCTCCGCCTGATGATGCTAATGCACACAAGTACAGGGAGACCACAAAAAGGGGGAGGGAGACAGAAGAAAGACATGTTGAGTGCATGCATTACCGCTACCGTTGGCGGACATGACAGACACAGAACCCCCCTGCACTACGCTGCACACTTGGGGTCCACTATTCAATCACTGGGACATGGCCTACAAAGGCTATGGCCGATATCTGCACACATGGATGTCACAGGAACCTGACTAGGTGTAGTTGGCACTATACCCAGGTGGGGTGGGGTGCCACAGGGTCTGCCTAAAAAAGGGGACTAAACTAGCACACTCGCCCTGGCCTAGGGGAACCCACAGCCCACCTCCCCCACCCAGACACCTCCACTGCGCGCTGAATCAGCAGAATGAGAGTGTACTCACCCCCTTGTGGCTGCTGTGATGCCCTCAAGCACCCATCCATCTCCTGATACGCCACCGCCAGGATCCTGAGCATCAGGGGGGTCATGGTGCGACGGGCACCCCTCCCACGCTGGGAGGCCATCTCCAGCTGAGCCTCCGCCGTCTTCTTGCTCCAGCGGCAAATGTCCTCCCATCTTTTACAGCAGTGGGTGCTCTGTCTGTGGTAGACTCCCAGGGTACGGACGTCCTTGGCGATGGCACGCCAAACATCCTTCTTCTGGTGGGCGCTGACCTACAGGAATTGTACAGGGGAAAAAGAAAAATTATTACCAACTGCACTATCACAGTCATTGGCCCACATTCCTACCCTTGCCATGTGGCACATGCACTCACCGTCGTTTCATGCACGCCTCATTCTCCCCCCCTATCTTTCATCCACCCCACTCCACACAGGCATTGCCCATACAGCATGCTCACAGTGTACTTACCTGTTTGTCTGGAGGACCGTAGAGTAGCATGTACTGGGGGAGGACCCCATCCACGAGTTTCTCCAACTCCTCCGTGCTGAAGGCAGGGGCCCTTTCCCCAGACGCACGAGCAATTGGCTCTTCCAGACTGAGGTCACAGCAGCACTTGCAGTGTAGGTCTTCTCCTGTCGAAGATCAGGTATTGAGTGATTGAACTGATAGAAAATGGCGATCACGTCCGCGGCGGTGCATACCGTCACCGCCGGCGTACATCGTCATTGGCTCCTAGGACCCATAGGGTCCAATGTTAACCAATGCAGAATTGCGCCGCGGTCTTTGACCGCGGCGGTGTACAACACCAGCGCAGTTACCTCATAACCCATTGTCCCACTTTACAGGTCAGGCAGCCGCCATTTCAGGAGCCCACATGGCTTTATTTTTAACTGCGTCACACATACCTAGGCCTTGGCTCAACACTCATACAGGCAACTTTCGGGTTATGAATAGTTTTCTGAGTAAGCTGTGTTTACGTACCTTTGAGTTTGTTGACTCTGTGATCGCTGTTGTCCTCCATAGGCACTGTCCGCTGGGACATTTGAGGAGATGGCGGCATCCTCCAGTGTACAGACCACTGGTGGACCTGTCGACAATGGAGGAAAGACATGTAATCATCACCTACAGGCTTGATCGTGCCACAATCCTGGATCTGTGTGCCCAGTTGTAGCCAGACCTGATGTCAGCTATCCGCCATCCCACAGGGATCCCCCTCAAGTGCAGGTGCTGTCAGTACTCCATTTCCTTGCAAGTGGGTCATTTCAAACAACAATGGCCATAGCATCAGGGATGTCCCAGCCTATGTTTTCCAACGTGTTGTCCAGAGTGTTGTCTGCCCTGCTGAAACACATGCAGAGCTACATCGTTTTCCCTCAGGTGGAGGATTTGCCAACAGTGAAAGGTGACTTCTATGCGCTGGGACATGTCCCCAACATCATAGGTGCCATTGATGGGACCCATGTGGCCTTGGTCCCCCCTGCAGGAGTGAACAGGTGTACAGAAACCGGAAGAGTTACCATTCGATGAATGTGCAGATGGTGTGTTTGGCAGACCAGTACATCTCCCATGTGAATGCCAAATTCCCTGGCTCAGTGCATGACGCTTACATCCTGCAGAATAGCAGCATCCCTTATGTGATGGGGCAACTACAGCACCGTGTGTGGCTACTAGGTGAGCACCTGAAACCAAATCAGTGGGAATAGTTGTCTGGGGATATCCCTAAGAGTTAGTGTGTGTCTAACAGTTGTCCCTCGCCATTTGCAGGTGACTCTGGTCACCCCACGTGTCATGGCTACTGACCCCAGTGAGGAATCCCAGGACAAGGGCAGAGGAACGCTACAATGAGGCCCATGGGCGAACTAGGAGGATTATAGAGCGGAACTTCGGCCTCCTAAAGGCCAGGTTCCGGTGCCTCCATATGACAGGTGGTTCCCTATTCTACTCACCAAAGAAGGTGTGCCAGATCATCGTGGCCTGCTGTATACTTCACAACTTGGCTTTGCGACGACAAGTGCCTTTTCTGCAGTAGGATGGTCCAGATGGAGGTGTTGTGGCAGCTGTGTAGCCTGTGGACAGTGAAGACGAGGAAGCAGAAGAAGAGGACATCGACAACAGGAACTCTGTGATCCTGCAATACTTCCAGTGAGACACAGGTAAGAAGACAAACCTGCCTACATAGGTATGTTGACATTAAATTTGATATAGCACTTTGCCACTGTAATTGCTAATACACTGATTCGAAATCACAGACACACTCCATGGATGGACAAGGTGACAAGGTGGGACAAAAGGATGACAATCAGGGTGGTCTCATTTCTTGGCGGGGGTCTTGGCATCGTTCTCTGTCTTTGTCCTGGATCTCAGGGACCGTTTGCGGGGTGGTTCTCCTTCTGCAGGGGGTGGGGTGCTGGTCTGGTGGTCCTGTGGCAGTGCCTCCTGTCTACTAGTGCCGGCGGAGGTGGTGGGCAGTTCATCGTCCAGGCTAGTGTCAGGGGCCCCTTGTTGTGCCACAGTGTCCCTCCTGGTGTTGAGGACTTCCTTCAACACCCCTACAATGGTGCCCAGGGTGGAATTGATGGATCTGAGTTCCTCCCTGAAGCCCAAATACTGTTCCTCCTGCAGCCTCTGGGACTTCTGAAACTTGGCCAGAACCGTTGCCATCGTCTCCTGGGAATGATAGTAGGCTCCCATGATGTTGGAGAGGGCCTCGTGGAGAGTGGGTTCCCTGGGCCTGTCCTCCCCCTGTCGCACAGCAGCCCTCCCAGTTCCCCTGTTTCCCTGGGCCTCTGTCCCCTGAACCGTGTGCCCACTGCCACTGCCTCCAGGTCCCTGTTGTTTTTGGGGTGGTGGGTTAACCTGGGTTCCCTGTAGTGGTGGACACACTGCTGATTGATGTGTCCTGGGGACAGAGGTATGGGCCCGCTGGGTGGGTGCTGTGCTGGTGTTTCCAGAGGGGGGAAGCTCTGTAGTGGCCTGTGACTGTGTGAGGGGAACCGACTGTCCCGAGGTCCCAGATGGGCCGGGCTGGTCATCTAGATCCAGTTGGACAGAGCTGCTGTCATCACTGTGGTCCTCTTCTGTTGGTGGTGTGGACATGTCTGGACCCTCCTGTCCGGTGACGTTGGGTAGGGGTCTTGCAGGGGTGTAAAAGTATGATTATTGCATCTGTGTGTGCCATGGTGTGTAATGGGTGGGTGACCGTGTACCCCAGTGCTTGCATTCCTGTGTGGGACCTTGTGTGATGATGGTTTGGGGGGTGTATGGCTATGTGCAGTGGTCATGCTTTGGTGATGGGTGTCCATGCTTTTGTGCTGCATGCAGGGCTTGGTGTTGGGATGGGTGGTTTGTTATAATGGAACATTTGTGAGGAGTTGGAGTGATGGGGGTGAGGGCGAGGAAGGGGTATGTGATAGCATGCAGGTAGGGTGGGGGATGTAATAGTTAAGATTTGACTCACCAGAGTCCATTCCTCCAGCTACTCCTGCGAGGCCCTCAGGATGCAGAATAGCCAAGGCTTGCTCCTCCCATGTTGTTAGTTGTGGGGGAGGAGGTGGGGATCCGCCGCCATTCCTCTGAACCGCAATGTGGTGTCTTGAGACCACGGAACGCACCTTCCCCCGTAGGTCGTTCCACCTCTTCCTGATGTCATCTCTATTTCTTGGGTGTTGGCCCACTGTGTTGACCCTGTCCACTATTCTTTACCATAGATCCATCTTCCTAGCTATGGGGGTGTGCTGCACCTGTGATCCGAATAGCTGTGGCTCTACCCGGATGATTTCCTCCACCACGACCCTGAGCTCCACCTCAGAGAACGTGGGGTGTCTTTGCCGTGCCATGGGGTGGTGTGGGTGATGTGTGGGGTGGGGTGTGTTGTGATGTGTGGGGTGATATTTAGTGGTGTGTTGAGTGAGGTGCGTGGATGTTGTGTGAGTGATGGTGTTGAGTGCCTGTGGATGCTTGTTTTTAGATTGTGGTGTCTGTCTCTGGTCTTCTTTCGGAATTTTTTGTAGTAGGGGTTTGTGGGTGATGTGGGCGGGTGTTTTATATTGTATTGGGTGTGTGGGAGTGGTGTGTGTATGTGTATCAGGTGTGTGTATTTGGAAGTGTCCAATGTGGTAGTGTTTTGTATATGTGTGTGTGTTTTAAGCGCGGCGGTATGTACCGCCAATGGAATACAGCAGTTGAAAGACCACTGCGTGGATTCGTGGGTTGTGATAGTGTGGGCGTATTCCTGTTGGCGTGACGGTGGAGGTTTTGTTTTCGCCAGTTTATCACTGACCTTTGGTGTGGCGGAGTTGTGTGGGTGTCTCAATTTTGGCGGATTCCGAGCAGTGGGTCCTAATGACCGTGGCGGAATTCCGCTGCCGCCGCGGTGTGTTGGCAGTCTTCTGCACGGTGGTAAGCGGCTTTTACCGCCAATGTTGAAATGACATGAGAAAACTTCCTCCTTGGTGGCAGATGTCAACCTACAAATACCCCAGACACATGGTATAGTGACCCACATTCTACCTACTTTTGGACAGTAACATTTAGGAGGAGTGATCCGTGGCTGAACACTAACAACCACTAGAGGAGATAATGCAGACTATCTGTACAGGAAATACAGCTGTATGTGTTCCCTGCTGAGTAAATGGACTGTAGATTCCCCACTGTTTTGTCCTAGGTCCCAGGTCCAAAAGGCAAAGCATAATAGTTGGAAACACATGGCCTGTCTACACAAATCAGCTCCCAAATGATCTGTGACACAGGACACACCCCTCATTGTTGGGGAAGCAGTAAGTCCCTCACCCAATCACCTAGCAAAGGATTGAGCAGGAATTTGCCTTGTACTGACCATCTGTGGCTGCCGTGCTGCCCACAAATGCCCATCCAACCCCAAGTTGGCTACCACCAAATGTGGGACATTAGGGGTGTCATTGTCTGATGGGCAAACCGTCCACGTCTGGAGGACAGCCCCATTTGGGCCTCACGATCTTCGAGGGCCCAGTGCCTTAGGTCCTCCCACCTCTTCCGACAGTGGGTGCTCCACCGGCTGTGGACTCCCAGGGTCTGCACCATCTTGGCAATGGCTTTCCCTATCCCCTTCTTCTGATGGCCGTTGACCTGCATGGATGCAAACGACAAGACAGGAAATTATGTCCACATGTCCCATACAAACTGGCTGAGTCACATACATGTCATTTTGCCAAGCTAAGAACATCCTGGTTTGACCATCCTGCCCACCTGTGGCACATAGCAATCATTGGACACAAGCACATGACTACATACATTCCCCAATAGGCTGCCCCACACACAACCCGGCTCTGGCCCTGCAGCGAATAGGTAGGTCAACTGTGACTTATGTAGGACATTATTTAGCAACCTGACATTGATCAGATACACTATGGAATACATCACACAAAGTGGCAACTGACAGGTAAACCCCTCAGTCAAGAATGCACACAAACATCCATTAACTCCGAATATCACCCACTTCATACAGTCCCTACAGGCCACAGCCAGCCTACAAACTGATCCATCACACTTGGTCCACAATAAGGGAGTGACATGTTGGGCACACAAAGAGTCATGCCTGGTCATGTGTGGCCACGTGCATAGACAGATGCAGGCAAATGCCACTTCATGGGGTGGGGGGCTGTGTATCTCATTCATATCACAATACACACTTCCACACATGTGTGTCCTCTAAAACAAGAGTACCTTCTGAAAAACATGGGCATGCATTGTCCATGTCCAGCTCTATGCTCAAACAACAGAGTCAGATATAATCAATCAATCGATTAGGAATTTGTAAAGCGCACTACTCACCCGTGAGGGTCTCAAGGCGCTGAAGAGGGGGTGGGAAGGCGAGGGAGGTACTGCTACTGCTCGAACAGCCAGGTCTTGAGAAGTTTCCTGAAGGTAAGGAGGTCTTTGGTCTGGCGCAGGTGGGTGGGAAGAGTGTTCCACGTTTTGGTGGCGAAGTGGGAGAATGATCTACTGCCGGTTGTAGTTCTGCGGACGCGTGGTATGGTTGCGAGGGGGAAGTTGGCGGAGCAGAGATGCCGGTTCGGGGTGTAGAAGGAGAGCCGTCTGTTGAGGTATCCTGGTACGGTGTTGTGCAGTACTTTGTGAGCGAGGGTGATGTGATTGAAGGTGATTCTCTTGTTGACTGGGAGCCAGTGCAGGTTTCTCACGTGGTCTGTGATGTGGCAGTGGCAGGGATGTCCAGGATGAGGTGTGCTGAGGCGTTCTGGATGCGTTGCAGCCTCTTCTGGAGTTTGGCCATGATTCCTGCGTAGAGCATATTGCCGTAGTCCAGTTTGCTGCTTACGGGGGCTTGGGTGACTGTTCTACTGTTTTTCGTGGGTATCCATTTGTAGATCTTTCAAAGCATACTGGGGGTGTTGAAGCAGGAGAAGGAGATGGCGTTGACTTGCTGGGTCATAGATAATGAGAAGTCCAAGATGAATCCTAGGTTGCGTGCATGGTCGGTGGGAGTCGGAGCGGCTCCGAGAGTGGCAGGCCACCAGGAGTCATCCCATGCGGAGGGGGTGGTGCCGAAGATGAGGACTTCCGTCTTGTCGGAATTGAGTTTGAGGCAGCTGCTCTTCATCCATTTGGCGATGGCCTTCATTCCTTCGTGGAGGTTGGTCTTGGCAGAGTCCTTGGTGAGGGAGATGATCAGCTGGGTGTCGTCGGCGTATGAGATGATGTTGCGGTTGTGGGATCGGGTGATGTTAACTGACGGGGCCATGTAGACGTTGAAGAGGTCAGGCTGAGAGACAAACCCTGGGGTGCACCACAAATGATTACGGTAGCCTCTGAGCGGAATGGGGGGAGGCAGACTCTCTGGGTTCTGCTGGTGAGATAGGAGGTGACCCAGTCCAGGGCTCTGTCACAGATTCCTGCATTGCTGAGGCGTGAGCACAGGGTGTGGTGGCAGACGGTGTCAAACACGGCTGAGAGGTCCAGGAGGATGAGGGCCGCGGTTCTTCCATTGTCCAGTATGGATCTGATGTCGTCGGTGGCGGCGATGAGGGCTGTTTCAGTACTGTGGTTGCTGTGGAATCCGGATTGGGAAGGGTCCAGGGTGCAGTTTTCCTCAAGGAAGCGGGTTAGTTGTCTATTGTCAGCCTTCTCAATTACTTTTGCTGGGAAGAGGATCAGTGAGCTAGGCCGAAGTTCTTGAGGTCCTTTGGGTCTGCCTTGTTTTTTTTTTAGGAGGGCGTTGATCTCGGCGTGTTTCCAGCTCTCTGGGAAGGTGGCAGACTCAAAGGAGCTGTTGATGATCTTCCGTAGTTGGGGTGCGATGGCAGAGCTTGCTTTGTTGAGGAAGTGGTGAGGGCAGGGGTCAGATGGAAAGCCAGAGTGGATGGTGTTCATGATTTCGATGGTGTCATTGTCATTGACGGGGGACCAGGAGAGCAGGAGGTTGGTCAGAGGTGAATCTGTGGTGTTGGTGGTTGCCGGGGGGTCTGGGTGTTGAAGCTGTTGTGGAGGTTTGCAATCTTGCGGTGGAAGTAGGAGGCTAGGGAGTCGCAGAAGTCTTGGGATGGCAGGAAGTCGTTGGCATTGGAGCTGAAGTTGGAGAGTTCCTTCACGATGTTTAAGAGCTCCTTGTGGCTGTGTGCGTTGTTGTTGATTAGGTCTTTGAAAGCAGTTCTCTTGGCGGCTCAGGTGAGTTGGTGGTGTCTGCGGATAGCGTTTTTGAAGGCTGTGTGGTTGTACAGAGTCTGATCTTGGCACCACTTTCTTTCGAGTCCTCGGCAGGTTTGCTTAGATTCATGGAGGTCGGCAGTAAAGCAGAAGGCCTTTCTGTTGGTGCGTCTGTTGGAGGGATTGTTGATTAGGGCATGAGTTTTGGCACAGGTGTTGACCCATTGCCTGAAGTTGCGGGCAGCTGCATCAGTGTTGGTGGTGTCGATGGGTGGGTTCTGGTAGAGGGTCGCAATAAGTTGGTCTTTGGTGACCTTGTTCCAACTGCAGTGGGGGATCCATTGTGGGTGGTGGTGTGTTGTTGGTTTCTTGAAGGAGGAGGGGATGCAGCGGTGATCTGTCCAGTGGAGTTATGTGGTGTGGCTGAAGGAGACGTGATTTCTGGCGTAGGTGGCCTTGGTTCCACCGCATGGCAATGAACAAGTCTATCGGAACAGGAAGAACTACCATACCATCAATGTCCAAGTTGTTTGTTTGGTGGACCTCTACATTCCCCAGGTGTGTGCCCTTTATTCGGGTTCAGTCCATGATGCATTCATCATGCAGAACAGTGCTCTTCCAAAGCTGATGACATGACTGTACCCAGAGAGGGCCTGGCTGGTTGGTAAGTCACAAATGCCATGTGTGTTTACATGCTATGTCTGCTGCTAGTGAGACGCTGCTTGTGACTTAAGGATTGCACATATGTTGCATTCCCTTACAGGGCACTCTGCATACCCAAACACTCCATGGTTGTTGACACTGGTGAGGAACCCAACTGTGCCACGGGGTGTCCGCTTTAATGAGGTTAATGGAAGGACATGGCGTGTTGTGGAGTGGGCATTTGGGCTCCTGAAAGCCAGTTTTCGTAGCATTGACAAGACAGGTGGAGTCCTTGTCTACGCACCTGGAAAAGTGTGTAAGATCATTGTGGCCTGCTGCATGCTTTACAACATTGCCATGATGTGAAGTATCCCATATATTCCAGATGAGAGGGAGCTAGCTGTGCCACCAGGTGAACCTCTTGAAATGCCAAGTGAGGATGACAGTGATGAGGATGAAGGTGGAGATCTGCAGGCAGATCTCATCAATCACTACTTCACTTGAGTGTAAGTATGTGATGTTATGTGATCACTGTGACTGTATGGGGACCTGTAGGGGTCAGGATGTGTTGGGAAGGGTGTCTCTGTTTTTAGGAGGGAGGGTATCTCATGCTATGCATCATACAGCCAAGGTTTGCTGGCTAAGTCAGGCTTAAAAATGTGACTCTTTTGTTGATCTTCTTTGTTTGGGTCAGTCACATTGCACTGTCAGTGGATCGACATACGTTTTAAATTAGGTTTGGGTCTTATGTATGCCTTTACTTGCCTAAACTCCTTGCATATCATTCTTTCCTCCAGCTGCCTTGACCATGCAATCCTCATGTGGGCATTTCAGAGTCATGTCATTGGCAGGTAGCTGTTGCTGGTCTGACATGTGAAGTGGACATGACTTGATCCAGGTAATGTTGGTCACAGATTTTGGGTGTATGAGTCCTATGCCCAAGCTGCCTGGACAGTGGGTGTGCAGGAATCTGAGATACACAATAGACTTGTAGCTGGGGTGTGTTGATCCAATAATCTCATGTGTGTGATTATTTGACCTTGTAACATTTCCTCCTGTGCAATCCATGCCTTCTACCTTCACATTGTGTTGACATTGATCCTGTATGATCTGTTGGTGGCTGGCAATGCGTTTCCTCATTGCAGGCCAGTGTGCCTGTGCCAAACCACTGACACAGGTTTGTGACATTCCGCCAGATGCTTGCTCTTTGTAATGGGAAGGACCTGGGCTCATGGTATGTTGTACTGTCCTCTGGCTGTGCCATGGCGTATGTAAAGTTGGCAGACCTGGTTTTGGTATGTGATAAGGGTGAAAGTGGTGACGAAATCCCACACTCTGTTAGCCTAATCTATGGGACAAGGTCTGACAAAGCCCTTTCTTGTGTAGTCTGGGGGACAGGACATTTGGGATATCTGGCTATGACTTTCCATAAATCTTTTAACAGCCTATGTGCAATACAGTACAATAAAACGTTTGGTGTGACCATACACTTGTGACATTGTGACAAAAGTGTAGAGATCACAACATTTGAAGTCCAAAGTCTAGTGTCCTAATGGCATGGAAAATGGAAAGTGGGTAAGGAACAGTCAACAGAGTAAGGCTATGGCATGCAAAGGGGTGACATCAGGAAGTGGTCACTTGCTGCAGTGGTTGGTGTCTTGATATCCATACCTACTGGATGCTTGGCTGGATGTCCCCGCTTGTAGGGGGGATCAGTAACTACAGTAGCAGAGGTGTCTGAGGCCGGTGCTTACCCTGGAAGTGCCTCCCTTCCAGTAGCTGGCACAGATGAAGAGCCTGGTGTAAGTGCGCCAAAGAAAAGGGTGGGATGTTGTTGTCAATCCCTGCTCAGGGTAAAGTTGATGTCCCACAGCACCCCTGTTAGGGAGGCCATGTTGGTATTGTGAGCCTCCCACTGTTCATGCATTTCCCGATGGAAATCCCTCTGTAGCTCCTTGATTTCCCTGAGTTCAGTTAGTACCTGGCCCATCATGCCTTGGTAATGTTGGTATGCTCTCAAGACCTGGTTGATGGTATCCTGGCCAGAGGCAGCAGCTTCTTGCCGCTGTGTCACACCATCCCTAACCTGCACCCTTACCTACGTGCCTGCACCCTTTGTGCAGCCATCCCTCTTCCACTGGTTCCAGGTCCCTTAATGTTGGAGTTGGCTGCCTGTGACTCAGGAATCTGGACATGGGGGCATGATGTTGGTGACTGTCCTGTGGACACAGGTTTGGGGATGACTGGCTGCTTGAGATTGAGATGTAGATGCCACAGGCTTGGAGGAGTCGATGTGGTCAAGCTCCTGCCGACCGGTGCGGTCTGACCAGTTTTCCCAGATGTGCCATGTCTGTCTTCAACATCCAGCGGTCCTCCCTGAGGGCTTCATCCAGGGGTGTCAGTAGTTGCAGTGGCAGTTCAACCTGTTGATGTGAGGGAGACGATGTTAGTGGTTGGATTGTGACATCTACCTCCAATAGATGAAAGTGACATTGGGCTAGGGCCATGTTTACATTGGATCTGCTCATTTCCCTTATGTGACAGCTACACATCTTCTCATTTGTAAAAACCTGACATGGGATTCACATACCAATTCCAGTTCAGTGATCTAGCCTCAGACTGTATTGAATGATTAGCTGTTGGAGGTATGGTAATGGACTCATATCTTGCCTGCAATGCAGGCAGGACAGTGGCTGGGCAGGATGTAGTTTGAGCCATCTTGTGATCTAGTTGCCTGTCATTAAGGCATTGGCAGAAATTTGGTTTAAAAATTGATAGTTGTCATCCTATAGTCAGTGATTGTGGATGTAACTATTGCCAATGCTATGCAGATGACACATTTTGGGGCCTTAGATCTGTTTTAGATGTTCTTTCCAGACATTTTGAACTGTCTTTACTGTAGACACTATTTTCATCTTGGCATAGTATCTCAAGATGGATCTGGTGTGTGGCCACATCAAAGGGTGTACCATGACCTGTATCCTTGTCCCTCCCAGGTGAAGCAAGTGCATTAGTTGGGTCACAGGCAGTGGAACAATGTCATATAGACACTGGCCTGGTGTTTGGGGTTGCATGGCCTTGCACTCCAGGGATTCATAGTGACGTTAATCACATCACAACTCACAGATCACACTGTCTGCCCTCTACGCAAGTATACCTGCAAGGTTATTTGAACAAATGCAGAGTGTGCTGGGTCATTGGATTAGGCTGACTGAGTCTCCTGGCCTTAGCAGTCATGTGACTCCCTGTACTACATGCAGTCGTTCAATGCGACTCACCCAGGTGTGTGCACCTCACGTGTATTCCCAGGAAAAGATGTACATAAGTGCATGGTGGACTGTTGCTTGGATTGAGAGTAAGGAATTCTCTTACCCTGTATTACACACTCTGTAAAGTTGTCCCTCAGTCAGGTGAGTACAGTTCAATGGGGGAGTAGAGGGAGAAGGGTGTTTTGTATCAGGGTACACTGTGTCGGCTGTGGGGGTGACACTACTATTGCCCCCTGGCCTTGGCATTCCTGACAGTGTCTGACCTACTCCAGCACACTGTACAGTTGTCCCCTTTTCAGGTGTGTACCATTCACGAGTGTGGTACAATGTTCTGGTTTTGGTAATGGTAGAACAGTGTATGCTGGGAATTCTGGTGCTGTCATTCCATGTGCTACACACAGTATACAGAGATCTGGTTGCCCTTAATGAGTCTAGTTCCCATGTGAGATGGCAGACAGTGGTCTGTGGACAGGTGGTGAATGGGCTGGTGAGTGGGTTGGCAGTGAAAGTGGGCAAAGGTGATCATTGAGCATGCATGACAATATATTTATGTGCTGTTTTTGCTGTTGTAACTTATGTGACTCGACTCCCCCAGGTATTCCTGTCAAGTCCTCAGGATGGAACGTGGCCAAGACCTTCTCCCGCCATGATGTGAGCTGTAGTGGAGGAGGTGTGGGGCCACTGCCAGCCTTCAGGACCACAAGCTGGTATCAGGACACAATGGAACAAACCTTGCTCCTGAGGTCGTTCCACCTCTTCCTGATTTTGTCCCTTGTGCGTGGGGAGCTGCCCACAGAGTTCACTCTATTAACGATCCTTTGTCACATTTCCATTTTTCTTAGCAATAGTAGTTTGATTAATTTGGTCCCCAAATAACTGACGCTTTACTCTAATTATTTAATCCATCATGACTCTTAACTCGTCATCTCTGAAACGGGAATATTCTGGCATAACATGGTGGTGATGGAAAAAAACAGGTGGGTGCTTGGTGCTAAACAGGTAGGGAAGTGATTAGAGTGGAGAAGTGAAACTGGATCCGATGGGTGTGTGTTGAGGATGTGGGATATGTGGTTGTTGGAGGGGTGCAAAATCTATGGTTCGGAATATCTCTTTTTGTGCTGTCTTGTTGGGTCTTGCTGTGGGGAATGCAAAGGATTGTGGTATGTGAAAGGTTGTGTTT
Source organism: Pleurodeles waltl (assembly GCF_031143425.1). Lineage (NCBI taxonomy): Eukaryota > Metazoa > Chordata > Amphibia > Caudata > Salamandridae > Pleurodeles > Pleurodeles waltl. The sequence continues at coordinate 298,447,096 of NC_090442.1, forward strand.
TATAGTGTGGTTTTCAGTTGTGTTGGATGTTTGAATGTGTGTCAGCTGTGTTGTTTTCAAATGCATCTAATGTGGTGCAGTGTATTACTGTGGTGACCGTCTACCATTGCGTTTCGGACCACCCTTGCGATCTTTGACCTGTAATAGGTTCAGTGGTTGGCTCACGGGCTGTCGGTGCTGGTGATTAGACCATCTATTTCCTGTCCTCCAGAGTCCTGACTGGATGTTTTTTTGCCTGGGTTTTGGCGGTGCTGGCAGTGTAACTTGTAATACAGCAGTCTGTGTGACTGACACCATGGCGGTCTTTTGGCGACCGCCGCTATGGTGATCTGGTGATCCGACCGCGAAACTTGTAATGAGGCCTTTAGTGACCAACACCTCCCCCAAATTGGTTTAGATTGGAGTGGGAATAATAAATGTAACCCCCTTAGTGGCTAACACATTCACCAAAATGGTTTAGATTGGAGTGTGAATAGTAAATTCCACCCCTTTGATCCCAACATCTTTCCCAACTTGTTTTCATTTGGGTGGGAATAGTAAATGTCCTCCCTTTAGCATCCAACACCTTGCACAAAATATTTAAGATTGGAATGGGACAGTGAATGTCATCCATTTAGTGTCCAACAACTTCCTCAAAATGGTTTACATTGGAGTGTGAATAGTAAATGTCAACCGTTTAGTGTCTAACACTTTCTCCAAAATAGTTTATATTGCAGTGTGAATATTTAATGTAACCATTTTAGTCTTAAGTTCCTTTGTTAAAATGTACTTCTATGTTGTAGGAGTATTTTCTGTAATTCTATTAGTATTATTGGTGTTTAGAAAGATAATTGAAAAGGTAGTTGGTTGTGCATTTGTGATCAATAATATTATCATTTTCATATTTTCATAGACTAAAGCTATGTAACATTTTTTAATTCTTATTTTTTTAAAGTTTATTTAATGTATCTTTTTACATTCTATAAAATATATATTTCTGGTTACAAATATATATACCTATTGATGAATAAAACAATTTAAAGACATTTTATTATTAAATAAAAAATGTAAATCATATTTAAATAGTATTATATTTTCTGGGTATATTTTTTCTATTGTTTAACATTTTTTAACATTAATACTTTAATTATACCTTACAATTTTCTAATGTTTTTTACAACATTGTTTGACATTTTACATGTGAAAACATTTATTCATAATTCTTTACTTATTTTCCCATTGATTTCTGTGGAGAGATAACGTATTTTTGTTTATAATATTACCCATACGTTGTACTTTGATTTCCTTATTTTTCCTGTTTCCAGGAACGTTTCTTTTCTTAAACACTTTTTTTCAGTGTCCCTAAGGCCCATATTTATACCTTTTTAGTGCCATATTTGCGTCGTTTTTGACGCAAAATCGGCGCAAACTTACAAAATACAATTGTATTTTGTTAGTTTGCGCTGTTTTTGCGTCAAAAAGCAGCGCAAATGCGGCGCTAAAAAGTATAAATATGGGCCTAAATACTTTGAGTTGTTTCAATTGATCTCCATTGGATAGTTTTTGTTTTCACATGTTTTTAGGGTTTTTTGGTAAATATTCTTCCAGTGTTTGGTGAAATATACTTTTTGGCTACACAGATACAGATAATGATGTGCAACTACAGGACAGTAAGTCATATTTAATGTATTTGTTCTGCCTGGGACATGTTATATTTTTTTATTTACGTGGGTGTTATATGATTGTTGTTTGGTAGTGTGTATTTTATCTGTTGTAATTATTTTACATAACGAATTGAGTTTGTTCTTTGAGGTTTTTGGTTGGTGGGGTTTAGATTTTTTATATAAATAATTCATGTATTATTTTATTATTTCAGACTTAATTAAAATTGAAATTTTATTTGATGTTTTGACAGGTAAAATATTATGTTGATTATTTACATAAAAATGATTTGTAATGTTGGTTAAGATTGTGTCATCGTTTTTTTAAATGTTTTATAGGTTAGTATTCATTTTATAACATGCTGTTGACTGTTGTTACCAAATTATCTACTCCTTTGTTTATGAAGAGTTTTATTTTAAATTGTAGCATTTCATAAATTCTTTTGGTTTGTCTTCTAAGTTTAGGTCCAATTAGGGCTTACAGATTGCTCTTTCATAATTGGTGGTAGATTTGTTCTTTTCATAATGCGTTTTAAATTTATTGAGTGTAGGTTGGGTTCTCTCTATTGTAGATTGTAAAGCATTGTGCCATCCTTGTACTATGTAGTTTGTTTTGGCTTTCTGTGCCAAGGTACCATCATAGACATTCGACCATGGTATTTGGAATTTGGATTGGCGTCTGTATCCAAAGCGATGGAGTCTGACAACCCAAATACCTTTAAAATAATCCCTTTTGGGGGCTTAGTTTGTGTTCACTTTGTTGATAGAAAATTGTAGTGGTTAACTAGCTCTGTGACAGGGACATAAACTAGTGCTATCATGTTTTCTATTTAACAGGCATACCTATTGCATATTCCATACTTAGGGCTTGATTACCAGTTTAATGACTGCCAGAGCACTGTGGTGGGGATCTGAGAAAGCCAGCTTCCTCAGCTGTCCCACCATGCCGGTTTATGATGTTCCCTATGGGCCAGCGGGCTACCAACAGAGTAGAGGGGTGCTGCAGAAAAGAAAGGTAAGTACAATGTGTGCACATCAGGAAACACATGTATAAATTGATTAAGTGTAGTACAGTGTATCTAGACATGTTGAATGTATGTGTCTCTGTATGTTTAAGTTCACAGAATGTTTGCATGCATAATATAGAAGAAATGATGGTGACTCCTACCTTCGATTCTGAGACCAATAGGGTGCAGAGCTTCATGGCCAGTTGGCAGCAGCACTCAAGGGACCTGAACACACACATGCTGCAGTGAACCCTGAAAAAAGGTGAGTTTTCACCATTTTTCACCCCTTTCTCCTGACCTTTGCATGGCAGTCCCACCGCCTGCTGAAAGGCAGGTCGTGATCTGGGCGAAAGTGACCTCAGCAATACTCCCTGTATCTGCTGCATACTTGACCGCCTTGGCATTGGTAGCAGGAGTCTCCAAGGTAGCGGCGGTCTATGGACAATATTGGAGCTGGCTTTCCAAAAGCATCGTAATCTGGTGATCGGACCACTGAGCTGGCAGTGGTCAGACCGCCGGCATGACAGTCCCAAGACACTGCCAAACTCATAATCAGGCCCTCAGTGTAGATTGTTGAAGGTGTTTCCATATGCTTTGATTGAAACGGTAATAACGATATTGTATGGCTGTGTGTGGGTAAACTTTTAAAATGGTTTGAATCATGGCTTGTTAAAAGTCTATGATTATTTTTTGAGTAGTAATTTTTTGTTTAATGTTTAATGTGGTTTAAGATTTTGTAGTAAGTGCTACTTTATTTGGTAGTATGGCATACATAAAAGAGATATTTTTGTTTTGATATTCACCATGAATGGTGTATATCTGTGTGAATGGTGTGAGGCACATTTTGAAATTCCCATCCATATTCCAGGTTCGCATTGGCTTAGTTTTAGGGACTCATTATGAGTTTGGAGGTCAGTCCATCAGACTGCCATGTTGGTGGTTTTTCAGACCACCCTATTATGAGTTATACAGGTAGGACCACCGACCGACAACCACAAAAGGCACACTGCAAACTCGGCGGAGTTCCGTAAATAGGTGGTCTGACCTTCAGACCCGACAGCACCGCAACCAACCATTGACCATATTACAAGCCCAAATGCGCAGTGGCGGGCACCCAAGGCGGTCAGCCAATGGTGGTCCGAACCCTGGTGGTCTGCGGTCACTAGAGTAATACACAATGACATATTGGACGGATTTGAAAGCAACACAGCTGACACAGCGGCAGCTGCAAACCTTTACAAGGAAACAAGAATAAACAGTGTTTATTATCATTTCCTCATAAAGGGGCAGGGCCACGGGGGTAATGAGGGGTGAGGAGGAGTGCACAGCACTCCCCCACACTGCACATGTATGTTTGGCTGGCCGTCTGGGGTCAGCCAAATACATATGTGCAGTAGGCTATCTCCAGCCCAGCAACACAGTTGTCAGCTGGAGAGAGCCTCCACAGGCTCCCGGTCTGCCTGGGAGCGCGCTAATCCTAATGCTGAGAGCATGTGCCTGCCTGCAGTGAAGGAGGAGAGGAGAGGTACAATCGCGACAGAGGAGGTAAGTGTTGTTTAAAAAAAAAAAAAAATTTTGGTTCCCACAGATCCTCCCTCCAAGTCCCCCCATGCCGCTCTGCCCCGCCCTGCCCCGCTCCTTCTGTGCGACTGACCCCTTCAAACTCCACATTTCTCTGCATCACCAACTCAACACACAGAAGCCAGAGCTAAATATCCAACACAGCAGCACAGATACTAGGCACTACTTTTTTCTCACCATCTCTTTTCATACCAAGCACACACCTACCTCTGTGCTGACGACCGCCAACATACTATGAGCGCGGCGGTATACCGCTACGGGTATTATGACCCACATAGAGAAATCTGCCACTATACAGACACCCACACAAGTCCGCCAGACCAAAGGCCAGTGATAAATTGGCGGTACCAAAACCCACACCGTTACGCCAACAGGAATACACCCACAGTATCAGGACCCACGAATCACCGCAGCGGTCTTTCAACCATTGGCGGTACACACCATCGCGCTCAAAATGCCCACACATTAACAAAACACCACCACATTGGACCATTTGAACTACACATACCTGACACACATACACGCCACACCCACACACTCATACCACTATAAAACACACACCCACATTACCCACAACCCTTTCAATGAAAAAAAAGATTGCCAACAGAGAGAGACACAAGCCAGGAGCACCCACTCAATCTGAGCCACAGAAGACCATCACCCATAAACCATCCATGCACCTCACAGCACACACCACAACACATCACCCCACACATCCTCACACATATCACTCACACCACATCCAAAGCACCCCAAAGACATCCCAGGTTTTCAGAGGAGGAGCTAAGGGTCATAGTGGAGGAAATCATCCGGGTAGAGCCACAACTATTCGGATCACAGGTGCAGCAGACATCCATTGCTAGGAAGATGGAGCTATGACGGAGAATCATGGACAGGGTCAACGCCGTGGGACAGTACCCAAGAACAAGGGATGACATCAGGAAGAGGTGGAACGACCTACCGGGGAAGGTGTGTTCTGTGGTTGCAAGACACCAGGTAGCTGTACAGAGGACTGGCGGTGGACCCGCACCTCGTCCCCCACAACCAACAACATGGGAGGAGCAAGTCTTGGCAATAATGCATCCTGAGGGCCTCGCAGGAGTAGCAGGAGGACCGGACTCTGGTAAGTCATATATGTACTACTATATTTCCCACCCTACCTGCATGCCATCACAAACTCCTACCCCTACCCTCACCCCATTACTCCACCACCTCACATATACCCCACTATCAGAACCTACCATCCCAAAACCAAGCCCTGCATTTAACAACAATCCATGGACCCCCATCACAGACCTGCATGGACACCCATCACCACAGCATGCCCATTAGAGAGAATCACCTAGCCCACAAAATCACCACGCACACAAGGCAAAGCTGACAGGGCAATCACAACCATACAGGGAAACATACCCATGCACAAGATGGCACACGTAGATACAATAACACAGCATTTCATCCCCGCAGGACCCCGACTCAACGTCACCGGAGAGGAGTTGCCAGCAACATCCAGTCCCCCCCCAGAGGAGGCCCACAGTGATGACAGCAGCTCTGCACGCCTGGATCACGATGACCAACTGGGCCCATCAGGGACCTCCGGACAGTCAGTTACCCAGCCACAGTCCCATACCACCACAGAGCCTCCCCCTCAGGAAACACCAAAAGAGCACCCACCCAGTGGCCCCATGCCACTGTCCCCAGGACACGTCAATCAGTAGTGTGTTCACCACTACAGGGACCCCAGGAAACCCCACAAACACAGGACGATCAGGGACCTTGGGTCAGTGGCAGTGGGCACACAGTTCAGGGGACAGAGGCACAGGACAACAGGGAAGCTGGGAGGACTGCTGTGTGACAGGGAGAGGACAGGCCTAGGGAACCCACTCTCCAGGAGGCACTCACCAACATCCTGGGAGCATATCACCATTCCCAGGAGACCATGGGCCAGATACTGTACAAGTTGCAGGAGACCCAGTGGCTGCAGGAGGGACAGTACCTGGGTATCAGGGAGAACCTAAAAAACATCTACACAATCCTGGTCACCATTGCAGGGGTGCTGGCTGACATGGGCAACACCATGAGGGAGGCAGTGACACAACAAAGGGCCCCTGACTGAAGCCACACCAAAGAACAGCCCTCTATCTCCGCTGGCGCTAGTGAACAGGAGGCCACCAGCACCACACCCCCTGCAGAAGGAGAACCACCCCACTATCGGTCCCTGCAATCCAGGCAGAAGCCAGAGAACATTGCCAAGACCTCGCCAGGAAATAGAACTCTCCTGATTGTCACCCTTCAGTCCCACTCTGTCACCATGTCCACCTTGAATTGCCATTACTCCCCTTCCTATGCCGCATTGAACAATGCACCTGTGATACCAAGAGACTGGACTCTAACTGGACATTCCTCCACCATCACCACAGCCCAATGCACAGCCCCCTCTACATATGAGCACTGAAATAAACACCCTTGGAACAAATACAAATCTTGAGTCTGTCAAATGATGGAACTATGTATTAGTACAGCAGTCTGAAAACCTTGCAAGTCATATGTATAGTTATATAAACATTGGCATGACCTTTAGTGGGCAGCAGTAAACATACCAGGAGCCAGAGTGGGCCACAGAGATGATCTGAAATTAGAGATGCAGAGGGTACAGTAAGTGGCCAGAGACATAGGGAAATCAGGCTGCCATGTACAATGTCCAACAGAAAACTGAAAAGTAAAGTGAAGTTACAGTGTCTTACCAGTGTGTCACTGGAAGTACTGCTGAATGATATTACTTCTGTTGTCCACATCTTCTTCCTCTGCCTCCTCTTCCTCACTGTCCACAGGCTCCACCGCTGCCACAAGGCCATCTCCAGGCTCATCCTCCTACAGAAAAGGCACCTGGTGTCTCAAGGCCAGGTTGTGCAACATGCAACGAGGATCTGGCACACCTTCTTGGGTGAGTAGTACAAGGATCCACCTGTCAGATGGAGGCACCAGAACCTGGCCTTCAGAGGCCGAAAGTCCTCTCAATTATCCTCCTAGTTCACTCATGTGCCTCATTGTAACGTTCCTTTGCCTTTGTCCTGGCATTCCTCACTGGGCTTAGTAGCCATGAGAGGTTGGGGTAACCAGAGTCACCTGCAAATATCAAAGGACAACTGTCAGACACACACTAACCCAATACCCACACACTAACATATACTGGGTGGAGACCTTGGGCTCACCTATTAGCCACACCCGGTGCCTCTGGAGTTGGCCCATCACATATGGGATGCTGCTATTCCTCAAGATAAAGGCGTCATGCACAGAGCCAGGATACTTGGCATTCACATGGAAGATGTACTCATCTGCCAAAACGCAACATCTGCACATTCATAGAGTGATAGCTTTTTCTATTCCTGAACACTTGTTCATTTCTCCGGGGGGGAACAAATACTACATGTGTACCATCTATGGCACCAATGATGTTGGGGTATGTCCCAGGGCATAAAGGTCAGCTTTCACTGTGGCCAGATCCTCCACCTGGGGGAATACAATGTAGCTGCGCATGTGTTTAAGCAGTGCTGACAACACTCTGGTCAACACGTTTGAGAACATAGGCTGAGACATCCCTGATGCCATGGCCACTGTTCTTTGGAAGGAACCACTTGCAAGGAAATGGAGCACTGACAGGACCTGCACTAGGGGGGGGGGGATACCTGTGGGGTGGTGGATAGCTGACATCAGGTCTGGCTCCAATTGGGCACACAGTTCTTGGATTGTGGCCTGATCAAGTCTGTATGTTAGGATAATGTGTCTGTCCTCCATTGTTGCAAGGTCCACCCGGGTCTATACACAGGAGGATGTCTCCATCTCATATTCATCCTCCACAGTTGAAGCCTATGGAGGAATACGGTGAGCAGAGGGTCATAATCACACATCTAGTGCAATAATGATGCATTTCTTCCTTTACAGAACCAGTATGTGAATCCAAGAGTCAGTTGCTGTGTCAACGACTGCTGTGACACAGTTAGGTGCCATGGCCTGTGCCCCCCTGAAATCGTGGCTGCCTGATCTGTGAGGAGGGAGAAGTGGAAATGAGGTAATTCCACTGGCGTTGTGCGCTGTTGTGGTAGGCGGTCGACGACCGCTGCGCAACTTGGCATTGGTTATCATTGGGCCCTATGTGTTCCAGGAGCCAATGGCGATGTACGCCGGCGGTGACGGTACACACCGCCGTGGACATGACCGCAATTGTCTATCTCTTCACTCACTTGCTACCTGACCTTCAACAGGAGAGGACCTATGCTGCAAGTGCTGCTGTGACCTGTGTCTGGAAGCAGCAATGGCTCATGTGTCTGGGGAAAGGGCCCCTGCCTTCACTGTGGCGGAGTTGGAGAGACAGGTAGATGGGGTCCTACCCCAGTACATGTTACTCCACGGTCCTTCTGACAAACAGGTAAGTACCATGTGAGAATGATGCGTGGGTCATGAATGTATGGAGTGCTGTGTATGTAAGCCACATGTAGGGGGGGCTGAGGCGACCTGGCCAGAGTTCTACATGTATGGTGGTCAATATATGTCATCAGGTGATGGGAGGGATATGGCGAGCCATGAGTGTGACGATCTGGACGGTTAACTAATTCCCTTTTCTGCTGTCTTTTTTCTGCAGGGCAGCGCCCATCAGAAAAAGGGTATTTGGTGTGCCATCACCAAGGAGGTGCGGACCCTGGGGGTCTTTGACAGGCGGAACACCCACTGCCGCAAACGGTGGGAGGACCTGCGCCGCTGGGCAAGGAAGACGGCGGAGGCCCAGCTGAGGTTGGCCTCCCAACGAGGAAGGGGTGCCTGTTGTACCCTGACCCCTCTGATGTTCCGCATCCTGGCAGTGGCCTATCCGGAGTTGGATGGACGCTTGAGGGCATCACAGCAGCCGCAAAGGGGTGAGTACAAAATCTGATTCAGTAATTTTTGCGTGTTAAGCTTTTACCTGGGTGGGGATGTAGACTGTGGGTGCCCCTAGGCCAGGGCGAACATGGCAGGGTAGGTCCCTTGTTGGGCAGGCTCTGAAGCACTCCAAACCCAATAGTGTTAGTGGACATCTACTACTGGTCAGGGCCCTGTTTGTTTCAGGTGTGCAGCTGACGGGGTTAGGCATTGTACCCCATGGGCTGGTGACTGGCATTGTAACTGGTAGTGCATGGAATAGTGCGTAGGGCTGCTCCCTGTGAGTCATGTACGCCAACGGTAGTGTTGTTGCCGGCATTGACCAAATGTATCCTCTGTCTCTCCCCCCCTTTTTTGTTTTGTCACCCTGTCCTTGTGTGCATTAGCATCATCTGGCGGAGGAGCAGAGGCGCCGGCGACGGAGGGAGCTGCATCCCACATGGGCCGATAGGCCGAATCCATTGACGGTGAAGGCACCAGTGGGACGGAGGGCAAGGGGAGCACCACGACGGGGACAGGAGAGGACACCACAGACAGCGACTCCTCCTCCGATGGAAGCTCCCTGGCGGTGGCGGACACCTCTGTGCCCACCCCAACAACAGGTACAGCCGCCACCCCCCCTACCAGCACCGCCCTCCCAGCAGCCCCTCAGCGTGTTTCCCGTGCCCGTTCACTCAGGAGGGTGGTCATCTCCTTCGCCCCAGACACCTCAGGCCCTGCCCCAGTCAGCCCTGCTGCCCTCAGTGAGGAGGCTATTGACCTCCTGAGATCCCTCACTGTTGGGCAGTCAACCATTCTGAATGCCATCCAGGGTGTCAAGAGGCATTTGCAACAAGCAAATGCATACCTGGAGGGCATTCACTCTGGTGTGGCGGCCCAACAGAGAGCATTTCAGGCTCTGGCCTCCGCACTGATGGCAGCCATTGCCCCTGTCTCCAGCCTCCCCCCTCCAACTTCCTCTACCCAGTCCCAATCCCCTCAACCCCAACCTATCCCAAGCACACCTTCAGACCAGCATTCACCCAAATCAACACACAGAAGTGTCTCAGGCAAACACAAGCACCACACTTTATCTCACAGGCACTCACACAAGCACCATCCGCATGCAGACACACCAACATCCACTGCCTCCACTGTGTCCCCCTCCTCCTCCTCGTCCACCTCCCTCCCAGTAGCATCTCCACTCACACCTGCATGCACTACATCCTCATCCACTACCTCCATCACCAGCACGCCAATCACTACACACGCCTCACTGGCAGTCACTACCCCCACATCCATGCACACGTCCCCTGTGTCCTCTCCCAGTGTGTCTGTGACCCCTTCTCCCAAAGTACACAAACTCAAGCACCCACCCACCCAACAGCCATCCACCTGACAACAACTTCCAACCCATGCACCTGCACCCAAACTCAGCAGACAGACACCTCCAACAACCACTCCCTCTTCCTCCACTCCCAGACCTTCTCCCTCTTCCCGCCCCAGTGTCCCTAAGAAGATTTTCCTTGCAAACATTGACCTCTTCCCTACCCCTCCCCCCGTCCTTCCCCTTGGGCCAGGGTGGCCAAAATCCAGCCCAGCACCTCAGCCACCAAGTCCACGTCCGCTGTGGTTCCTGCAGCTGTTAGAGGATCAAAGGGGGCACCCATTCACCCAGTCAGTGTGCCACTAACCCCTGCCAAGGCAAAATCCATTCCGCCACCTGGCAAGGTGAAGAAGGGGAGAGCATCCAGCAAGGGGAAGGAGACACAACCACCCAGCAAGGCCACCTCAAAGACTGCAGCTGCCAGACCCAAAGTGACAGCACCATCTGCCAAGGTGAGGAATGGGCACAAAACACCAGGCAAGGCACTTCAGCCATCCGAGACTTCAGGTGAAGGGATGGTGGCTACCAGCACAACCACCAGCACTGCCACCTGCATCGCGGGCAGCACCGCCAGCAGCCCTGCCGCTAGCATCGCCCCAAGCACTGCCACCTGCACTGCCGCAAGCATCACTACTGTAAGCAGCAGCAGCCCCAGTGGGCCACCGTCTGAGGCTGCAGGAGAAGGGCTAGAGCCTCCCCCCACCAATGGCAGCACCTGCACTGCAGCCAGCACTGCCACCTGCACCGCCGCAAGCACCGCCGCAAGACCCACCTCAAGCCCCGCCACCTACACCACTGACAGTAGCACCATTGCTAGCAGCAGCAGCCCCAGTGGACAGCCGTCCAAGGCTAAAGCAGAGGGGCTGGAGCCTCCCTCCACCACTGGCAGCACCCCCAGCGGCATCGGCACTAGCACCACAGTGCAGACGTAGCCGCCACCCGATGGACTCTAGCCCTGCCTCCATGGACTATCATGCATCCTGGCCACTACAAATCCCGTGGCTCAGACACCCAGGTGAGGGATTGTGAACTGCCACACCCCAAGTGTTGCATCACTGGGCACAAAGCCCCCTTCAGAACCTGTGGAGAAAGGCATCCACTCACCCTATCCTTGGCAGGATGAAGCACACTGGGCACCAAGCCCCCTCCAGAACCAGTGGAGAAAGGCATCCACTCACCCTATCCTTGGCAGGATGAAGCACACTGGGCACCAAGCCCCCTCCAGAACCTGTGGAGAAAGGCATCCACTCACCCTATCCTTGGCAGGATGAAGCACACTGAGCACAAAGCCCCCACCAGAACCTGTGGAGAAAGGCATCCACTCACCCTATCCTTGGCAGGATGAAGCACACTGGACACCAAGCCCCCTTCTGAACCTGTGGAGAAAGGCATCCACTCACCCTATCCTTGGCAGGATGAAGCACACTGGGCACAAAGCCCCCTCCAGAACCAGTGGAGAAAGGCATTGACGTGAGAGACTGTGGCTTTGCACTCCCCAGGACCAGGCTGTAGGCAAACCACCCACTTGGGAGACTTGAGAGACTGTGGCTTTGTACTCCCCAGGACCAGGCAGTGGGCAAACCACCCGCTTGAGAGACTTGAGACTGTGGCTTTGCACTCCCCAGGACATCTCTGTGAGCCCCCTCCAGTAGCAGTGGCGTTGTCCCATCTTCCGGCTGAGGTGCCCCCCCTTCACATCCCCCTGAGGTGCCTGTGTGTTTTCGACCTGATGCCCCTGCAGTGTTCTCACTGTATTGAGGCTGGAGTCAAGTGTGGGCTTGGCCTATGAGTTTTGGCCCAGTGGCCCACGGACATTTTGAGTGGGCAATGTACTGCCTTATGTACATATTGTATATAAAGTAAATACTGTTTTTGAATTTGTAACGTATATCCGACTATTTCTAATATGACACTCATTTGATTCAATTCCTTTTGTCCTTGCATTCTTCCTGAGGGTTACGGGATGTATATGTAATGTTGATGCATGTATTTGTGTGTATGGTGTTGGGGGTGAGAGTGGGGGTGGGGGGATGCGGGTTGTGTGTTGCGTGGGTGTGTCCCTCTCTTTTTCCTACCCCCCTCCCCTGTGTGCTAGGTGCAGTACTCACTGTGGTCGTCGCCGCTGGCGTTCGTACTCCTGGTAGATGAGATGTTACACCAACATCAGTAACACCTGTAGTTCGGGCTCCATGGCGTCCTAGTTCTTCGTTGAGTATAGAGAGGTGAGTGGTTTCCCTTCTGTGTACTGTTTCCACTGTGCTTTCGATGGCGTTGGTACTGCCCCAGAAAAGCTGGCCGATGGGCGGGTTGTAATGTGGTGGGCGGTACATTGACTTCCGCCTGTCTGTTGGTGGTCACCGCTGCATGTTTGTGGCCACGGCCGTGGTGGTCGGAGTGTTAAAGTGGCTGTCTGTGTTGGTGGTTTCCGCTGTGGTCGTGATTCCATTTTTTTTTACCTCCGGCCTGTTGGCGGTATTACCGCTGCTTTAACACTGACCGCCAGGGCTGTAATGAGGGCCTACTTGTTTCACATCAACAGGTGGAGCTGCTACTGGCCACAAAGAGCCCAGAAGAGACTGCCACTATCCCCATGGATGAAGCCCTCACTGACGATTATACTTATTGACGTCAGAACAAGGAGGACAATTCTGGCCCATCTGGGCAACCTGGTGAGACACCAACAATGAGTCTCACTGTGGCCACTACATCATCTCCCAACCCAGTTGCCTCTACATCACAGGCAACCATTCGTCCCCCGACCTATGCCCCTAGGACAGTGGCAACCATCTTGTGCCCCCCTGTCCAGGATCCTGAGTCGCAGCACAACACCTCTGACAATGATGGTCTGGAACCAGTGGGAGGGGCACCGGGCTGTGGGGATAGGGTGCTTGGGAGGGATGCTGTCAGCCAGCAGGATGAGGCTACTGGGGATGTTTCTGGCCAGGACACCATGAGCCAAATCTTGTGTGTCTATCAGGAGTCCCAAGGCGTGATAGTCCAGGTCGTTGCAAAACTCTGGGAAATGAAGCAGCTGCAGAGGGACTTTCACTGTGAAATACATAAACAGTGGGAGGCTCACAATACCGACATGGGCTCCCTAACAGGGGTGCTGAGGGACATTAATACCACCCTGATCAAGGATCAATACCAACACATTACCCCTTCCTTTGGCGCATCTACACCAGACCCTTCATCGGTGCCAGCCACTAGAAGGGAAGCCCTGTCAGGGAAAGAACCTGCTTCAGATACCCCTACCTCTGTAGCAGTAGCCCCCCCACCATGCAAGTGGGGGCATCAAGCAAAGAATCCAGGAAGTGGGATGGCAAGACACCCACCACTGCCAGCAACTGACCTCTTCCAAAATGACCTCATTTGTGTGCCACACATTCACTCTGTTGACTGTTCTTCAACCACCTTCTATTTCCTATGGGAGGAGTACACTGGACTTTGGACTTCCAAAGGTGTGGCATCGACTCCAATGATTTCATCCACCATGACTGAATCCTACACTTTTTTCCATCATGCCCCAATTTTATTTTATGCACAAATTTTCAATAAACCTACCTATCACAAAGCCATTATCCGCTTGCTTCTGTCACACATTTTGCTACGCAGAGATGTAAGATCATGTGAAGTAAATGAGAAAGACACAAGATACTAATGCAAGGAGGGATATGCTACAGGTACAGTGTCCTGCTAAGGATTACTACCAACAAACACAAACACATTGCTACAAGTGTCTGGTCATATCAAACATTTTATTGCACTGTACAACACAGGCTGTTGAAATGTCTGGACTGTCATAGCCAAGAATGGCTGACTCATTGTGTCAGGGTACACATACCAAGGTACATCCCCCAGACCACGGAAAAAGGGCCTTATCAGACTTTGTCCTGTAGAATAGGCAAACAGAAAAGTGGATGGTGTCACTAGCTTGAGCCTTATTACATTCCACACCAAAGAAATCCAACATCACATAAAACAAGGTACAGACAGAGGGCAGTGAAACAGTCCCTGATCATAGGCCCATCATTATCCAATGACCATGCATCTGGTGGCATGACACAAACATATGTCAGTGTTGTGGCACAGACACAGTGGCCTGCAATGATGAAATTCATCTACAGCAACATGCAGGTCATACAAGACTAGTGGTTTGTCTATGTGAAGGGTGAATGCCTTGCTTGCAATTGATGACAACATATGTCATGCCCACATGATCACACACATGATGTAATTAGAACCAAACAGCACACTAAATAAGTCCAAAGTGCATTTCTGATTTTTCACCCAAGCACTGTTCAAGCCGCCTTAGCACAGGTCTCATACACCCTAAATCTGTGACCTACATTACCTGGAACAATCCATGTCCACTTTGCATGTCAGAACTGCATCAGATACCTGCCAATGTCACAACTCTGAAATGCCCACATGAAGTTGTCATGGTAAAGGTACCTCTGCAAAGACAAAACAAGAAGCATAGGTTTAAAACATACCTATTACACAAATCACATAGCAAGCATATGGAAAGGAAATTAAATTACAATGAGACTGATACAAACAAAGTAGCTACATCAAGTAGGGATATGTCAAAGACTAAGGGGGTCATTCTGACCTCGGCGGTAAAAGGCCCTTACCGCCGGCCAGAAGTCCGCCATTCTACCGCCGCGGCCGCGGTAAACCGCCACGGTCATTCTGACCACCAACTGTGCAACCGCCAAAAACCCGACATCCACGGAACTCCACCTCATCAGCGGGCAGCGATAAACTGGAGATGACCAAACCTCCACCGCCACGCCAACACAATCACGCCCATGCCATTCTGACCCACGAATCCAAGCGGCGGTCTTTCAACCGCGGTATTCAATTGGCGGTACACACCGTTGCGCTCAAAATACACACACATCTTCAAAACACTGCCACATTGGACAATTCGAAATCCACACACCTGAGACACATACACACACAACTCCCACACACCCAATTAACTATAAAACACACACCCACTTCACCCACAAACCCCTACAACCACAAATATCTGAGAGAAGGCGCAATACACTGAGAGAGAGCACAGGGAACGCAAAGCACAACACACACAGGAACACAACATCCTCACACACACCACATCTACGCACACATCACCACACATCACCACGCACATCACCACAAACACCACCCCACACCTCATCCACACCACCCCATAGCACCCCAAAGACACCCCAGGTTCTCGGACCAAGAACTGAGGGTCATGGTGGAGGAAATTATAAGGGTAGAGCCCCAGCTCTTCGGCACACAGGTGCAGCACACCACTATAGCAAGGAAGGCGGAGCTATGGCAAAGGATCGTAGACAGGGTCAATGCTGTGGGACAGCATCCCAGAAATCGGGAAGATATCCGAAAGCGATGGAACGACCTACGGGGGAAGGTGCGCTCGATGGTGTCGCGACACAACATCGCTGTGCAGAAGACTGGCGGCGGACCCCCACCCACACCACCCCAATTCACAGCATGGGAGCAAGAGGTAGTAAACATCCTGCATCCTGATGGCCTCGCTGGAGTACACGGAGGAATGGACTCTAGTAAGTCGAATCTCAACTACTTCACCCCCCCCAACCACCAGCATGCCAACCCCCACCCCCACCCTCACCCCCAATCTCAACCCCCCAGCACACATCCTCCCTGCCAATGTCTCACCAGCACAACCCACCCTAAACAACACCAACCCCTGAATGCCAACACAACCCATAGACAGCCATCACCAAAGCATGACCATTACACATACCCATACACCCCCCCCCACCCTCACAACACCTCCCACAAGGGAATGCCAGCACTGGGGGACAAGGGCACTCAAAATGCACGCCATGGCACACACAAATACAATAACCATACTCTTTCACCCCTGCAGGGCCCGAACGCCAACACACCGCCACGGAGGGTCCAGATATGTCCATCCCACCCCCAGAACAGGCCCCCAGTGAGGACAGCAGCTCTGTCGACCTAGAACCTGATGACCAGCCCGGACCATCGGGGACCTCTGGACAGTCGGTTCCCCACACACAGACACAGGCCACAGCAGACCCAACCCCCTCTGGGACCACCAGCACAGCTCCCACCCAGCGGGCCCATGCCTCTGTCTCCAGGACAGGTCAATCAGCGGTGTGTCCGCCACTACAGGGCACCCAGGCTGACCCAACACCCCAACAACAACAGGGACCTGGGGGCAGTGGTAGTGGGCACACCGTCCAGGGGACAGAGGCCCGGGGAAACAGGGCAACTGGGAGGGCTGCAGTGCGACAGGGGGGGGAGGACAGGCCCAGGGAACCGACTCTCCAAGAGGCCCTCACCACCATCATGGGAGCATACCATCACTCCCAGGAGACAATGGCGACGGTACTGGCCAGGTTCACCGAGATCCAGGCACAGCAGGAGGAACGGTACATGGGGTTCAGCAATGAACTCAGGAACATCGCTACCGCTATGGGGACCATAGTCCAGGCCCTCAACCGTATAGAAACCACATTGCGGGACCATGTGGCACCACAAAGGGCCCCTGTCACTAGCCAGAACCAGGAACAGCCTACCACCTCCGCCGGCGCTAGTGGACAGGAGGCCCCACCACAACGACAGGCCACCAGAACCCCACCTCCTGCTGAAGAACAACCACCCCGCAAGAGGAGCCTGAGATCCCAAAGGAAGACAGAGTAGGATGCCAAGACCCCCGCCAGCATAAGATACCCCCGGATGTCATCCCACTGTCCCACATTGTCACCCTGTCCAACCTTGAACTGCCCCTGCTCCATCCTTCCACAGGCATATGGACAATGCACCTGTGCGACTGAGAACTGGACTCTGCCATGGACATAACTCCACCCTCACCCATCACCGTTTTAATATCATGTACCAATATCTAGCACTAAAATAAATCACTCATTGCACTGAAATCATTCAGGAGTCACCCTGTATTATTTACAAATGTATAACACATCATTGATCAATAATGTTCAGGTAATTTTGTGATGACAACATACTGATGTCAATAAGCATTAGTCCTTGGGCTAACCAAGCTGAAGTCACGCAGTGGGTCATACAGCACTGAAAAGGGAAGGGAAAATTAAACATCATATTAAAAGAACTGGGGGGAAATACACAAAGTAAAGATGCAGGAGGCTTTCTGCAAATGTTAAATGGCGTGGTTGATTCTTACCTGTGTGCTACTGAAAATACTGTTGGATAACTGTGTCCCTGTTGTCTGTGTCGTCCCCGTCGTCTTCCTCCTCTTCACTCTCCACAGGCTCCACAGCTGCCACAACACCACCATCTGGACCATCCTCTTGCAGGAAAGGCACCTGGCGTTGCAAAGCCAGGTTGTGAAGCATGCAGCAGGCCACGATGATATGGCACACCTTCTTTGGTGAGTACATCAGGGATCCACCTGTCATATGCAGGCACCTAAACCTGGCCTTCAGGAGGCCAAAGGTTCTTTCTATGATCCTCCTAGTTCGCCCATGGGCCTCATTGTACCGTTCCTCTGCCCTGGTCCGGGGATTCCTCACTGGGGTCAATAGCCAAGGCAGGTTGGGGTAACCAGAGTAACCTATTAGCCACACACGTTGTCTCTGTAGCTGTTCCATCACATAAGGGATGCTGCTATTACGCATAACATACGCGTCATGCACTGACCCAGGGAACTTGGCATTTACATGGGAGATGTACTGGTCAGCCAAACAGACCACCTGGATATTCATAGAATGGTAACTTTTCCTGTTTCTGTACACCTGCTCATCATCTTTTGGGGGTACTAAAGCCACATGGGTCCCATCAATGGCACCAATGATGTTGGGGATATGTCCAAGGGCATAGAAATCACCCTTCACAGTGGCCAAATCAACTTCCTCAGGGAAAACAATGTAGCTCCGCATGTGTTTCATCAGGGCAGACAACACTCTGGACAAAACCTTAGAAAAGATAGGCTGAGACATTCCAGATGACATGGCCACTGTTGTCTGGAATGAGCCACTTGCCAAAAAATGGAGGACTGACAGAACCTGCACAAGAGGGGGAATTCCTGTGGGTTGGCGGATGGGGGACATCAGGGCTGGCTCCAGCTGGGCACACAGTTCATGTAAAGCGGCTCGGTCAAGTCGGTATCGTAGTATGATATGGCATTCTTCCATTGTCGACGGGTCCACCAGCGGTCGGTACACGCGAGGATTCATCCTTCTCCTCGCAAGTCCCAGCGGACGGTGCCTAGGAAGGACAACATGGAGCACAGAGTCAAGCAAATCACAGGTACGTTCACCACAGCTTGCATAGCACACGATTATCTATGTTTTGAAAGGCGTGTATGTGTGTCAATGCAAGGCCTAGGCCTGTGTGACGCAGTACAGATTAGGCCATGTGGGCCCTTGAAATGGCGGCTGCCTCACCTGTGAAGTGGGACAATGGGATGTGAGGTCAATGCGCTGGCGTGGCACACCGTGGCGTTAGGCGGTCGAAGACCGCTATACGAAGCCGCATTGGTTAACATTGAAGCCTATGGGTTTCAGGAGCCAATGACGAGGTGCGCCGGCGGTCGCGGTACGCACCGCCGCGGTACGCCCCGCCGCGGGTGTGACCGCCATTTTCTATCTGCTTAATCACTCGAGACCTGATTATCCACAGGAGAGGACCTATACTGCATGTGCTGCTGTGACCTCGGTCTGGAAGAGACAATGGCTGCTGCGACTGGGGAAAGGGCCCCTGCCTTCACGTCTGAAGAGTTGGAGAAACTTGTGGATGGGGTCCTCCCCCAGTATGCGTTACTCTACGGTCCTCCAGACCAACAGGTAAGTACACTGGGTGCACATTGATTGGGCTATGCCTGTGTTGAGTGGGGTGGATGTAAGATGGTGGGGAGGGGAGCGAATGAGGAGTGCAACGCACGACAGATGAGAGCATGTGCCACATGGCAAAGTTGGGGAGGGGGCGGGGCAATCGCATCTAACATGCAGATAAATGATGAATTTTCCTTTCCCACCCTGTACATGTCAAATAGGTCAGCGCCCATCAGAAAGTCAACATTTGGCGTGCCATCGCCAAGGAAGTCCGGGCCCTGGGGGTCCACATCAGACGGGGCACCCACTGCCGCAAGAGGTGGGAGGACATCCGCTGCGGGACCAGGAAGACCGCCGAGTCACTGCTGGGGATGGCCTTCCAACCTAGGAGGGGTGCCAGTCGTACCCTGACCCCCCTGATGTCCCGGATCCTGGCGGTGGCCTACCCTGATTTGGATGGGCGCTTGAGGACATCACAGCAGACACAAGGGGGTGAGTATCAGCACATTCTGCTATCTTTATGCGCAGTGGAGGCGTCTGGGTGGGGGAGGAGGGTTATGGGTGACATTAGGCCAGGACGTTTCCTGTAGTGTAGTCCTCTCCTTTAGGCATGGTCCTGTGCCCCCGCCCCCCACCTCTGTAGGGTGCCAAGTACAGCTATCCATGGTCCTGCATCATCCAGGTGTGTATTTGTTGTGCATAGACCTGTAGGCCTGGTCACAAGTACTGAGTAGTATACCCTGATTGCGCAGCGTAGCGCATGAGGCTCCTGTGTCTGTCCTCTCCGCCAACGGTGTTGACATTGCATGCACTCAACCTGTTTTATTATTTCTCCCCCCCCTTTTTCTTAATCTGCTTGTGCATTAGCATCATCAGACGGAGGAGATTTGGCATCGGAGCACGAGGGAGCTGCAAGTCACAAGGCCCCGGTGGGCCGTGGTACAGACACCGAGGGCACCAGTGATACGGAGGGCGAGGGGAGCACCACAACGGGGACCGGTGGTGACACCAGCGACACCGACACGGCCTCGGATGGGAGCTCCCTAGCGGTGGCGGCAACATCCGGGCCCCCCGCCTCTACAGGTACAGCCGCCACCCAGCGCACCAGCCCCGCCCTCCCAGCAGCCTCTCAGCCTACGCTCCGTGCCCGCTCGCCCAAGAAGGCAGGCATCTCCTTCGCCCCAGGCACCTCAGCCCCTGCCCCTGTCACCCCTGCTGCCCTCAGTGAGGAGGTCATTGACCTTCTTCAGACCATCATTGTTGGGCAGACTACCCTTTTGAATGCCATCCAGGGGGTAGAAAGGGAGGTGCATCGGAGCAATGCCTACCTGGAGGGCATTCATTCGGGTCAGGCCGCCCATCAACGATCGTTCAATGCTCTGGCCTCAGCACTGACGGCAGCCATTGTCCCTGTTTCCAGCCTCCCTCTTCTAACTGCCTCCAGCCTGTCTCTGTCTCCTGTTCCTCTGCCTATCCCATCCACACCATCAGACCAGCCTGCACACACCTCAACACCCAAGGGCAGCTCATCCAGACACAAGCACCACAGATCCCACAAACACTCACCCAAGCAACACCCAGATGCAGACATGCCAACAGTCACTACCACCTCTGTGTCCCCCTCCTCCTCGTCTCCCTCCTCCCTCCCTGTGACGTCTACACTCACACCTGCATGCACACCACCATCAGCCAGTGCTTCCATCACCAGCACACCCTCCAGTCCAGTACGCACACGTGCAGTCACCACCCCCACTGCCATTTACACGTCCCCTGTGTCCTCTCCCACTGTGTCTGTCACCCCCTCTTCCAAGACACACAAACGCAGGCAGCCACCCACCCAACAGCCATCCACCTCACGACAGCCTACGTCACAATCACCTGCACCCAAAGACAGCACACCTGACTCTCCTACAACCACATCCTCTTCCTCCACTCCCATCACCACTACTCCCACCCTTTACCTTGGTCCTAAATTTTTTTACCTCTCTAATCTTGACCTATTTCCCTCCCCTGACCCACCCCCTCCATCTGCTAAGAGTCCCAAGAGCACCTCAGCCACCACCAGCCCAGCTTCGAGTGTCACTGTGGTGCATGGGTTCTGGAGTCCACCCTTTGGCAGCAGTGCCACTTCCATCAGCAGCAAGGGGACAGCCAGCCCCCCCCCAGGCAAGAGGACCCGGAAACTCAAGGGCCGCCGTGAGAGGAGTGCCACGGCTGCCCCCAAGGACCAAAGTTCGCCCACTTCACCTGCCACAACATCCAGGGGAGGCAAGGGCCAGAGAGCCTCTTCTAAGGAGCGAAAGGGCAGCAGGGCGGAGAAGTCAGCCAGCAGGAGCGCAGATCAGGAGGGACCCACAAGCCCCATCCCGGCTGTAAGGGTGGACACCAAAGGGCCCAGGACTCAGTCACCGAAGGGTCCAGCAACTGCACGGTCGGAGGGCGACTGAGCAGGGAGTCCAGGCCAGGTCTGGCTCCCGTGAATTACTAGACAAGCACCGCTGAACAGGGCCCCGCCTTGCAGAAGAGCACCTCTGAACAGGGCCCCGCCTTGCAGAAGAGCACCGCTGAACAGGGCCCGCCGTGCAGAAGAGCACCGATGAACAGGGCCCCGCCGTGCAGAAGAGCACCGCTGAACAGGGCCCCGCCGTGCAGAAGAGCACCGCTGAACAGGGCCCCGCCTTGCAGAAGAGCACCGCTGATCAGGGCCCCGCCTTGCAGAAGAGCACCGCTGAACAGGGCCCCGCCGTGCAGAAGAGCACTGCTGAACAGGGCCCCGCCTTGCAGAAGAGCACCGCTGAACAGGGCCCCGCCTTGCAGAAGAGCACCGCTGAACAGGGCCCCGCCGTGCAGAAGAGTACCGCTGAACAGGGCCCCGCCGTCTCAAGCACCGCTCCGCTGGGCCCTTCCTGTCAAGCACCGCTCCGCTGGGCCCCGCCGTCTCAAGCACCTCTCCGCTGGGCCCGCCGTCTCAAGCACCGCTCCACTGGGCCCTTCGTGTCAAGCACCGCTACGCTTGGCCCTTCCTGTCAAGCACCGCTGAACAGGGCCCCGCCGTCTCAAGCACCGCTCCGCTGGGCCCTTCCTGTCAAGCACCGCTCCGCTGGGCCCCGCCGTCTCAAGCACCGCTCTGCTGGGCCCCGCCATCTCAAGCACCGCTCCGCTGGGCCCTTCCTGTCAAGCACCGCTCCGCTGGGCCCTTCCTGTCAAGCACCGCTCCGCTGGGCCCCGCCGTCTCAAGCACCGCTCCGCTGGGCCCCGCCGTCTCAAGCACCGCTCGGCTGGGCCCCGCCGTCTCAAGCACCGCTCCGCTGGGCCCTTCCTGTCAAGCACCGCTCCGCTGGGCCCCGCCGTCTCAAGCACCGCTCCGCTGGGCCCCGCCGTCTCAAGCACCGCTCCGCTGGGCCCTTCCTGTCAAGCACCGCTCCGCTGGGCCCTTCCTGTCAAGCACCGCTCCGCTGGGCCCCGCCGTCTCAAGCACCGCTCCGCTGGGCCCTTCCTGTCAAGCACCGCTCCGCTGGGCCCTTCCTGTCAAGCACCGCTCCGCTGGGCCCCGCCGTCTCAAGCACCGCTCTGCTGGGCCCCGCCATCTCAAGCACCGCTCCGCTGGGCCCTTCCTGTCAAGCACCGCTCCGCTGGGCCCTTCCTGTCAAGCACCGCTCCGCTGGGCCCCGCCGTCTCAAGCACCGCTCCACTGGGCCCCGCCGTCTCAAGCACCGCTCGGCTGGGCCCCGCCGTCTCAAGCACCGCTCCGCTGGGCCCTTCCTGTCAAGCACCGCTCTGCTGGGCCCCGCCGTCTCAAGCACCGCTCCGCTGGGCCCCGCCGTCTCAAGCACCGCTCCGCTGGGCCCTTCCTGTCAAGCACCGCTCCGCTGGGCCCTTCCTGTCAAGCACCGCTCCGCTGGGCCCCGCCGTCTCAAGCACCGCTCCGCTGGGCCCTTCCTGTCAAGCACCGCTCCGCTGGGCCCTTCCTGTCAAGCACCGGTCCGCTGGGCCCCGCCGTCTCAAGCACCGCTCCGCTGGGCCCCGCCGTCTCAAGCACCGCTCGGCTGGGCCCCACCGTCTCAAGCACCGCTCCGCTGGGCCCTTCCTGTCAAGCACCGCTCCGCTGGGCCCCGCCGTCTCAAGCACCGCTCAGCTGGGCCCCGCCGTCTCAAGCACCGCTCCGCTGGGCCCTTCCTGTCAAGCACCGCTCCGCTGGGCCCCGCCGTCTCAAGCACCGCTCCGCGGGGCCCCGCCGTCTCAAGCACTGCTCCTCTGGGCCCTTCCTGTCAAGCACCGCTCCGCTGGGCCCTTCCTGTCAAGCACCGCTCCACTGGGCCCCGCCGTCTCAAGCACCGCTCCGCTGGGCCCCGCCGTCTCAAGCACCGCTCCGCTGGGCCCCGCCGTCTCAAGCACCACTGGCACAATGACAGTGCCGGATCTGTGTTGAGCTACTGTTCACGGTTCACTGTGCCCACCATGCCTCCTCCTTGACCAGTGGTGACTTTTATCCACCTGATGGACTGTGGCTTTGCACTCCCCAGGATGGCACAGTGGGCAACCCACCCACTGTAGAGACTTGAGAGACTGTGGCTTTGCACTCCCCAGGATGGCACAGTGGGCATGGTGGCCCCTTCGTGGATCTGGCGTCGTGGACTCATGTGGCTGTGGTGCCCCCCCCTTCCCTTCCTCCTGAGGTGCCTGTAGTTTTGTCATCAGATGCCCCTGCAGTGTTCTCTCCAAAGACTCAGGTCTCCTGTGTGGGCTTTGCCCTTGTGTTGATACACTTTGGCCCACGGACACTTGGAATTTCGTTAAATGTGCAGGACTATTTGCCTCGGTTTATCGATTGCACTAAATATTGAATTGTGTTATTTAAATTTTTAATGCTATTTGACCATGACTTATCAGAGGCTATTTTTACATAAATTTTGATTCACAATTTAATTATGTCTTTGCATTTTTCAGCGGGGTTTGGGTGGTGTCACTGTGACTTGTTGCTCTGCATTGGTGTGTACATAGTTTGGGGGGAGTGGGGGTCGCATATGTGTGTGCCGTAACCTTTCCTCCTCCCCCCTCCCCTGTGTCGTAGGTGCGGTACTCACCGTTGTCATCTGCGCCGCCGTTCGTACTTGTGGTAGATGAGCAGGTAGACGAGAGCAGGTAGTATGTTTAATTCGGGTTCCATGCTGTCCTCCTTCCTCGTGGAGTGCGTAGAGGTGAGCGTTTTCCCGTTTGTAGTCTGTTTCCGCCGTGTTTTTATCGGCGGTGCTCCCGCCCCGGAAAAGGTGGCGGATTGGTGAGTTGTGATAGTGTGGGCGGTACATTGTCTGCCGCCTGTCTGTTGGCGGTGACCGCCGCGCTGTTTGTTTGTCCCACCGTGGCGGTCGGAGTGTTAAAGTGGCGGGCTGTGTTGGCGGTTCCCACCAGGGTCAGAATTCCATTTTTTGGACCGCCGGCCTGTTGGCGGGTTGGCCGCCGCTTTATCACCGACCGCCAGGGTTAGAATCACCCCCTAACTCTTCAAGCAGCCTTTTGCTGAATATTGGTTATGTGAAGGCATTTGCTTCTAAACAGAGGAGTGCCTGGTGGACTAACTCTTTTTTCCTGCAACAGTGTACTCTGTTGTATTAGAATCATTTTTGGGAGGCTATACACCGGACCATTAATCTCCCTTTCCCTCTAAATATTTTGCAGTAAATGCCTATATAGGCATCTGCCACCCAGAAGATAGTTGTCTTCAGCGTATGATGGGTGCTGGTGCCTCATGGTAGTCTGTAATGTGAAGATGTCCAATATACATGTGACAAAGCTTACATTGTTCTTTGGATGCAGCTATAGGTCAATATGTTCCCTTGTTAAGTGGGGAATATCCATTGAAATGATTTATGTGCCATCACTGTTGCCAACATTCCTTGTTTCTACATGTCAGCATGTGTCCCTTTCTCTTTTGAAAAACATTTGTAAGCTGCTGTTTCATGCATGGGCTGCCTATGTTGATGGGGTGATGTCTGTATTCCCTTACATGTACCCGCATGGCAACCTGTGTTTGTACTAATTACAATTGGATACATTTCATCTTGTGCCACAGACAGCGGTGTGTCACCATTGTATATTAGCTGACACATACCCTCACCCATCATAGCATGTCATTTGGCATGTACATTGGCAGTAGCAATGACAGGCAAGCCTAGAGTTTAGAGCCACAGTGTGAATATCTATGCCCTTGCTGTGGCATCATGTGGAAAAGTGCACTGCATTGCATCATGTGGAAAAGTGCATTGCACATGAGTAATGGGTGAGGGTTGAGATCTGCCTGTTGGCACACATGATGTAGCAAATTCCACTTATGCTGGAAACACTTGTGTTTCAGTGCAAGCATTCATCCACAGACAGACATCTAGCTCTGCATGACCATAATCGAGACAATGCTGTAGCTTCCAATTGGGCAACATGTTGCAGGCGTTCAACAAGTACCTGTAAATGACTGAGCCTCTTCAACATCCAAGGGACTAATGGCATCTATTGATGCACTCAGAGTATGTCATTGTAAGGGGTTCCAGACATTAGTGGTGATTCCCCTGGGACTTGCTAATTCATTGTGTTGTGGAGTTAAGGGACATCTCTCCATGACATATTGGTCATTTTGGTGGTCATTACAACCCTGGCGGACGGTGTTAAAGCGGCGGTAAGGTCCCCAACAGGCCGGCGGTAAAAAAATAGCAATTACGACCGTGGCGGAAACCGCCAACAAAGACAGCCACTTTAACACTCCGACCGCCACGTTGGAACAAACAAACAGCGCGGCGGTCACCGCCAACAGACAGGCGGAAGACAATGTACCGCCCACACTATTATGACAGGCCGATCCGCCACCTTTTCCGGGGCGGATACACTGCGGATAAAAACACAGTGGAAACAGGAATTTCGAAGGGAAAACGCTCACCTCTACACACTCCACGAGGAACGAGGACACCATGGAACCGGAACTCCAAATCCTACCTGCGATAGTCTTCCTGCTCCTCTACCAGGAGCACGAACTCCAGCGGTTAAGACCACGGTGAGTACTGCACCTACGACACAGGGGAGGGGGGAGGCAAAAAACAGGGACACACACATGCAACACCCCTACCCCCACCCCCACCCTCACCCACTACAACACACACACTAATGCATATCAATACATCACAGTTACACCCACCAAACCCCCCCGGAAGACTGCCAAGACCAAAGAAAACGAGTGTAACCATCGGAATATATTACAAACAAGTAGGCAGAAATATATATATACACCATGTACAAAATATATACCAGACATAGCAGTCCAGGTACTGCACAAAGAAAGTCCGTGGAACACTGGGACCACACGGTATGGGCGAGGCCCACACAAGATCCCCGACCATGACGGAGAGAACACTGCAGGGGCATCAGACAGCAAGAAAACAGGCACCTCAGGGGGAGGGAAAGGGGGGCACCTCAGCCGCTTGAGTGCACGACGCCAAATCCACGAGGGGGCCACATGCCCACTGTTCAATCCTGGGGAGTGCAAAGCCACAGTCTCTCAAGTCTATACAGTGGGTGGGTTGCCCACTGTTCAATCCTGGGGAGTGCAAAGCCACAGTCTCTCAAGTCTATACAGTGGGTAGTTTGCTCACTGTTCAATCCTGGGGAGTGCTAAGCCACAGTCTCTCAAGTCTCTACAGTGGGTGGGTTGCCCACTGACATATCCTGGGGAGTGCAAAGCCACAGTCTCTCAAGTGGAAAACAGTCTCCACTGGTTCTGGAGGGGGCTTGGTGTTCAGAGTGCTTCATCCTGTGAAGGACAGAGGTAGTGGATGGATGTCTCCACTGGTTCTGGAGGGGGACTGGTGCCCAGAGTGCTTGATCCTGTGTAGGACAGAGGTAGTGGATGGATGTCTCCACTGGTTCTGGAGGGGGACTGGTGCCCAGAGTGCTTCATCCTGTGTAGGACAGAGGTAGTGGATGGATGTCTCCACTGGTTCTGGAGGGGGACTGGTGCCCAGAGTGCATCACTCACCCCGTGACAGACCCAGTTGCGTCAGTGCCCCTGCCGCTCATGGGCTAGCGGTGCTTGAGTTGGCGGTGCCCTGTTCAGCGGTGCTTGAATTAGCCGTGCCCTGTTCAGCGGTGCTTGAGTTGGCGGTGCCCTGTTCAGCGGTGCTTGAGTTGGCGGTACCCTGTTTAGCGGTGCTTGAGTTGGCGGCGCCCTGTTCAGCGGTGCTTGAGTTGGCGGTGCCCTGTTCAGCGGTGCTTGAGTTGGCGGCGCCCTGTTCAGCGGTGCTTGAGTTGGCGGCGCCCTGTTCAGCGGTGCTTGAGTGGGCGGTGCCCTGTTCAGCAGTGCTTGTGCTGGCGGTCCTTCATGGCCCAGCGGGGCTTGTGCTGGTGGTCCTTCATGGCCCAGCGGGGCTTGTGCTGGCGGTCCTTCATGGCCTGTGCTGGCGGTCCTTCATGGCCCAGCGGGGCTTGTGCTGGTGGTCCTTCATGGCCCAGCGGGGCTGGTGCTGGCGGTCCTTCATGGATCAGTGGGGCTTGTGCTGGCGGTCCTTCAAGGACCAGCGGGGCTTGTGCTGGCGGTCCTTCATGGCCCAGCGGGGCTTGTGCTGGTGGTCCTTCATGGCCCAGCGTGGCTTGTGCTGGCGGTCCTTCATGGCCCAGCGTGGCTGGTGCCGGCGGTCCTTCATGGATCAGCTGGGCTGGTTCTGGCGGTGGCCTCCTGGGCAGCTGTGCTGGGGCTGGCGGTGGCCTCCTGGGCAGCTGTGCTGGGGCTGGCGGTGGCTTCCTGGGGAGCTGGGCTGGGGCTGGCGGTGGCCTCCTGGGCAGCGGGGATGATGGCGGTCTTCTCCGCCGTGCAGCTCTTCCCAGACTTGCCGGGTTTCTTGTGGCCCTTCCCCACCTTGGAAGGTGTCACAGCTGACTCCACACTCCCAACGGGACCCCTGAGAGCGGCTTTGGTGGCTGGAGTCTCCCCCCCCTCCCGCCGGGCACTGGCCAACTTCTGATGCTTCACAGGTGGGGGACTGTCTATGCTGTGGCTCCGTGCCACACGGGCTGTCCTGGTGGCCGGTGCACTCCACATACCGGTGACTACAGGCACTACTGGTCCCGGAGATGTTGTGGCTGAGGTGCTACTTCGGGAACTATGAGATGGACGGGGAGGGGGAGGTGTGGGAAAAAGGTCAAGGCTGGACAGGAAAAGTTTTTGGGACACACTGGGATGGGTAGCTGGAGGGGGTTTGGGAGTGGAGGTAGAGTTGGTGGTAGTAGGAGGTGTACGTTTGGTGACTTAGGGTGCATGTGCATGCACTGGAGGCTGTCGTGAGGTGGATGGCTGTTGGGTGGGTGTGTGCCTGCGTTTGTGTATCTTGGGAGGGGGCGTCACAGACACACAGGGAGAGGACACAGGGGACGTGTGAATGGTAGTGGGAGTGGTGACTGCACGTGAGCGGGGTGTGCTGGTGGGTGTGCTGGTGAGGGACGTAGTGGCTGTAGAGGTAGTGCATGCAGGTGTGAGTGTAGACGAGACTGGGAGGGAGGAGGGAGACGAGGAGGAGGGGGACACAGTGGAGGTAGTGGATGTTGGTGTGTCTGCATGTGTGTGTTGCTTGCGTGAGTGCCTGTGGGATGTGTGGTGCTTATGTTTGCCTGAGCTTCCCTTGTGTGTTGAGGTGTGTGCAGGCTGGTCTGATGGTGTGCTTGGGATAGGCAGAGGTACAGGGGATTGGGTCTGGGTGGAGGAAGTTGGAGGGGGTAGGCTAGAGACGGGGACAATGGCTGCCATCAGTGCTGAGGCCAGAGTTTGAAAAGCTCAGTGAAGGGCCGCCGGACCAGAATGAATGAATGCCCTCCAGGAATGCATTAGTTTGTTGCAACTGCCTTTCTACACCCTGGATGGCATTCAAAATGGTAGACTGCCCTACAGTGAGGGACCTGAGGAGGTCAATGGCCTCCTCACTGAGGGCAGCAGGGGTGACTGGGGCAGGGCCTGAGGTGCCTGGGGCGAAGGCCCACCCTCCTGGGTGAGCGGGCACGGGGCGAAGGCTGAGGGGCTGCTGGGAGGGCGGTGCTGGTAGGGGGGGGTGGCGGCTGTCCCTGTAGATGCGGGGGGCACAGATGTTGCTGCCACCACAAGAGAGCTCCCATCAGAGGACGAGTCTGTGTTGCTGGTGTCAGCTCCTGTCCCCGCCGTGGAGCTCCCCTCGCCCTCCGTCCCACTGGTGAATTCCGAGTCCGTAGTCTCGCCCTCCAGGGCCATGTGGGATGCAGCTCCCTCGTGCTCTGGTGCCACTGCTCCTCCGCCTGATGATGCTAATGCACACAAGAACAGGGAAACCACAAAAAGGGGGGGGACGACAGAAGAAAGACATGTTGAGTGCATGGATTACCGCTATCGTTGGCGGACAAGACAGACACAGAAGCCCCCTGCACTACGCCGCGCTCTTGGGCTCCACTGTTCAATTCCTGGGAAATGGCCTACAAGGCTATGGACGACATCTGCACACATAGATGACACAGGGGCATGAATAGCTGTACTTGGCACTCTACAGAGGTGGCTGGGGTGCCACATGGCCTGCCTTACGGAGGGCCTTGCCTACGGAACTCGCCCTGGCCTAGGGAAACCCACAGCCCTCCTCCCCCACCCAGACAACTCCACTGCGCGCAAAGTCAGCAGAATGAGAGTGTACTCACCCCCTTGTGTCTGCTGTGATGCCCTCAAGCGCCCATCCAAATCCGGGTAGGCCACCGCCAGGATCCTGAACATCAGGGGGGTCATGGTGCGACGGGCACCCCTCTCACGTTGGGAGGCCATCCCCAGCTGAGCCTCCGCCGTCTTCTTGCTCCAGTGGCGAATGTCCTCCCATCTTTTCCGGCAGTGGGTGCTCCGTCTGTGGTAGACCCCCAGGGTCCGGACGTCTTTGGCGATGGCACGCCAAATATCTTTCTTCTGGTGGGCGCCGACCTGCATGAAATGTACAGGGGAAGTAGAGAAGTCATTACCAACTGCACCGTCAAAGTGATTGGCCCCCATCCCTACCCTTGCCATGTGGCACACGCATTCACCGTCTTTCATGCACGCAGCACCCTGCCCCTTTCCTTCTTACATCCAGCCCTCTCCACACAGGTATAGCCCATACAACATGCTCCCTGTGTACTTACCTGTTTGTCCCACTTTACAGGTCAGGCAGCCGCCATTTCAGGGGCCCACATGGCTTCATTTTCAACTACATCACACACCTAGGCCTAGACTCAACACACATACAGGCCACCTTTTGTGTATGATAGGTGTTCTGGGTAAACTGTGGGTATGTACCTCTGAGTTGTTTGACTCTGTGCTTGTTGTTGTCCTTCATATGCACCGTCCTCTGGGACATGTGAGGAGATGGCGGCATCCTCCGGTGTACCGACCGTTGGTGGACCTGACGACAATGGAAGAGCGACATTTGATAATCACCTACAGGCTTGACCGTGCCACAATCCAGGAACTGTGTACCCAGTTAGAGCCAGACCTGATGTCAGCAATCCACCATCCCACAGGAATCCCCCCTCAAGTGCAGGTGCTGTCAGTGCTCCATTTCCTTGCAAGTGGCTCTTTTCAAACAACTGTGGCCATGGCATCAGGGATGTCCCAGCCTATGTTTTCCAACGTATTGTCCAGAGTGTTGTCTGCCCTTCTGAAACACATGCGGAGCTACATCATTTTCCCTCAGGTGGAGGATTTGCCTACAGTGAAAGGTGATTTCTATGCCCAGGGACATATCCCCAACATCATAGGTGCCATTGATGGTACCCATGTGGCTTTGGTCCCCCCCCACAGGAGTGAACAGGTGTACAGAAACCGGAAGAGTTATCATTCTATGAATGTACAGATGGTATGTTTGGCAGACCAGTACATCTCCCATGTGAATGCCATGTTCCCTGGCTCAGTGCATGACTCCTACATCCTGCGGAATAGCAGCATCCCTTATGTAATGGGTCAACTCCAGAGGCACCGTGTGTGGCTATTAGGTGAGCACCTGGAAGCAAGTCAGTGGGAATGGTTGTCTGGGTCTGGGGTTATCCCTCCAGGTTAGTGTGTGTCTAACAGTTGCCCCTCACCATTTGCAGGTGACTCTGGTTACCCCAACCTGTCATGGCTACTGACCCCAGTGAGGAATCCCAGGACAAGGGCAGAGGAACGCTACAGTGAGGCCCATGGGCGAACTAGGAGGGTGATCGAGCGGACCTTCGGCCTCCTGAAGGCCAGGTTCCGGTGCCTCCATATGACAGGTGGATCCCTATTCTACTCACCAAAGAAGGTGTGCAGATCATCGTGGCCTTCTGTATGCTTCACAACTTGGCTTTGCGACGCCAGGTGCCTTTTCTGCAGGAGGATGGTCCAGATGGTGGTGTTGTTGCAGCTGTGGAGCCTGTGGACAGTGATGAGGAGGAAGCAGAAGAAGAAGACATGCACAACAGGGACTCAGTGATCCAGCAATATTTCCAGTGAGACACAGGTAAGAATACAATCCTGCCTACTACATGTACTTTAACACTACTATCTCTCTCCTGTCTGTCATTGTCACCCAGTGTATGGTCACTGAGTTGTCACTTTCCCTTACGGTTTCACAGATGTGGGTCCCACTCTGTGACATCTGCTTAGATTCCTCATGGACTAGAGCTGTGTGACATAGGTATGTTGATATTACTATTTCAAAAACAGTTTGTCACTATAATTGCTAATACACTATTTTTAAATCACAGACAGACTCCATATCATTTTGTGCTTTAGGTGTGTTTATTTAAATGCTAAATATTGGAGGGGGTAGTGAAATGGTGAGGGACGATGGCGGAGGAGTGTCCATGGCAGAGTCTAGTCTATTGGTCTCACAGGTGCATTGCCCATATGGGCATAGGAAGTGGAGCTGGGGCAGTTTAATTATGGACAGAGTGACAAAGTGGGACAGTAGGATGACAATCAGGGTGTTCTCATTTCTTGGCGGGGGTCTTGGCATCGTTCTCTGTCTTGTTCCTGGATCTCAGGGACCGTTTTCGGGGTGGTTCTCCCTCTGCAGGGGGTGGGGTGCTGGTGTGGTGGTCCTTTGGCGGGGCGTCCTGTCCACTAGCGCCGGCGGAGGTGGTGGGCAGTTCATTGTCCATGCTAGTGTCAGGGGCCCCTTGTAGTGCCACAGTGTCCCGCCTGGTGTTGAGTAGTTCCTTCAGCACCCCTATGATGGTTCCTCCCTGAAGCCCATCTACTGTTCCTCCTGCATGCGCTGGGTCTCCTGAAACTTGGCCAGTACCGTTGCCATCGTCTCCTGGGAGTGGTGGTAGGCTCCCATGATGGAGGAGAGGGCCTCGTGGAGAGTGGGTTCCCTTGGCCTGTCCGCCCCCTGTCGCACAGCAGCCCTCCCAGTTCCCCTGTGTTCCAGTGCCTCCGTCCCATGGACTCTGTGCCCACTACCACTGCCCCCAGGTCCCTGTTGTTGTTGGGGTGGTGGGTTAGCCTGGGTTCCCTGTAGTGGTGGACACACAGCTGATTGATGTGTCCTGGGGACGGAGGTATGGGCCTGCTGGGTGGGTGCTGTGCTGGTGTTTCCAGAGGCGGGAAGGTCTGTGGTGGCCTGTGCCTGTGTGAGGGGAACCGACTGTCCAGAGGTCCCCGATGGTCCGGGCTGGTCATCTAGATCCAGTTGGACAGAGGTGCTGTCATCACTGTGGGCCTCTTCTGTTGGTGGTGTGGACATGTGTGGGCCATCCTGTCCGGTGACGTTGGGTAGGGGTCCTGCAGGGGTATAAAAGGATGTTTATTAAATCTGTGTGTGTAATGGTGTGCAATGGGTGGGTGACCGTGTACCCCAGTGCTAGCATTCCTGTGTGGGAGCTTGTGTGATGATGGTTTAGGGGGGTGTATGGGTATGTGCAGTGGCCGTGCTTTGGTGATGGGTGTCCATGCTTTGTTGTTGCATGCAGGGCTTGGTGTTGGGATGTGTGGTTTGTGATGTTGGGACATTTGTGAGGAGTTGGGGTGCTGGGGGTGAGGGTATGTGATAGCATGCAGGTGGGGTGGGGGATGTAATAGTAAAGCTTTGACTTACCAGAGTCCATTCCTCCACCTACTCCTGCGAGGCCCTCAGGATGCAGAATCGCCAAGACCTGCTCCTCCCATGTTGTTAGTTGTGGGGGAGGAGGTGGGGGTCCGCCGCCAGTCCACCGAACCGCCTGGTGGTGTCTTGAGACCACGGACCGCACCTTCCCCCGTAGGTCGTTCCACCTCTTCCTGATGTCCTCCCGATTTCTTGGGTGTTGTCCCACTGCGTTGACCCTGTCCACTATTTTTCGCCATAGCTCCATCTTCCTAGCTACGGAGGTGTGCTGCACCTGTGATCTGAATAGCTGTGGCTCTACCCGGACGATTTCCTCCACCATGACCCTGAGCTCCTCCTCCGAGAACCTGGGGTGTCTTTGCCTTGCCATGGGGTGGTGTAGGTGATGTGTGGAGTGGAGTGTGTGGTGATATGTGTGGTGATATGTAGTGGTGTGTTGTGTGAGGTGCGTGGAAGTTGTGTGGGTGATGGTGTTGTGTGCCTGTGGATGCTGTTGTTCTTGCTGGTGGTGTCTCTCTCTGGCCTTCTTTCGGAATTTTTTGTCGTGGGGGTTTGTGGGTGATGTGGGTGTGTGTTTTATATTGTTATGGGTGTGTGGGAGTGGTGTGTGTATGTGTCTCAGGTGTGTGTATTTTGAATTGTCCAATGTGGCTGTGTTTTGTAAGAGTGTGTGTATTTTGAGCGCGGCGGTGTGTACCGCCAATGGAATACCGCAGTTGAAAGACCGCTGCGTGGATTTGTGTGTCGTGATAGTGTGGGCGTATTTCTGTTGACGTGACGGTGGAGGATTTGTTTTCGCCAGTTTATCACTGACCTTTGGTGTGGCGGACTTGTGTGGGTGTCTGACTTTTGGCGGATTCCAAGATGTGGGTCATAATAGCTGTGGCGGAATTCCGCGGCCGCGGCGGTGTGTTGGCGGTCTTCTGCACGGCGGTAAGCGCCTTTTACCGCCAATGTTGTAATGAGGGCCTTTGTCTATAATTTTCATTTCCATGCCACATGTGTGGCCTATCTGAGCCATGAGTGTATTAGGACAAATCTCACTTGGTGAAGTGTGCATAGTGAAACTGCTTCCAGTGTGACATGAGTATTTCCATTTCACCTTCTCCAGTCTATTTTACCTTTGTCATCAGCATGGCAGGATTTAAAAGCATAATTTCTTAATGTTGTGTCATCATGTTTGTGACAAATAGATGTGTGCATGACCTTCTGTGGGGTCTGTGGAAATGCATTTGGCATTGGCCTACTATGGTATGCCAAAAGGTAACTAAGTTCTGCTCCATGGTGCAAAGCTCTGAGGGTGATGGGGTCTCCTACTTGTTGAATGGTTATTGTGATTGCACAACTTCAGCCATGAAATTATATTCTGAAATCCTGAATTTCCAGTCGGCAACTGCTAACAGTTCAGATGACATGCATGCATATGGCCTGGCACATGTATTGGCCACTTAGGTGTACTCTATTGCTGGAGCCTACTTCATCGCATGGTAATATTTGCTAATCAGAGCTGTTGTTCACATGTGGTCATGGACATGTGATGACCCTATGTCTCTTTTTTATTTGCAGCATCAGCACTGGCAAGTGGGGAAGCATTTTGTCAGAGGACCTTGGGTCAAGA
Organism: Pleurodeles waltl; assembly: GCF_031143425.1. Taxonomy (NCBI): domain Eukaryota; kingdom Metazoa; phylum Chordata; class Amphibia; order Caudata; family Salamandridae; genus Pleurodeles; species Pleurodeles waltl. Next base: position 298,482,119 of record NC_090442.1, read on the forward strand.
CACCACCGGCACAGAGGGACCCAGTGCCACGGGGAGACTGGAACATCCTCTTCATCATCAGATTCTTCTACCAGTGGCGACTCCCTAGTGGTGGCAGACTCATCAGGGCATCCCCTTGTACCATCTTTATCTACCACCCCCGTTGCTATCTCTCTCTGTTGCTCCTTACCCAGTTGGCTGTGCCTGTACACCAAAGAGGGTGGTCTTCTCCTTTGCCGCAGGCACCTCTGCCCCAGCCCCTTTTACCCTTGCTGCCCTCAGAGAGGAGGCTATTGACCTCTTGAGAAGTATCTATGTGGGTCACTCAGCCATTGTGAATGCCATTGAGGGATTGGCAACTCAACTACAAGAAACAAATGCATTCCTGGAAGGCATTCATGGTGCAATGGCAGGCCTACAGAGATCTTTTCAGGCTCTGGCCTCCTCACTAATGGCACCAGCAACTCCCCACCTTCTGTCCCCCTCCACCTCCTTCTTCCCAATCCAAATCCCCTCTTACCCTACCTACGCAAAGCATACAGACAGATCGGCATGCATCCACATCAACACACAAGAGCAGCACACATAAACACAAGCACCACAAAACATACTGGCATGCAAGCAAAAAACAGCTACGCAAAGACACACAACAGTCACCACTTCCCCCGAAACCCCCAGCACCCCTAGCATTATAAACACACCAAGCACACCCACAGACACCACCACAACAGTCAGTGACACACCTACCACACCCAACATACCTGCATACACCACCCCAACTCACCCCCAGTCATCCACCAGAAGCACCGAACCCGCAGAGACCGCAACAACAGACACACATACATCTACCACATCCATCATACCCCGCAATCACCACCCCAGAGACACACACATCCACCAATCCATGCCACAGCACCTCCTTCTCCTAGACCAGCAAGACACACAAACTCACTCACTCACCCACCCAACATACACTAACCAAACACAAGCATTCCTCCAAGAAGCACGAACCCATGACATCCATACCAACAAAGCAGACAACCACTTCCTCAACCTCCAAATCCCAAACCTCTTCTGATGACCATCCCCATGTCCCTAAGAACATTTTTTGTTTGACGTGAACCTCTCCCCTGTTCCCTCCACCCCGTCCCAAACCCAAGAGGCCCCAACCCACCTTCCAGCCTTTCCCTTCCACCTCCAAGGCCTCCCCTGCAAGCACATATACCTCTCCCCCCCAAGAAAAAGCCCACCCTTCCCAAAAAGCAGACCATGAATTCCAAACCCAAGCCCAAACACACCCTCACAAATACGATCCCCCCATGTCCCCAGGATGATTCCCTGAGGTGACTGGCTGCCAACTTGATACCCCTTCCTGTGGAGGTTCCCTGGCAGTTAAAAGGCAAGTGATGGCATCATGATGTGCCTGTGCTGTAGGATATGGACTTGCCATTGGCCTTGGACTTTTCAGGTTTTCTTCAAAATAAACCCAAGCAGTTGTTTTGTTGGGTATACATTTGTCCTGCAATTCCTTTTCTACCCTTCTGTCGTTTCTGAGTAATTTGTGTTGTGTGACTGCAATTGAGTGTGTTTCAACCTGCTTGCTGATCCATTTGCTCTTGTTTACAGTATCTGAATTTGTGGGCAGTACTGGTGTCCCCTAAGACAAGAGTATGGGCCTGATTACAACTTTGGAGGAGGGTGTTAATCCGTCCAAAATGTGACGGATATACCACCCGCCGTATTACGAGTCTATTATATCCTATGGAACTCGTAATACGGTGGGCAGGATATCCGTCACATTTGGGACGGATTAACACCCTCCTCCAAAGTTGTAATCAGGCCCTATATGTTGAATGTATGTATATGTGGGTGTAAATGCATTGGTGGTGTCATGGCATTGTGTTTTGTTTATTATGGTAAGTATTTCAGCTTGTGTTATCCAATGTGAGCACGGATGTGATAAAGTTGCCCCCCTGCTATGGATTATGTATTCATCTGATGTGTGACAGCTTTAGTTTTGTTTATGAAGACATGGAGTGTGTTCTATTGTGATACCTTTGTTTTCATTTGGCTGTGCATGTGTCAATTTAGCTGTATGTATCTTGCAGCTAGTTCATCTAGAGGTATCTCCCATGCATTTGGTGCTGTATGTGCTCTGTTGACTTGCACTTCCACATTGTGCAGATAGACATTGCAAGACTTTTCATCCTTGCCGTGGTCTCCCTTAACTTTTTGCCTCTATTTCCCAGGTTGTTGTGTGCTGGACTTTGTTTTTGCTGTTTTTGTTACTCTGGGCACGTTACCACTGCTAACCAGTGCTAAAGTGCAAGGGCTCCTATACAAAATGTGTATGTAATTATTTCATCCATGATTGGCATATTTGATTTACTAGTAAGTCCCTAGTAAAGTGCACTAGAGGTGCCCGGGGCCTGTAAACCAAATGATACTAGTGGGCCTGCAGCACTAGTTGTGCCACCCACCTAAGTAGCTCTATAATCATGTCTCAGACCTGCCACTAGCCAGGCCTAAACCTTCCCTTTTCTTACATGTAAGACACCCCTAAGGTAGGCCCTAGGTAGCCCCAAGGGCAGGGTGCAGTGTATAGGTAAGGTAGGACATATAGGGGGTCATTTCAACATTGGCGGTAAAAGCCGCTTACCGCCGTGCTATTATGCTATTATGACACACAGCTCGGAATCCGCCAAAATCTAGACACCCACACAAGTCCGCCACACCAAAGGTCAGTGATAAACTGACGATAACAAAACCTCCACCGTCACGCCAACAGGAATACGCCCACACTATCACGACCCACGAATCCACGCGGCGGTCTTTCAACCGCGGTATTCCATTGGTGGTACACACCGCCGCGCTCAAAATACACACACATTTACAAAACACTACCACATTGGACAATTCCAAATACACACACCTGATACACATACACACACCACTCCCACACATCCAATACAATATAAAACACACACCCACATCACCCACAAACCCCTACGACCACAAATTTTGACGAAGGCCAGTAAAACAGCACAGTAAAGACAACACCAGCATACAGAGGCACTCAACATCATCACTCACACAACATCCACGCACCTCACACAACACACCTCTAAATATCACCCCACACATCACAACACACACCACCCCACACATCACCCACACCACCCCATGGCACCGCAAAGACACCCCAGGTTTTCTGAGGAGGAGCTCAGGGTCATGGTGGAGGAAATCGTCCGGGTAGAGCCACAGCTATTCGGATCACAGGTGCAGCACACCACCATAGCTAGGAAGATGGAGCTATGGCGCAGAATCGTGGACAGGGTCAATGCAGTGGGACAGCACCTAAGAACACAGGATGACATCAGGAAGAGGTGGAACGACCTACGGGGAAGGTGCGTTCCGTGGTCTCAAGATACCAGATTGCGGTTCAGAGGACTGGCGGTGGACCCCCACCTCCTCCACCAGAACTAACAACATGGGAGGAGCAGGTCTTGGCTATACTGCATCCTGAGGGCCTCGCAGGAGTAGCTGGAGGAATGGACTCTGGTAAGTCAAACCTTTAACTACCATATCCCCCACCCTACCTGCATGCTAACACATACCCCCACCCTCACCCCCATCACTCCAACTCCTCACACATGTCCCACTATCACAAACCACACATCCCAAACCCAAGCCCTGCATGCAACACCAAAGCATAGACACCCATCACCAAAGCATGTCCACTGCACATACCCATACACCCCCCTAAACCATGATCACACAAGGTCCCACACAAGAATGCAAGCACTGGGGTACAGGGTCACCCACCCATTGCACACCATGGCACACACAGATGCAATAATCATGCCTTTACGCCCCTGCAGGACCCCTACCCAACATCACCGGACAGAAGGGTCCAGACATGTCCACTCCACCCACAGAAGAGGTCCACAGTGATGACAGCAGCTCTGTCCAACTGGATCTCGATGACCAGCCCGGCCCATCTGGGACCTCGGGACAGTCAGTTCCCCTCACACTGGCACAGGCCACTACAGAGCATCCCCCCTCTGGAAACACCAGCACAGCAACCACCCAGCGGGCCCATACCCTGTCCTCAGGACATGTACAGCAGCAGTGTGTCCACCACTACTGGGAACCCAGGCTAACCCACCAACCCAATAACACCAGGGACCTGGGGGCAGTGGCAGTGGGCACACGGTTCAGGGGACAGAGGCCCAGGAACACAGGGGAACTGGGAGGGCTGCTCTGCGACAGGGGGAGGGCAGGCCCAGGGAACCCACTCTCCACGAAGCCCTCTCCAACATCATGGGAGCCTACCACCATTCCCAGGAAATGATGGCAACGGTACTGGCCAAGTTTCAGGATACCCAGCGGCTGCAGGAGGAACAGTATTTGGGGTTCAGGGAGGAACTCAAATCTATCAATTCCACCCTGGGCACCATTGTAGGGGTGCTGAAGGAACTCGTCAACACCAAGAGGGACACTGTGGCACAATAAGGGGCCCCTGACACTAGCCTGGACGATGAACTGCCCACCACCTCCGCCGGTGCTAGTGGACAGGAGGCACCGCCACAGGACCACAACACCAGCACCCCACCCCCTGTAGATGGAGAACCATCCTGCAAGCGGTCCTTGAGATCCAGGACAAAGACAGAGAACAATGCCAAGACCCCGCCAAGAAATGAGACCACCCTGATTGTCATCCTTCTGTCCCACTTTGTCACCCTGTCCATACTTAAACTGCCCTAGCTCCACTTCCTATGCCCCTTTGGACAATGCACCTGTAAGACTGATAAATTGGACTCTGCCATGGACATTCCTCCACCATCAATCCTGACCATTTTACAACCCCCTCCACTATTTTGCACTTAAATAAACACCCTTAAATCACAAAACAATCTGGAGTCAGTCTGTGCTTTCGAAAATGTGTATTTGCAATAACTGTGGAAAAATGCTATATCCAATGTAATGTCAACATACCTATGTCACTCAGCTCTAGTCCATGAGGAAACAAAGCAGATGTCACACAGTTGGACCCACATATGTGAAATTGAAAGGGAAAGTGACAGCTCAGGGTCCATACAGTGGGTGAAAATGACAGACAGTTGAGAGGTAGAAGAATTAAATCAGATGTAGCAGGCAATGTTGTCTTCTTACCTGTGTCTCACTGGAAGTATTGCTGGATCACCGTGTTCCTGTTGTCTATGTCCTCTTCTTCTGCTTCCTCGTCTTCACTGTCCACAGGCTCCACAGCTGCCACAACACCTCCATCTGGACCATCCTCCTGCAGAAAAGGCACCTGTCGTTGCAAAGCCAAGTTGTGAAGCATACAGCAGGACACGATGATCTGGCACACCTTCTTTGGTGAGTAGAATAGGGAACCACCTGTCATATGGAGGCACCGGAACCTGGCCTTCAGGAGGCCGAAGGTCCTCTCTATAGTCCTCCTAGTTCACCCAGGTGCCTCATTGTAGCGTTCCTCTGCCCTTGTCCTGGGATTCCTCACTGGGGTCAGTAGCCATGACAGGTTGGGGTAGCCAGAGTCACCTGCAAATGGCGAGGGACAACTGTTAGACACACACTAACTCTTAGGGACATCTCCAGACCCAGACACCTAGTCACACTGTATTGGTTCCATTTCCTCACCTAATAGCCACACACGGTGCCTCTGGAGTTGCCCCATCACATAAGGGATGCTGCTATTCCGCAGAATGTAAGCATCATGCACTGAGCCAGGAAACTTGGCATGTACATGGGAGATGTACTGGTCGGCCAAACACACCATCTTCACATTCATACAATGGTAACTCTTCCGGTTTCTGTACACCTGTTCACTCCTGCGGGGGTGGACCAAGGCCACTTGTGTCCCATCAATGGCACCTATGATGTTGGGGATATGTCCCAGGGCATAGAAGTTACATTTCACTGTAGGCAAATCCTCCACCTGAGGGAACACGATGTATCTGCGCATGTGTTTCAGCAGGGCAGACAACACTCTGGACAACACGTTGGAGAACATAGGCTGGGACATCCCTGATGCAATGGCCAATGTTGTTTGAAAAGACCCATGTTAGAAATGGGTTTTTGGTTGGCAGTCAGGTTACCCTCTGTCCAAGCAAGAGCCCTCACTCTAGTCAGGGTAAGTCACACACAATCCAAATTATCCTGTGCCCACCCTCTGGTAGCCTGGTACGAGCAGTCAGGCTTAACTTAGAAGGCAATGTGTAAAGCATTTGTGCAATAAATCGTACAATAACATAATATAGCACCATAAAAATACACCACACAGTGTTTAGAAAAACACATGATATTTATCTGGGTATTTGCAGGTCAAAACGATCAAAGATGCAATATGAATTTGTAAAGATATCACTAAAAAGTGATACAAAGGCGGTCATTCTGACCGCGGCGGGCGGCGGTCGCCGCCCGCCAAGCGGTCACCGCCGAATGACCGCCCCGCGGTCAAAAGACCACGGCCTCCATTCCAACTTTCCCGCTGTGCCGGCAGGCGCCCTCCAAAAGGGCGCCCGCCGGCCCAGCGGGAAAGCCCCTGCAACAATGAAGCCGGCTCCGAATGGAGCCGGCGGAGTTGCAGGGGTGCGACGGGTGCAGTGGCACCCGTCGCAATTTTCACTGTCTGCTGTGCAGACAGTGAAAATCTTTGTGGGGCCCTGTTAGGGGGCCCCTGCACTGCCCATGCCAGTGGCCCCAGGGGCCCCACGACATCCGTTCCCGCCAGCCTGGTTCTGGCGGTGAAAACCGCCAGAAACAGGCTGGCGGGAAGGGGGTCGGAATCCCCATGGCGGCGCTGCAAGCAGCGCCGCCATGGAGGATTCCCTGGGCCAGGTGAAAACCGGCGGGGATTCGCCGGTTCCCCTTTTCTGACCGCGGCTTTACCGGATGTAGTTTCTGGTTCAGGTTTCTTCTCCAGCAAGTGTCTGATGAGGTAGGGCAGAGGCCCTGTTTTATACTAAATTGTGCCTTTGAAGTGGGGGTGACCTAAAAGAGTGGCTAAGAAATGCACCAGGTCCCCTTTCAGTTCAATCCTGTCTCCCAGGTCCCAGTAGGGGGTGTGGCAGTCCTTTGTGTGAGGGCAGGCCCTCCACCCTCCCAGCCCAGGAAGACCCATTCAAAATGCAGATGTATGCAAGTGAGGCTGAGTACCCTGTGTTTGGGGCGTGTCTGAGTGAATGCACAAGGAGCTGTCAATTAAACCTAGCCAGACGTGGATTGAAAGGCACAGAAAGATTTAAGTGCAAAGAAATGCTCACTTTCTAAAAGTGGCATTTCTAGAATAGTAATATTAAATCTGACTTCACCAGTCAGCAGGATTTTGTGTTACCATTCTGGCCATACTAAATATGACCTTCCTGCTCCTTTCAGATCCGCAGCTGCCACTTCAACAATGTATGAGGGCAGCCCCAATGTTAGCCTGTGAAGGGAGCAGGCCTCACAGTAGTGTAAAAACTAATTTAGGAGTTTTACACTACCAGGACATATAACTACACAGGTACATGTCCTGCCTTTCACCCACACAGCACCCTGCTCTAGGGGTTACCTAGGGCACACATTAGGGGTGACTTATATGTAGAAAAAGGAGAGTTCTAGGCTTGGCAAGTACTTTTAAATGCCAAGTCGAAGTGGCGGTGAAACTGCACACACAGGCCTTGCAATGGCAGGCCTGAGACAAGGTTAAGGGGCTACTGAAGTGGGTGGCACAGCCAGTGCTGCAGGCCCACTTGTAGTATTTAATCTAAAGGCCCTAGGCACATATAGGGCACTCTACTAGGGACTTACAAGTAAATAAAATAGCCAACCATGGATAAACCAATCAATAGTACAATTTACACAGAGAGCATATGCACTTTAGCACAGGTTAGCAGTGGTAAAGTGCCCAGAGTTCAAAAGCCAACAACAACAGGTCAGAAAAAATAGGAGGAAGGAGGCAAAAAGTTTGGGGATGACCCTGTCAAAAAAACCAGGTCCAACAACCCACTTGCTAGGAAATGGATTACTGACAGGACCTGCACTAGAGGGGGGCTACCTGTGGGATGGCGGATAGCTGACATCAGGTCTGGCTCCAACTGGGCACACAGTTCCAGGATTGTGGTACGATCAAGTCTGTATGTGACAATTACATGTCACTCCTCCATTGTCGACAGATCCACCAGAGGTCTGTACACCGGAGGATGGCGCCATCTCCTCACCTGACCCAGCGGATGTGCTCTATGGAGGAGAACAGCGAGCAGAAAGTCAACCAACACTGAGGTACGTGAACACAACTTTATAGCAAAATGTGTGAAAATCGATATATGGCTGTATTAGTGTTTAAGCAAGGCCTAGATATGTGTGACGCAGTCAAAATTAATGCCATGTGGCCCCCTGAAATGGCGTCTGCCTGACCTGTAATGTGGGACAAGGGGATATGAGGTAAGTGCGCTGGCGTTGTACACCGTCGCGGTAGGCATTGGTTAACATTGGACTCTATGGGTCCCAGGAGCCAATGACGATGTACGCCGACGGTGACGGTACGCACTGTCGCGGACGTCACCGCCATTTTCTCTCTGTTCAATCACTTGATACCTGATCTTCGACAGGAGAGGACCTACACTGCAAGTGCTGCTGTGACCTCAGTCTGGAAGAGACAATGGCTCGTGTGTCTGGGGAAAGGGCCCCTGCCTTCAGCACGGAGGAGTTGGACAAACTAGTGGATGGGGTCCTCCCCCAGAACACGCTACTCTACAGTCCTCCAGACAAACAGGTAAGTACACAGTTAGCACGCCGAATGGGAAATGCCTGTGTGGAGTGGTGTTGATGAAAGATAGGGGAGGGAGAATGAGGCGTGCATGATCGACGGTGAGTATGTCGGTGCGGACGGTTATATCTTCTACCTTTTCCCGTGTACTATTACTGCAGGTCAGCGTCCACCAGAAGAAGGATATTTGGCATGCCATTGCCAAGGAAGTCCGGACCCTGGGGGTCCACCACAGACGGAGCACCCACTGCCGGAAAAGATGGGAGGACATTCACCACTGGAGCAAGAAGACGGCGGAAGCCCAGCTGGGGATGGCCTCCCAATGTGGGAGGGGTGCCCGCCGCACCATGACCACCCTGATGTTCCGGATCCTGGCGGTGGCGTATCCGGAGTTGGATGGGCACTTGAGGGCATCACAGCAGCCACAAGGGGGTGAGAACACTCTCATTCTACTGATTCAGCATGCATTGTAGGTGTCTGGGTGGGGGAGGTGGGCTGCGGGTTCCCCTAGGCCAGGGCGAGTTTAGTAGGCAAGGTCCCTTCTTAAGGGAGGCCCTGTGGCACCCCACCCCACCTGTGTTCAGAGCGAACTACACCTAGTCAGGCTCCTGTGACTTCCATGTGTGCAGCATTCAGGCATAGGCCTTGTAACCCATGTCCCTGTGATTAATTAGGGAACTCAAAATGCCCAACGTAGTGCAGTGGGCTTCTGTGTCTGCAGTGTCCGCCAACGGTAGCGGTATTGGATGCACTCAACATGTTTTTCTTCTGTCTTCCCCCCCCTTTTTGTGGTCTCCCTGTTCTTGTGTGCATTAGCATCATCAGGCGGAGGAGCAGTGCCACCGGAGCAGGAGGGAGCTGCATCCCACATGGCCCTGAAGGGCGACACAATGGAGTCAGAAGCCACCAGTGGGACGGGGGGCGAGGGGAGCTCCACGGCGGGGACAGGAGCTGAGACCAGTGACAGGGACTCTTCCTCTGATGGGAGCTCTCTTTCGGTGGCGGGCCCCTCTGTGCCCACCACATCTACAGGTACAGCCCCCACCCCCCCTACCAGCACCGCCATCCCAGCAGCCCCTCAGTGTGAGCCCTGTGGCCTCTCACCCAGGAGGGTGGGCATCTCCTTTGCCCCAGGCACCTCAGGCCCTGCCCCAGTCAGCCCTGCTGCCCTCAGTGAGGAGGCCATTGACCTCCTCATGTCCCTCACTGTTGGGCAGTCTACCATTTTGAATGCCATCCAGGGTGTAGAGAGGCAGTTGCAACAGACCAATGCAAACCTGGATGGCATTCATTCTGGTCAGGCAGCCCAACAGCAAGCTTTTCAGACTCTGGCCTCAGCACTGATGGCAGCCATTGTCCCTGTCTCTAGCCTCCCCCCTCCAACTTCCTCCACCCAGACCCAAACCCCTGTACCTCAGCCTATCCCAAGCACACCATAAGACCAGCATGTACACACCCCAACACACAAAGGAAGCTCGGGCAAACATAAGCACCACACATCCCACAGGCACTCACGCAAACATCACACACATGCAGACATAGCAACATCCACTGCCTCCACTGCCTCCACTGTGTCCCCCTCCTCCTCGTCTTCCTCCTCCCTCCCAGTCTCGTCTCCACTAACACCTGCATGCACTACATCTTCAGCCACTACCTCCATCACCAACACACCACCACATCCCGCTCACGTTCAGTCACCACCCCCACTACCATTCACACATCCCCTGTGTCCTCTCCCAGTGTGTCTGTGAGCCCACCTCCCAAGGTACACGAATGCAGCCACACACCCACCCAACAGCCATCCACCTCACGACAGCCTCCAGCCCATGCACCTTCACCCAAAGTCAGCAAACGTACACCTCCTACAACCACTACCTCTTCCTCCACTCCCAAACCCCCTCCATCTACCCGTCCCAGTGTTTCCCAGTGTGTCCAAAAAACTTTTCCTGCCCAACCTTGACCTCTTCCCCTCACCTCCCCCACCCCTTTAGTCCCCTAGGGCCCACCTTTCAAGGTCCCAAGCCAGCACCTCAGCCACAACATCTGCGGGAACAGTGGTGCCAGTAGTAACCGGCTTCTGGAGTGCGCCAAACAGCAGGGCAGCCAGTGTGCCAAGGAGCAAGACCACGGACAGTCCCCCACCTCAAAAGCACAAAAGGTTGGCCAGTGCCCGGCGGGAGAGAGGCAAAACATCTAACACCAAAGCCTCTCCCAGGGGTACAGTTGGGAGTGGGAAGACAGCTGTGCCACCATCCAAGGTGGGGAAGGGGCACAGAAAAACAGGAAAGTCAGTGAAAACCTGCACGGCGGACAAGACCGCCACCAGCACCGCTGCCAAGGACATCGCTGCCACAAGCACCACTGAACAGGACACCACCAGCACCGCTACCAAGGACACCGCCGCCACAAGCACCGCTGAACAGGACACTGCCGCCACCAGCACCGCAGGCCAATGAGCGCCAAAGCTTCTGACGCTACTGAGGCCGCCACGAGCAGGATGAATCACTCTGGGCACAAGGCCCCCTCCTGAACCAGTGGAGAAAGACATCCACTACCTCTGTCCTTAGCAGGATGAAGCACTCTGGGCACAAGGCCCCCTCCAGAACCAGTGGAGAAAGACATCCACTACCTCTGTCCTTGGCAGGATGAAGCACTCTGGGCACATGGCCCCCTCCAGAACCAGTGGAGAAAGACATCCACTACCTCTGTCCTTGGCAGGATGAAGCACTCTGGGCACAAGGCCCCCTCCAGAACCAGTGGAGACAGTTATCCACTTGAGAGACTGTGGCTTTGCACTCCCCAGGATACAGCAGTGGGCAACCCACCCACTGTAAAGACTTGTGAGACTGTGGCTTTGCACTCCCCAGGATAGAGCAGTGGGCAACCCACCCACTGGAAAGACTTGTGAGGCTGTGGCTTTGCAATCCCCAGGATACAGCAGTGGGCAACCCACCCACTGGAAAGACTTGTGAGACTGTGGCTTTGCCTTCCCCAGGATACAGCAGTGGGCATGGAGCCCCCTCGTGGATCTGGCGTCGTGCACTCATCCGGCTGAGGTGCCCCCCCCCCCTTCCCTTCCCCCTGAGGTGCCTGTTTTATTTCGATCTGATGCCCCAGCAGTGTTCTCTCCGTTTTGATTGGGTATTGTGTGTGGGCCTCACCTATGCATTTTGGGCCCAGTGGTCCATGGACTATGATGGTGGAATACCTTGGACTTGTATTCTTGGTGTATATATTTGTTTATACTGTAAATATGTATATATATATTTTTGATTACTGTATTTGAATAGATTACAAACCTTCGACTCATTTCCTTTTGTCCTTGCATTCTTCCAGGGGGGGTTGTAAATGTAATGTATCTACATGTACTTGTGTGTGTGTTGTAGTGGGTGAGGGTGGGGATGGGAGTGTTGCATGTTGCGTGTGTGTGTCACTCTTTTTTCCCTCCCCCCTCCCCCCTCCCCTATGTCGTAGGTGCAGTACTCACCGTGGTCTTCGCCGCATCTTTGTTGTTCCTGGTAGAGGAGCAGAAAGATAAAGGCTGGGAGAATCTGGAGTTCGGGTTCTATGGCGTCCTAGTTCCTCGTGGGGTGTGTAGAGGTGAGCGTTTTCCCTTCCAAGTCCTGTTTGTGCCGTGTTTTTGTTTGCGGTGAATCCGCCCCAAAAAAGGTGGCGGATTGGCCTGTTGTAATACAGTGGGCGGAACCTTGTCTTCCACCTGTCTGTTGGCGGTTACCGCTGCGGTGTTTGTTTCAACCGCCGTGCCGGTCGGATTGTTAAAGTGGCTGTCTATGTTGGCGGTTTCCACCACATTTTTTTTACCGCCGGCCTGTTGACGGTTTTACCGCGGCTTTAACACCGACCGCCAGGGTTGTAATGACCACCATAGTAATGTGTTTTATATGTCCTGACAGTGAAATACTGCTACATTTGTTTTTCACTGTTGCAAGGCCTGTCCCTCTCATAGGTTAACATGGGGGCTACCTTTAATTATAATTAAAGTATAGATTCCCTTTGAAAGCAGATTGACATGTGGAGTTTGGGGTTTCTGAGCTCACAATTTATAAATACATCTTTTAGTAAAGTTGATTTTAAGATTGTGTGTTTGAAAATGCCACTTTTAGAAAGTGAGCATTTTCTTGCTTAAACCATTTCTGTGACTCTGCCGGTTTGTGGATTCTCTGTCTGGGTCAGTTTGACAGTTGGGATGGTTGCACCTCTCCCTAGACAGTGACACAAAGGGAGCTGGGGTGTAGTCTACATTTCCTGATGAGCCATCTGTGGTAGGAGGGAGGGGAAGAGTGGTCACTCACACCTGAAAGGGCTGTGCCTGCCCTCACACAATGCAGTCTCCACCCCCTGGTGTGTGTCTGGGGCCTGGCCTGGGCAAGGCAGGATTTCACAAACAAGAGACTTTTCTTTGAAGAAAGCCTACTTCAAAGGGCAAAGTGGGTATAAGAAGGGCACCCAAAACCACAAACTTTAGAACACTTCTGGAAACCAAGAGGAACCTCTGCCTGGAGAAGAGCTGAAGAGCTGAGGAAGAAGAGCTGCCCTGCCTGTGACTGTGCTTTGTGGAGCCCTCCTGCAGTTGCTGCTTCTGCCTGTGCTAAAGGACAAAGACTGGACTTTGTGGTGCCTTCCTTCTTGTGAAGAACTCTCCAAGGGCTTGATTTAGAGCTTGCCTCCTGCTGTTTGAAGTCTCAGGGACTTCTCTCTGCCAGCACCTGGAGTCTCTGGAGAGACTCCTAATCTGCCAAGTGGTGCCCATCCAGTTCCTGGGACCCTCAAAGGAGAAGCTGGCAGCCCAAGAGTGAGAAACCTACGCACCAACCACCGTGCGGAGAAAAGATCGACGCAACTCTGATCTGTGGCAGAAAAATCGATGTGCCGCCGGCTTCGGGGCTGAAAATCGACGCTCGCCTGCAACGCAAACGGAAGATTGACACCTGGAGCCGGGGAAACAACATGCAGCATCAGTGACGAAGGCTGGTGAGATCACAACCCATGCTGTGTGGTTTTCGGACCATTGTGCGGCTGAATTTCTGATGCAAACACCACTGGGCGTGTAAAAATAACGCAAGGCCTGCCCGGACCCGAGAGTGCTGACCGGATCAACGCATCGCTCTCCTGCAGAGAGAAAAACCAACCCGACTAAATGAGAAACGACGCAAGGTCTCGCTGGTGAGTGAAATCAACGCATCACAAGCCCTTTTTGACGCACACTCGCCCGTGCAGATTATTTTTGACGCACCCAAGGTACATTTTCATGCTAACAGCGTTAACGTAGTGTTTAAAATTACATGAAGACTCTTTTTGAATTTTTAGTGATAACTTGACATGTGTATTGTGGATTTTTGTCGCTTTGGTCTTGTTTTTTTAGATAAATATTCTCTATTTTTCTAAACCTGTGTTGCATCATTTTGTAGTGTTTTCATTCAGTTATTGTGTGTGTTGGTACAAATACTTTACACCTCGCACTCTGAAGTTAAGCCTACTGCTTGTGCCAAGCTACCAAGGGAATAAGCAGGGGTTAGCTGAGGGTGATTCTCTTTTACCCTGACTAGAGTGAGGGTCCTTGCTTGGACAGGGAGTAACCTGACTGCCAACCAAAGACCCCATTTCTAACAGGCATGTCATTTGTTTGTCCCAGGGACACCTGAAGGGCCAGTTCTTCTGCAATAGTTGTTCGATGGGCAGTTGCAAGGTGGTATGTGTCCCAGTGCTGCCTCCGTCCCTACGTTCTTCTGATGGTCCCATCCCTATTGTGCAGGTGTTGTTTGATAAGTGAGGTTTGTATATTTGTCTTTCTAACTGTTGTGCATCCATTTGTCCTTCTGCTGAGTTGCAATGTGTGTGATGTGTCTCCATAGCAGGGCTGTTTACTGGTAGTTTTGTTTGTGTTCAATGCCACATCCCAACATATGTGTGTTGAATGTGACAAGAGTCCATGGCATGTGGGGAATGGGAGTATGTGAGTTGTATTTGTATTTGTGAGGTTGGTGCTGTGTGATACAATGTTGTGTAAACTTTTCTGTTACAGTGCAGTGTGAGTGACCTGCTCAAAGGGGGCATATTTTTACTGTAAATATGTCCTTCTTTGTGTATAATTCCAACCCAGGACAATTCACAGTTTCCTTCTATGTACTTTCTTGGTTGTAGGTGTAGCCCATGTGACTTATTTCTTATATACATGTAAAATTATGCAATTACTTTTCTTATTTATACTTCATACTTTTTTGGCAGTTTTTCCATTGGGGGTGTTGTAATATGGAGCAGGTGCTTTCTTTGCTCTGAGAATAAACAAAGGGCATCAATTTCATGTTAAATGTTTATTTGTTGGTAGTTTGAAGAGGTTGAGGTTGTTAGGTTTATTTTTTTTTGGTTTTAGGGTGTGTTTCTATTGTTATAATAATAATTTACCTTTAAATATGTTTTAATGATTTTTTCTGGTTTATGGCAGGTATTGTTTTTTGGTTGGTAAACACTTTCTTGATGTTCTAGTATTTCCTTTTAGTAAGCACATGTAAAGGGTGATAAGTTGGAAAACGTTTTGTTAATTATTAGTTATTAACAAATTTGAATTTAATTTAAAGTAAGTATTATTTTAAATATAAGTTTTACTTACTTGCAAGATAGTTGTTGAGTTATATATTTTTATTTTAAGGGTCTGGTTCGAGAGTCCAGCAGAGTTTCCTCTTCTTGCAGCTTCTGCCGTTTTTGTAGTATTAAGTTCTATGTGTATGCCTTTTATAATGTTGATTTAATTGTTTGTGTGATTGTATTGGTTGAGTTTGTTTACAATTTGATTTCATTGGTTATTTTTGTTTTGGTTTGAATGTTTTGTATCAGTTACATCCTTCTATGTTAAACACTAATTTATGTTTATGATGTTTAATATGTAGCTGGATACTGTTAAACACACACACACATATATATATATATATATATATATATATATATATATATGTTCATACACACATATTTATATTTATTAATTAATATTAAGATTGTTAAATACATTTTTGAAGCTTACGTGAATATTTGTAGCCTATATTGTGATGGGGTGAAATATAATTATTTTGGTGCTGTAGTATATTTTCTTTTTTGCTAAAATGTGTACATATTGTTTAATATTTATTTTAATGTTTTATTTAACATAAGAAGTAGCTCTTTTTATGTTTATTAGTGACAATATAATTATTTTGGTGATAATATTGTAGTTGATATTGTGTGAGGTGATATTTTTGACAAATCATATGCTTATTTAAAGGTTCTAATATTCTTGTTTTTGATATAAGCAAATTTGATATTTTTAACAACAATATTTGTGTTCTCTGTATTTGTGGTTTTATTAGTTAGAAATAAGAAAGCAATATTTTTGTTAATGATATTTCATTTCTAATTATTTTGTGAATCGATATTGTGTGCAATTATACTGTGTCAGTGATCCGTCTGACCATTGGCATAGGGAGATATTCTGTACTTCTGTACAGGCACCAATAAAACTGATGCTATATGTTATGCTATATAAATTTATAAGGTGCCTAGATCCAATAGTAACCATGCTCTATGTACTCTGTGATCCTTGTCTGAAAGAGATTCTTCCCCAACATGGGTGCAGACTGTTTTGACTCAGCCTGCCAGCAGAGGCTTCCCATAATTCAAGGCCAGATCTACCCAACCTATATGTAAATCATGTCAATGTCTCCCTGACCTCCTGCTGCTCCAAAGTTCAGTGGCCTGCCTGATAGAATCCCTCTTTTTTTCCACAATTCTTAATCTTCCACCACCTCCCCAAACAAGCCCCCAACATTGCTCCTCTTAACCAACTACGTCTATACTTTCAGGCTCACAGTAGCTCTCTTTTCACCAGTACACTTTATCAGACAGACCCCTATGTGATCCAGAAAATCCTGTCTGCCCACCACTGCTCTGGATAAACCCCTTCTCTGCCAGTACTTAATACAAGTCAATAATCAGAGCTTTGGACAGGTCATTCTTACCAAATAGGTGAACTTTAAAATATTTTCTTTAATGTAGTTGGCTTCTTTCTGAAACAATTTCCCAAACTTCACAAAATGTAGAAGGCAGTATACAAAACAAGCTTTAGCAAAGCCAATAAGTGTCAGCAGTGACATGTATTGGCTATGTCAATGTTGTATTGTGTAAGGTAGCCATTATGGATGCTTGTGCGTCCATGCCTGCAATCTTTGAATGCATTTGTAATATATGAAAATCCTATTCAAACAGAGCCATGGTGGATGTGTACCCATCCATGGCAACCATCTTTGAATACATTTGTAATATTTGAACAAGCCTGTTCTAAAATGGCCACATTTGGTGCACATTAATCCATGATGGCTAGCTTTGAATGGGTTTGTTCAATTAATCAAACCATTTTATTTGTGCCTGCTGCGCATATGTGTGCATGCACGCTTGTGGGCAGCTAACTTGAAATACATAAAAACATATTGTAAGATGGGTGCGTACACATAGCGCATATTATACGTAATAAAAAGAAAGTAGTGATACATTCTCTGAGGATAGCTTCAGAGTCCCAGGGGACAGATTTCTAACAACCTCAACCAAGGAATTAGGGCCTGATTACGAGTTTGGTGGTTGGACCACAAGACCGCCATGTTGGTGGCCCCAAAAAGACCACTGCTCTGACAGGCCCCAGACCACCTGTTAGACCTGGCATCCTTGGCATGGTATCCCCTAACTTTTTTCCTCTACTTCTCAGGTTGTTGCTGTATGCTGGACTCTGTTTTTGCTGTTTTTGTTACTCTGGGCACTTTACCACTGCTGACCAGTGCTAAAGTGCAAGTGCTCCCTATGTGAAACTGTATGTGCAATTGGCTTTTCTATAACTAATACATTTGATTTACTAGTAAGTCCCTAGTAAAGTGCACTAGAGGTACCTAGGATCTGTAAATCAAATGCTACTAGTGGGCCTGCAGCACTAATTGTGCCATCCACATAAGTTGCCCTATCAACATGACTCAGACCTGTCACTGCAGTGCCTGTATGCAGTTGTAAACTGCCAATTCTGCCTGGCAAGTGTACCCACTTGCATGGCTGAAACCTTCCCTTTTTATATATGTAAGGCACCCCTGAGGTAGGCCCTAAGTAGCTCCTTGGGCAGGGTGCAGTGTATATTAAAGGTAGGACATGTGCTTGTGTGTTTTTATATGTCCTAAAAGTGAAATACTGCCAAGTTCGGTTTTCACTGTTGCAAGGCCTATCTCTCTCATAGGTTAACACGGGGGCAGCCTTTAAATCTCCTTAAAGTGCAGTTTCCCTTTGACAGCAGATTTAAATATGGAGTTCGGGGTTTCTGAACTCACAATCTAAAAATACATCTGTTAGTGAAGTTGGTTTTCAGATTGTTAGTTTGCAAATACCACTTTTAGAAAGTGGCCATTTTCTTGCTTTAACGATTCTGTGACTCTGCCTGTTTGTGGATTCCCTCTGTGGGTCAGATTGACAGTTGGGCTGTTTGTGAATCTCCTCTAGACAGTGACACAAAGGGAACTGGGGTGTAGCCTACATATAATGATGAGACATTTGGGCTGGAGTGGGGGGAGGAGTGGTCACTTACACCTAAATGGGCTGTGCCTGCCCTCACACAATGCAGTCTCCCATCCCCTGGTGTGTGTCTGAGACCAGGCCTGGGCAAGGCACGTTCCTGTGAACAAGAGAGACTTTCCTTTGAAGTTTGCATGCTTCAAAGGCAGAAAGGGGTATAAGTAGTGGACCTAAAGCCCCAGACTTTAGATCACTTCTGGATTCGAGAGGAACATCTGTCAAGGAGAAGAGCTGAAGAGCTGAGGCGAAGTGCTTCCCCTGCCTGTGACTGTGCTTTGTTGGGCTATCCTGCAGTTCTGCTTCTGCCACTGAAAGGGGGCAAAGACTGGACTTTGTGGTACATTCCTGCTTGAGAAGAATCTCCAAGTGCTTGGACTGAGCCTGTCCCCTGTTCTGGAGTCTCAGGGCCATCAAAGACTTCCTCTGCCTACACCTGGACTCTCTGCTGAGACTCCTGCCCTGCCAAGTGGGGCCTAATCCAGTTCCTGGGCCCTTGAAAGGAGAAGCTGATGGAAAATCAAGAAGATCCAGGAAAACTGACTGTAGACGACTTTAGACTTTAGACTGATGCCGCTGCTGAATCCCGTGATGCCGCCTGCAACCGAAGCTGTGGTCCTCTCTGGAGTGCGACGACCCCGCAGGCCCGATGTCGCTGTAGCCTCGCTGAAGTCCCCGACCAACATTTTGCAACGATGCCACCTTACCTCCAGCGCTCTGCAGCAAGAACCTGACACATCTTCGTGAAGCCTCTAGTCCTTTGCCCCACAGCCCTGAAACTGCCCCTGCCATGGATCAAGTGATGCCGCGATCCCCGACTCCATGCCCAGGTTTGTTTCCGCGTTTACGCAGGGTACTCTACCTGGGCGTCTGTGTGACTCCGTGACTGGCACCATTGGCGTCAGATTGTTGGGAACGACTCTGTCATAACGCCGTGATATCACCTAATCAAAGCATTTGTGTTTCTAAGCACTATATTGAAGTTAATTTTTAAAAATTCATAGGTTGAGTGATGCATGTTGGATTTTTGTCGGTTTGGTCTTGTTTTGTTTAGGTAAATATTTGTTATTTTTCTAACCTGGTATTGAGTCACTATATTACTGTGTTTTTTGGTACAAGTACTTTACACATTGTCTCTAGGTTAAGCCTTTCTGCTCATGCCAAGCTACCAAGGGGTTCCCCTGACTAGAGTGAGGGTCCTTGCTTGGACAGGGGGTAACCTGACTGCCAACCAAAGACCCCATTCCTAACACTGCCATATTAGGATGAAAGCAAGGAGGACTGCCGACCACCAAGAAAAAAAGGCAGACCTCCAGCAGGGAGGCAGCTCGTATGTAGGCGGTCTGACCTTTAGTGCCGTTAGCACCGCAGCCAACCACGGGGCCTATTACAATCACACAGTTGCTGTGGTGGTCTCCTGGCGGCTGTTAGCCAATGGCAGTCGACCGCCGATGTCAGCAAAGTAACAGACAACTGCACATTAGATGAATTCATAAACAACACAGCTGACACACATTGCGCCAGTGGACACACTTGCAAAGCACACTATGAAACACCCCCCTACACAGACAACAATCCTTTGCATCTATACTAGGAGCCAAAGAACCACAACCACCATTTTATATATTTTTCGTAGATTAGGCCAACTTTTTTCACCATCACATATAGCACCTTGTACACACTTTTAGCCATTCACTCCCTATTGCACTTTTCCTGTTAAGTAAGCCCCCATCACCCATTTTGTTTTTTCCACCATGCCACATTCCAAAAATCCCTGTTTCGCCCAAGATGAGCTGAGAGTCATAGTAAATGAAATCATAGGAGTAGATCCACAATTGTTTGGAGCACAAGTCCAGCACACTTCATCCAGTAGTGAAATGGAAATGTGGGACACGATAGTCAACAGAGTGAATGCTGTAGGCATCACCATCCACACAAAGGAGGATTTTAGGAAGAGGTGCAACGACCTCAGGAATGAGGTCCATTACCTGGTCTCCAGGCAGCAGCTGCAGGCCAAGATGACTGGTAGTGGTCTTCCCAGTGCCCCATTACAACTCTTTCAGTGGTAGAAGGTTTACACCCTGCATCTTTAGGGCTTGACAAGAATACCTGGTGTCTCAACTCTCAATTGCAGGCTACTCACCTGGGAGGATACCATTTGTACAGTGTGTCTATTAGAGGGACTGACCTGATTGGAAAGCTCAATAGTGCCTTTTCTTGGCACTCCAAAACCCAGTCCAGTTGTCACTGGCCCAATTACCCTGTGTCTGCACTCTCAATTGAAGGTAACTCATCTGGAAGGATAGCATTTGTACAGTGTGCGTAGTAGAGGGAGTTATCTGACTGCAACTCCCAGGAGGCCCTGTTGTTGTAACTCCAAACAACAGCCCAGTGGTCACTTGTCCGAATACCTCTGTTTGTGAACTCTCAATTGAAGTGTTTTCACTGGGAGGATATCATTTGTCTAGTGTTGGGAAGTAGAGAGGGCGATACCTGACTGCCAAGCTCACTAGGCCCTGTTGTTGTGACTCCAAACAGCAGCCCAGTGGTAACTTGTCCAAATAACCTTACCCACTGTGTTCAACAAGTATTCCTAGAGCCTCAAGATACATCACCACATTGGTATTGGCAGCAGATACATTGACACAGCACTGTGTACATGATGATTCCAGCCACATATATAACCAAGTCCTGGGTTTGCATTCCACTCAAGTAGGCCTACAAATGGTCAAAGCCATACGTTGCCTCTCCACTGTGTTGGCTGTACTTGTGGTAGGATGTCATTTTCATTCCATCATCCAAAATGCATCTGAGCTGCACATTTCATCAGCTGGTTGAGTCAAACAGGTCCGGCATGCTTCACGCATGTAATATCAAATCACCCAATACCTTGCCACAAGTTGTTTATCTACAACTTAACTTGGTCCAAGGTCTCTGCTTACTGTAACACAAAACCTTTGGAGGCAGATGTCACAATTCAACCAGTAGCAATGTACGTCTCTCATCAAACCGTAGATCTGCCGTTGGGCACATGGAGGCCACACAACAGACTGCCACTATCCCTCTGGATGAAGCCCAGGCGGGTAGTGGCAGACGGCTCCACATCCACAAGTCCATGAGTGGATGATGAATCCTGGACTTGTGGACGTGGAGGAAGGTTCTGGCCCATCAGGACAACCTGGTCAGACAGCAACAGTCAGTCTCATAGTGTCTACAACGTCACCTCCCAGCTCTGTTGCTTCACCCTCCAACCTGTGTACTTACCACAGTTTCCACCATTGTGTGCCCTCCATTCCTGGATCCTGAGCTACAATGCAACACTTCGGACACTGAGGTTCTAGGTCCCAGTTGGAGAGGGCACCCTGTGGCAAGGGCATAGGCTCATGGGGGTAGGGTGTGTGGGAGGGATGCTATGGGCTAGCCGAGTAAGGCCACTGGGGCTGCTCTCAGCCAGGACACCATCAGCCACGTCTTGGGTGTCTATCAGGAGTCCCAAGGCGTGTTGGGCCAGGTGTTGACTGAACTCCAGGAAATCAAGCAGCTACAGAAGGACATGATAGTGACATGCGTGAACAGATGGAGGTCCACTATTCCAACATGGCCTCCCTAACAGGGGTGCTGAGTGACATATACACAACCCTGAGCAGGGCTTCTTAGTACCAATCTTCTCCTTTGTTTGGCTCGTCAAGAGCAAGCCCATCAACATCGGTGCCAGCCACAGGAAGGGAGGCCCTGCCAGAGAAACAACCAGCTAAAGACACCCCTGCCTGTGTGGCAGCTGCACCCCCTACAAGGGGGGACATCCAGCAAAGAATTCAAGAGGTGCAGATGGCATTACACCCACCACTGTCAGCAATAAGCTTCTTCCTTAAGGCCCTTATTTTTACGTTACACATTCAACTGTGGACTGATCCTGAACCAAATACCATTTCCAATGGGGGGGTACTCTGTTCGTCCTAGCTTCACGATAAAATCACCAATCACTGACTTTGCTGATTTTGATTTCATATTTAGCCATGTGGAGATGACAGACCATTTGAACCATAAGATGATGATCCAGGGTACTTGTTCAAGATGGGATAGCTCAGGATTACATCCATCCTACACAAACACATACAGATATACAAGTGTCTGGTCAAACTAAATGTTTTATTACAGTGTTCAGTACATAGGCTGTCAAAATGTCTGAACTATTGGGAATCATAAATGTCTGACTCATTCTGAGTAAATTAACATATTTACAAGTACAGTCCTCTAAACCACAGAAGGAAGTTATTTGCCAGACATTGTCCTGTAGAATAGGCAACTATTGAAGTGGTTGATGTCACCAGCTTGAGCCTTGTCACATACCACACCAAAGTTATCCAACATCACATACACCAAGATTTAGACAGATGGCAGTACAACAGTTTCTGATCAAAGGGTCATCATAATCCAATGCTCTGCATCTGGTGGTATGACACAAACGTATGGCCCAGGCACTGTGGCCTACAATGATGAAACACATCCAGAGTTCTATACAGGTCTTACAAAAGAGTGTGTGTCCAATGTGAATGGGAACTGACTTGGTCGTGGTCTAGGACAGCATATTTTCTGACCACATGATGACACACATGATGCATCAGGTCCACCACAGGACACAAAACAAGTACAATGGGTACTTCTGAACTTCCATCGAAACACTGTGCAAGCTGTCTTGGCACAGGTCTCATACACCCAAACTCTGTGACCTACAATACCTGGAACAATCCATTTCTACTTCTTATGTCAGAACAGCACCACATACCCACCAATGTCACAACTCAGAGTTTCCCACATGAAGATGTAATGGTGGGGGTACCTGTACAAAGGACAGAACAGGGAGTTTAGGCTTGTAACCATACATATGACACAAGTCACATAGCAACCACCTGGAAACCAAAGTACATTGCAGGAATCTGACACAAACAAAGCAACATCATCATGGTGGGGATGTGTCAAAAGTTGGCCCATCAATCAGCCTTTGGCTGATTTTAGCAGAGTATCAGCTACCTAACTGTTTTACAAACACTAAACTTCGCACATTCTCATAAATGCAGTTTATTGTATAGTCACAGTCATGACATTAAATGACATACTTACACTCATGAGAAGTAGCTGCGGATGAGATCTTCTCACAAGTCAACTTCTTCCCCTTCACCACTATCATCTTCAGATAGTATTTCAGGATTCTCACCTGGTGGCACTGCAGGCTCCCCCTCCTCTGGGATGTATGGGATATTCCTCCACTGGGAGATTTTGTGGAGTATGCAGCATGCCACAGTGATCTGACACATTTAGTGTTCTTCCGTAGGCCTCATTGAAGCAGTCTTCAACTGGTGTAGTTGGATTCCTCATCGGTGACAATAACCAAGGATGGTTGGATATGCAGTCTCCTGATAAGGAATAGGTCATAAGTGCAACATTGAGTCACTAACTTCATGATTGTAGAGATGACTTACCAACCAGCCAGGCTCTCTCTGGTTGCAGTTGTGACATCAGCTTCGTTATGCTGCTGTTCTGCGTTTTAAAAGGATCATGGGCTGAATCAGAAAAACAGACACATACAGTTGAGATGTAGAGATCAGCCAAACAGACAACTTGCGTGATGGAATGGAAGTTCTTTCTGTTGCCACAGACTTGTTCAGTGGCCTGCGGTGGCACCAAGTCAACATGTGTGCCATCAATGGCCCCCACCACATGTGGAAGGAGGGCAAAACCACAAAAATGACCCTTTACATTGGCTAAATCCTCACATCAGGAGACCCTGATATAGCTGTCAATGTGTGTCAACATAGTTGAGAGGCAATCTCTCAACACCAGACTGAACATAGGTTGGAACATACCACCAGATAGTGCCATTCTATCTTGGGAGGACCCTGTGGCCATGAAGAGCAATACTAACATGACTAACATGACTTGGACAATGGTTGGTATGCAGTATGGATTTCTGTTAGCTGACATCAGATCTGGCTCCATCTGATGGCATAAATCCAGCCTATTCAGACAGTAGAGCTGGATAAAATTGCATTTCTCCATGGTCTTAAGGTCTGGCAATGGAGGGTAGATAGGAGGTTGCTGCATCCTCCCTCTCCCAGGGTATCTATGTGTGAAAATACATAATATCATTTGACAAAGCATTTCTGACTGGAAATACATTACACCCAGTGCACATTACAACTGTCACCTGCACAGAGGTTAAATGTGACTCCCATGGTTGTCAACACAGGTGTCCACAACATGGATTCGGGTGACACCTCACTATCTGCTACTCAATTGCCCCTTGAAATGTGACTTTTATCTGACTGCCAAAAATACTCACGGGCGTGGTGGAGCATGCCTTGCCATCATAGCCATCTGTGCCCTACAACTCTACACTGATGGTTGTGTAGTTGGACCTACACAACATGACAGAGAGAGTATGGTTGTGCTGATCCCAAATATATATTGCTGTTATGACACATTTAACATGGCCATATACAGCAGTTCAAACCGCCAAAATGGCAGGTGCCTGACCTACTCCACTGGACATCAGCAACGGCCCGCGTCTGCAGGCAAAAGTAGTCTGTGCACTGAGTGCTTCCAACTGCGGCAGACACAGCCATAGGCCAACGTTGCTGCCTGTGGTGGTCGTGGCCCAATGGCTGTGTCCATTGGCGGTGATGACTGCGTATGTGTTCTACATGTACGCCGCATTATGCTAAACCAGTCACTTGACTCCTGACACTGCTGCCAGCAACACCGCCACCACTTCAGCTACTGTGTTCTTCCTCTGGGAGCAATCATGTCACATCCAGCAGGTGAAAGAGCCCCTGCCTTCTCTACAGAGGAGCTGGAGAGGCTTGTGAGCGATGTCCTTCACCTGTAGGGTCAGCTCTATGGCTCATCAGAGGAGCAGGAAAGTACCTCATAGGCAAAATTGACTCTGTTCAATACCATTCTTTCCTTCCACACAGGCTACAAAGTGCCTATGTGTGCAGTTAGACATCTTGTGTGCCTGTTGCTGCAGTTTGTGTGGCATCAATGGTAAGTACAGTTTTTGGAGACCAGTGCTATATGGTGTTCTTTTACATTGTGCTGTGTGAGGTTTTTTGAAGCCCTATATACTCCATGTGTTGGATGCACATTACTAGGCAGTGAGACTTTACTTTTTTTGAAGGTTGTAAATGTTAGACAACATGCTTGTGCATGACAGCATGAGCTGTGTATGCATCTTGTCTGAGTTGTTTGTGGTTCTTGTAAGTGATGTATATTGCGCCACCCACCTCACACCACTTCTGGCCTTGCCAAACTATTGTCTGGAGGGCATATCATGACTCACTGTGCCCTTCAGGTTGCCACAAAAGCCACATTGATGATGGCCACATGAGGTACTGTCATGCATGGAAGTGATGGAAATGTGAGTCTCATGTAGGTTCTGTATGCTCAGCCTCCAGAGACCAAGGCCTGTCAAATGTATGTCCCAGTATGTGACATACTTCTGGCTGTGTGAGAGTCACTGTGGCTATGCATCTGTGGTACTGTGCCCACTACATGTAGACCTGCACATTCTGTCATGTGGATACTATGAGGCTCTACTGGCAAGACTTGGCCTGCATGCCTCAGTCCATTGACTAGATTAGGAATGGGTACTGAGGTAAACCTCTGAACTAGGCCATATGTGCATTTTGCACCATTCTCTATGTGTGTTTTTGACTTATGTCATGTCCCATACTACCACAGCTCTGTCTGCACAAATGACAAACCCACAGAGCAGATAGCATGTAGATTCCTGGGAGGCTTTGACATGTGACTCAGTAGCTTGGTTACGTAGCAGAAATTGAACAAGACATACCTTTGTATGTTGTATGCCATCTCTGTAGGTTAGAAACATATGTTCAAAGGCGTGTTATGTGGTACAGGTACATACTACAGAAACTCACCCAGAAGTGGCATGAATCTGCATTTGTTAGGCCACATGTGCACACATGGACAGAGAACACACTTTCCAACCCACCATACCAGCCCTTTCATTGTCACTCAAGTGTAAGTGTGAAGTCTGCACTATGGTAGTTGCCTGTAGGGAGTGTATCCATTTAGTCAATGTTGCAGAGTGTAAATGTGTTGGTCCTGTCAGGCCTAAGGAGTTTACCCTTCAGAAGCCACCCTGGTGTGTAGTATTTCATTGTGGCTCATATCACAGTACATGCTGCTGGAGCATGGTCTACCTGATGTCAGCAGGCCTGGTTAGTCACTGTAGACCATGAGGATGGTAGTGGGTTAGTCTGCACATGACTATGAAAGTGTGTAGTCATGTCCCTGTACTTATTGGCATGTAAGCTTTACACTTGAGGTGTGCTGACAAATTGCCCATTTTGTGCTTGGTGTTTCTGGCATCTGTGTGATGCAACACTATCACAAGAGGTGGGAGGACCAGAGATGCTGGGCCTGGAAGATCGTGGAGGTCCAGTTGGGGCTGTCCTCCTAACGTGGGCCATTCTGGCAGTGGCCTTCCCAGAGCTTAGTGGGCATTTGAGGAGAATACAGCAGCCACAAGGGGGTGAGTACAGGGCACATTCTTGCCTGTCACATAGCCATGTTGATGTGTTGGGTTCGGCCATCTCCCCCTGACAATTGGGGTTGGGCCATGTGGGACACACAAGATGAGTAACTGTTTGCGTAGGTATTGGGTTTGGTGCATACTGACGTGCCTTTCCTATTAGCCCAGGGACCTCGGTCACAACCAAGTACTCTCCACCAAAACATTGCTCTCCAGGGACAACACATGGCTGTGTACAGTGATCGATCAAGTAATGTTTGTTGTTGTAGTGTGTCTAAGTTCTACACAATATACCACTACTCCTGAGTGTTACAGCCTAAAGAAAAAGAAGTGATGGATCACTGTCCTCAGCCACGTGTCTGGATGAGTAAATTGGCACCCACCCCCAGAGGCCACTTGTTTTCAGTGTGTGACGAGTGCTGGTGCCTCACTACTGCCTGTCATGTGAAGGCCATCATACACCTGACAGAGCATACATTGTTCTTTTGGCGACGCTACAAATCAGTAAGTGGGGAATGTCCATTGACATGATTCATGCGCCCTCACTGTTGCCAACATTCCTTGTGACTACATGATAACATGTGTCCCTTTCTCTTTCGAAAAAATGTGTACACTGATTTTGCATGCAGGGACTACCTTTGTTCATAGGATATTGTTTGCATTTCCTCACATATATGTGCATGCCAACCTCGGTTTGGACTTGGACATGTGTAATGGGGCTACATTTCATGTGGTGCTACAGACAGGAGGGTGTCACCATTGATTGTTGGCTCTCACATATTCTCACCCATCATAGCCTGTGATTTGTCATGTACAAATGCAGTAGGAATGAGGGATTTGACAGGTCGGACTACAGTTTTTAACCACAGTGTGCATTTCCATGCCATTGCTGTGGCATCATATAGCAAAATGCTCTGCACATGAGAAATGGGCAAGGTTGTTAACTGACTGTTGGCACCCATCATGGAGTGACTTGCAGTTTTGTGAAAATCATATGTGGTTGGGTACAACCATTAATACACAGAAATCTGGGTTTGCAGGACAAAAATGGAGACAGTGAAATAGGTCCCCATTGGGCAACATGTTGAGGTCCATCTACATGTATTTGAGAATCCCTGGGCCTCTTCAACACACAAAGGACTATTGGCTTCTACTAATGCAATCAGAGTATATCATTGTAAGGGGTGTCATACAGTAGAGGTGATTTCCCAGGGGCTAGCTGATTCATTGTGTTGTGGATTTTGAAACATATCTCCCTGACTATTTGCCTATTTTGTCTACAGTGTACATTCCCAAGCAAAATGTGCTGAATATCTGAGCAACTTTAGTACCACCTCCACGACTCCATTAGGACAATTTACACATGGTGAAGTGTGCGTTGTTGATATGTTTTCAGTGTGACATGAGTATTTCCATGTTACCTTCTTCAGGCTACTGTACTGCTATTAGCGACATGGCAGGATTTTCAAGCATCCTTTTTGATTGTTGTGGTATTGTGTATGCAACAAATGTGTGGGATCTCTGGGAATGAACTTGGCATTGCCCTACTATTGTATGACAACAGGTAACTGAGACATGCTCCATGAGGCAAAGTAATGAAGGTAATAAGGTCTCCTACTTGTTCAATGGTTACTGTGTTGCACAACTTCACCCATGCAACAGGAGTTGTCTGAGATGCTGATTTTCCTGTGGGCAACTGTTGACTGTTCATGTGGCATGTATACATATTGTGTGGTACATTTAGGAGCCACTTTGATGTAGTTTGTTCCTGGGGTCTACTTGACATATTGATAATGTTTGCTAATCACAGCTGTTGTTCAAGTGTGATCAAGAACATGTGGTGACCCTTTTTCTCTTTGTATTTGTTGCATATTCCCAGGTAAGTGAAGGCGACAGGGCACAGCCAAGTGGGGAAGCATCTGGCTACAGTGCCTCCAGTCATGACACCACTGACACGGAGGGACCCACTGGCCCAGAGGGTGGGTGGAGTGCCACGGGGGACACATGATCGAGCTCATCATCTTTGGATTCTACCTCCAGTGGCCACTCAACTAGTGATGGTGGACTCATCTCGACCTGCTCCTGTACCATCCTTGTCCACCACTCCAAGTTTATTTGCCATTCTCCCTGTTGCTCCTCACCCAGTTAGCTGTACCCACTCACCCAAAAGGGTGGGCATCTCCTTCGCCCCAGCCAACTCAGACCCAGCCCCTGTTACCTCTGCTTCCCTGAGTGAGGAGACTATTGACCTCCTGAGGAGTATCTTGGCGGGGCAGACTACCATTGTGAATGCCATCCAGGTGTTGGCAAGCCAACTTCAGCAGGCAAATGTGTACCTGGAAGGCATTCATAGTGACATGTCTGGCCTACAGAGATCTTTTCAGGCTCTGGCCTTTTCACTGGCAACAGATATCCACCCCCAACAATCTTCCCCTCCACTTCCCCCTTCCCAATCCAAATTCAATATACCCTGGCACACATGCACCCAACAGTCACCCACAGACACCACATCAGCCAGCATTTCAATAGACATCCCCACCAAGACACTCACAATAACCACCATACCCACAGACACCACCACGACAGCCAGTGACACATCCACCACACCTACCATACACCCAGACAACAGCTCACAACCCATGGATCCACATACCACAGACACCATACCCCCAGACTCTACCACAAAACCCACAGACACATTTACTACATCCACAGACACCACCCCAACACACAGACACATCCACAACATCCACCATACCCAGAGACACCACCCCAACAGACACACACACATCTGTCACTCCCACATCACCCAGCATCTCCACTTCACAGCCCTCCAAGACAGACAAATGCCCACACTTACATACGCAACAGACACCACCCAAACATAAGCGTACTTCACACACACACACCACATAGGCATCTACACCCACAGACATGCCCACCACTCCCTCGACCTCCA
This sequence comes from Pleurodeles waltl, assembly GCF_031143425.1. NCBI lineage: Eukaryota > Metazoa > Chordata > Amphibia > Caudata > Salamandridae > Pleurodeles > Pleurodeles waltl. Next base: position 298,511,975 of record NC_090442.1, read on the forward strand.
AATCCCCAACCCTTTCTGATGACCCTACCCGTTTTCTCAAGGAGAATGTCCTTTTCAAGCTTGCCCTTTCCCTTCTTACCTCCACCCCCTCCCAAACCCAAAAGGTCCCCACCCACATCCCAACCCAAACCATCCTTTCCACATCAATGTCCTCCCCTGTCATACCTGTTCCCCTGCAAGTACCCATACCCCTCCCTCAAAGAAGAAGCCCACCCCTCCAAAGAAAAAGCTCACCCCTCCAAAAACCCAAACCCACCCATCCCAAATCTGGCCCCACCCCACCAAAGACTGATTCCTGAGGTGCCGGTCTGCCCACTTGATGCCCCTTCCTGTGGGGGTTCCCTGGCAGTGGCTGGAGTCAAGGTTGAACTGGCCAATGGCCATTGACCTACGTCACTTGGTTTGAATAAACCCAAGTTGTTGTTTTGTTGGATACACATTTGTCTTGCCATTACTTTTCCACCCTTTTTGTTGTTCCTGAGTAACTTTGTTGTATGCCTACAGTTGTGTGTGTTTTCTCCCTGGTTGCTGATCCATTTGTTGTTGTTTGCAATATCTGACTTTGGGGGCAGTGCTAATGTCGCCCACGACAAGAGGAATATGTACACTGCATGGATATGGGTATTAATCCAATTGGGGTGTCACTGCATTGTGTTATGTTTGCTATGCTAAGTATTTCATCTTGTGTTGGCCAATGTCAGCATGTAGGGTGTTAGAATTGCCCCCTGATATGGATTGTCCATTTGTGTCATGTGTGGGAGGTAGAGCTTTCTTTGTCCACATATGAAGGGTCTTCAATTGTGCTACCTTCCTTTGCATTTGACAGACCATGTGTCCATTTTGATGTGTGTACCTTGCAGCTATTTCACCTAGATGTATGATCCATACTATTGCTGCTGTATTAGCACTTGCTAATTTGGCAGATTGGCATGTCACTTTGCTCTACTATTGCTTGTCCCTGAGATACAGGAAGGCTCAGTTCCTGTACAAATGATGTTTGGGGGGGGCATGTGCAAAGTGTAATGTGTCCCAGGACAGCATCCTTCCAGGAGTTCTCCTGGTGCTGCCATCTGTTTTTTACAGATATTGTTGCATTTTGAGCTTTGGATATTTGTTTCACAAATATTGTGTACCCCATTGACCTTCCATTGTGTTGAAATGTGTGGGTCCATTACAGGGATGTTTAATGTGAGGGGTATTTGCGTTCAATGACACATCCATACATATGTCTTCAATCTGACGACAGTCCAAAGCATGTTAGGAATGTGAGGGTGTCAGTTGAATTGGTAGATGTGATGTTGCTGCGGTGTTGCTGTTGTGTAACACAATGTTCTGTACAATTCATAGTCCCTGTGCCTAGGATGAGCAGACGTGTGTTTTTGTGGAGTGTGGCGGTGCAGTGTCAGCGACCTGATCAAAGGGAGCATTTAATAACTGTCAATGTGTCATTCGTTGTGAATGACTCCGACTGTGGACACAATGTCAAGTGTACTTGGTGCCCATAGCATATGACGGCGTGAGAATATGTTGTTGAGCTTCATGCCACAGGTAGGCATTTTGGTGGTCATTCCGACTCTGGCGGGCGGCGGTTGCCGCCCGCCACGCGGGAACCGACATTTGCCCGCTACGCGGTCAGAAGACCGCTGCCGGCATTCTGACCTTCCCGCTGGGCCGGCGGGCGCTAACTATGTTAACTATGTTAGCGCCCGCCGGCCCAGCGGGAAGGAGGGCTGCAACACAGAAGCCGGCTCCGAATGGAGCCGGCGGTGTTGCGGCCGTGCGACGGGTGCAGTTGCACCCGTCGCGCTTTTCACTGTCTGCTAGGCAGACAGTGAAAAGCCGGCCGGGGCCCTGTTAGGGGGCCCCTGCACTGCCCATGCCAGTGGCATGGGCAGTGCAGGGGCCCCGAGGGGCCCCATGACACCCGTTCCCGCCAGCCTCTTCCTGGCGGTGACAACCGCCAGAAACAGGCTGGCGGGAAGGGGGTCAGAATCCAGCAGTGCTGCCATGGCGGATTAGCCCAGACGGGGCAAAATCGGCGGGAAACCTCCGGCCCCGGTTTTCTGACCACGGCTTTACCGCCGCGGTCAGAATGGGCTAGGAAGCACCGCCAGCCTGTTGGCGGTGCTTCCGTCATTCGTGGCACTGGCGGTCTTAGACTGCCAGGGTCAGAATGACCCCCTTTGTCTTTCCATCGAGTGCATCCACGGCGGTGTGGATTTTGTGCTCCATCAATGAGCACGTGTACAGCTGCCTGCAGGTGAGTTGCTTCCTTTATACTCTCTGTTTCTGCCTGCTGGAACGTGGTGGTTGGACTGCCATGGTCACTTTGGCAGTGAGCACATTTAGGTGGTCATTATGACATTGGCGTTAAGAGCCACTTACTGCCACACTGACGGCCGCCAACATACCGCCGAATATCCGTTCGGCATATTATGACACACACACACACCGAACCGACAGAATACAGCCATATACACAAATCCGACAGCCCAAAGGTCAGTGGCAAACTGTCGGCACCAACACCCATACTGTTACGCCAACAGAACAATGCCCACCACATCATGACCCACGAATCACCACAGCAGAAATATAACAGCAGTAAACCATTGGTGGTACACATCGTCACACTCAGAATGGACACCCAAATACCAAACTACACAACATTGTCCAATTAAAAAAACACCCACCTAACAGCCATACACACACCACACACACCCACTCACACCACTAGAAAATACACACCCACATTAACCACAACCCTTTATGAATACAAATCATTGCCACCAGACAGACATCAAGACCACTGCGACAACTACACACACACCCACACATCCCTCACCCACTCCACTATGCACACCCAATCACACCACCCAACACCCACACACTTACACACACAACACCCATGGCCCCACAAAGGCACCCCTGTTTCACAGATGAGGAGTTGCAGGTCATGGTGGAGGAAATAGCCAGGATAGAGCCACAGCTGTTTGGAGCACAGGTACAGCAGATATCCATTGCAAATAAGATGGAGCTATGGCGGAGAATCATGGACAGGGAGAACGCTGTGGGGCAGTATCCAAGAACAAGGGACGACATCAGGAAGAGGTGGAACGACCTCCGGGGGAAGGTGTGTCCCGTGGCAGCAAGGCACCAGCTCGCTATACAGATGACTGGCGGTGGACCCCCACCTGCTCCCCCACAGCTCACAGCATGGGAGGAGCAAGTCTTGGCATTACTGCATCCTGAGGGACTCGCTGGAGTAGCCGGAGGACTGGACACTGGTAAGTCAACACTTTCCACTTATTACCCCCCCATACCTGCATGCCATCTCACACCCTCACCCTCTCTCTCATCACTCCACTCCCCCCACACACTGTACCTACACATATAGACTAACCCCAATGTCAAGCCCTAGATGCCATACCAATGCAAGGACAGCCCTCCCAGCCCTGCATGGACACCCATCACCAAAGCATGCACAGCATGTAGGACTAACAATCACTCAATACACCACCATACACAAACAAAGGTGGCAGGGCAACAGCAATGATAGAGGGGAAGAAAGGGATGTACAACATGTTACAGGCATGAACCATAATACATCACTTACATCCCCACGGGTGCCCCAGCCAGTTTCAGTGGAGAGGGGGTGCCATGATTATCCAGTCCCTCAACAGAAGATGCCCCCAGTGATGACAGTAACTCTGGACTCAAGGATCTGGATCAACAACCTGGCCCATCAGGGACCACTGGTCAGTAGGTCACCCCATCCCACTCACAGCCCACCACAGAGCCTCCCCATCAGTTACCAACACCACAGCACCCACCCAGTGTCCCCACACCTCTGTCCCCAGGACACTTCAATCAGCAGTGAGCCCACCTGTACAGGGACCCCAGTCCACATCTCATACCCAAGACAATCAAGAACCTGGGGTCAGTGGCAGTGGGCACACCGTTCAGAGGACACAGGCACAGGGCAACAGGGACACTGGGAGGACCGCCGTGCGCCAGGGGGATGACAGGCCCAGGGAACCGACTTTCCAGGAGGCACTCACTAATGTCCTGGGTGCCTACCAACAATCCCAGGACACGATGGGACATATCCTGAACATCATGCAGGAGAACAAGCAGCTGCAGGAAGAACACCATCAGGAGATCAGGGAGGACTTGCAGGCCCTCAACACCACCATGATCTCCATGGCAGGGGTGCTGGCAGACATGGCCAACATCATGAGGGAATGGACTGCACAGCAGCGGGCCCCTACCACTAGCCAGTCTATTGACCAGCCCACCACATCGCTGCAGCTAGTGGACAGGACACACAGGCCACCAGCACACCTCTCCCTGCAGAAGGTGAACCACCCCGCAAATGTTCTCTGCAAACCAGACAGAAGGCAGAGACACTTGCCAAGACCACGACCTCCGCCAGGAAATGAGACTCTCCTGATTGACCCCCTGGTGTCCCAACCTGTCACCTTGTCTACTTTGAACTGCCTTTGCTCCACTTCCTATGGCCGCTTAGACACTGGACCTGTGCTACAAACAGACTGCAACAATACCCTGGACTTTTCACCATCACCCCATTCCATTGCACTTTACCCTCAATTTTATAGAAGTACAATAAACGCCTGTGAACACAATTTGATTAACACTGTTTTATATGTCTTAAATGTGCATTTGTGGGAACAGTCACATCAAGTGAAAATGATTTGAACACTGTAATAGCTACCAAATAATGACCTGTAACTGTCTGTAGTGATCACATCAGGACAATGTTGTCATATCACCAACATCTGGAAAATAAGTTGATATGCAAAGGAAGTGAATGCCATCATGCTAAAGGCACACAGATAAATCAATAGTCAGAGTAATGGTCAGTTCCACTGTCTCACCTGTGTGTCATTGGAAGCATTGTCGTATAAGTGATGTTCTGTTGTCCTCATCCTCATCCTCTGCCTCGGCAGCCTCACTGTCCTCAGGGTCCACTGCTGCCACAGGGTCATCCCCAGCCCCCTCCTCCTGAAGAAAAGGCACATTTTGTCTGAGGGCCAGGTTGTGCAACATTCAGCATGCCACTACTATCTGGCAGACCTTTCCTGGTGAGTAGCACAGCGGTCCACCTGTCAGATAGAGGCACCTGAACCTGGCCTGCAGGAGGCCGAAGGTCCGCTCGATAATTCTTCTGATTCACCCTTGTGCCTCGTTATAACGGTCCGCCACCCCTGTCCTGGCATTCCTCACAGGGGTCAGCAGCCACGATAGGTTTGGGTAGCCAGAGTCACCTGCATGTATTGAGGGACAACATTTAGCCTTGCACAATTCTATGGGAAGAACACCTGAAGGCATACACTGACATACCGTGTGTGGGGGATCCGGCTCACCTATTAGCCACACCCTGTGCCTCTGTAGTTGGGCCATCACATTTGGGATGCTGCTATTCCTCAGGACGAAGGCATCATGCACCGACCCAGGATACTTGGGAGTGACATGGGAGATGTACTTGACCACCAGGCACACCATTTGCACACTCAGTGAGTGGAAACTCTTACGATTCCTTAATACCTGTTTATTCTGGCTGGGGGACTAAAGCAATATGTGTACCGTCAATCACCTCAATTGTATTGGGGATATGTCCCATTGCATTGAATCCTGCCTTCACAGTGGCCAAATCTTCCACTTGGGGGAAAGCAGTGTAGCTGCACATGTTTCACCAGGGCAGACAAGACCCTTGGCAGCACAATAGAAAACATTGGCTGTGACATTCCAGCTGCCAAGCCCACTGTCATTTGGAAAGAACCAGTTGCCAGGAAATGGAGCACTGATAGCACTTGCGCAAGAGGGGGATCCCAGTGAGATGACGGATAACAGATATCAGGTCAGGCTCCAGTTGGGCACACAGCTCTGGGATTGTGACCCTGTCCAGTCTATAAGTCAGTATAATGTGCCTGTCCTCCAGTGTAGCCAAGTCCACAAGGGGTCTGTACAGAGGGGTTTATCTTCTCCTCCCATTCATCCGCAGCAGTAGGTATCTAAGGGACACAAGGGTGAATAGGCTGTCACAATTTGAACAATGGAACCACAACCTCAGTGTACGTATTGCATTTATGTGATGGGACTGTGGGAATGGCAAGGTATGTCCAATTCTAGGCAGTGACGCCGTAAAGGTTAATCTGATGGTTGTCCATCACCATGACATGGCGACCGCCTGTCCTGCATGTAGGGACAGGTGGAAGTGAGGTAACTCCGCCAACGTTGGGCGTTGTGGCAGAAGGTGGTCTTGCACCGCTGTGCAATTCCTCATTGGATAATATAGGGCACTATGGAGTACAGTGGCCAATGGGGATCTGCGTCAGCGGTGATGGTATACACCGCCACGGTTGTGACCGCCATTTTCTATCTGATTCCTCACTTGTTTCCTGACCTTCAACAGGAGAACACCTACACTGTGTGTGCTACTGTGACCTGTGTCTGGAACCCACCATGGCCTGTGTGACTGGAGAAATGGCCCCTGCCTTCACCTCTGAGGAGTTGGAGCAATTGGTGGATGGGGTCCTACCCCAGTACGGATTGCTGTATGGGCCTCCAGACCAATAGGTGAGCACACTTTGGGCACGATGTGGGAAGGATGCTTGGAGATGTGTGTTCAAGCATCATGTCATCAGGGGTGATGTCATGTTGTGGTGTACATGGTGTACGCCGGGCGATGTGTGTGCCAATGGTGAAGGAAACAGGATTGGTGGGCCATATGTGTGACAGGTTGGATAGTATGTGTAATGTTGTCCTCCCGTCTGTATCGCCTCTGCAGGTCAGCGCCCATCAAAAGAAGGGATTACGGCGTGCAGACCCTGGGGGTCTATGGCAGTAGGAGCACCCACTGTCTGAAATGGTGGGAGGACCTGAGACGCTGGGCACGGAAGACCACGGAGGCCCAGCTGGGGATGGCCTCCCATCGAGGAAGGGGTGCCCGACGGAACCTGACCCTCCTGATGGGCCGAGTTGGATGGGGGCTTGACAGCATCACAGCAGCCACAAGGGGGTGAGTACAGTGGCTGTTACAATCATAATTTGTGTGTGGCATGGGATCTGGGTGGTGGGTTACAGTTAGTGGGTGCCCCTTAATGCCAGTTCAGACATTGCAGCCTGACCCACCTCCAGGGTAATGGTTGAAAGGGAAAACAAGGTAACCTAGTGAGGTTGCATTCCATGTCACACAGGGCTTAGTGGGTTCCAAGAGGTGTGAAGTTGGCGGTGTTTGGCCCTCATCTTGCTGTAGCAGCTACCCAGATCAATGGCAGTGCAATGCATAGTGCTCAATCCTGATCTCTGTGTGTGACGGTGCTGTGTATACCAACTATGATGATAGTGCAGTAATTGACCCAGTGTTCCCTTTCTCTCTCTCCCCCCTTTTATCTTCTGTCATCCTGTCCATGTGTGCATTCGCATCATCTGGCGGAGCAGCCAGGGCACCGGCAACAGAGGGAGCTGCATCCCACAGGATGCAGGAGGCAGAGTCCACCGATGCCAAGGGAACCAGTGGGGCATAGGGTGAGGGGAGCACCACGGCGGGGCAGAGACAGAAGGTGACAACACAAACTCAGATACCTCCTCTGATGGAATCTCCCTGGTGGTTTGCGGACACATCAGTGACCACCCCAGCTACAGATACAGCTGCCACCCGTGCCAGCATTTGCCCTCCCAGTGGCTCCTCAGTGAGTTGACCGTGCCCAGGAGGGTGGGCATCTCCTTTGCCCCAGGCACCTCAGGCCCTGCCCCAGTGATTCCTGCTGCCCTGTCCTGAGATCCATCTCTGTAGGGCAATCAACCATTGTGAATGCCATCAAGGGGCTGGCATCCCAAATGCAGCGATACAATGCATTCCTGGAGGGCATCCACGATGGATTGGCGGCCCAACAGAGATTGATTCAGGCTCTGGCCTCCTCTCTGATGGTAGCCATTGTCCCTGTCCCTACCAACCCCCCTCCAATTACCATTTCCCAGTCCCAGTCTCCTGAACCCCAACCTATCCCATGCACACACACAGATGAGCATGCATACAAGACAACACACAAGAGTGGCATAGTTAAATACAGGCACCACACTTCAATACACAAACACTCACGCAAACACCAGACAGTTGCAGCCACAACCACATCCACTGTCTCCCCTTCCTCCTCCTTCTCCTCCTCCACCTCCAACACAGTCACGTCCACAGTCACACCTGTATGCACCGCTTCAACATCCACCACCAGCATCACCACACCAAGCAGCACATACACCTCACTAGCAGACACCTCCACAACATCCATACACGTGTCCCCTATGTCCTCTCCAACCCTGTCTGTCTCTCCTTTCCTAAAGGTCACAAAAGCAAGCACTCAGACACCCAACAGCCATCCACCTCACATCAGCACACTCCCCATGCACCTGTACCCAAGTCCAGCAGACATACTCCTCCAACAACCACTCACTCAACCTCCACTCCCATCCCTCCTCCCTCTTCCAACCCCACCATCCCTAAAAAGCTTTTCCTTGCCCAACTTGACCTCTTCCCTCCTCCTCCCCCCCATCCTGCCTGCAAGAGCAGGGTCCCAACGACCCATCCCAGCACCTCAGCCAAACAGTCCACGCGGACAGTGTAGGTACCTCCTAGTCGTGGAATCTAAGACAGTGATGGATCCCACTCCACCAGCCAGGAAGGGTAAGGATCCCACTGCCATGAAGGGGAAGAAGCCCTCGACTCCTGCCATGAAAGGGAAGGAGGCTGCACCTCCTGCCATGAAGGGGAAGAAGCCCTCAACTCCTGCCATGAAGGGGAAGGAGGCTGCACCTCCTGCCATGAAGGGGAAGAAGCCCTTGACTTCTGTCATGAAGGGGAAGAAGCCCTCAACTCCAGCAGATACTAGTAGGGTGACACCATCCACCACCAGTGGTCACAGAGCCCTCACCTCCAGCTGAGGCAGTGCAGCCCACTCCTCCTGAAGAGGCTGCACCTTCACCTGCTGAGACAGTGCAGCCCTCACCTCCAGCAGAGGCTGCCCAGGAGGCACCTTCACCTGCTGACACAGTGCAGAGGGCATGTAGGCTACCCTCCTGGGACTGCTGTACAAGGAGTCCCTTCCAGAACCAGTGGGAGAGTCACCCTACTGAGAGACTGTGGCCTTGAACTCCCCAGCACAGATAAATGGGCATGGAGCCCCCTCCAGAACCAGTGGGAAAGTCACCCACCTGAGAGACTGTGTCCTTGCACTCCGCAGCACAGAGAAATGGGCATGGAGCCTCCTCCAGAACCAGTAGGAAAGTTCCCGAATTCGGCTGAGGTGCCCCCCACCCCACATCCCCCTGAGATGCCTGCACACTTGCAAAATTATGCCCCTGCAGAGATCTGTGCTGTCGATGTCAGGAGACAAGTTGGTCCTTGGACTGTGACCTGTGGCCATGTGGGCCCTTTGTATTTTGGACTGGGCAGTGGCCCTTTGTGGATAATTGAACATATCCGGTTCATGTGGTGACTTTTCTCTTGCTAATAAATTTTCAGTACTTCCGAAATCTGATCCTTGTTTTCTTGTGCCGTTTGTCGTGTGCCATTGGTTTAGATCTGCAGCTGGTTGTGTGTATGGTGTGAGTGTGTCTGGTGTGTGTTGTGCGTGTGTGTTTCTCACTCTAGTTTTCCTCCCTCCCTCACTTGTATGCTAGGCAGCTGTACTCACCATCGTCGTCTTCGTCGGCGTTGGTGTTCCAGGTAGAGCATGGCGTGGAAGAGCAACGGAAGACTTGAAGTTCCGATTCCATGGCGGAGGTGGAGTCCTCTATGTACTTGTTGGTGAGTCTTTCGTTTTCTGTGCTCTGTTTCCGCCAGCCTTTTGATGGCGTTGGTACCGCCCCGGAAATCCTGGCGGTTTGCTGTGTCATAATATAGTGGGTGGTACTTTGTCTTTCACCTGGCTGTTGATTGCGACTGCCAGTGTGGGTGGTGTTAACGCCCTGGTGGATGGTGTGGTACATTGGCTCTCTATGGGAGTTCTCACTGCCATGGTCATAATTTGGCAGTAGTTACCGCTGGCCTGTTGGCAGTATTTCCGCCACTTTATCGCTTACTGCCAATGTCACGATGAAGGCCTTAGATGATATTTCTGGCGGATACACAGGCTCCATCGGCCTGTTTGGCCTGCCTAGCCACTGCAGCCGGCTGAGCGGCCTAACAGTGCCAGCAGGACCGTGGTGGTCTTTCCTCTATGGGACCGTCAGCATCCTAATATGGTGGTCCGACCGCCAAGCTAATGGCGGTTGGACAGCCGCCGCAGCCATGGCAGTGCACAGACTGCCAAACTCGTAAGAAGACACTTAGGCTATCATTACGACTTCGGCGGTCTTCCAAAAAGACCGCCGAAGCCGCGGGCGCCACTATACCGCCAGTGCTGGCGGTATTTGTGGCTCCCTATTATGACTTTTCCACTGGGCCAGCAGACGGAAACAGAGTTTCCGTCTGCTGGCCCAGTGGAAAAGTCACATCAACATTGCAGCCGGCTCATAATACAACCGGCGGCAATGTTGATGTGCAGCGAGTGCAGCAGCACCCGTCATGCATTTCACTGCCCTAAATTCAGGCAGTGAAATGTGCGACGGGGCTGTGCCTGGGGGCCCTTGCACTGCCCATGCCAAGTGCCCCTCACCGCCATCCTTTCCATGGCGGTGTTTACCGCCATGGACAGGCTGGGGGTTGGGGACTCATAACCCCCAGGGCAGCGGTGCTTGTACCACTGCCCTGGGGATTATGACCGCCAGGCAGAAGCCTGGTGGTATGTTGGAGGGGCCGGCGGTATGGCCGTGGTTAATGCGCCATGGTCATAATACCCTTGCTGTACAGCGCCAGCCTGTTGGCGGTGTTACCGCCAGCTTACCGCCGGTCGCCAGGTTTGTAATGAGGCCCTTAGTCAATGTGCTAATACAGATTAGAAATCCATTGCAACCCATACACAGTTCACTGAGTGATACTGTGTAGAAAGTAATTCCTGGTAACAATCTGTCCCACAATATGAGTTCAAGCATACAAAGGAACTCCAAACCCTCTTCCTTTAATGAATAACACACAGGACACTGAATAAGAAACAGTGCATGTATTTTAACTTTTTTATTTTAAAATCCTAACTTAGTACATAAAATGTGATTGGTAACCATACAGAATAAGAACAGCAAGGTAGCAAAGTATGTCATTGATAAGAAACACAACAAAATAACTTTAACATTGTTATTGGCTTCCATAATCCTGAAAGCTCGTGCTATTTCTAAGTGCTATGCTAACATTAGCTAAGGCAATAAATATAAGACTGTTCCCATGTTTCAGAGATGGATCGCACAGCCTACCTGCATGTTTGTTATGAAATAGCAAGCTAACTATTTCTTATTGCAGCTTGTTTGAGGCTCAAACAGAGACGACAGCTGGCTGATGGCCACTTTTTCCAATATAGCCGCCATCTAAAGTTGATGTTGCAACCTGGCGTTACTGCTCCTTCGATAGCCCTGGCAAAAAACACCTCTCTAAAATATGTCCCAATACCTGGGTTTTTATAGGATTTTACCGTTAGAAATTGAGTCTCTGGTTGGCAGTCAGTTTGCACTCAGTCGAAGCAGGAACCCTTACTATAGACAGGCAATGGAGATACACATTTAGATAACCCTTGCTCACCCCCTGGCACAAGCAGTCAGGCCTATCTCAAAGGCAATGTGTAAGGTATTTGTACCAACACACACAGTAATACCGTGAAAACACTACAAAATGGACACCACACCAGTTTTAAAAAAATAGGTAATATTTATCTAAATCAAACAAGACCAAAATGACAAAAAAACAAGATACACAAGTCAAGATATGAATTTTTAAAAGAATAAGGGGGTCATTCCGACCCCGGCGGTCAAGGACCGCCGCGGCCGGGGATGCGGGAGCACCGCCAACAGGCTGGCGGTGCCCCGCAGGGCATTCTGACCGCGGCGGGTAGGCCACGGTCAGAAGAGGAAAACTGGCGGTCTCCCGCCGGTTTTCCGCTGCCCTGGGAATCCCCCAAGGCGGCGCAGCTTGCTGCGCCGTCATGGGGGATTCCGACCCCCTCACCGCCATCCTGTTCCTGGCGGCTCCGGCCGCCAGGAACAGGATGGCGGTGAGGGGTGTCGTGGGGCCCCTGGGGGCCCCTGCAGTGCCCATGCCAATGGCATGGGCACTGCAGGGGCCCCCGTAAGAGGGCCCCACTTTGTATTTCAGTGTCTGCTTTGCAGACACTGAAATACGCGACGGGTGCCACTGCACCCGTCGCACATACCCACTCCGCTGGCTCCATTCGGAGCCGGCTTCCTCGTGGGGAGGGGTTTTCCGCTGGGCTGGCGGGCGGCCTTCTGGCGGTCGCCCGCCAGCCCAGCGGGAAAGCCAGAATGGCTTCCACGGTCTTTCGACCGCGTAGCGGCCATATGGCGGCTCCCTCCAGGCGGGCGGCGACCGCCGCCCGCGGGGGTCAGAATGACCCCCTAAGAGTCTTACTCCATAGAAAACAAGGGAAACGTTGATTTCATGAAAAGCACCTGGTTTGCATCAAAAATCAAGCTGCACGGGCGTGCGTGCATTGGGAAAGTCAGCGACACGTCGATTCCTTACTTGTGAGGCCGTGCATCGTTTTTTTCTCGGTCGGGTAGGCGATGTGTTGTTTTCTCTCCTGCAAGAGAGCGATGCACCGATTTCCGGACGGGGCACCTTGGATCCACGCAGGTTCGCGATGATTTTGATGCCCAGCGATGATGCGTGAGAAATCCGTCCGCACAGTGTTGGAAAACCGCACTACATGGAGTCTGCATCATTATCAGCAGCTGCAAGTGGGTATTGCATCATTTCTGCATCCCCGATGCATCGATCTCTCAGCCGCAATGCAGGTGGAGTGTCGATTTTAGCCGTAAAGCGCGAGGCGTATTATTTTTCAGCTTCTTTGCAGGTGGTGCGTCGAAATGTTCCCTGCACAGTGGACTGTGTGTGGCTTTCAATCCTTGTTCTGCCAATTTCACCTCTCAAGGGCCCAGAGACTGGCCAGGGCACCACTTGGCAGGATAGGAGTCTAAGCAGAGTCCAGGTGCTAGCAGAGAAAGTCTTTGATGGCCCTGAGACTTCAAAACAGGAGGTAAGTTCAGTTCAAGCCATTGGATATTCTTCTCAAGCAGGAATGCACAACACAGTCCTGTCTTCTTTCAGGCAGAAGCAGCAACTGCAGGCCAACCCAGCACAGTACAGTCACAGGCAAAGGGGCAGTACTCTTCCTCCAGCTCTTCAGCTCTTTTCCTTGGCAGAGGTTGCTCTTGATTCAAGAAGTAATCTCCAAATTCTGGTGTTTGGGGTCCACTAATACCCCTTTCTGCCTCTGAAGTAGGCAAACTTCAAAGTCAAGTCTCTGTTGTTCACAGGATCCTGCCTTGCCCAGACCCGGCCCTAAACACACACCAGGAGGTTGGAGACGGAATTGTGTGAGGGCAGGCATAGCCCATTCAGGTGTAAGTAACCACTCCTCCCTCCACTCTAGCTCAGATTGCCCATCAGGATATGCAGGCTACACCCCAGCTCCCTTTGTCTCACTGTGTAGAGGGGATTCACAAACAGCCCAACTGTCAGTCTGACCCAGACAGGGAATCCACAAACAGGCAGAGTCACAGAATGGTTTAAGCCAGTAAATGCCCATCTTCTAAAAGTGGCATTTTCAAACTGACAATTAAAAAAAACACTTTACCAAAATAAACAATTTTAAATTGTGAGTTCAGAGACACCAAATCTCACATATCTGCTCCCAAAAGGAAACTGCACTTAAAAGTTATTTAAAGACAGCCCCCATGTTAACCTATGAGAGAAAGATAGGCCTTTCAACAGTGAAAACCGAATTTGGCAGTATTTCACTGTTAGGGCCTACTTTAGGGGTGCCTTACATGTAGAAAAAGGGAAGGATTGGGCCTGGCAAGTGGGTACACTTGCAGGTCGAATTAGCAGTTTAAAACTGCACACAAAGACATTGCAATGGGAGGTCTGAACCATGTTTACAGATCTACTTATGTGGGGGCAGAACCAGTGCTGCAGCCCCACTAGTAGCATTTGATTTACAGGCTCTGGACACCTCTAGTGCTCTTTACTAGGGACTTACTAGTAAATCAAATATGCCAATCATGGAAAAGCCAATTACACATATATTTTACACAGGGAGCACTTGCACTTTAGCATTGGTCAGCAATGGTAATGTGCCCAGGGTAACAAAAACAGTAAGAACAGAGGGGGTTATTCTAACTTTGGAGGAGGTGTTAATCCGTCCCAAAAGTGACGGAAAAGTGACGGATTTACCACCAGCCGTATTACGAGTCCATTATATCCTATGGAACTCGTAATACGGCTGGTGGTATATCCGTCACTTTACCGTCACTTTTGGGACGGATTAACACTCCTCCAAAGTTAGAATAACCCCCAGAGTGTAGCACACAGTCAACAACCTGGGAAGCAGAGGCAAAAAGTTAGGGTAGACCACGTCAAGGATGCCAGGTCTAACACTTACTATCAATCTTATCTTATTCTGAAAACAATAATATGTCTATCAGGCACTTAATCAGCAATAAGACCAAAAACATAATGAAAACAAATGTGCCAGCTCAGTTATCATATTAATAAAGACTTTGTTAACATAACCGGAAGAACACCGAGAGTCAGGCTCTCACGGTTCATATCCAAACCAACAGAAGTCAGCTGCAGAGTCCCTCAGGGATCCTCCTTGAGCCCAACGCTGTTCAACATATAAATGGCCCTGCTGGCAGCAATCGTCAGAGACCACGAAATGAACATCGTGTCATACACTGATGACACACAACTCATCATATCCCTCACTGAAGACTCAAACAAAGCTGAGAGGAACTTTCAAACCGGGATGAAAGCCGTTGCCTCCTAGATGAGGGAGAGCTGCCTCAAGCTCAATTCGGACAAGACCGAGCTCATCATCTTCAGAAACTCCACCTCAGCCTGGGGCAACTTCTGGTAGCCCACATCACTCAGCGCACTATCTACTCTGACTGACCACGCCCGCAACCTAGGACTCATCCTCGACTCCTTCCTACCAATTACCCGACAGGTAAACGCAGTCACCTCTTCCTGCTGGCACTCCCTCCGTCAACTCTGAAAAATCTTCAAATGGATCCCAGTCGACTGCCACCAAACAATCACCCACACCCTAGTTACTAGCAAGCTTGACTATGGCAACGCATTCTATGGCAGCACTACAACAAAGAACATCAGGAAACTGCAACTCATCCAAAACGCCGCTGTAAGACTCTTCCTGAACCTCCCCAGCCAAGAACATATCTCTTCCAAAACCTGATGACCCTCCATTGGCTTCCAGTAGAGAAGCGTATCAACTTCAAACTACTCACCCACACATACAATGCCCTGCAAAACATCAGATCAGCCTACCTGAACCATTGCATCTCCTTCCATAACCTCACCAGACCCCTCCGCTCCACACAGCAGGTGCTAGCTACCATCTCACACATCTGGAAAACCACCGCCGGAGGAAAATCTTTTGCATACCTCACAGCAAAGAGTTTGAACAACCTGATCACCACCTTAGACAAAGCCCAACTCTCACTAACTTCAGGATGAACCTCAAAACATGGCTCTTCGAGGGATGCCCAAACCCACCACCAGCACCTTGAGACCCTCATGGATGAGTAGTTGCACTTTATAAAAACTGATTGATTGACTGAACATTTCTATGCATGTTTAAACCTTCACACTTTCCATGAAATAAATTGAAATGTCTGAATAAAGCATAGAAGGAATATAGCAGAAAGGACAAAATGATGGAAATTGAAATGTTTGAACAGGTACTATCAAGTGTTCATGACATCCTCAAATGTTAATTGAGATAGATGAACATTGACAAACTTTAAAAACACACGCGGCAAACAATTTCAATTTGGTGCTGTTGAAACTAGTTGCAAAAAGAGAATGTAAAAACATAAAGACATAAACACTGCTTCAGAACACTCCTCTTCACTTTGTTCCCAAAAGGCAGGGACAGTTCTTTCCTTCTTGTATCAGAAATTGGCTGTATTATATTCATTTATTCCAGATGGGTGATAACGTCTTGAAGACTCAGTAGAATCCACAGGTAACATAAGAGATAGGCCAATTGATGAAAGAGCATAGGAATCATCCATAAGCCAACATTTCAGCCTTGATCCAGAAAGCCACTCACAATGGGGTGGGCATATGCACTGGAAAAGATCATTGACATCTAGGAAATACAAGGATGGAAACGTTTCTGTGGATTGACTCTTGCCAAAACAGGTGAATCATATGTTGAGATTGTCGTTGGCGCGAGCATTAAAAACACACATGGGTGGTCATTACAACATTGGCTGTAAAAGCCGCATACTGCCGTGCAGAAGACCGCCAACACACCGCCGCGGCCGGAATCCGCCAAAATTCAGACACCCACACAAGTCCGCCACACCAAAGGTCAGTGATAAACTGGCGAAAACAAAACCTCCACGTCACACCAACAGAAATACGCCCACACTATCACAACACACGAATCCACGCGGTGGTCTTTCAACCGTGGTATTCCATTGGCGGTACACACCGCCGCACTCAAAATACAGCCACATTGGACAATTCCAAATACACACACCTGATACACATACACATACCACTCCCACACACCCAATACAATATAAAACACACACCCACATCACCCACAAACCCCTACGACCACAATTACGGAGAGAAGGCCAGAGAGAGAGCACCAGCAAGAACAACAGCATCCACAGGCACACAACACCATCACCCACAGAACTTCCACGCACCTCACACAACACACCACTACATATCAGCACACATATCACCACACACTCCACCCCACACATCACTTACACCACCCCATGGCACGGCAAAGACACCCCAGGTTCTCGGAGGAGGAGCTCAGGGTCATGGTGGAGGAAATCGTCCGGGTAGAGCCAGAGCTATTCGGAGCACAGGTGCAGCACACCTCCATTGCAAGGAAGATGGAGCTATGGCGAAGAATAGTGGACAGGGTCAACGCAGTGGGACAGCACCCAAGAAATCGGAAGGACATCAGGAAGAGGTGGAACGACCTACGGGGGAAGGTGCGTTCCATGGTCTCAAGACACCACCTGGCGGTTCAGCGGACTGGCGGCGGACCCCTACCTCCTCCCCCACAACTAACAACATGGGAGGAGCAGGTCTTGAGATTCTGCATCCTGATGGCCTCGCAGGAGTAGGTGGAGGAATGGACTCTGGTAAGTCAAATCTTAACTATTACAACCTCCACCCTACCTGCATGCTATCACATACCCCCACCCTCACCCTCACCCTCACCCCCAGCACCCCAACTCCTCACATATGTCCCAATATCACAAACCACCCATCCCAACACCAAGCCCTGCATGCAACAACAAAACATGGACACCCATCACTAAAGCATACCCACTGCACATACCCATACAACCCCCTAAACCATCCTCACACAGGAATGCAAGCACTGGGGTACACGGTCACCCACCCATTGCACACCATGACACACACAGATATAATAACCATCCTTTTATACCCCTGCAGGACCCCTACCCAACGTCACCGGACAGGAGGGTCCACACATGTCCACACCACCAACAGAAGAGGCCCACAGTGATGACAGCACCTCTGTCCAACTGGATCTAGATGACCAGCCCGGCCCATTGGGGACCTCAGGACAGTCGGTTCCCATCACCCAGTCACAGGCCACTACAGACCTTCCACCCTGTGGAAACACCAGCACAGCACCCACCCAGCGGGCCCATACCTCCGTCCCCAGGACACGTCAATCCGCTGTGTGTCCACCACTACAGGGAACACAGGATAACCCACCACCCCAACAACAACAGGGACCTGGGGGCAGTGATAGTGGGCACACGCTCCAGGGGACGGAGGCACTGGAACACAGGGGAACTGGGAGGGCTGCTGTGCGACAGGGGGCGGACAGGCCAAGGGAACCCACTCTCCACGAGGCCCTCTCCTCCATCATGGGAGCCTACCACCACTCCCGGAGACGATGCCAACGGTACTGGCCAAGTTTCAGGAGACCCAGCGCCTGCAGGAGGAACAGTATATGGGATTCAGGGAGGAACTCAGAACCATCAGCTCCACCATGGGCACCATCGTAGGGGTGCTGAAGGAACTTGTGAACACCAGGAGGGACACTGTGGCACTACAAGGGGCCCCTGACACTAGCATGGACGATGAACTGCCCACCACCTCCGCTGGCGCTAGTGGACAGGAGGCACTGCCACAGGACCACCACACCAGCACCCCACCCCCTGCAAAGGGAGAACCACCCCGTAAACGGTCCTGGAGATCCAGGACAAAGACAGAGCACGATGCCAAGACCCCCGCCAAGAAATGAGACCACCCGGATTGTCATCCTACTGTCCCACTTTGTCACCCTGTCCATACTAAAACTGCCCCAGCTCCACTTCCTATGCCCATATGGGCAATGCACCTGTGAGACTAATAGACTGGACTCTGCCATGGACATTCCTCCGCCATCACCCCTCACCATTTCACTACCCCCTCCAACATTGAGCACTTAAATAAACACACTTAAAGCACAAAACAATCTGGAGTCTGTCTGTGATTTTGAAATAGTGTATTAGCAATTACAGTGACAAATTGCTCTTTCTATAGTAATGTCAACATACCTATGTCACACAGCTCTAGTCCATGTGGAATCTAAGCAGATGTCACACAGTGGGACCCACATCTGTGAAATCGTAAGGGAAAGAGACAACTCAGTGACCATACACTGGGTGAAAACGACACACAGTAGAGAGGTAGTAGTGTTAAAGTACATGCAGTAGGCAGCTCTGTATTCTTCCCTGTGTCTCACTGGAAATATTGCTGGATCACTGAGTCCCTGTTGTGCATGTCTTCTTCCCCTGCTTCCTCGTCTTCACTGTCCACAGGCTCCACAACTGCAACAACACCGCCATCTGGAGCATCCTCCTGCAGAAAAGGCACCTGTCGTCGCAAAGCCAAGTTATGAAGCATACAGCAGGCCACGATGATCTGGCACACCTTCTTTGGTGAGTAGAATAGGGATCCATCTGTCATATGGAGGCACCTGAACCTGGCCTTCAGGAGGCCGAAGGTCTGCTCGATCTCCCTCCTAGTTCGCTCATGGGCCTCATTATAGTGTTCCTCTGCCCTTGTCCTGGGACAGGTTGGGGTAACCAGAGTCACCTGCAAATGGAGAGTGTTAGACCTGACATGGTCACCCCTAACTTTTTGCCTGCCTCCCTCCACTTTTTGGACACTGTTTTGCTGGCTTTTAGACTCTGCGCACTTTATCACTGCTGACCAGTGCTAAAGTGCATATGCTCTCTCCCTTTAATCATGGTAACCTTGGATCATACCTGATTGGACTATTTAATTTACTTATAAGTCCCTAGTAATGTGCACTATATGTGCCTAGGGCCTGTAGATTAAATGCTACTAGTGGGCCTGCAGCACTGGTTGTGCCACCCACTCAAGTAGCCCCTTTACCTTGTCTCAGGCCTGCCATTGCAAGGCCTGTGTGTGCAGTTTCACTGTCACCTCGACTTGGCATTTAAAAGTACTTGCCAAGCCTCAACCTCCCCTTTCTCCACATATAAGTCACCTCTAATGTGTGCCCTAGGTAACCCCTAGAGCAGGGTGCTGTGTGGGTGAAAGGCAAGACATGTACCTGTGTAGTTTACATGTCCTGGTAGTGTAAAACTCCTAAATTCGTTTTTGCACCACTGTGAGGCCTGCTCCCTTCATAGGCTAACATTGGGGCTGCCCTCATACAGTATTGAAGTGGTAGCTGCTGATCTGAAGGGAGTAGGAAGGTCGTATTTAGTATGGCCAGAATGGTAATACCAAATCCTGCTGACTGGTGAAGTTGGATTTAATATTACTATTCTAGAAATGCCACTTTTAGAAAGTGAGCATTTCTTTGCACTTAAATCTTTCTGTGCCTTACAATCCACGTCTGGCTGGGCTTGGTTGACAGCTCCTTGTGCATTCACTCAGACACACCCCAAACACAGGGTACTCAGCCTCACTTGCATACATCTGCATTTTGAATGGGTCTTCCTGGGCTGGGAGGGTGGAGGGCCTGCTCTCACACAAAAGACTGCCACACCCCCTACTGGGACCCTGGCAAACATGATTGAGCTGAAAGGGGACCTGGTGCACTTCGTAGCCACTCTTTGAAGTCTCCCCCACTTCAAAGGCACATTTGGGTATAAAACAGGGCCTCTGCCCTACCTAATCAGACACTTGCTGGAGAAGAAACCTGAACCAGAACCTGCATCCTGCCAAGAAGAACTGCCTGGCTGCCTAAAGGACTCACTTGACTGCTTTCTCCAAAGGACTGCTGCCTTGCTGTTGCCCTGCTGCCTTGCCGAACTCTTGTCTGGCTGTAAAAGTGCTCTCCAACTGGCATGGGCACTGGGCACTGCAGGGGCCCCCTAATAGGGCCCCACATTGATTTTCAGTGTCTGCTTGGCAGACACTGAAAATCGCGACGGGTGCAACTGCACCCGTCGCACACCAGCAACTCCGCCGGCTCCATTCGGAGCCGGCTTCCTCGTTGGTGGTGCTTTCCCGCTGGGCGGGCGGGCGGCCTTTTGGCGGTCGCCCGCCAGCCCAGCGGGAAAGTCAGAATGACCGCCCCGGTCTTTTGACCGCGGTATGGTCTTCTGGCGGTTCCCGCCAGGCGGGCGGCGACTGCCGCCCGCCAAAGTAGGAATGACCGCCTTTATATCACTTTTCAGTGATATCTCTACAATTTCACATTGCATCTTTATTCGTTTTGACCTACAGTTATCCTGATAAATATTATATATTTTTTTAAACACTGTGTGGTGTATTTTTGTGGTGCTATATTGTGTAATTGTATGATTTATTGCACAAATACTTTACACATTGCCTTCTAAGTTAAGCCTGACTGCTCGTGCCAAACTACCAGAGGGTGGGCACAGGATAATTTTGGATTGTGTGTGACTTACCCTGACTAGAGTGAGGGTTCTTGCTTGGACAGAGGGTAACCTGACTGCCAACCAAAAACCCCATTTCTAACATTGGTGATCAGCGGTGAGGATAGGACTTGTATTTGTGCAGTGACATACAGTAGCTAAGTATTTCACTACCTACCCACAGTTGAAGGTCAACTTGATTTTTATCTCTTTGTTTTGCAAATTTGTTTTCCTGACAATTTTCAAAAACTAAATCCTCACTCAACATGTCTCTGACTGGGTCTCAAGTAGGAGACTTTGACCTAGCCCTGTTGGATACATATACGGTCAAACAGCTAAGAGGATTCTGCAGGGTGATGAGAGTACCCACCCAAGGGGCCTCCAAAAAGGGGGACTTTCAAGTGGCACTGAGGGCCTGGGCAGAAGCCCATTTAGAGGAGGATGATGAGGAAGAGGAGCCAGAAAATGACCCCTCAGAGGATTTGTTGCTATCAGTGGATGATGTTACCACTGCAATTGTGCCCCCTTCCAGACCAGGGAGCAGTGTCTCTGTGCAAAGCCTGATCGCAGAGGAAAGGAGAGAAGAAAGGGAGTTCCAATTGCAAAGGGCAAAACTGAAAATTGAGGCCCAACAGGAAGACAAGAGGGCAGAGAGAGAAGCCAAACAAGCTGAGGCTGAAAGGGCAGCCAAACAGGTGGAAGCTGAAAGAGCTTTGGCTGAAAAGAAACTATTGTTGGCTCATGAACTGAGTCTCAAGGAGCTGGAGATCAAGGCGAGACAGTCTGAATCCAGCAATAATGGTGGCAGCATACAGACAGGACCTGCTGGAGAAAAGAAGGTTCGTATACCCAAAAATGTGGTGCCCAGTTTTGTGGTGGGAGATGACATAGATAAATGGTTAGCTGCTTCTGAAGTTGCACTAAGGGCTCATGAGGTTCCTGAAAGGCAATGGGGGGTAGCTATGTGGGGTTATGTGCCGCCATTGGGGAGGGACACACTTCTCACATTGGATCAACCTGATCAAAACACATACCCACTTCAGAAAGCCACTTTACTTGCCAAGTTTGGGCTGACCCCTGAGGGATACCGTCAGAGGTTCAGGGACAGCACCAAACAAACCACACAAACATGGGTAGATTTCTTTGACTTTTCCAGTAAGGCACTGAATGGATGGGTGCGGGCAACAAAGTAGATAATTATAAAGGGTTATATGACTTGATTCTGAGAGAGCATATGCTCAATACTACTTATACAGAGTTGCGCCAGCACTTGGTAGATAGTAAGCTGACTGATCCCAGGAAGCTTGCTGAGGAGGCGGACCTCTGGGTTAGCACCAGAGTGTCCAAAAAGGTACCTGGTGGGACACCCACAAAGGTGGTCAGGGTTCCCAACAGAAGAAAGAGGGGGGAGATAAACTTACAGATAAGGAACTCTCCAAAGGCCCCCAAAAGAATTCACAGGGAGGGGGTGGCAACCATTCCTTTTCCAGATTTGGGAAAAAGCCAGGGACTCATGATAAATCAGGGAGATCCAACCCCAAATGCTTAGAGTGCTACCAATATGGTCACTATAAAGGCGACCCCCAGTGCTCCAAGAGGGAACTGTCCACTACTGGACAGACACCTGGGTTGGCTAGTGTAGCACTCGGGGGGAGATGGACCCAGATAGCTTTGGGGAGCAGGTAGAGATTTCCCTAGTGTCCCTGGGAGAAGGAGAAATGGTGCCCAAAGCCCACATGCCCCAAAATACTTCCAAGTACAGGCAGTGGGTTACCATTGATGGGAAAAAGGTGGAGGCTCTGCGTGACACAGGAGCCAGTATGACTACTATCAAGAGTCAGCTGGTGTCAACAGAGCAGATAGTCCCTAATGCATTCCACCAGGTCATAGTCACTGACAATCGTGAGAGTCACCTACCAGTGGCTCTGGTTCCCTTTGAGTGAGGGGGGGGTCTCTGGTACTCTGAAAGTAGCTGTGAGTCCTGCCATGCCTGTAGATTGTCTGTTAGGCAATGATCTTGAGCATACTGCTTGGAAAGAAGTAGAGCTCAGATCTCACCTGGAGATGTTAGGGTTACCTGAGTGGGTCTGCATGACCACACGGTCCATGGCTGACTGAGAGGGAAGTCAAGGGCGTCTGGAGCCTGGAACAATGGCCCAGAGAACTGCCAAGAGGAGGGGCAAGGGGCGCGGGAAACCGGTCCCAGAAGTTCCCGCAGTGGTTGACGGGGCTCCTGAGGAGGAGGCTCCCGAACCAACTGGGGAAGACATTGCCACCCTAGGTGATCTACCTGAGCTTGCTGCCTGGCAAGTTGAGGGTGGACCCACCAGGGAGGAATTCTGCAAGGCGCAGAAAGAATGTCCCACTCTAGAGGGTCTGAGGAAGCAAGCCACAAACCAGGCAGCAGGTGAAGCCTCTGGCGATCACCACATATATTGGGAGAATTATCTCCTCTACAGTGAGCCTAAGGTTCCGGCCATTGGGGCAGCGCATGCGCTGGTGGTCCCCCACTGTTACCAAACCTTCCTACTAGGTCTGGCTCACGACATTCCCCTGGCAGGACATTTGGGGCAAGAAAAGACCTTTGCCAGGCTTGTCACCCACTTTTATTGGCCCAGAATAAGGACAAACTCAGATACGTTCTGTAGATCTTGTCCTACCTGCCAGGCCAGTGGTAAAACAAGAAAAAGGGTTAAGACCCCCCTGATTCCACTTCCTGTCGTTGGCACCCCCTTTGAAAGGGTGGGCATCGACATTGTTGGTCCATTGGACCCCAAAACTGCCATAGGCAACAGGTTCGTCCTGGTTTTGGTGGACCATGCCACCCATTACCCCGAGGCAATCCCTCTGAGGACCGTAACTGCACCAGTGGTGACCAGAACGCTGATGGGGATATTTACCCGTGTGGGATTCCCAAAGGAGATAGTGTCTGACAGAGGCACTAACTTCATGTCTGCATACATGAAGGCTATGTGGGATGCGTGTGGTGTAACCTACAAGTTCACCACACCCTATCACCCCCAATCTAATGGTCTTGTGGAGAGATTCAACAAGACCTTGAAAGGCATGATTGGTGGCCTACCTGAGGCCCTGAGGCGTAAGTGGGACGTCCTCTTACCATGCCTTCTCTTTGCTTACAGAGAAGTACCCCAGAAGGGGGTAGGGTTCAGTCCCTTTGAGCTTCTCTATGGGTACCCTGTCAGGGAACCCTTAAGCATTGTCAAGGAGGGGTTGGAGAAAGCTCCAAAGGCACCCCCTCAGGATGTGGTCAGCTACATGTTGGCCCTCCGCAACCAGATGACCCGCTCCTGGCAAGAGGCCAAAAGTAACCTTGAGGCCAGTCAAGAGGTAATGAAACGCTGGTATGACCAGAAGGCCACCCTGGTAGAGTTTCAACCTGGAGACAAAGTGTGGGTAATGGAGCCAGTAGAGCCTAGAGCTCTCCAGGACCGCTGGACTGGCCCATTTGAAGTAAAGGAGCCGAAAGGGGAGGCCACTTACCTAGTGGACCTCCAAACCCCTAGGAACCCCCTAAGGGTGCTCCATGTCAACCGACTGAAGCCTCATTTTGAGAGGTCTGAAATCAACATGCTTCTGGTCACAGATGAAGGAATGGAAGAGTGAACCTCTCCCCGACCTCCTCTCTGCCCAAGAAGGTGATGGGTCAGTGAAAGGTGTCATTCTCTCTGACTCCCTGACTCTAAACCAGAGAGGAGACTGCTATGAGCTGTTGGAGCAGTTCTCCCCCCTGTTCTCCCTTACGCCTGGACTGACCCACCTCTGTGTTCATGACATTGACACAGGTGACAGTCTCCCTGTGAAGAACAAAATTTACAGGTTATCGGATAAGGTGAAGGCCAGCATCAAGGAGGAGGTCTCCAAGATGTTAGCTTTAAGGGTTATCGAGAAATCCAGTAGTCCCTGGGCCAGTCTAGTGGTGTTGGTCCCTAAGGCTACTGCCCCAGGTGCGAAGCCAGAACTCCGGTTCTGTGTGGACTACCGGTGTCTCAACTCAGTCACACGGACTGATGCTCACCCCATCCCCCGAGCTGATGAGCTCAATGACAGACTGGGCGCTGCCAAGTTCCTAAGTACGTTTGATCTCACTTCAGGGTACTGGCAGATCGCCCTGACTGAGGGGGCTAAAGAGAGATCCGCATTTTCCACACCTGATGGCCATTACCAGTTCTGGGTGATGACATTTGGGTTGAAAAATGCCCCACTACCTTCCAACGGTTGGTTAACGGGGTCCTAGCTGGCAAAGATGCCTTCTGTGCAGCCTACCTGGATGACATAGCTGTCTACAGTTCCAGCTGGGAGGAACACCTGCTCCACCTCAAGGAGGTGCTTCAGGCCCTGCAACAGGCAAGCCTTACCATCAAGGCTAGTAAGTGCCAGATTGGGCAGGGTTCCGTGGTGTACTTGGGACACCTAGTGGGTGGTGGCAAGGTACAATTATCCTGATAAATATTATATATTTTTCTAAACACTGTGTGGTGTATTTTTCTGGTGCTATATTGTGTTATTGTATGATTTATTGCACAAATACTTTACACATTGCCTTCTAAGTTAAGCCTGACTGCTCGTGCCAAGCTACCAGAGGGTGGGCACAGGATAATTTTGGATTGTGTGTGACTTACCCTAACTAGAGTGAGGGTACTTGCTTGGACAGAGGGTAACCTGACTGCCAACCAAAAATCCCATTTCTAACAGTGAGGGACAACTGTTAGACACGCACTAACCTGGAGGGATATCCCACACCCAGACAACCATTCCCACTGACTTGCTTCCAGGTGCTCACCTAATAGCCACACATGGTGCCTCTGGAGTTGACCCATCACATAAGGGATGCTGCTATTCCTCAGGATGTAGGCGTCATGCACTGAGCCAGGGAACTTGGCATTCACATGGGAGATGTACTGGTCTGCCAAACATACCATCTGTACATTCATCGAATGATAACTCTTCCGGTTTCTGTACAGCTGTTCACTCCTGTGGGGGGGGGACCAAAGCCACATGTGTCCCATCAATGGCACCTATGATGATGGGGATGTGTCCCAGGGCATAAAAATTACCTTTCACTGTAGGCAAATCCTCCACCTGAGGGAAAACAATGTAGCTCTGCATGTGTTTCAGCAGGGCAGACAACACTCTGGACAATACGTTGGAAAACATAGGCTGGGACATCCCTGATGCCATGGCCACAGTTGTTTGAAAAGAGCCACTTGCAAGGAAATGGAGCACTGACAGCACCTGCACTTGAGGGGGGATTCCTGTGGGATGGTGGATTGCTGACATCAGGTCTGGCTCCAACTGGGTACACAGTTCCTGGATTGTGGCACGGTAAAGCCTGTAGGTGATAATCAAATGTCGCTCCTCCATTGTCGACAGGTCCACCAACGATCAGTACACCGGAGGATGCCGCCATCTCCTCACATGTCCCAGCGGACGGTGCCTATGAACAACAGCGATCACAGAGTCAAACAACTCAGAGGTACGTACCCACAGTTTACACAGAACACCGTCGCGGTAGGCGTTCGAAGACCACGGCGCAATGCTGCATTGGTTAACATTGGACCCTATGGGTCCCAGGAGCCAATGGCAATGTACGCCGGCGGTGACTGTACGCACCGCCGCTGACGTAACCGCCATTTTCTATCACTTCAATCACTCGATACCTGATCTTCGACAGGAGAGGACCTACACTGCAAGTGCTGCTGTGACCTCGGTCTGGAAGAGACAATGGCTCGAGTGTCTGGGGAAAGGGCCCCTGCCTTCACATCGGAGGAGTTGGAGAAACCCGTGGATGGGGTCCTCCCCCAGTACACGCTACTCTACGGTCCTCCAGACAAACAGGTAAGTACACTGGGAGCATGCTGTATGGGCTATGCCTGTGTGGAGAGGGCTGGATGTAAGAAGGAAGGGGGAGAGTGCTGCGTGCATGAAAGACGGTGAATGCATGTGCCACATGGCAAGGGTAGGGATGGGGGCCAATCACTTCGACGGTGCAGTTGGTAATAACTTCTCTTTTTCCCCTGTACATTTCATGTAGGTCAGCGCCCACCAGAAGAAAGATATTTGGCGTGCCATCGCCAAGGACGTCCGGACCCTGGGGGTCTACCACAGACGGAGCACCCACTGCCGGAAAAGATGGGAGGACATTTGCCGCTGGAGCAAGAAGAAGGCGGAGGCTCAGCTGGGGATGGCCTCCCAACGTGGGAGGGGTGCCCGTCGCACCATGACCCCCCTGATGTTCAGGATCCTGGCGGTGGCCTACCCGGAGTTGGATGGGCGCTTGAGGGCATCACAGCAGACACAAGGGGGTGAGTACACTCTCCTTCTGCTGACTTTGTGCACAGTGGAGGTGTCTGGGTGGGGGAGGATGGCTGTGGGTTTCCCTAGGCCAGGGCGAGTTCCGTAGGCAAGGCCCCTCCGTATGTCAGGCCATGTGGCACCCCAGCCCACCTCTGTATAGTGCCAAGAACAGGTAGTCATGCCCTTGTGTCATCTATGTGTGCAGAGGTCGTCCATAGCCTTGTAGGCCATTTCCCAGAAATTGAACAGTGGAGCCCAAGAGCGCGGCGTAGTGCAGGGGGCTTCTGTGTCTGTCGTGTCCGCCAACGGTAGCGGTAATGCATGCACTCAACATGTCTTTCTTCTGTCTCCCCCCCCCCTTTTTGTGGTCTCTCTGTTCTTGTGTGCATTAGCATCATCAGGCGGAGGAGCAGTGGCAACGGAGCACGAGGGAGCTGCATCCCACATGGCCATGGAGGGCGACACTACGGAGTCTGATTTCACCAGTGGGACGGAGGACGAGGGGAGCTCTACAGCGGGGACAGGAGCTGACACCAGCGACACAGACTCTTCCTCAGATGGGAGCTCCCTTGTGGTGGCGGCAACATCTGTGCCTGTCAGAGTCACCAGATCCTCGGGGTCCGTGCACGTTCCCAATACTTCCACCGCAAGACAGCTCCAATACTCTGATTAGATTTATCACAGAGTCTAAGAGAGTCCAAGTGGGGACAAGGGGATTAGGACGGGAACAGCTGGGAAGAAGACCTGTAGGAAGCAAAAGGTTAAAACACAACATCAAAATTACATCTCATGAAATCAGTACCATGGTACAACTCTAAGCTTCGTCTTTTCCGAAAAAACATGAACAACCCTAGAATAATCCTAAAACTGACTAGGCTTTAGATGACCGAATACCTGAGGAGGAAACAGGAAAAGTTAAATAGGACTTTCAGATTCGAATACTTTCTTTAGCATGAGAATCAGGAAACACTCTGAGCAATTTCTAAACAACCATATGAATCTCCTTTTAGGAATACATATCAGGAACACACAGCATTACATCTAGAACTCTGGTATTGTTGTGTTCATCTCAGAAAAAAAAAAACATTGGGAAGTAAATTGCACAAATTGCAGATTTTTATATGAGTATTAAACACCATAAAGGTTTGTGCACCATGAAATCACACAACGTAGATTCAAGGAATAAATCACGCGACGTGTCAACTTGAAATGCTACCAAGAAAATGTCTTAGAATGGTAGCGCACAGTAACTTACATTATTTATACATGAGGAAAGAATTGCGTGTCTTGCCGATTCAAATGCCACCATACAAAAGCCAAGAAATGGTAGCGCACAATGAATAACATGTAAAAACACTGAAGGAAAGAATCGAGCGTGTTGCCGATTCGAATGCCACCATGTAAATGCCAGAAAATGGTAGCGCACAATGAACAGCATGAATTACACACAAGAAGTGAATCGCGCGTTTCGCCGATTCGAATGCCACCATGTAAATGTCAAGAAAAGGTAGCGCGCAATGAACAACAAAGTTAAATGCTCATGAAACGAGTTGCACGTCTTGCCAACTCGTAAAACATCTTGTAAATGTCAAGAAATATCAGCGCGCAATGAACAATAATGTAATAACGAAGTCAAATCTTTATGGAATAAATTGCGCGTCCTCCCTATTTGCAAACCACCATACAAATGTCAAAAAATGGCAGCGCACAAGTAATCTGTTATTAATTTAAGAATTAAAATAAAAAATATGAAGATTCTCAATTACGGTGTTGGGAAATGTCCAAACACCCTCTTACCGCCTGGAAACAGTGATCACCAATGAGAGATGAGTGCAGAAGACTGGAAAATCCAAATAGGCCGCCGGGACAGGAGCTCAGGAAGAAGCTGCTGCTCTGCACCAGGACCTCTGAATAGTGAGCACTGGAAGTTGGTCTGACTCTCTTTTATAGAGTCTTGGCCCAGCCTAGAACCACGCGCAGGCATGTTGCAGGGAAAGTCTCCAGAAGGCCCTGGAAAGGGACCACACCCTAACACACTCTGAATGTCTGCAGCAATACATTGTAAATGTTCAGTATTTATAAGCACCTTAAAAATGAATCTTTTGGATGGAATTCTGCAATGCAAAAGTTTAAACAATAACATATCATCACTTCAGGTCCCTCACTGTTGGGCAGTCTACTATTTTGAATGCCATCCAGGGTGTAGAGAGGCAGTTGCAACAAACCATTGCATTCCTGGAGGGCATTCAATCTGGTCAGGCGGCCCTTCACCGAGCTTTTCAGACTCTGGCCTCAGCACTGATGGCAGCCATTGCCCGTATCTAGCCTTCCCCCTCCAACTTCCTCAACCCCGACCCAATCCCCTGTACCTCAGCCTATCCCAAGCACACCTACAGACCAACATGCACACACCTCAACACACAAGGGAAGCTCAGGCAAACAGAAGCACCACACATCCCACAGGCACTCACGCAAGCATCACACACATGCAGACACAACTACATCCACTGCCTCTACTGTGTCCCCCTCCTCCTCGTCTCCCTCCTCCCTCCCAGTCTCGTCTACACTCACACCTGCATGCAGTACCTCTACAGCCACTACGTCCCTCTCCAGCACACCCACCACCACACCCCGCTCATGTGCAGTCACCACCCCCACTACCATTCACACGTCCCCTATGTCCTCTCCCAGTGTGTCTGTGATGCCCCCTCCCAAGATACACAAACGCAGGCACACACCCACCCAACAGCCATCCACCTCACGACAGCCTCCAGCGCATGCACTTTCACCCAAAGTCACCAAACGTACACCTCCTACAACCACCACCTCTTCCTCCAATCCCAAACCCCCTCCAGCTACCCGTCCCAGTGTCTCCCAAAAACTTTTCCTGTCCACCCTTGACCTCTTTCCCACACCTCCCCCATCCCGTCCGTCTCATAGGTCCCGAACTAGCACCTCAGCCACAACATCTCCGGGACCAGTGGTGCATGTAGTCACCGGAATGTGGAGTGCACTGGCCACCAGGGTAGCCAGTGTGGCACGGAGCCACAGCACAGACAGTCCCCCACCTGTGAAGCATCAGAAGTTGGCCAGTGCCCGGCGGGAGAGGGGGAAGATTCCAGCCACCAAAGCTGCTCCTAGGGGTCCCGTTGGGAGTGTGGAGTCAGCTGTGACACCTTCCAAGGTGGGGAAGGGCCACAAGAAACCCGGCAAGTCTGGGAAGAGCTGCACGGCGGAGAAGACCGCCATCATCCCAGCTGCCCAGGAGGCCACCGCCAGCCCAGCTGCCCAGGAGGCCACCACCAGCACCAGCCCAGCTGCCCAGGAGACCAACGCCAGCACCAGCCCAGCTGCCCAGGAGGCCACCGCCAGCACCAGCCCAGCTGCCCAGGAGGCCACCGCCACCACAAGCCCAGCTGCCCAGGAGGCCACCGCCAGTACCAGCCCAGCTGCCCAGGAGGCCACCGCCAGCACCAGACCAGCTGCCCAGGAGGCCACCGCCAGCACCAGCCCAGCTGCCCAGGAGGCCACCGCCAGCACAAGCCCAGCTGGGCCATGAAGGACCGCCAGCAAAAGGCCCGTTGGGCCATGAAGGACCGCCAGTGCCAGCCCCGCTGGGCCATGAAGGACCGCCAGCAGCTGAGACCCTGCAATGGAGACCGCCATCTGAGGCACCGCTGAATAGGGCACAGCCATCTGAAGCACCGCTGAACAGGGCACTGCCATCTCAAGCACCGCTGAACAGGGCACCGCCATCTGAAGCACCTTTAGCCCATGAGAGGCAGGGGCACTGACGCAACTGAGTCCGTCACGGGGTGATTGATGCACTCTGGGCACCATGCCCCCTCCAGAACCAGTGGAGACTGACATCCACTACCTCTGTCCCTAACAGGATGAAGCACTCTGGGCACAAAGCCCCCTCCAGAACCAGTGGAGAAAGGCATCCACTACCTCAGTCCTTGGCAGGATGAAGCACTCTGGGCACCATGCCCCCTCCAGAACCATTGGAGACTGCCATCCACTACCTTGTCCTTAACAGGATGAAGCGCTCTGGGCACCATGCCCCCTCCAGAACCAGTGGAGAAAGGCATCCACTTGTGAGACTGTGGCTTTGCACTCCCCAGGATTGAACAGTGGGCAACCCACCCACTGTAGAGACTTGAGAGACTGTGACTTTGCACTCCCCAGGATGGAACAGTGGGCAACCAGCCACTGTAGAGACTTGAGAGACTGTGGCTTTGCACTCCCCAGGATTGAACAGTGGGCAGCCCACCCACTGCAGAGACTTGAGAGACTGTGGCTTTGCACTCCCCAGGATGGAACAGTGGGCATGTGGCCCCCTCGTGGATTTGGCGTTGTGAACTCAACCGGCTGCAGTGCCCCCCCTTTCCCTCCCCCTGAGGTGCCTGTTTTCTTGCTCTCTGATGCCCCTGCAGTGTTCTCTCCGTCATGGTCGGGGATCTTGTGTGGGCCTCGCCCATACCGTGTGGCCCCAGTGTTCCACGGACTATCTTAGTGCACTACCTGGACTACTATGCTTGGTATATATTTTGTACATGGTGTTTATATATACTTCTGCCTACTTGTTTTTAATATATTACAATGGTTACACTAATTTTCTATTGTCTTTGCATTCTTCCAGGGGGTTTGGGGGGTGTTACTGTGATGTATAGATTTGCATTTGTGTTTGTTGTAGTGGGTGAGGGTGGGGGTGTTGCATGTGTGAGTCCCTGTTTTTTCCCTCCCCCTCCCATGTGTCTTAGGTGCAGTACTCACGTGGTCTTCGCCGCCGGCATTTGTGCTCCTGGTAGAGGAGCAGGAAGACTATCGCAGGGAGAATTTGGAGTTCCGGGTCCATGGTGTCCTCGTTCCTCGTGGGGTGTGTAGAGGTGAGCGTTTTCCCTTCGAAATTCCTGTTTCCGCCGTCTTTTTATCCGTGGTGAATCTGCCCCGGAAAAGGTGGCAGATTGGTAGGTTGTGATACTGTGGGCGGTACATTGTCTCCCGCCTGTCTGTTGGCGGTGACTGCCGTGCTGTTTGTTTGTACCGCCGTGGCGGTCGGAGGGTTAAAGTTGCTTTCTTTGTTGGCGGTTTCCGCCACGATAGTAATTGCAATTTTTTTACCGCCGGCCTGTTAGCGGTTTACCACCGCTTTAACACCGTCCGCCAGGGTTGTAATGACCACCATGGTTCTTTATGCCAAGCCTACTTCAAGTATCAGCATTTGCAGTGCACAACAATAAGCTTGGTGCAGACTCCTTGTCGAAGAACTGGTAGTTCTTTCACATCAACAAATGCTATCAGGTGTATCTTCAGCGGTATTGCAGGAGTGTGCCTTGGAAACAGTTTATGCACCAAAAGACTGGTTTCACTTGCTGAATATTCATCTTAAGAAATGATAAAGACCAATGATCACTTAGCTCAGTTAGTCATTCAAATTCAAGATAAAATGCTGAATTGTCCTGGCACTGCTTTTCGATGGGATAGTCATAGTTCATGTAGTTAATGAAATGTGTTTTTTCTTAACTAGACAAAAGATGAAAGTGCTACAGCCAACGAGCAGAAGAATTGTTGTAAAGCCACTAAGCAGGCTTGAGAAAAATAAAACAAAAATTAAGGAATAAGTCTAAAAACATGTCCTGATTTACAGTTTGAAGTAATCACACTCTGAATTTAGAGATGTCTGCTGGCCCAGCGGACATTGCTTAACATTGGCAGGAACTACTGTCACAGTGGTTCCTGTCAATGTATTAAAAGTTTGACAGATGGTACTATCAAAATGATAGTACTGTACATCAATTTTTTAACATTTATTTTCCAAAACTAAAATCCCAAGGCTGGATTTTATAAAAAAAAAAACAATCATGCCTCCCACACCATGGGACACTCCCATGGTGTGGGGGTCATTTATACATTTTTTACTGTCCCTTAAAACCACGTGTTTTGCACTGTGGTAAGAGAGTAACATTTGCCCATTTGATTGTTCACTCTAAAGCGGGCGGGGGCCGAATGGCCAAGACGCTGATGGCACTTACTCTGTTGGACGACTGAAGATGGAGTAATCTCGGGTGCTGTCATACTTAAATTCAGCCCATCTCTTAAGACCACCAAATTGGCAAAAAGGGTACTCTGTCACAGTTGCAATGGAGTACCTTGTCCGCCAAACCCTAGATCGGCCAAAAAGTCTTAAAACCAGTCAACAGGCCAGGTCTGATATGTTTGAAAAACTGTGCTATGCTGTTTGTGTTCAATGAGTGAGAAATGGTGTGCAGAAAGTCTGCAAAATGAGTTGGAAATTGGATTTGCAAGAGTCTTTTCATCTCTGATGCAGAGTGGGCTAGTTGTAAAGCAAAGTTTTCTATTACAAAGGTTGAGGACAAACTTTCTGCATTGATATTGGAAAACATATGCTTAAATTATTAAGGTGCATTATTACACGTCTAGTTTAGGACAAGGAACATTTTCAAATATCCTACGTGAAGGAGGATACAAGGTGCTACCACAACAATTTATAGTTTTTTATAAAGTTAACAAGTGGGAGAAATTGGTGACCATGCCTCAGCATGTTTTATGCCAAATAAGAACCATGACTCTGGAGAGTATGATAGAAAGGGATGAATGAAATAGATGTCTCTAACAATTTCCAATTTGAACCTGGCTTCAAAGGGTTACAAGCTCTGTGCACAGTGATGGAATAAGAAAGGTGTAGGTGATATTTAAGAATAGTACCCCAGTTGTACATATGAATGCTGGATTGTCTTGGATGAGACAGTGGAATTCAAACAGA
The DNA here is from genome assembly GCF_031143425.1 of Pleurodeles waltl. Lineage (NCBI taxonomy): Eukaryota > Metazoa > Chordata > Amphibia > Caudata > Salamandridae > Pleurodeles > Pleurodeles waltl. Next base: position 298,546,134 of record NC_090442.1, read on the forward strand.
AACTCCCATGGATGGTTAAGGAAAGTGTTGTGCCTTTTTTCATACCAGCCCAAAGACCTGTGTTGTTGACACTTATAGAACTGAAAGGCAGTAATGAATAGGAAGATTACTTCATATAGGAGCCATGGGATATGTGGGTCCTCTGCCATGGAAAATGGGATACTTTCTATTTCCTCAATGCCCAAGAGGGTGTAGAGGCCTTACCTTTTAGGCATTGTTCTTTAGGTAAGAGTTAAGCTGCTTTCTGATTTATGAGCTGTAAGGAACTTTGCCTGATTTTAGTGTTTGTAGTGCCCAATTTAGCTGTGTGACAGATCACATTTGAGCCAGTCCATGTTTTAAAAGACTAAGGTGGTCATTACAACCCTGGCTGTCGGTGTTAAAGCGGCGGTAAGACCGCCAACAGGCCGGCGGTAAAAAAATGGAATTACGACCGTGGCGGAAACCACCAACAAAGACAGCCACTTTAACACTCCGACCGCCATGGTGGTACAAACAAACAGCACGGTGGTCACCGCCAACAGACAGGCGGGAGACAATGTACCACCCACAGTATCACAACCCACCAATCTGCCACCTTTTCTTGGGCGGATTCACCGCAAACAAAAAAAGGCGGAAACAGGACTCCGAAGGAAAAACGCTCACCTCTACACACCCCGCGAGGAACGAGGACGCCATGGATCCGGAACTCCAAATTCTACCTGCAATAGTCTTCCTGCTCCTCTACCAGGAGCACGAACGCCGGCGACAAAGACCACAGTGAGTACTGAACCTACGACACAGGGGAGGGGGAGGGAAAAAACGGTGACACACACACACGCAACATGCAACACCCCCACCTTCATCCACTACAACACACACACCAATACAGCATGATACATTACAGTTACACCCCCCAACCCCACCGGAAGAATGCAAAGACAAAAGGAAATGAGCTGAACGATTGTAATATATTAAAATTCAGTAGTCAAATAATATACATACACTATTTACAAATATATACACCAAGAATATTAGTCCAGGGTATTCCACCCTTAAAGTCCGTGGACCACTGGGCCCACACTGCATGGGCGAGGCCACACAAGATATCCAAACGTGACGGAGAGAACACTGCAGGGGCATCAGATAGAAATAAAACAGGCACCTCAGGAGGAAGGGAAAGGGAGGGCACCTCAGCCGGTTGAGTGCACAACGCCAAATCCACGAGGGGGCCACATGCCCACTGTTCAATCCTGGGGGGTGCAAAGCCACAGTCTCTCAAGTCTCTACAGTGGGTGGTTTGCCCACTGTTCAATCCTGGGGAATGCAAAGCCACAGGCTCTACTCGGACGATTTCCTCCACCATGACCCTGAGCTCCTCCTCAGAGAACCTGGAGTGTCTTTGCCGTGCCATGGCGTGGTGTGGGTGATGTGTGGGGTGGTGTGTGTTGTGATGTGTGGGGTGACATTTAGTGGTGTGTTGTGTGAGGTGCGTGGAAGTTATGTCGGTGATGGTATTGTGTGCCTGTGGATGCTTGGTTGTAGTTTGTAGTGTCTCTCTCTGGCCTTCTTTTGAGATTTTGGTCGTAGGGGTTTGTGGGTGATGTGGGTGTGTGTTTTATATTGTATTGGATGTGTGGGAATGGTGGGTGTATGTGTATCAGGTGTGTATATTTGTAATTGTCCTATGTGGTAGTGTTTTGTATATGTGTGTGTATTTTGAGCGCGGTGGTGTGCACTGCCAATGGAATACCGTGGTTGAAAGACCGCCGCATGGATTCGTGGGTCGTGATAGTGTGGGCGTATTCCTGTTGGCGTGACGGTGGAGGTTTTGTTTTCGCCAGTTGGTCACTGACCTTTGATGTGGCGGACTTTTGTGGGTGTCTGAATTTTGGCGGATTCCGAGCTGTGGGTCATAATGACCGTGGCGCAATTTTGCTGCCGCGGCGTGGTGTTGGCGGTCTTCTACACGGCGGTAAGCGGCTTTTACCACCAATGTTGTAATGAGGGCCTAAATTCTTCTTTTATGAGTTTAAGGGCTGATTAAATAATGGTGGTTTTATTTACATAAACATAAGTAGTATGCAGTTCCTTTTGGGATAAAAGGAAAGAAGAACACAAATAGGTCAGCAGGGAACTGAGCAAGCCCAGTTTGGTACGCCTAGAGCAGGCAGAGAATCCCTCAATGCCTTAGTGTGAACACAGGTACATTGACTGAATTAAAGGTATGAACTGCTCCCATTGCTACAGGGCAATGCAAGTCTTTTTTGACTGCTGGAGCATCAGCATTTCTTGTGGCCAAACCCAGAGAGCATGAATCAATAGCAAATCATATACATTTCTATTGGTTTACTGCTGGGATTGGCCTATTGTTATGAAGGAAATTATTCCAAATGAGTGATTGGAGACAGTAGGGAGTGTCTGAGTTGGTCTTGGGACAGTGGAGAGCAAGCTATACAATCCACTGAACAGTACTGTGTACAAAATGCTTCCTGGTAATGCTTACTCTCACAAAAAGAGTTCAGGGACGGCGTGAAACTCCAAAACCTCTTCTGTTAATGAATTACATGCTCAAAGATGGCACTGAGAAACAGGATATGTATTTTAAATATTTATTTTTAAATCCTAACCTAGTGCATAAAATGTGAACGGTAAACACGCAGACTACAAACAGCAAGGCAGCGTAGCATGTCATGGATAATGAAAATAGTAAAAAAAAACTCTAACATTGTTTTTGAATTCTATTATTCTGACACTTTCATGCTATTTGTAAGGGCTATGCTAACTTTAGCTACGGCAATAAATAACAAGCCTATTCTCAAGTTTCAGAGAGGTTTGCATAGCTTACCTGTTTTGTATTATAAAATGGGAAGCTAAATATTTCCTATTGAAGGTTATTCGAGACTGGAACATAAGCAGCAACTGGCTTTTGGCCACTTCTTTCTGCTGTCAAACCCCATCTAAAGTTGAGGCTGCAAAGTGACATGACCTCTGCCACCATAGAATGAAGTACCTCTCTAAAATATGGTCCGATACCTGAGTTTTTATAGTATCTGATTATCGATCTGGTCTTGTATTCTGAAAACATTAATGTGACTAGTAGACACTTTACCAGCAATAAGAAAAAACAATCATGGAGACAAATGCTCAGCTTGATTACCATATTAATAGAGCCAGTGCATGAGACACAGACATTTTTAACATTTCTATGCATGTTTTCTTGTGTCTCACTTTCTATGACAGAAATTGAAAAGTCTGAATAAGGCATAGAATGGAAACAAAAGAGTCTGAAAGGAAACTGATAGAAATGTAAAAGGTGAAAATGGACTGTTACATTGTTCACAATAGAGGGAATGAGGAAAGGGGCAGGAGTGGGGAGCAACAGAGCAGCGGGGGTGAGGCGGACTTATTTTTAAAAAAATGAATGGGATGCACTGAGGTAAGCAGTGGAGGTTCTGAGGGTACTGAGAAGGGTAGCAACATGAGGGCACAGGGGATAGGCCAAAGTGAAGGATGAAGCAGCACCTGGGGGAGATGGCGAGAAAACACATGCACTCCCATGAATTAGCACACTGTGGGACCGAAATGCTTCTGGGTGAGATAAACACAAGAATAAGGAGGAACACTTTTGAGTCAAAAGGAAACAACTGAGATAGATGGCAAAGCCATCCAATCATAAACAAGAAGTGTTCAAGAAACCAATCTGTATATATTGAGCAAATACGTCCAGCCAAAAGACAGCTAAAGCTTATGATCTACGTGCAGTACGGCTAATTACATTACTATTACATGACTTAAGAGCACACAAAGGATGAAATTGTGAGGCAGACTGGCTAGTATTTACAACTGTGACCTACAATTTATATACAGATATATGCAGATAGGTATATGGAGATTATAACCTGCCAGATTCAAGTTATTCACTGTGCAGAAAGCATTATTTGCCATTGATTTATCCCACTTTTATTTGGACACATACTTCTGAAGCAGGCAGTGAACCCAGTGGTGGATCACAGTAGGTTAAAATCTTGTACTGAACTAACCGAGCTAGATTACCACTATCTTGTTGTCCCCTTCCACTAAACAGTATGTGGGGCGAGAAGCTCCTAGTTCACTTAAGATGCACTGTGCCCCTTTGTACTCTGTTATGCAGCATCTTGCATTCTGTAATGCATCCCTACCACTCTGTGCTTCCCACTTGCACCCCAAATTACACTGCCTTCCCACACTGTTCATTTCTCCACTTTGCACCCAGCATTAAGGCTACAGGATCATTGCATTTATACAAAGGTGCAATGTTCCCTTGAGAAGCCTTGTTTTATTTTTCAAATCATTGTTTCAGGTGTGCGCCTTCAGCTGGATTAATTGAAGAGGCCGAGGACAGCAAAGGACTCACTGCATAAGTTGCTAAGTGAAAACTCAATGCTGCAGCATTTCATCCTTGGCAGTATAGTCATCTGGAAAGGTGCGGACAATTTTATTGCAAGAACGGAGGCTCATATTATGCTTTCTCTTTTCCATTTATTTTAAATAGCAGCACAGTCAAAACTGCAAATCCCAAAAGGCTAAGAACAGTAGCACATGGGAAACAAAACATAGGGGGTCATTACAACCCTGGCGGACGATGTTAAAGATGCGGTAATACCGCAAACAGCCAGATGGACAAAAAAAGGGAATTATGACCCTGGCGGAAACCGCCAACAAAGACAGCCACTTTAACACTTTGCCCGCCACGGCGGTACAGACAAGCAGCGCGGCGGTCACCGCCAACAGACAGGCGGGAGATAATGTACCGCCCACAGTATCACAACAGGCCAATCCGCCACCTTTTCCGGGGCAGATTCACCGTGGATAAAAACACGGCGGATACAGCTTTTGCTATGGGAAAACGCTCACCTTCTACACATCCCACGAGGAACGACGACTCCATGGACCCCGAACTCCATATACTACCTGCCCTTGTCTTTCTGCTCCTTCACGACCAATAGCGACGTAGGCGCAGAAGATACTGGTGAGTACAGCACCTACGACACGGGGGATGGGGGAGGCAAAAGTTAGGGGGACACCCACCAAACACCCCCACCCTCGCATATTACAACATACACACCAATGCAGTCACAAACATCACAGTAACAACCCACAACTCCCCCGGAAGAATGCAAAGACAATGCGAAATTCGGTCAAACTTTGTAATGTGCCAATATACATGTCATACAAAAATAAACAAATATATGTATACTAAAATCACTCTTATTTACATATATACAATCCGAGAAGTAGTGCAGATATGTACACAACAATGTCCGTGCACAAACTGTCCAAAAATGCATGGGCGAGGCCCACAATGGATACCTGACCAAAATCGGAGAGAACACTGCCGGGGCATCAGATAGAAACACTATAGGCACCTCGGGGGGAAGGGAATGGGGGGCACCTCAGCCACATAAACGCAAAGCCAGATCCACGACGGGGCTCTATGCCCATTGATGTATCCTGGGGAGTGCAAAGCCACAGTCTCTCTAGTCCATACAGTGGGTGGATTGCCCACTGTCACATCCTGGGGAGTGCAAAGCCACAGTCTCTCCAGTCCATACAGTGGGTGGATTGCCCACTGTCACATCCTGGGGAGTGCAAAGCCACAGTCTCTCAAGTCTCTACAGTGGGTGGTTTGCCCACTGTTACATCCTGGGGAGTGCAAAGCCACAGTCTCTCAAGTCTCTACAGTGGATGGTTTGCCCACTGTACCATCCGGGGGAGTGCAAAGCCACAGTCTCTCTAGTCCATACAGTGGGTGGATTCCCCACTGTCACATCCTGGGGAGTGCAAAGCCACAGTCTCTCTAGTCCATACAGTGGGTGGATTGCCCACTGTCACATCCCGGGGAGTGCAAAGCCACAGTCTCTCAAGTCTCTACAGTGGGTGGTTTGCCCACTGTTACATTCTGGGGAGTGCAAAGCCACAGTCTCTCAAGTTGATACAGGTCCATACTGATACTGGGGGGTGACTGGTGCCCAGACTGGATGAGTCTCCCCGTGAATGGTAGTGTCCTGTCACTGTCCCTGCTGCACATGGGATAAGGATGCCTGATGTGGTTGGCCATTCATTCCTACCCGGTGCATTGCCCTCTTCAGCGGTGCTTTGACATGGCGCTCCTTGCCCTCTTCAGCGGTGCTTTGACATGGCGGTCTTTGCCCTCTTCAGCGGTGCCATGACATGGCGTTTCAGGACTGTTCAGCGGTGCTTTGACATGGAGGTTCTGATACGGACATTGGTGTGTGGCATGACGATTTCCACATTGTACATTGGTGTGTGGCATGACGCTTTCCACACTGGACGTTGGTGTGTGCCATGACGTTCCATCATTGACCAGCAGTGCTGTGGCATCCTGGCCCCACCTGGGCTGTGACTCCGGCGGTGGTCTCTGGACCAGTGATGATACTTGAGCCCTCCTGGGCTGTGACTCTGGCGGTGGTCTCTGGACCAGTGACGATACTTGAGCCCTCCTGGGCTGTGACTCTGGCGGTGGTCTCTGGACCAGTGACGACGGTGCTGGCGGTTGTGTCTGGACCGCCAGAAATGATGGCGCACTTCTCCGCCGTGACACTCACAACAGGCTTGGCAGACTTCCTCTGGACCTTCCCACCTTTTTAGGAGTTACAGCTGACTCACCAATCGCCTTCGATCCCATTTCACTTGTTATCGGGAGTCTTGACAGGGTCCCGTCGTCCACTCTCCAGTTTCGGAGCCTTTACAGGGGGTGGGCTGCCTGTGCCTTGGCTCCGGGTCCTACTGCCTGCCCTGGTGGACGGTGCACTCCAAAAACCTTGAACAGGCACCACTGGTCCTGGAGGCTTTTTGGCTGAGTGCGCTACGACGGGACTGATGAATTGGAGGGGGGGGCTGGGGGCAAAAAGGTCAATTTGACAGAGGGACAGTTTCTGACGAACACTGGGATGGGTAGCTGGAGGGGGTCTGGGAGTGGAGGAAGAGGAGGTGGTTGGAGGAGGTGTCACTTTAGCTGTTTTGGGTGCAGGTGCAGGTACTGGAGGCTGTCGTGAGGTGGATGGATGTTGGGTGAGTGATTGCCGGCGTTTGGGTACTTTGGGAGGGGGCGTCACAGACACACTGGGAGAGGACACAGGGGACGTGTAAATGGCAGTGGGGGTGGTGAGTGCAGGTGAGCGGCGTGTGGTGCTGGGTGTCCTGGTGCGAGTCCTAGTGCCTGTAGATGTGGTGCATGCAGGTGTGTGTGTAGACGAGACTGGGAGGGAGGAGGGAGAAGAGGAGGAGGGGGACACAGTGGAGACAGTGGATGTTGCTGTGTCTGTATGGGTGTGGTGCTTGTGTGAGTGCTTGTGGTGTGTGTGGTGCCTATGTTTGCCTGAGCTACTTGGGTGTGTTGACTTGTCTGCATGCTGGTCTGTAGGTGTGCTTGGGATGGGCTGGGATACAGGGCATTGGGTCTGGGTGGAGGAAGTTGGAGGGGGGAGGCTGGACACAGGGGCAATTGCTGCCATCAGTGCTGAGGCCAGAGATTGCAGGGTTCGCTGAAGGACAGCCTGACCAGAATGAATGCCCTCCAGGAATGCATTACCGTGTTGCAACTCTCGTTCTACACAATGGTAGACTGTCCAACAGTGAGTGACCTGAGGAGGTCAATGGCCTCCTCACTGAGGGCAGCAGGGGTGACTGGGGCAGGGCCTGAGGTGCAAGAGGCGAAGGTGATGCCCACCCTCCTGGGTGAGCGGGCACAGGGCGAACGCTGAGGGGCTGCTGGGAGGGCGGTGCTGGTAGGGGGGGTGGCGGCTGTACCTGTAGAAGTGGTGCGCACAGATGGTGCCGCCACCACAGGGGACCTCACATCGGCGGACGAGTCTGTGTCGCTGGTTGGTGATCCGGTGGCCGACGTGAAGCTCCCCTCGCCCTGCGTCCCACTGGTGCATTCAGAGTCTGTGGTGTGGCCCTCCATGGCCATGTGGGATGCAGCTCCCTCGTGCTCCGGTGCCACTGTACCTCCGCCTGTTGATGCTGATGTACAAACGGACAGGGAGAGCAGGAAAAGGGGGGGGGAGACAGAAGAAAGAGAGTTTTAGTACATGGCATACAGCTACCGTTGGCGGACAAGACAGACGCAGCTGCCCCATGCACAACGCCGCGCTCCTGCCCTCTGCACATTCAATTTCATGGATATGGGCTACATGGCAATGTTGGAAAGCAGCGCACATGGATGCCACAGGGGCAACTATACCTCAACTTGCTAGTTTGCTGAGGTGGAGTAGAGTGCCACATGGCCTACATAACGGAGGGGCCTGGCCTAACTAACTCGCCCTGGCCTACGGACACCCACAGCCCACCTCCCACACCCAGACCCCTCCACTGCACGCAAAGTCCGCAGAATGAGTTTGTACTCACCCCCTTGTGTCTGCTGTGATGTCCTTAAGCGCCCATCCAACTCCGGATAGGCCACCGCCAGGATCCGGAACATCAGGGGGGTCATGTTACGACAGGCACCCCTCCCACGTTGGGAGGCCATCCCCAGCTGAGCCTCCGCCGTCTTCTTGCTGCAGCGGCGAATGTCCTCCCATCTCTTCCGGCAGTGGGTGCCCCGTCTCTGGTGGGCCCCCAGGGTCCGGATGTCCTTGGCGATGGCATGCCAAATGTCCCTCTTCTGGTGGGCACTGACCTACATGACATGCACAAGGGAAGAGGAACAGTCATTACCAATTGCACCATCAATGTGTGTGTCCCCCTCCATACTCTGACCATGTGGCCCATTTATTCCTATGCTTTACTGTAGTATGACTTCTGCCCCCTTCCCTCTTCCACCCAGCCCTCTCCACCCAGGCCTAGCCCCTACAACGTGCTCCCTGTTTACTAACCTGTTGGTCTGGAGGACCGTAGAGTAGCGTGTACTGGGGGAGGACCCCATCCACACGTTTCTCCAACTCCTCCGATGTGAAGGAGCCCTTTCCCCAGACGCAGCAGCCATCGTCGCTTCCAGACCGAGGTCACAGCAGCACTAGCAGTGTAGGTCCTCTCCTGTCGAAGGTCAGGTATCTAGTGAATGAAGAGATAGAAAATGGCGGTGACGTCCGCGGCGGTGACGTCCGCGGCGGGCCGCATCATCACCGCCGGCGCACCTGTTCATTGGCTCCTGGGACCCATAGGGTCCATTGTTAACCAATGCAGCATTGCGCCGCGCTCTACGACCGCCTACCGCCACGGTTAGCAACGCCAGCGCTGTTACCCCACAATCCCATTGTCCCAGTTTGGAGGTCAGGCAGCTGCCATTTCAGGTGCCCACATGGATTCATTTGCAACTGCGTCACACATACTGAGGCCTACACTCAACACACATACAGGAAGGGTTTATTGTCTGGGTTAGTCTTGTGTGTGACTGTGGGTACATACCTGGAAGAATAGTGACTTTTTCCTCACTGTTGTCCTTCGTAGGCACCGTCAGCTGGGACATATGAGAAGATGGCGGAATCCGCCGGTGTACCGACCGCTGGTGGACCTGTTGACAATGGAGGAGCGACATTTAATCGTGACCTACCGGTTTGACCGTGCCACAATCCAGGAACTGTGTACCCAGTTGGAGCCAGAGCTGATGTCACCAATCCGCCATCCGACTGGAATCCCCCCTGACATGCAGGTGCTGTCAGTGCTCCATTTCCTTGCAAGTGGGTCATTTCAAACAACAGTGGCCATGGCATCAGGGATGTCCCAGCCTATGTTTTCCAACGTCTTGTCCAGAGTGTTGTCTGCCCTGCTGAAACACGTAAGGAGATACATCATTTTTCCTGAGGTGGAGGATTTGCCTACAGTTAAAGGTGACTCCTATGCCCTTGGACATATCCCCAACGTCATAGGTGCTATTGATGGGACCCATGTAGCTCTGGTCCCCCCGCAGGAGTGAACAGGTGTACAGGAACCCGAAGAGTTATCATTCGATGAAAGTCCAGATGGTGTGTTTGGCAGACCAGTACATCTCCCAGGTAAATGCTATGTTCCCTGGCTCAGTGCATGACGCATACATCCTGCGCAATAGCAGCATCCCTGATATGATGGGTGGACTCCAGAGGAACTGTGTATGGCTATTGGGGGACTCTGGTTACCCCAACCTTTCCTGGCTATTGACCCCAGTGAGGAATCCCAGGACCAGGGCAGAGGAACGGTACAATGAGGCCCATGGGTGGACTAGGAGGGTTATCGAACGCACCTTCGGCCTTCTTAAGGCCAGGTTCAGGTGCCTCCATATGACAGGTGGATCCCTATTCTACTCACCGAAGAAGGTGTGCAACATCATCATCGCCTGCTCCATGCTCCATAACTTGGCTTTGCGATGCCAGGTGCCTTTTCTGCAGGAGGATGATCCAGATGACGGTGTTGTAGCAGCTGTGGAGCCTGTGGAGCCTGTGGACAGTGATGAGGATGAAGCTGAGGAAGACGAAAACGACAACAGGGAGTCAGTCATACAGCAATATTTCCAGTGACACACAGGTGAGCACATTTTCTATTTTACCATTACATTCACTTTCACACATCTACCTCTATCCTGTACCTCAAATTCACTCACTATTTGTTAACTGAGTTGTCCCCTTCCATTTCAGTTCCACAAATGTGGTTACCTACGTGTCAACTGTTTGCATCCTTGAAGGTCTTGTGATGTGTGACATAGGTATGTTAGCCTTCCAATGGGTAACCCATTATGCAACTGTAATTGATTATACAGATTTACAAATCATTGACTGACTCAATATCTTTTTGTGTTTGAAGGGTGTTTATTTAAGTGCACAAAAATGAAGGGGGTTGTAAAATGGTGATGGGTGATGGTGGAGGAATGTCCACGGCAGAGTCCAGTCTATTAGTCTCACAGGTACATTGCAGATCTGGGCATTGGAAGTGGAGCTGGGGCAGTTCCGATTTTGGCAGGGTAACAAAGTGGGACAGTGGGAGGACTATCAGGGTGGTCTTATTTCCTGGCTGGGATCTTGCCATCTTGCTCTGTCCTGTTCCTGGATCTCAGGGCCCGCTTGCGTGATGGTTGTCCGTCTGCAGGGGGTGGGGTGCTGGTGTGGTGGTCCTGTGGCGGGGCGTCCTGTCCACTAGCGCCGGCGGAGGTGGTGGGCAGTTCATCGTCCATGCTAGTGTCAGGGGCCCCTTGGAGTGCCACGGTGTCCCTCAAGGTCTTTTGAATGTCCGTCAGCACACCTACCATGGTGTCCAGGGCGGAGCCGATGGTCCTGAGCTCCTCCCTGAACCCCAAATATTGTTCCTCCTGCAGACGCAGGGTCTCCTGCAACTTGTCCAGGACCGTGGCCATCATCTCCTGGGAGTGGTGGTATGCTCCCATGATGGAGGAGAGGGCCTCGTGGAGAGTGGTTTCCCTTGGCCTGTCCTCCCTCTGTCGCACAGCAGCCCTCCCAGTTCCCCTATGTTCCTGTGCCTCCGTCCCCTGGACCTTGTGCCCACTACCACTGCCCCCAGGTCCCTGTTGTTGTTGGGGTGGTGGGTTAGCCTGGGTGCCCTGTAGTGGTGGACACACCGCTGATTGACCTGTCCTGGGTAGGGAGGTTTGGGCCCGCTGGGTGGGTGCTGTGCTGGTGTTACCAGAGGGTGGAAGCTCGGTGTTGGGCTGCGGCTGGGCAAGGGGAACCGACTGTCCTGAGGCCCACGATGGTCCGGGCTGGTCATCAAGATCCAGAGGGGCAGAGCTGCTGTCGTCACTGTGGGCCTCTTCTGGGGGTGGAGTGGTGTTGTCTGGACCCTCTGGTGTGGTGACATTCCTTCGGGTTCCTGCGGGGGTATAAGTACATGATTATTGCATGTGTGTGTTTCATGGTGTGCAATGGTTGGGTGTGCGTGAACACCAGTGCAGGCATTCCTGTGTGGGGGCTTGTGTGCTGATGGTTGGGGGGTGTTCTGGGTCTGTGCAGTGGGTATGCTTTGGTGACGGGTGTCGATGCTTAGTTATGTCATGCAGGGCTTGGGTTTGGGATGGGTGGTTGGTGTAATGGGTAGATAGGTGAGGATTTGGGGTGATAGGGGAGGGTGTGATGGTCGGGGTGTGTGATATCATGCAGGTTGAGTGGGGGTTATGATAGTTAAGATTTGACTTACCAGTGTCCGTTCCTCCAGCGACTCCTCCGAGGCCCTCAGGATGCAAGATGGACAAGACTTGCTCCTCCCATGTTGTTAGTTGAGGGGGAGGAGGTGGTGGTCCGCCGCCAGTCCGCTGTACTGCAATGTGGTGCCTGGATACCGTTGAACTCACCTTCCCCCGTAGGTCGTTCCACCTCTTCCTGATGTCCTCCCTATTTCTTGGGTGCTGTCCCACAGCGTTGACCCTGTCCACTATTCTTTGCCATAGCTCCATCTTCCTGGCTATTGATGTGTGCTGTACCTGTGAGCCAAATAGCTGTGGCTCTACCCGGATGATTTCCTCCACCATGAGCCTGAGCTCCTCCTTGGAGAAGCGGGGGTGTCTTTGGCGTGCCATGGGGTGTTGTGTGTGATGTGTGGGGTGGTGTATGTGTTGATGAGTGTGGTGAGTGTAGTGGTATGTGGTGTTTTGTGTGTGGATGTTGTGTGGGTGATGGTGTTGTGTGCCTCTGTGTAGTGGGATTGTCTAATCAGTGCTGTCTCTCTGGCCTTCTTTCAGAATTTTTGTTCGTAGGGGTTTATGGGTGATGTGGGTGTGTGTTTTATATTGTGTTGGGTGTGTGGGAGTGTTGTTTGTATGTGTATCAGGTATGTGTATTTTGAATTGTCCAATGTGGCGGTGTTTTGGAGCTGTGTGTGTATTTTGAGCGCAGCGGTGTGTACCGCCAATGGAATACCGTGGTTGAAAGACCGCCGCGTGGATTTGTGGGTCTTAATAGCATGGGTGTGTTTCTGTTGGCGTGGAGGTGGAGGATTTGTTTCCGCATGTTTATCGCTGACCTTTGGTGTGGCGGTATTGTGTGGGTGTCTGAATTTTGGCGGATTCCAAGATGTGTGTCATAATTGCTGTGGCGGTCTACCACGGCCGCAGCGGTGTTTTGGCGGTCTTCTGCACGGTGGTAAGCACCTTATACCGCCAATGTTGTAATGACCCCCATAGTCTATAATAGTGAACCAATCAGCAACCAAAGCACCCCTCTAGTAGTTATCTTGCCCGCGAACAGCCCTCTTTTCTTGCTGCTCGCGGTCAAGATAAATACTTTTCATATGTTTTCAATATATTGTTTACATTTGTTTACAAGACATGTTTATGTGTATATTGGCATAAAGCGCTGTTTCACTCGCTTGCTCTTCCCAGACGGCTTGTAGCCGCACGCCCAGGTCTTGCGCGTCTCTCAACTGTGTTGCAGTGTTCCCCTCATCATGCGTCACCATTTTAGAACGACGACAGTTGAGGCGAACGCTGCACCTTTCCTCATCTGCTCTGCCGGAGAGTTTGCTTCACTTCAGCTCCGGTTTTGCCTCCGTTCTCTTCCGAGGCTGGTTTTTCCTGGTTCTGGAAGGTTTCCCCTTTCTCCGGTTACCGCCACTCCCCTTTCCCCCACCCCATAGGTGGAGTTTCAATCTTTCTATTGGCAAGTGAGAGTTTTGACCCATTCCTTGCTGTTTTCAGGCACTGTTCTCTGTCAGCCTATATTTTCAATGGAAATTGACACTTCACCTATGGCTAACAACCAAAATGAGGAGGAGGATTTTGTTAATGATACTTTAAATGACTTTATTCAAGTCTCAGTGGAGCAGGCAGTTTCTGCCTCTATGAATAAACTGTCAAAGAATCTTGAAAAATCTGTCTTTAACTATGTGTCCCAGATGATTTTGGCCCAGTCTGCGGGGGATAGCAGAAAGCGCCCTCTCCCCAAAACTTCCTAAAAAATGGCGCTGTTGATTGGTGAGTCTTCCTCACATAAGGCAGAGGACGTGACTCCTAACAGACCTCCCTTAAGGGAGGGGATTTCTAATATTAAATCGTCTTCCAAATGTTCCATGAAAACTAAACATATTTCCTCCCCTATAATAATCTCTAAAATTCTGGACACTGATGATGAGTTGGGTGAAGCAGCCTCGGAGGCTGACAAATCTGATGAGGACAATGATGATCCTTTTAATGCTCCTCCTCCAAAAAAGTCTAAACCCTCCTCAGTCTCTTCCAATTATGTCACAATTTCTGACTCTAAAGGAGTCCCTATGTTTGATCCAAGCGAGATACATCACCCTCAGTCAACCAAATGGTTTCCAGCTGAACACGTTGGAGAGTACGTTGCCTCACGTCTGCGCACTCCATTGGACAAACAGACTAGAGCAAAGTTACGCTCTAAATACCCTTGCCATCTCTTCATTCCAAAATTTCTTCTACTCCAACCATTGACCCTTCTTTGCTTACTTTTTTTCACTAAAATTGGCAAGGACCCACGTAAGGGAGTGGCCAAAGCCTAGTCTACCTGTCAAGACAAACTTTTGGATGTGGTGGGCCCGCTGACACGTATATTTGACGTAGCGGAATCGGCTAGGTTAGAACATGCCTCTGTTAACCCAAATGAACTGTCTTTGTGGGTCCAACGTGCTGTCTGCTTTTTAGGCAACGCTAATGCCGCTAAAACGCACAAACGTAAGAAGGGACTCCTTCTAAAACTGGATCCCAAGTTGGTAAACTTAGCGGTATCTGATCCAGGTATCAAAGCAGAAGGTATGCTTTTTGGAAACTTATTAAGAAACTTAGTAAGTACGTGGCCACCTTTGCATCTCTAGACAAAGCTCAACAGTTGTTGAGAAAAATGTTTTCTTGACGGGTTTTCGCCAGGGCCGGCAGAGGTAGGAACCGCTTTGCCGGACGTTCATATAACACCCAAGGTTCCTGTGCGGCCTACTAATCCTCGTACAAGGAATATAAACCCCAATTCTACCCACAGAGGAGCCGTGGATTTTGTGGCAGAGGCAACGAGGTTCCAAATATACCTCTCAAGCAGGTAAGTCACCCTTCTGGCCTTCCTATTGTAGGAGGTTGTCTAAAATATTTTCTTCCAAGTTGGCAGGCTATAACCACGGATCCATGGGTTTTGAACACTGTTCGGGGCTACGTCATAGAACTCTATTCAGTGCCCTTTCAGGCGGCCCTCCCTCATCCTCCATGTTTTTCTACAGAAATGAAAAACTTGATTTTGCTGGAGGTCCAAGCTCTCCTTCAAAAACAAGCTGTTGTTCCTTGTTCTCTAGACCCCTCCGGGTTTCTCAGTTCAGAAGAAAAACAAAAAGATGCGTGCAGTCATTAACTTAAAAAAATTCAATCATTTTGTTGTTTACATACACTTCACGATGGACACTATTTTGGATCTCCGAGACTCCCTCTTACAAGGAGATTGGATGGTTCACCTAGATCTTCACAATGCGTATCTTATCGTGTCAATTCACTCCGAATCCAGAAAATTCCTACAATTCCAATGGCTGGACCAGATTTTCAATTTTTCTTCTCTTCCTTTCGGTCTTTCTTCCGCTCCATGGTGTTATGGTAAACTCATGAAACACGTTGGAGCTTATCTCAGAGCTCAAGGTGTCAGACTGATTATTTACTTAGACAGCATTCTCATCATAAATCAAAATCTTTCCTCCCTCCAATCTCAAATCCAATTAATTTGCTCTCTCCTCTCAGATCTCGGGTTTGTCATCAACCTAGAAAAGTCTGCCTTAATCTTTGGGCAACAAATAGAATTCCAAGGCTTCCTCGTAGACTTTGTATCCGCAACTCTTCACTTATCCTCTGCAAAGGTAAAATCCATCAAATCAGAAATTCTCCAGATTTTACGATCAGCCCAAATTTCTCTCAGAACATTAGCAAGAATAGTCGGTCTCCTCTCCTCTTCCATTCAGGTTATTTTCCGGGGGCCCCTTCATTATCAAGCTCTTCAAAGACTCAAAATTCAACATCTTCAGAAAGGTCTTGCTTATTCAGATGTAATTTCCCTGGACCAAGAATATCAAATAGCGTTAAAATGGAGGCTAGACCATTTAGATGCTTGGAACGGAAGAACCATTTTTGCATCAGCCCCAGATCTTGTCTTGGAATCGGATGCATGTCTTTCAGGTTGGGATGCCTGGTATGGCCCAATTTTGACTGGAAGTACATGGTCACTAGAGGAATCCAGGTTGCATAATAATTGTTTAGAGATGCTGGCTGGCTGATTTGCGATCAGATGCCTCGCAAAAGACAAAGGCCCTCATTACAACCCTGGCGGTCGGTGTTAAGGTGGCGGTAAAACCGCTAACAGGCCGGCGGAAAAAAAAATGGAATCACGACCATGGTGGAAACTGGCAACATAGACAGCCACTTTAACACTCCGATCGCCACGGTGGTACAAACAAACACCGCGGCGGTAACCGCCAACAGACAGGCAGAAAACAATGTACCACCCACAGTATTACAACAGGCCAATCTGCCACCTTTTCCGGGGTGGATTCACCGCGAACAAAAACACGGTGGAAACAGGACTTGGAAGGGAAGATGCTCACCTCTATACACCCCACGAGGAACCAGGATGCCATTGAGCCAGAACTCCATATTCTACCTGCCTCTACCAGGAGCATGAACGCCGGCGGCAAAGACCACGGTGAGTACTGCACCTACAACACAGGGGAGGAGGGAGGGAAAAGAGAGTGACACACACACGCAACACGCAACACCCCCACACACTGCAACACACACACTAATACATGTTGACACATTACATTTACACCCACCCAACCCCCCCGGAAGAATGCAAAGACAAAAGGAAATGATTGTAACGATTGTAATCAATTAAAATCCAGTACTCAAAAATATATATACACTATTAACAAATATATTCACCAAGAATACAAGTCCAGGTACTGCACCATTAATAGTCCGTGGACCACTGGGCCCAAAATGCATGGGCGAAGCCCACACAACATACCCGATCAAAACGGAGAGATCACTGCAGGGGCATCAGATAGAAATACAACAGGGACCTCAGGGGGAATGGAAAGGGGGGCACCTCAGCCGGATGAGTGCACAACGCCAGATCCACGAGGGGGCTCCATGCCCATGGCTGTATCCTGGGGAGTGCAAAGCCACAGTCTCTCAAATCTCTCCAGTGGGTGGTTTGCCCACTGCTTTATCCTGGGGAGTGCAAAGCCACAGTCTCTCAAGTCTCTCCAGTGGGTGGTTTGCCCACTGCTGCATCCTGGGGAGTGCAAAGCTACAGTCTCTCAAGTCTCTCCAATGGGTGGTTTGCCCACTGCTTTATCCTGGGGAGTGCAAAGCCACAGTCTCTCAAGTCTCTCCAGTGGGTGGTTTGCCCACTGCTTTATCCTGGGGAGTGGAGAAACACAGTCAATCAAGTCTCTCCAGTGGGTGGTTTGACCACTGCTTTATCCTGGGGAGTGCAAAGCCACAGTCTCACAAGTGGATAACAGCCTCCACTGGTTTTGGAGGGAGCTTGGTGCCCAGAGTGCTTCATCCTACCAAGGACTGAGGTAGTGGATGTGATACTCCACTGGTTCTGGAGGGGGCTTGGTGCCCAGAGTGCTTCATCCTGCCAAGGACAGAGGTAGTGGATGTGATACTCCACTGGTTCTGGAGGGGGCTTGGTGCCCAGAGTGCTTCATCCTGCCAAGGACAGAGGTAGTGGATGTGATACTCCACTGGTACTGGAGGGGGCTTGGTGCCCAGAGTGCTTCATCCTGCCAAGGACAGAGGTAGTGGATGCCTTTCTCCACTGGTTCTGGAGGGGGCTTGGTGCCCGGAGTGCTTCATCTTGCCAAGGACAGAGGTAGTGGGTGTGATACTCCACTGGTTCTGAAGGGGGCTTGGTGCCCAGAGTGCTTCATCCTGCTCATGGCGGCCTCAGTAACGGCGGTGCTTGCGGTGCTCATTGGCCTGCAGTGCTGGTGGGTGGCTCAGTGAGCGTGATGCTGGCGACGGTGTTCTTGGCAGTGGTGCTGGTGGCTGCGGTGTCCTTGGCAGTGGTGCTGCTGGCGGCGGTGTCCTTGGCAGCGGTGCTGGTGGCGGCGGTGTCCTGGGAAGCGGTGCTGGTGGCGGTCTTGTCCGCTGTGCAGGTTGGCGGCGACTTCCCTTTCTTTCTGTGCCCCTTCCCCACCTTGAATGGTGGCGCAGCTGTCTTCCCACTCCCAACTTTAGTCCTGGGAGAGCCCTTGGTGGCAGGTGTTTTGCCCTTCTCCCTCCGGGCAGTGGCCAACTTCTTATGCTTCTGAGGTGGGGGACTGTCCGTGGTGTGGCTCCTTGGCACACTGGCTGCCCTGCTGCTTGGGGCACTGCAGAAGCTGGTTACTGCTGGCACCACTGTTCCCGCTGATGTGGTGGCTGAGGTGCTGGGTTGGGACCTGGAAAGGCATGCCCTAGGGGACTGAAGGGGTTGGAGAGGTGAGGGGAAGAGGTCAAGGTTGGACAGGAAAAGTTTTTTAGACACACTGGGACGGGTAGATGGACGGGGTTTGGGAGTGGAGGAAGAGTTAATGGTTGTAGGAGGTGTACGTTTGCTGACTTTGGGTGAAGGTGCATGGGCTGGAGGCTGTTGTGAGGTGGATGGCTGTTGGGTGGGTGTGTGGCTGCATTTGTCTACCTTGGGAGCTGGGCTTACAGACACACTGGGAGAGGACACAGGGGATGTGTGAATGGTAGTGGGGATGGTGAGTGCACGTGAGCGGTGTGTGGTGATGGGTCCTGTCTCCGTCGTGGACCTCCCCTCGACCTCCGTCCCACTGGTGCCTTTAGACTCCGTTGTCTCGCCCTCCGGGCCATGTGGGATACAGTTCCCTCCTGCTCCGGTGCCACTGCTCCTCCGCCTGATGATGCTATTGCACACAAGAACAGGGAGACCAAAAAAAGGGAGGGGAAGACAGAAGAAAGACATGTTGAGTGCATGCAATACCGCTACCGTTGGCGGACACTACAGACACAGAAGACCTCTGCACTACACCGTGCACTTAGAGTTCCCTAATTAATCCCTGGAACATGGGGTACAAGGCATACTCCCGATTGCTGCACACATGGAAGTCATACGAGCCTGGCGCGGTGTAGTTGGCTCTGAACACTGGTGGGGTGGGGTGCCACATGGCCTGCCTTACAAAGGGACCTTGCCGACTAAACTAGCCCTGGCCTAGGGGAACCCACAGCCCACCTCACCCACCCAGACACCTCGTAATGCGCACTGATTCAGCTGAATGAGAGTGTACTCACCCCTTTGTGGCTGCTGTGATGCTCTCAAGCGCCCATCCAACTCCGGATACGCCACTGCCAGGATCCAGAACATCAGGGGGGTCATGGTGCGACGGGCACCCCTCCCACGTTGGGAGGCCATCCCCAGCTGGGCCTCCGCCATCTTCTTGCTCCAGTGGCAAATGTCCTCCCAGCTTTTTCGGCAGTGGGTGCTCCGTCTGTTAGAACCCCGAGGGTCCGGACTTCCTTGGTGATGGCACCCCAAATATCCTTCTTCTGGAGGGCGCTGACCTACAGGACTAGTACAGGGGAAAAGGAGAAGATATAACCGTCCAGACCGTCACAGTCATTGGCCCGTGTTCCTACCCTTGCCATGACGCACATGCACTCACCGTCTTTTCATGCACGCCTCATTCTCCCCCCCCCCTATCTTCCATCCACACCACTCCACACAGGCATTGCCCATGCAGCATTGCTCACAGTGTACTTACCTGTTTGTCTGTAGGACCGTAGAGTAGCGTTTACTGGGGGAGGACCCTATCCACTAGCTTCTCCAACTCCTCCGATGTGAAGGCAGGGGCCCTTTCCCCAGACACATGGGCCATTGTCTCTTCCAGACTGAGGTCACAGCAGCACTTGTAGTGTAGGTCCTCTCCTGTCGAAGATCAGGTATCAAGTGAGTGAACAGAAAGAAAATGGCGGTCACGTCCACGGCGGTGCGTACCGTCACCGCCGGCGTAAATCGTCATTGGCTCCTGGGACCCATATGGTCCAATGTTAACCAATGCAGGATTGTGCCACGGTCTTCGACCACCTACCGCAACGGTGTACAACGCCAGCGCAGTTACCTCATATCCCCTTGTCCCACATTACAGGTCAGGCAGCCGCCATTTCAGGGGCCACATGGCATTATTTTTAAATGCGTCACACATATCTAGGCCTTGCATACACATTAAGACAGGGACATAACGGATTGAAAAATGTGTGCAATAAAGTTGTGTTTTTGTACCTCAGTGTTGGCTGACCCTCTGCTCGCTGTTCTCCTCCATAGAGCATGTCCGCTGGGGCAGGTGAGGAGATGGCAGCATCCTCCGGTGTACAGACCGCTGGTGGATCTGTCGACAATGGAAGAGCGACATGTAATTGTCACCTACAGACTGGACTGTGCCACAATCCAGGAACTGTGTGCCCAGTTGGAGCCGGACCTGATGTCAGCTATCCGCCATCCCACAGGTATCCCCCCTCTAGTGCAGGTGCTGTCAGTACTCCATTTCCTGGCAAGTGGGTCTTTTCAGACGACAGTGGCCATTGCATCAGGGATGTCCCAGCCTATGTTCTCCAACGTGTTGTCCAGAGTGTTCTCTGCCCTGCTGAAACACATGTGCAGCTACATCGTTTTCCCTCAGGTGGAGGATTTGCCTACAGTGAAAGGTGACTTCTATGCCCTGGGACATATCCCCAACATCATTGGTGCCACTGATGGGACACATGTGGCCTTGGCCCCCACCGCAGGAGTGAACAGGTGTACAGAAACCGGAAGAGTTACCATTCAATGAATGTGCAGATGGTGTGTTTGGCCGATCAGTACATCTCCCATGTAAATGCCAAGTTTCCTGGCTCAGTTAATGACGCTTACATTTTGAGGAATAGCAGCATCCCTTATGTGATGGGGCAACTCCAGAGGCACCGTGTGTGGCTATTAGGTGAGGACATGGACCCTATACAGTGTGACTAGTTGTCTGGGTCTGGGGTTGTCCCTAAGGGTTATTGTGTATCTGACAGTTGTCCCTCGACATTTGCAGGTGACTCTGGATACCCCAACCTGTCATGGCTACTGACGCCAGTGAGAAATCCCAGGACAAGGGCAGAGGAACGCTACAATGAGGCCCATGGGCGAACTAGGAGGGTTATAGAGAGGACCTTTGGCCTCCTGAAGGCCAGGTTCAGGTGCCTCCATATGACAGGTGGTTCCCTATTCTACTCACCAAAGAAGGTGTGCCAGATCATCGTGGCCTGCTGTATGCTTCACAACTTAGCTTTGCGACGACAGGTGCCTTTTCTGCAGAAGGATGGTCCAGATGGAGGTCTTGTGGCAGCTGTGGAGCCTGTGGACAGTGAAGACGAGGAAGCAGAAGAAGTGAATATCGACAACAGAAACACAGTGATTCATCAATACTTCCAGTGAGACACAGGTAAGAAGACATCACTGCCTGCTACATCTGATACACTTGTTCTACCTCTCACCTGTCTGTCACT
Organism: Pleurodeles waltl; assembly: GCF_031143425.1. NCBI lineage: Eukaryota > Metazoa > Chordata > Amphibia > Caudata > Salamandridae > Pleurodeles > Pleurodeles waltl. The sequence goes on from NC_090442.1 coordinate 298,567,561, forward strand.
TTCACCCAGTGTATGGACCCTGAGTTGTCCCTTTCCCTTTCGATTTCACAGGTGTGGGTCCCACTGTGTGACATCTGCTTTGTTTCCTCATGGACTAGAGCTGTGTGACATAGGTATGTTGACAATACAATGGATATTGCATTTTTCCTCAGTTATTGCAAATGCACATTTTCGAAAGCACAGACTGACTCCAGATAGTTTTGTGATTTAAGGTTGTTTATTTAAGTGCTAAATAGTGGAGGGGGTTGTAAAATGGTCATGGGTGATAGTGGAGGAATGTCCATGGCAGAGTCCAGTCTATTAGTCTCACAGGTGCATTGTCCAAAGGGGCATAGGAAGTGGAGCTGGGGCAGTTGATGGATGGACAGGGTGACAAAGTGGGATAAAAGGATGACAATCAGGGTGGTCTCATTTCTTGGTGGGGGTCTTGGCATTGTTCTCTGTCTTTGTCCTGGATCTCAGGGACCGCTTGCGGGGTGGTTCTCCATCTGCAGGGCGTGGGGTGCTGGTGTCGTGGTCCTGTGGTGGTGCCTCTTGTCCACTAGCACCGGCGGAGGTGGTGGGCAGTTCATCGTCCAGGCTAGTGTCAGAGGCCCCTTGTTGTGCCACAGTGTCCCTCCTGGTGTTCACAAGTTCCTTCAGCACCCCTACAATGGTGCCCAGGGTGGTATTGATGTTTTTGAGTTCCTCCCTGAACCCCAAATACTGTTCCTCCTGCAGCCGCTGGGTCTCCTGAAACTTGGCCAGTACAGTTGCCATCGTCTCCTGGGAACGGTGGTAGGCACCCATGATGTTCGAGAGGGCCTCGTGGAGAGTGGGTTCCCTGGGCCTGTCCTCCCCCTGTCGCACAGCAGCCCTCCCAGTTCCCCTGTGTTTCTGGGCCTCTGTCCCCTGAACCGTGTGCCCACTGCCACTGCTCCCAGGTCCCTGCTGTTATTGGGGTGGTGGGATAGCCTGGGTTCCCCGTAGTGGTGGACACACTGCTGCTTGACGTGTCCTGGGGACAAAGGTATGGGCCCACTGGATAGGTGCTGTGCTGGTGTTTCCAGAGGGGGGAGGCTCTGTTGTGGCTTGTGCCAGTGTGAGGGGAACCGACTGTCCCGAGGTCCCAGATGGGCCGGGCTGGTCATCTAGATCCAGTTGGACAGAGCTGTTGTCATCACTGTGGGCCTCTTCTGTGGGGTGAGTGATCATGTCTGGAACCTCCTGTCCAGTGTTGGGTAGAGGTCCTGCAGGGGTGTAAAGGCATGATTATTGCATCTGTGTGTGCCATGGTGTGCAATGGGTGGGTGACCCTGTACCCCAGTGCTTGCATTCTTGGGTAGGACCTTGTGTGATAATTGTTTAGTGGTGTGTGTGGATATGTGCAGTGGCCATGCATTGGTGATGGGTGTCCATGCTTTGGTGGTGCATGCAGGGCTTGGGGTTGGGATGTGTGGTTTGTAATAGTGGGACATATGTGAGTAGTTGGAGTGATGGGGTGAGGGCGAGGGTGGGGGTATGTGATTGCATGCAGGTAGGGTGGGGGATGAAGTAGTTAAAGATTTGACTTACCAGTGTCCATTCCTCCTGCTACTCCTGCGAGGCCCTGAGGATGCAGTATAGCCAAGACCTGCTCCTCCCATGTTGTTAGTTCTGGGGGAGGAGGTGGTGGTCCGCCGCCAGTCCTCTGAACCGCGATGTGGTGTCTTGAGACCACGGAACGTACCTTCCCCCGTAGGTCGTTCCACCTCTTCCTGATGTCATCCCGTGTTCTTGGGTGCTGTCCCACTGCGTTGACCCTGTCCACGATTCTGCACCATAGCTCCATCTTCCTAGCTATGGTGGTGTGCTGCACCTGTGATCCGAATAGCTGTGGCTCTACCCGGATGATTTCCTCCACCATGACCCTGAGCTCCTCCTCAGAAAACCTGGGGTGTCTTTGCCGTGCCATGGGGTTGTGTGGGTGATGTGTGAGGTGGTGTGTGTTGTGATGTGTGGGGTGATGTTTAGGGGTGTGTGGTGTTTTGTGCATGGATGTGTACGTGTGATGGTGTTGTGTCCCTCTGTATGGTGGGGTTGTCTTTGCCTCTCTTGCCTCTTGTCTCTTTGTCTCTCTGGCCTTCGTCTAAATTTCTGGTCGTAAGGGTTTGTGGGTGATGTGGGTGTGTGTTTTATATTGTATTGGATGTGTGGGAGTGGTGTGTGTATGTGTATCAGGTGTGTGTATTTCGAATTCTCCAATGTGGTTGTGATTTGTAAATGTGTGTGTATTTTGAGCGCGGAGATGTGTACCGCCAATGGAATACCGTGGTTGAAAGACCGCCGCGTGGATTTGTAGTTCATGATAGTGTGGGCGTATTCCTGTTGGCGTGATGGTGTGGGTTTTGTTATTGCCAGTTTATCACTGACCTTTGGTCTGGCGGACTTGTGTGGGTGTCTGGATTTTGGCGAATTCCGAGCTGTGGGTCGTAATAGCTGCGGCGGAATTCCGCGGCCGCAGCGGTGTTTGGCGGTCTACTGCACGGCGGTAAGCGGCATTTACCGCCAATGTTGTAATGACCCCCAGAGTCTCTTGTTCTGTTCTCCTCATATTGGACAACATTTCTGCTGTCCGTTACATCAACCACTTGAGAGGCACCAAGTCCAAACCCCTGGCAGATCTGGCCTGGAGTATTTGGGATTTCTGCCTCCAAAACAGAATCTTGGTACATGCAGAGTATTTACCAGGCAACCTAAACTCTGTAGCGGACTGGCACTCGCGTTATTTCCAGGACTCGAGCGACTGGAAACTTCATCCCGACATATTCAACTATATTCATCGAATGTGGGGTCCCTTCAAAATAGATCTCTTTGCTTCCCGTCTCAATGCCCAACTCCCTCAATTCTTCAGTTGGCATCCTGATCCATTGGCCTTAGCATCCAATGCTTTTTCTCAAGACTGGTCATCCTCTCTCAACTACGCTTTCCCTCCTTTTATTATGATCAGCAGACTGTTGACCCAAGTCAGACGCCAGGGGGCAGTACTCGTTCTCATAGCCCCTTTCTGGCAATCTCAGGTGTGGTTCCCCACCCTTCTAGAACTCTCAGTAGAACCCCTGTTCCTTCTTACTTCTTTCCCTCACCTTCTCTCCAAACTTCAAGGTCTCCTTCATAACCTCATTACTGACAATCTGTTAACACTCTCATCCTGGAAAATTTCAGGGATTCTTATTCAGTCCCGTTTATTTCGGAAGAAGCTTCAAACTTCATTAACCAATCATGGGCTCCAGGAACTAAAAAAGCATACAGATCCGCATGGTCCTTATGGAATAGCTGGTGCTTGGGAAACCACCTCGATTCCCTTTCAGCAGATGTATCCACTATAGTCAATTTTCTAGGTGCTGAAGCCAGCAAAGGTAAATCCTACCGCACCATTAACCTATATAGATCAGCTATTTCCTCTTCTCATCCTTACATCAATGGAAAACCAGTAGGAGAGAATCCTTTAATCTGCCGGCTTTTAAAGGGAGTAAAATTTTGTAATCCTCCTTACCCAGGTATATTTCGGTGTGGGATGTCAATCTAGTATTAAGCCTTTTTGTGTCATGGCCTGACAATTCACTTCTTTCACTGAAAATGCTGTCTGCAAAACTTACTATGTTGTTATGCCTAGTTTCTATAAAACGTCATTCCGATGTCAAAGCACTCAATATTACTGCTCGCCAATTTACTCCTTCAGGCGTTCTATTTTCAGTCCATAGATGTACTAAAACTAATCTATCTACAGTGTTCTATCAATATTTCCCAGACCATTCTAAGCTATGTGTAGGCCAATCTTTAAAGATTCACGAACAAAAGACAGCTGATTTGAGATCGTCCTCAGTTTCCCAACTCCTTATTTCCTTTAAGAAACCATTTAATCCTGTTTCCTCTCCTACCCTTGCTCGTTGGGTTAAGTGGGCTATGTCCTTGGCTGACATTGATACCTCTTCTTTTGGAGCTTATTCGTCCAGAGGAGCCATGGCTTCTAAGGCTTTTTGGTCCAGTTCTCATCTGGAGGACATTCTCAAATCGGCTGATTGGTCCAATGATAATGTTTTTAAAGAGGGCTGTTAGCGGGCAAGATAACTACTAGAAGGGTGCTTTGGTTGGTGATTGGTTCACTATTATAGACTATGGGGGTCATTCTGAGCTTGGCGGGCGGCAGGAGCCGCCCGCCAAGCGGGAACCGTCAGAATACCGCTGCGCTGTCAAAAGACCGCCACGGTTATTCTGAGTTTCCCGCTGGGCGGGCGGGCGACCGCCAGAAGGCCGCCCGCCCGCCCAGCGGGAAACCCCTTCCCACGAGGATGCCGGCTCCGAATGGACCCGTCGCGATTTTCAGTGTCTGCTATGCAGACACTGAAAACCTTAGTGGGGCCCTGTTAGGGGGCCCCTGCAGTGCATGGGCATTGGCATGGGCACTGCAGGGGCCCCCAGGAGCCCCACGACACCCGTTACCGCCATCCTGTTCTTGGCGGTGAAAACCGCCAGGAACAGGATGGCGGTAAGGGGGTCGGAATCCATGGAGGATTCCCTAGGGCAGCGGGAAACCGGCGGGACACCAACGGTTTCCCGTTTCTGACCGCGGCTATACCGCCGCTGTCAGAATGCCCATGAGAGCACCGCCAGCCTGTTGGCGGTGCTCCCGTCATTTTAGCCCTGGCGGTCGTCGACCGCAGGGTTAGAATGACCCCCTATGTTTTGTTTCCCATTCGCTACTGTTCTTAGTCTTTTGGGATTTGTAGTTTTGACTGCGCTGCTATCTAAAATAAATGGAAAAGAGAAAGCATAATTCTCGTCTCCGTGTCTTTAATAAAAGTAAGAATTTCCTTCATAAATTACTAGGAAAATCTACATTATTTCAGTAAATGTGTTATTAAGTTAGCCCTTGAGGCAGAATCACTCCAAAATATACAATAGAATTTCCTTCATAAATTACTTGGAAAATCTACATTATTTCAGTAAATGTGTTATTAAGCTAGCCCTTGAGGCAGAATCACTCCAAAATATACAACTGCAAGGCTCGTGGTGCTGAAGGGACAAGAACAGGAGGAACGGCTGCAAAAGGCAGGAATTACACCTGCTGTGTTAATGGAATACATCAACAATATTCCAGACTTGTCTTCCGAGGGTCAAGTTGTGTTGCACTGGGAGAGCGATTTCCTTGCAGAAAAGGCTGTCACTGAACAAGTTATGTGTTTTTTCCGACTACGTTCCCATGAAAACTGCAAATATTTATTAGGAGTTGCATTGGGGCAAATATGAGGAAATGGCATCAAATGAATAATAATAAAGAATGTGGAATATCACAACTCCAATGGATCAAATTTATTGGAACATGAATAACTAGGCATGCAAGCCAAGGACTGCATACATTGGATATGTAACAGATGATTTGCAAAATATGGAACTGCAATGCCCACAATGCCATGAGAGGCCAGAAAATGAGGTACAGAAAGACTAGTGAAGTCAAGAAATAATTCTCATTATAATAAGCCATGTTGGATAGAGCGAGCCCGCATTATATTTATTGGATAGCACAGGCACAGCATGGTCAGCTACACTGCGAGCTTCCCTAACATAAACAACAGTTATATGACATCGGCTGCAGTCTGTGCTTTCTTGCGCACACAGAACAGATACACCCTGTGTGGCTGAAATGCAAGCTTCTTGTGTACGAGAAATTCGCATGTGCTGCTACTACCCATGTGCTAGTTTCCTAGGTCCTAGGGCCAGATATATGACCACTATGGATTGCGACTCGCAATTTGCAAATTGTAGCGATTCACAAATTGCGAGTTACAATCCCTAATGTACAACAGTGTCTTCAACACTGTTTGCATTTCGCAAATGGGTCGCAACGGACCTGCCTCATCAAAGGCCAGATGTATGTAGGTTTGGGTTTGAGATTTCCTTATAGCGAATCTTAGCGATTCGCTGTTAGTAAGTCACAAACTGGTATGTAGAACAGTGTGTTTAACACTGTTTGTGATTCCCAATGGGGTCACAAATGACCTACCTCATCAATATTTATGATGTAGGTCACAATTTGCGACCCCATTGGGAATGGCCACCCTCACAGGGACGGTGGCCTGCTGGGGACAGCAGACCACCATGTCTGTGACTGCTTTTTAAATAAAGCAGCTTTTTTTAAATGCAGCTCATTTTCACTAAAGGAAAACGGGATGCATTTGAAACAAAAAGATGAAAGATTTTATTTTTATTTTTTCAGAGTAGGCAGTGGTCCGTGGGACCGCTACCTGTTCTGAAAAAATATTTTTGCTTCCTTTCACAAAGTGGAAGAGGTCCCGTTGGGACCGCTTCCTGTTTGCGAATGGGTTACCACCAACTCAAAGTTGGTTGTAGCGGGGATTGTTTTGCACCTGAAAACAATCTTATATTCCCCTGTGACTCACTTTGAGGAAGGGACGCTCTTGGCACGCCCCTTCCTAATAGAGAATTGCAAACCTATTTTGCCAGTCGGTAACAGCTTACTGCCTCGCAGAATAGGATTGTTACATGGGGAAAAGCCTTTTCCCGGTCATCTGGCACCAATATTCATGAGGCAGGTCGCTATTTGCGACAGATTGTGAATGGCTACAATCACATGGATTGTGGCATGATGGGATGGGACCACCCTGTCTGTGATTGCTTTTTAAATAAACCATTTTTGTTTTGCAATGCAGCCCATTTTCTTTAAAGGAAAATGGGATACATTACAAAAAAAAAAGAAAAGTTTCCTTTTCATTTTTTCAAAGTAGGCAGTGGTCCGTGGGACCACTGCCAGCTCTGAAAAAATGTTGGTGCCCCCATTTCCTTCTGTTTGCGAATGGGTAACCACCAATTTGAAATTGGCAGTGACTGCAATTGTTTTGCAACCGCATTCCCAGTCGCAAAACAATCATACACCACCCTGCGACTCGCTATTAGGAAGGGACGACCTTGGCATGCCCCTTCCTAATAAAGAGTCACAAACCCTATTTTGCGACTCAGTAACAGGTTACCAATTAGTAAAATGGGTTTGTTACATGGTACAAGGCCATTTAGCGGTTGCAAACGGCAAATTTAGCCATTTGCGACTGCTAAATTAGTTTTGTACATCTGGCCCTTACTCTTTTACACACATCTTTTCAGTATACAAAGACCAAAACGATTAGCATTGTCACTACTGGGTTGATTAATTCTACTGAATGTTAAGTATGTACATTGTGTAGTTTCTTATTTTGGTTCTTAACTTTTCAACTGGGTATACCCCTGTTGAATATATCGTGTAATCTTTACAGGCATTCGGATTACTGCTCCTAAATAAGGAGAGAATGGTCATAGATTTGTTATGCTATCTTTAAAAGTTGATTTGTTTTCCTTTAGCCACAGGATTCACTTTGTAATTTCCTGCCCTTTAGTTTCCGAAGCTCTGATGCTGCCTAATCACTTCCAGTTTTTGCCCGCTGCACAGTGTGTATGCATGGTCAGTCCTGCAGGAATAAAATACGTTTGGCAGTAAGGATGCACCTCTGTAGTCTTACTGTTCTCGGTCATACACACCACATGTTGAGTTAGCAGCTGAATGAATTGTCACAGTCCCAGTACAGCCCTTTGCCTCCAACAAGATTAGTACATTTGACACACGGTTGAGTGGTTTTGTTCAGCAAGGAGCACGCTTCCCTTGATAAATTCTAATGAAGCAGTTTCCCATGCATGATTCATTTCACTCAACAGAGTAAACCGGGGCAGAGGTCAGGAAGGAATTAAAGAAAAGCTGTCTGTGTGCGCTTTAGCAATTCATTCTTAAAGGGACACGGTTCACAGATCTAAACATTGTGGCACATGCAGGGGAGTAGCTTCATTTTGTGCAGCAGGTGCAGTGGCACCAGACCCAGAGATCGGAGAACCCTGATTGTTGTTTTATTTTATAATTCAACCATCAGCCAATTGGCTCATTTCCTTCCTTTCACTAGAGCTGATGACACACTGGCTAGGCTAATTGACATACCATTGTTGAAAATGGACAACAGCCCAGCTACTCAAAGTGGAAGTTGCTGTAGCTTTCTGGGCCCTAGGCCCTCATGCAGAGTAAATGACCACACAGACACATATGTATAGTATTGTGAACTGGCCACGAGCATGTTCACGTACACTCGGGCTCTTTTATTGGCAGTGTCACCTGGCGGTGACTCCTGTGTGGGTGGGTGTAAAGGCCAGCCCTCTAGGAGTGACTGGTAAACTAGCACATATTGAAGGGCACATGTGTCCAGCAGGACACTACTGTTGCCTGGGTGAACCTTTTTAGGTAGCGCATTTGAGACCTCTTGTATATACTTTAGTATATACTTCTATACTTCTTTGTGGGGGTCTCTGCTTTTTAACTGGTTTGTTTCAGTGTCCTTAAAAAATCCTTGCTTGCTAGTAGTCAATCCTTGCTCTTTGTCCCACCTTTTCCATAGTTGTACACTGCTCTGGAGCATGGACCTAGTACTTGTACCCTTTCACTTGTGCCTATGTAGCATGGGCTTAGGGATTACTTTTTTCTTAGGCTAATAGCATTTGACCAGAGTCCTGGATGTTTCAGTGGCTCCAGTCTGTTTCATTTAACAGGGCTCTGGTCTATTACTTAGTTTCATCTGCAGTCATGTGTGACTTTGTTTATTCCATTTCTTACTCTCCTTCACACATTTTTTTAGACATAGATGTTGCATTATAAAGCAGGCCCTTTATAGAAGAATTATTCACTTTTTAAATACCATGTTGATTTCTTTATTGCTTTTTAAACATTGACGTTTTTGTGTGTTTCAGTAACTTGCTTTTCGGGTAAATATTAATATTTATCGACTTTGTAGCAGGATGAAAGATACATTGCATTTATAGGTATGTTCATATGGTGTTCAATGTGTTTTTGGCATGCATTTGGTAGGCTGTGTGGTGATTTAACTTTATTTATTTATTGCAAAACTGGTTACAAACCTAAGCAGAACAACACATGCCATAAAATAAAGTTCATTTTTTATCACACAACAAATCATATAAATTATTTAATGTTGAATGCAACGTGGAAGTTTATGAAGCAAATGCTTTCTTTTGAAATAATCTCTTTATTATGTAGCGTGCTGGAATACGTTTTCTTCTTAACAATTTGAAAGCTTGGGAAGTAGCGTTGTGTCTTTGTGTGAAGCTTAGCATCCGCGCGTTCGGCCATATCACTCTGCCTTTCTGAAATAAACATTCACAGATGCTGGTTGTAACATAGATACAAATCTTTATGGCTGGCTGTTTAAATTCTCTCTTTCTTTCTGAATATCTGTCTGCTACTTGATTGACGGACTATTTAACTGTTTCACACCACTCTATGGGGGTCATTCCGACCCCGGCGGGCGGCGGGCACCACCCACTGTGCGGAAACCGCCCAAAGACCGCACCCGGGTCAAATGACTGCGGGGGTCATTTCAACTTTCCCGCTGGGCCGGCGGGCGATCTCCAAAAGATCGCCCGGTGGCCCAGCGGCAAAGCCCCTGCAAAGAGGAAGCCGGCTCCGAATGGAGCCGGCGGATTTGCAGGGGTGCGACGGGTGCAGTGGCACCCATCACGATTTTCACTGTCTGCTAAGCAGACAGTGAAAATCTTTGTGGGGCCCTGTTAGGGGGCCCCTGCACTGCCCATGCCAGTGGCATGGGCAGTGCAGGGGCCCCCAGGGGCCCCACAACACCGTTCCCGCCAGCCTCTTCCTGGCGGTGTAAATCGCCAGGAACAGGCTGGCGGGAAGGGGGTCGGAATCCCCATGGCGGCGCTGCAAGCAGAGCCGCCATGGAGGATTCCCTGGGCCAGGGGAAAACCGGCGGGAAACCGCCGGTTCCCCTTTTCTGACCGCAGCGGTAAAATGGCCCGGGAAGCACCGCCAGCCTGTTGGCGGTGCTTCCTCTGCCCTCCACCCTGGCGGTTTGAAACCGCCAGGGTCGGAATGAGGGCCTATATGTAGATGCAGGGCTGCTTTAGCGCTGGTGTTGCCTTGTGAGACAGTGTTTTTTGGTGCCCAGACCCCATGACTAACTCCTTAGAATTCCTTACTACCACTTTGCAAATGAGCCCCTCATTTTTCTTTAGCCCCAATTTCACTTACATTTATTCGTTTTTAAAGCACTTGTAAAATATGGCTTTATTAATCCACTCAGTTATTTACAGAAAACATCGTTCTGTTCTTTGCAGCAGGCATGTTAACTCTACACTACTGTATGGCGAGTTATAGCTGCTTTGTACGAAACTCCCATCTTTTTCCTTGGCAGGAACATTAATCACAATAGGTATCTTGATATTTTAATTGTTTCCTGAAGGCTGAATGCAAAAGGAGTTTTCAACAGGTGCTTTAAAAAAATTGCATGTTTTGTAATTTATTACTAAACACTGTGCCTCCTTGAGGATAGTGCCCCAAATCGAGGCTCACCACCCTGTGCGGCTTCACCACTTGCACCTCATCTAAAGCGTAGATAAATTATTCACTTTTAAATGCATTTTAAACATATATTATATATATCCTAAGAACTAGTAATATAAACCAATAAAAAGAAATTAGCAACATTTTCAATTTCAACTACAGAAACAGGAAGAAGGTAAATAGAAAGGCTTTAGTTATATATAGGGCCACTAGATTTTTATAGCAAAAAGGACCTCAGTGTGCCTCAGAGTTGACCAATTTATATGTAAAAAAAAGTCCACTTATGCATTTACAACACAAATAGCTCTAACTCAAAAAATGCGAGACCTATTGCATTGCAAATGCTTTTTTACTTTGTAAACGGATACTGCCTTCTTAGGGCAAGTGCGACTGAATTATTTTAAATCTTGCATTGGTCGATAACTTTTTTAACTGCATCCAGATATTATTCCATTCCCCGTTTGTGAACGGGTCAGAGCAGTGCAGGGTCCTCCTTTTCCTGGCCATTGTGGCCTCCCCTGTTTATAGTGTCTTAGGCCCTCATTATGAACACTGCGGTAAACACCGCACAGCCGGCGGTAACAACCGCCAACAGACGTGCGGTTCGAACCGCCAAATAATGAACCAACTGAAACACAGGCATCCTGAAAAACACTCACCGCCAGCAGAGGAGTGCCAACAATGACAGCAGAGCCCGCCCACAGGCCGACGGAAAGGCCCTACCCAGCAAATAATGAAGCACTAGACCGCCGTCAGTTCCGGGGCAGGAACCACCGCCACAAAAAGCCAGGCGTAAACAAACCAAATATAAGGAAACACTCACCGGAGGCTCACACAACACGCTGAAGCAGACATGGAGAGAGAGTTGCAGATCATGCCAGCCCTGCTCCTTGCCATATACCTCCACGGCCAAGACTGCCGATGAAGACGACGATGGTAAGTACCGCAACCTACTAAACAAGGGAAGAAAGGGCACAGTCACATACCCACCAACTCCACCCACCCCGCAACGTTCCCACAACCCTTCACAGCAGCACAAGCCATACACCCCACAGCAATAGGTACTTACCCGACGCAAGGCAAATCCAACCTGCCCAAAGTACATACATGTGCCCAACACCCTCAAACAATGAAACGAGAGACCACGGATCCAGAGTGTGCCTTAAACAGCACAGGCCACACATTAACCTTTATTCTGCACAATGAGCAACAGAAGTGCATAGAAGGCCAATGGCCAGTCCATAGTCCAAGAAGTCTGATGGGACACAATGGACCCAACTTGACTCCCACAAGTGCTACGGTACACCACCTCATAGGGGCAACAATGGGGCAGCCAGGCACCTCAGGGAACAGGGGCAGGGGGTGGTGGGGGTGGGGACTTACGACTGGGAAGGGTGGGCTTAGATTTCCGTTTGGAAGGTAGAGGGGGCTTGGGTTTTGTGCTTGCAGCTGGTGGAGAGGACTTGGCCTGGGGTGCGGCAGATGTTCCTGGGCCAGCACGGGGTCTCTTCCTCACAGGGGAGGTAGCATGGGAATGGGAAGGGCGGACAGGAGCGGGCAGTGATGTGGGAGGAGTGAACAGGGCAAGGAGGTGAGCACATTTAGGGATAAGACGGGGTGGGCCAGTGGGTTGAAATAGGTCAACACAGGATAAGAAAAGTTTCCTAGGGGCAATTGGGCTGGACCTGGAAGAAGGAGTGGGAGAGGAGGTAGAGGGAGTGGTCGTGACAGGTGTAGGTGTGCGTGACGGGGGTGCAGGTGACTGGAAAGTATGCTGAGGTGTGGTGGATGTGTGTTGGGGGGTGTTTTGGAGCGTTTGAGTGCATTGGGAAGAGGGGGTGGACACAGTGGGACAAGACAGGCTGCCAGTGTAAATGGACGTTGTCTGGGTGTTTGCAAGTCTGGTGAGTGTGCTGCATGTGTGAGGTCCTTGAGGTAAGTGCAGGTGTGGTGTCTGGGGTGCATGAATGGATGTGTGCTATTGTGGTGACTGCAGAAATTGGGTCAGCAACATTGAATGAGGGTGCAGTGCCTGGGGTGTGCATGTAGAGGGGACAGACAGGGAGGCAGAACATGTCGATACACTGGGGGAAGTGGATGTTGGTGTGTGTGCATGTGTATGCTGGCTGCGTGTATGCTAGTGTTGGGAGGTGTGGTGTTTGTGTTTTGAAATGTGCTTATGTGTTGAGGTGTGTGCCTGCGTGTCAGAATGTGTGCTTTGGACAGGTGAAGGTAGTGGGGTGCTGGAAGGGGTAGAGGTGGTTGGAGGAGAGACGGAATGACCAGGGACACTGGCTGTCGTCCAAGAGGAGGCCAGAGCCTGAAAAGATCTCTGTAGGCCAGACACGGCACTGTGAATGCCATCAAGATAGGCTTTGGTCTGCTGCACCTCTGATGCTAGCCCCTGGATGGCATTGATGATGGTTGTCTGCATTACAAAGATGGTTCTCAGGAGGTCAATAGCCTCCTCTGCGAGGGCAGCAGGGCTGACTGGGGCAGGGGAGGAGGTGCCTGGGGCGAAGGAGACGCCCACCCTTCTGGGTGAGCGGGCACGGGCAACTCAGTGGGGAGCAACTGGGAGGGTGGTGATGGTATGAGGTGGCGGAAGATGACACAGTAGGGGTGGGCCCACTAGGGCCCGCCACCACCAGGAAGCTTCCATAGGAGGAGGTATCAGAGTCACTACCTCCAGTGGTAGTTGCCTCTCCCGTGGTACTCCCCTCGCCCTCCAGCCCACAGGTCCCCTTGGCGTCGGATGACTCTGCCTCTGAGGATCCATGGGCCGCTACCTCCCCACTCGCTGGTGCCTCAGCTCCCTCGCCAGATGATGCTGATGTACACGGACAACACACGAGAACAGGGATGGGGAGACAAAACAGGAGAGACATTTGTAAATAGCTGAATGGAGGTACATAAGTGGCTCACACATACACCCACCCAGAACATATTCAACCAGGCAGCACCTACTGCTATACACATGGCTATGCCCCTGACTAGTGGCCACAATCCTGCTCTACAGCCATTCCCCACAGAACTTAAGTCATAGACATACTGCAGAACTGACCCTTACACCACTACTCCCCACGGGGGGCACTATGTTGATGGACATCAGTCAGAGTCCCTGCTACTAGACAGCATAAATACAAATGCACACACACACACACATCCATTGAGGAGAAAAAATATGGTATATGTACACACCCCCTTGTGACTGCTGTGCAGCCTTCAAGTGCCCATCCAGGTCTGGGTACGCCACCACCAGGATGCGTTGCATAAGGGGGGTCAGGTCAGTGCCCGACGGGCACCCCGTCCTCGTTGGGAGGACTTCCACAGCTGGGCCTCACAGATCTTCCTCGCCCAGCACCGCAGGTCCTCCCATCTCTTCCTGCAGTGCGTGCTCTGCCGGTTGTAGACCCTCAGGGTCCGCACCTCCTTGGCGATGGCATGCCAAAGTCCCTTCTTCTGGTGGGCGCTTACCTATAGGGAACACACAGAAAAGGTAACACTCTGGTCAGACAATGGGCAGTAATACACAGCTGGCTATACGTCCACTATGGGACGGACATTTCAACCAGCCTAACAGCACACACACACACACACACTCTATGTCAGGAAACCTGGACTATATGGTGTCACATGAGCACACATGTATGCAGCCTTCAACCACCACTACACATCCATGCCCCCCAATCCTCCTACTCACATGTACCTCTGGCCGACCGTAGAGCTTGGCGTACACGGGCAGGACCCCTTCCACGAGCTTCTCCAATTCCTCGTTGGTGAAGGCCTGGGCCCTTTCCCCTGCAACACGTGCCATTTCCATGACCAGAGGCAGGACACAGCAGTACACCCAGTGGAGTACCTGCATGCACGAGATCAGGGAGTCAAGTGAAGTTGGGGTGACGAGTTCACGTACACACATCGAAGGTGTACATCGTCACCGGTGGCGGCAATCATGATACACTAATAATGCCCATTGACAACCATGTTATCCAATGAATTTGTGCACGCGGTAAACACCGCCTTTCGCTATTACGTCAACCGCTAGCAGTATGAGGTCACTTCCACTACCACACTTCTGGATTACAGGTGGCAGACATTGTGCCCCTAACTACGCAGTTGTAAAACCTTCATCAGCACTATGCAGGCCCTATTGTCCCCTTAACACCCATAGGCATGGAACAATATACATTACCTCACCTGACCAGTACTGATATATCACTGTGGTCATTTTGCTGTAATGTCACACACACTAAGCATTTGTGTCGATGACAATCATGCCAGCAGTGCTGAATGATAAACAATGTGTGCAGATGTATGTGTGTTCCTCACACGTGTTTTAAACGCCTCCTAGATACAGACCCTTGTGGCGAGGGAGGGCCCCATCGGTGTACAGACCACTTGTTGATTTGCGGACCATGGTGGAGCATCACATCATTATCAATTACAGACTCACTCGTGCTACTATTGATGAACTTTGTGCATTACTGGATCCAGCACTGAGACCAGCTAATCATAATCAGCATGCCATCCCTACTGAGGTGCAAGTGCTGTCTGCACTCCATTTCCTGGCCACGGGCTCATTTCAAGTGACAGTGGGCATGGGTGCAGGTTTTTCACAGCCAATCTCTAGCATTATACTGTCCAGATTCCTGAATGCATTTGTACGACACCTGCAGTCCTATGTGAGGTTTCTTCAAAGTGCTGACCTCCCTGCTATCAAGTCGGACTTTTATGCCTTTGCCAGCATACCCCATGTGATAGGTGCCATCGATGGCACACACATAGCTATCATCCCCCCAATAGTCAGTGAACAGGTGTACAGAAACAGGAAGAACTTTCATTCCATGAACATTCAATTGGTGTGTACTGCAGACCAGTACATCTCACATGTGAATGCCATGTTCCCTGGATCAGTCCATGATTCCTTTGTGCTAAGGAACAGGTAGTGTACCACACAAGATGGAACAACTACAAGAAGACAGAGGATGGATCATAGGTAGGTGTTTCTGACACTTATTACCACATAGCTGACAGCCAGGCTGTCTGCCTCTGAGGCTTGTCATTGACAGTCCTGTTTTGCACCATTTTCTAGGTGATTCTGGCTACCCCAACTTGCGTTGGCTCTTGACACCAGTGAGGAATCCTGGAACAGATGCTGAGAGGAATTACAATGAGGCCCTTGGATGTACTAGGAGGGTGATAGAGCGATCAATAGGTCTCCTGAAGGCTAGATTTCATTGTCTACATATCTCTGGTGGTTCCCTGGCCTATGGGCCTGAAAAGGTGTGTAGAATAGTGGTGGCCTGCTGCATGCTGCACAACGTGGCTGTGAGGAATTCAACCCCCCTCTTGGAGGAGGAGGTGCTGTATATCCAGACCAGCTTCCTCAGAGAGGGGATGAGGGTGATGGTGATGATGAGGAGAGGAAAGATGTGAATTTCAGGACCCAACTGATACAACTCTATTTCCAGTAACTATGTGGGACTATTGGATGAGTTTGCTGTCTGTGCAGCATACTGTCAGTGTGCCTTTTCATCTGGGGGGGGTTGGGTCAATAGTCATTGCCACTGTGACCAGGTCTGCATAGGACAGGTAATATTATAGTATGATAGTTCAACACATCCGTAGGCACAACAACATTCTATGCGTGTGGTGAATTCCCTGCTACTCAGATGATAATAAATGAGTTATAATACAGTTGCATCCATACTTCAATTTGTTTAAACATAATGACAGGGGACATTGTAATATGTGAAATGGTGTTTTATTTGGTGCAGGGATTAAATCGTGCAGATTACAGTGATGGGAATGGGCTACTGGTGGTTGTACAATATGGCAACATGGTCGCAGCATTTGTTGGCAGTAGTGGTAGGCCCATCTATGTTTCCAAGAGGTTGTTGTTATTTTCACACGGTTGGGTCGCTGATTCAGTGGGACACTTGGAGGACAGTTATTGACGGAGTCACTTCTTTGAGGGGGCTTTGGTCTTGGCAGGTGTTCCAGTGCCATATCTGGGCCTGAGGGTCCATTTGGGGGCCTGGTGTTGGCCTGTAAGGGTTGAGATGGATGTCCCCTGTGTGTCCTGAGAGGGTGGAACATGTGCAGTTGCTGCTGATGTTGTTGTTGTTTGGTCTGATCCTGGCCTGTAGTAGGGGCTTCCTGGTCTGTGTGGGCCTCAGGCTGTGTTGGGACAAGGTGCAGCAGCGCACCTGCTATGGTGGCCATTGTGGCATTGTGCAATTTTCACTGCTCCATGGCCTCTTGGTGGTGTGCTAACTGCATCCTTTGACTCTGCTCCAGGGTGGACACTATCTGGCCCAATCTGTCCTGGGTATGGTGATATGCTCCCAGTACCTCAGAGATCACATCCTGGGCTGCTGCATCAATCCTGTGGCCTCCCCCCTGGGCCACTGATGCCCTCCCACTGGGCCTAAACCCCTGTGCCTGTGTCCCCTGCACAGGTCTGGCGGTACCACTTGTACTGGGGCCATCACCTTCCTGCCTGTTGGTAGGGGGTGACTGTGGCCACTATCCATGTGTTCCACCAGGCCTGGATACACAGGTGTGGGGATGGTTGCCCTGGCCTGATGTTGTTGGCTGGGTGGTATGGGTGTCAGTGGTGCCCTGGGGGGGCTGCTGGATGATGACAGTCCAGGACTGTGTGAGGGGCCAGGGTGATCGTCAATGTCCAGGGTTTCATTTCCAGTGTCCTGGGAGGTGCCCCTGTCTCCCTGTGGGGCACTGCCACTCCTTGTCCTGTCTGTCAGGGTGGCATGGGTGGTGGTGCCTGTTGGGGGGAATGGACATGTCTCTTACACTTGCATGTTCAGATGGGGTGCACAGGACTGGGCAGTTGTGTGCAGGTTTTCACACTTTGGGGCCATGCAGGGTGCTTTTGTGAGGTTAGCATTGCATTTTGCTTTGGATGTGGAGGTGCATTGTGGGTGCTGTAGGCCATTGTGATTCCTTGCAGGGGTGGGTGGATGTGCACAGGGGGAGGGATGTGGGCCTGTTAGTGGGTTTGTGGGCATGTAGGGGGACTGGATGTAGTGATTGTGGCCTGGGTGGGGTAGTGGTCCTGGTGGGTGTTGGAGGGGTGGGGTGGTGCATGCATTCCAGGTGTAATGGCTATGGAGTAAATGTAGATGACTTACCTGAGTCCATTCCTCCAGTGAGTCCCTCGGGGTGCAGGATGGCCAGTACCTTTTCCTCCCAGTCAGAGTAGTAGGGTGGTGTTGGTGGATGTCCTCCACCAGTCTGCTGGACTGTAATGTGGTGCCTGGATGCCATGGACCTGACCTTCCCACGCAGGTCATTCCATCTCTTGTGGATGTCATCCCTGGTGAGTGGATGGTGTCCCACTGCATTGACCTTGTTTACTATTGTCTGCCACAGCTCTATCTTCCGGGCAATGGGTGTGTGCTGGACCTGTGCCCCGAATAGTTGTGGCTCGACCTTCAATATCTCGTCCACCATGGTCCTTAGCTCCCTTTCTGTGAAGCGTGGGTGTTTGGGGGAGTGCCATGGTGTGTTTTGTGAATGGTGTCTTGTGTGGATCTAGGGTGTGGGTGCTCTTGTGTGGTTGGGTGTGTGAGTCGTGTGATTTGGCGTTCAGTGTCTGCCGGTAGTGTTGTCCATCTGCCTTCTCCTATTGGCGATGCAAAGGATTGTGGGGTGTGTCTGTGAGTGTTTTATAGTGTTGTGGATGTGTGGGTTTCAAACTTGCCAATGTTTTCATTTCGTACTGTTGGGTCCACATGCCTCCCGTGGCGGTCTGTACCGCCAATAGTTGTTCGGCTTCCACTGACCGCCGCAGTGATTTGTGCTTCATTATTTGGAGGGCAGGGAGTTTGTGTGATCGGTGGTGGCAGGGTGGGAGGTCCAGCATTTCCGACGACAAGGTCCTGGCAGTGACTGGTGGCAGGGAGATTTTTGTCAGTTTCTGATTTTTTCATCATTATATGGCGGGTTTCTGTTCACCACCAATGGCGGGCTTCTGTTTGCTGTCACCACGGCTCTCGACGGTGTTTACCGCCGTGTTCATAATGAGGGCCTTAGTCGTGATTATATATCAGTTATTAATCTTCCTCCTAATGTTAAGTTTAGTATCATCTTTACAGTATGCATGACATTTTGTCGGTCAGGAAAAGTCTTCCAGATTTCCTGCACGAGTGTTGCAGCAACTGACCAGGTCCACTGCATGGAACTTCAGTGCCTCCCAAGGGTGAGGAATTTATTATTTGGAAACAGGCCCCCCAATACCACATGCGTCATCCTGCCACCCGGCTACTCACATGAATTGTGTCATTTTCTGAAAAGGTTTAATGCACTACAATATCATATCAGTGCAAACGGGGGATGTCTTTGCATCGTTCTGAATATTCTGTCCCAAACGCATGCCACTTGCCTAATACTGTGTATGGGTATTCTCTTAGTTATACGTTGCTTCTCAACATAAGTGCATCTCTTTAGGTATACCCTGTGGAACTGCTCTTTCTAATAGATTTTTGTCCCAGCTGTATTTCTCTTCCAACTAGCCAACTGCATGCTGCTGCTGTTATACAGTGATAAATGAGGAAGTCCCAGACCTCCAGCTCCAAGGGCAGTTTCAAAGCTGACACCTTCACCCTGCTCTTCGAGCCTGTTCACACCAGGCGTCCGCCTAAAGATGAAGGTGGTCATTATGACCCTGGCGGTATTACAACCGCAGGGCCAAAACGACGGGAGCACCGCCAACAGGCTGGCAGTGCCTCCCAGCGTATTTTGACCGCGGCGGTAGCGCCACGGTCGCACCGCCGGGGCCGGCGGTTTCCTGCCGTTTTAGCCCCAGCGGTGATAAACCGCCAGGGCAGCGCTGCAAGCAGCGCTGCCCTGAGGATTATGACACCCCTACCGCCAGCCTGTTTCTGGCGGTTTGCACCATCAGGAAGAGGCTGGCGGTAAGGGGTGACCTGGGGCCCCCTAACAGGGCCCCGGCCAGCTTTTCACTGTCTGCATAGCAGACAGTGAAAAGCGCGACGGGTGCAACTGCACCCGTCGCACGGCTGCAACACCGCCGGCTCCATTAGGGGCCGGCTCCTATGTTGCGGCCTCATCCCCGCCGGCCCAGCGGGAATGTCGTAATGGGGGCTGCGGGAGTGCGGCCGCATTGGCGGCCGCACGGCGGTCCAATGTCGTAATGACCCCCGAAGTCTTCTGCACGAGACTTTTTGCAAAAACTCCTTCAACAGCCTTAATAATACTGAACCATTAATATGGTGCCAAAAAAAAACCATTACAATGACAGATGTACTGATGAATGTCTTTTTGTAAACTGTTGATGTTTTAACTATATATTTATAATTTGTATAATACGTATTTTGCTATAAACGTGGTAGACAAACAATTCTGTGTAGTTAATGTGGGATCTGTAGTTACAAGTGATTTAAACTAATATCGAAATAACTTTCCCTGAGGAGACATAGACATGTCTATGGTGTCTGCATTGCCCCACTTCTTGCGTGTTGCAGGACTAAACACCATTATCTTCTACTAAGTGATTTTCCTAAGAAATCTGTAGAAGCTCTTACCCACTGAGAATGGGATATAGACATGTTGATCACTGCAGACCTTACTATTAGTTTGAGTAGCAGGGATCGCAGTGCTCTAGATGTTTTCTCTTTTAGGGCATGAAACAGAAACTCACAGTAGTTTCCTCAGTAAGGTACACAGAGATCATGGACAAAAGACATGATAACCAAATATAGACAAGCGAGAGGATGTATTACTCATTTTTTGGTCTAGCTCTGCTACACCACATGGGCACAGTTGCTACCTACTGTTTCTCAACTTCACTTGCATTTGACACTTTACAGTACCTCTTTAATACTCCTTATCTTATCTTATGAAGGTGATCTCTCTCTGGAGATACGCATCTTATCAATTTATTAAGACGTATGATAAATGTAACTTCCAAATCTGCTTCCTTCCCCCAAATATTCTCTAACGGATACTCCCTGTGTCCCATTTGAGTGAAAGGTCTTGTGGATTCCCCTGTATTGTGTAGATGATCTTCATGTAGTGCCTAATATTATTTTTTCGTGATAAACGTTGGAGAGATCACTGTCCAAACAAGTGTTCATTTGGTCTACAAGAAGTAACAAGCATTTGGAATGCCAAGACGTGGGTTATAACTGAAAGTGTCTCTTTCATCACTGGTGAGTTTAGTCACTCAGCAAGTCATCTTACGTGTACACTGTCACTCATGAGCTTATGCATTGATGCACTGATTGTTTATTGTATTCAACCACTTACTCATCCATAATAAAACAAGCACATCAACACAAGAATCATATGCAAGGCAAATTAAATGAATAAAAGTTTAAACAGAAAACATGCTGGTGCCCAAACATGGCTGTTGCATGCTTGCAATACAACATTTAAATTAAATAAAGTATTGTGTGGCTGTCTTTTTCGAGGTGACAACATGGCTGCTGTGTTTCGAAGCAATTTGTAGCCATCTTGAAATTGTAAAACAATGATATACTGTAGAAGGTACATAGAGGGAAATATACGAAAGGGGGCCTATAAAAGCAACAAATGGAAAACTAAATAACTAGCTCTCCACTCATGCCAAAGAAATTCCCTCACTGGGAGGAGATGTGGCTAAGCGATTAGACCTGCCATCTTTGGAACTGGGAACCAGGTTCGAACCATGGTCTCAGCTCAACATCCTGTAATTTTGGGCAAATTGCTTAATGGCAGATTGTCTAAAAAACATTTGGTTCACTTGTAAAGTGCACTGGTATTAGGCGAGCTTCACGTTCTGTAAAACTGCAACAACTTTCAGCAAATATGATTAGGCAACATGCCTTCAGTAACAGGCCCGGGACCCAATAGCTGAGGTGAGCTGACCCTGTGCTGTACACTATCATGGATGGAAACAGGTGTGAATGACACGGGGTCACAGCAATAGCAAAAAGAGGACTGACGCAATGCCCTTTTCTGTATAATATATATGAATGTACTTTAAGTAATTACGAATTTGTTTATTGCAAGAGACTGGCAAAGAATTAAACTTGTCAGAACCTTCTCATGGTTTCTAGCTAGGATTGTCATAGTTCAAATCAGGTGCCAGGGTTAGGGAAAGGGAGTAATTAACCCCAAATACCTTGCCTAGTACAATAATGCCTGTCAGCAGGCATAAACACAGTGCAGTAACAATCCACCCTTTAAGACATTTAACATATACTTTTCATAATAGATAAGTCAGATCTACTTCCTTTATCATAATTTTGCATCATAAAATGATTAGTGCTATGAGTTATTGTAGGAAATTGGGTTACTTGTAGAGGGGGGGTGATGCCCTACTCAAGCAGCAACCACAATTCTTGTCAAGATGAAACACAAGCAAACCCCAAATTAACTTGTGCTCATTCATCTAGTAGCTTGGCACAAAAGCAGGCAGGCACAATTTAGAGGCAATGTGTAAAGTATTTATTCAGAACACCAATATTATACAGGCAAAACACAACACAAGAAAATCCCACACCAATATAGGAAAATAGAGTGAATTGTAATACATTATTTGAAACAAAAAAAACAAAAATCCATTAAGTAGAACTGGAGATATGCAATTTTAAAGATTTAAGTAGAAATAGAGCTTAGAAGCACAAAGCACCAACTGTGGCAATCTGGTTGCAGCGGAGTGGGACAAAATCACAAGCTCAAGCCGACCACAGTGGAGTGCAAGCTGGATACAGGGGGCCAAGTTAGGCCCACTAAACAAAGTACCTTAAATCCTGGTTGTGGAGCCTTGCGAGATCCTGCTTCAAAGATGCGTTAAGCAGCAGCAATTCTGATGAGCTGCAGGCTGCGATGCAAGGTCGTACATCAAGTATACGTCACGCAGCAGTGATTTCTGTTACATGAGGTCCTGCATCCTCGCACACCGGCAGTTCTGAGAAGTTGCGGCGCAGGCATGCGAGGTCCTGAGCTGAGAGCGTGTCATGCAGCAGCAGTTCCACAAAGCTGTGGGGTTTCTTCATTGAGTATGTGTCACACAGTGGTGGTTCCGAAGCAGAGCGGCACAAAGATAAGTTGTGCTGCATCGGTTCTGCCTGAAAGATCACAGCTGGACTGGCAGAGCACGTTCAGGCCCATTTCCAAGGGTCCAGGACTCAGGTGGCACCAACTGGGGGACAAGACTCACAACAGGCAGAGTCCAGGAGCAGGGTTTAAGGTGGTTGGAGACTTTTTTGTCACTGAGGCTCTGACCAGGAGGCCAGAAAACTAGCCCTTGAAATTACTCTGGTGATCCTGGGCTCAAGACGTAGGTCTAGTCCATCTCACTCAGGCAGCAGGGCAGCAGAGTAGCAGTCCTTCTTGCAGCAGAGCAGGAGAACAGTCCTTCTGAGTCTTCCCCAGGTCCATTTGTGTACTGATGAGTTGGGTCTGAGGGTCCACTATTTATCCTTGGTGTCAGCTTTGAAGTCGGAGAAGTTTCTAGAGGGCACCATCCTTAAGGTTTGGAATTTCCTTCCTCCCTGCCCTGCCCCCAGCTTGTCAAAACCCTTTGAGTGTGCGCTGATGCAGAGTCTTTGTTATATGCAAGGGTGGAAGGTGTAGGAAAGTACCATCTTGCCTGGCATGTTACCCCCATATTTCACTGTATATATGTTGTTTTAGTTGTATGTGTCACTGGGAACCTGCCAGCCAGGGCCCCAGTGCTCATAAGTGTGCCCTGTATGTGTTACCTGTGTTATGACTAACTGTCTCACTGAGGCTTTGCTAATCAGAACCTCAGTGGTTATGCTCTCTCATTTCTTTCCAAATTGTCACTAACAGGCTAGTGACCAATTTTACCAATTTACATTGGCATACTGGAACACCCTTATAATTCCCTAGTATATGGTACTGAGGTACCCAGGGTATTGGGGTTCCAGGAGATCCCTATGGGCTGCAGCATTTCTTTTGCCACCCATAGGGAGCTCCGACAATTCTTACACAGGCCTGCCACTGCAGCCTGAGTGAAATAACGTCCACGTTATTTCACAGCCATTTACCACTGCACTTAAGTAACTTATAAGTCACCTATATGTCTAACCTTTACCTGGTAAAGGTTGGGTGCTAAGTTACTTAGTGTGTGGGCACCCTGGCACTAGCCAAGGTGCCCCCACATTGTTCAGGGCAAATTCCCCGGACTTTGTGAGTGCGGGGACACCATTACACGCGTGCACTATACATAGGTCACTACCTATGTATAGCTTCACAATGGTAACTCCGAATATGGGCATGTAACATGTCTAAGATCACGGAATTGCTCCCCCAATGCCATCCTGGTATTGGGGAGACAATCCCATGATCCCCCGGGTCTCTAGCACAGACCCGGGTACTGCCAAAACTGCCTTTCTTGTGGTTTCACTGCAGCTGCTGCTGCTGCCAACCCCTCAGACAGGTTTCTGCCCTCCTGGGGTCCAGCCAGGCTTGGCCCAGGAAGGCAGAACAAAGGACTTCCTCAGAGAGAGGGTGTTACACCCTCTCCCTTTGGAAAAAGGTGTCAGGGCTGGGGAGGAGTAGCCTCCCCCAGCCTCTGGAAATGCTTTCATGGGCACAGATGGTGCCCATTTCTGCATAAGCCAGTCTACACCGGTTCAGGGATCCCCCAGCCCTGCTCTGGCGCGAAACTGGACAAAGGAAAGGGGAGTGACCACTCCCCTGACCTGCACCTCCCTGGGAGGTGCCCAGAGCTCCTCCAGTGTGCTCCAGACCTCTGCCATCTTGGAAACAGAGGTGCTGCTGGCACACTGGACTGCTCTGAGTGGCCAGGGCCAGCAGGTGACGTCAGAGACTCCTTCTGATAGGCTCCTCCAGGTGTTGCTAGCCTATCCTCTCTCCTAGGTAGCCAAACCTCCTTTTCTGGCTATTTAGGGTCTCTGCTTTGGGGAATTCTTTAGATAACGAATGCAAGAGCTCATCAGAGTTCCTCTGCATCTCTCTCTTCACCTTCTGCCAAGGAATCGACTGCTGACCGCGCTGGAAGCCTGCAAAACTGCAACAAAGTAGCAAAGACGACTACTGCGACCTTGTAACGCTGATCCTGCCGCCTTCCCGACTGTTTTCCTGGTGGTGCATGCTGTGGGGGTAGTCTGCCTCCTCTCTGCACTAGAAGCTCCGAAGAAATCTCCCATGGGTCGACGGAATCTTCCCCCTGCAACCGCAGGCACCAAAGAACTGCTTCACCGGTCCTCTGGGTCTCCTCTCAGCACAACGAGCGAGGTCCCTTGAACTCAGCAACTCTGTCCAAGTGACTCCCACAGTCCAGTGACTCTTCAGTCCAAGTTTGGTGGAGGTAAGTCCTTGCCTCCCCACGCTAGACTGCATTACTGGGAACGGCGTGTTTTGCAGCTGCTCCGGCTCCTGTGCACTCTTCCAGGATTTCCTTTGTGCACAGCCAAGCCTGGGTCCCTGGCACTCTAACCTGCAGTGCACGACCTCCTGAGTTGTCCTCCGGCGTCGTGGGACCTTCCTTTGTGACTTTGGATGAGCTCCAGTTCACTCCACTTCGTAGTGTCTGTTACGGCACTTTTACGGGTGCTGCTTGCTTCTGAGTGGGCTCCTTGTCTTGCTGGACGCCCCCTCTGTCTCCTCACGCAATTGGCGACATCCTGGTCCCTCCTGGGCCACAGCAGCATCCAAAAATCCTAAGCGCAACCCTTGCAGCTAGCAAGGCTTGTTTGCGGTCTTTCTGCACGAAAACACCTCTGCAAGCTTCTTCACGACGTTGGACATCCATCCTCCAAAGGGGAAGTTTCTAGCCCTCTTTGTTCTTGCAGAATCCACAGCTTCTACCATCCAGTGGCAGCTTCTTTGCACCCACAGCTGGCATTTCCTGGGCATCTGCCCACTCCCGACTTGATCGTGACTTTTGGACTTGGTCCCCTTGTTCCACAGGTACTCTCGTCTGGAAATCCATTGTTGTTGCATTGCCGGTGTTGGTCTTTCTTGCAGAATTCCCCTATCACAACTTCTGTGCTCTCTGGGGAACTTAGGTGCACTTTGCACCCACTTTTCAGGTTCTTGGGGTGGGCTATTTTTCTAACCCTCACTGTTTTCTTACAGTCCCAGCAACCCTCTACGAGCTCACATAGGTTTGGGGTCCATTCGTGGTTCGCATTCCACTTCTAGAGTATATGGTTTGTGTTGCCCCTATCCCTATGTGCTGCCATTGCATTCTATTGTGACTAAACATTGTTTGCACTGTTTTCTATTGCTATTACTGCATATTTTGGTATTGTGTACATATATCTTGTGTATATTTGCTATCCTCACACTGAGGGTACTCACTGAGATACTTTGGCATATTGTCATAAAAATAAAGTACCTTTATTTTTAGTATATCTGTGTATTGTGTTTTCTTATGATATTGTGCATATGACACTAGTGGTACTGTAGGAGCTTCAGTTGTCTCCTAGTTCAGCCTAAGCTGCTCTGCTAAGGTACCATTTTCTATCAGCCTAAGCTGCTAGACACCCCTCTACACTAATAAGGGATACCTGGACCTGGTGCAAGGTGTAAGTACCCCTTGGTACTCACTACAAGCCAGGCCAGCCTCCTACAGAAGTTGACAGCTACTCCCCTCTATTAAGTCCGAGATGGCCCATTCTGCCAACATCTATACCCCCTTTGTCTCACTGTCTGGAGGCAATACACAAATACCAACTGCCAGCTACACCTAGTCACGTGATTAGGATACAGACTGCAGGCACCAAATGGTTTATACAAGAAAATGCCAACTTTCTAAAAGTGGCATTTTTCAGAATTGTGATTTAAAATCTGAATTTACCATTAAAAAGGATTTTAAATTACAGTCCTTTAGAGACAAAACTCAACATTTCTTCCTGCTCCCAATGGAAATTTATCACTGATTAAATGTGATAAGGTAACCCGATGTTTTCCTATGGGAGAGGAAGGCCTTGCAGTAGTGAAAAACAAATTTGAAAGTTTTTCGCTACTAGGACATGAAAAAGTTAAAAGTACATGCTCAGATTTTCAAATACTTTGTATCCTGCCCTATGGGCTGTTTAGGGCCTACCATATGGACAGCTCATATGTATTAAAAAGGAAGATATAAGCCTGGCAAAATGTCTATTTTGCAGGTTGAAATGGCAGTTTAAATTTAAAACTGCATACACAATGCAATGGCAGACATGAAACATGTTTAAAAAGGGCTACTGAAGTGGGAGGCACAATCAGCTCCGCAGGCCCACTAGTATCATTTAATTTACAAGTCTTGAGTACAAGTAGTACCACTTTACTAGGGACATACAAGCAAACCAAATGGGCCACTTGGGTGTAAACTAATGTTAGCATGTTTAGAGGAGTGGACACAAGCACTTTGTCATTGGTTAGCAGTGGTAAAGCGTGCAGAGTCATAAGGCCAGCAAAAATGAAGGGAGCAAATACACAAGGGTTGAAGGTAAAAAGTTGGGAGAAACCACTCCAATGATGTCAAGTCCAAGAGTTTTAGAATAACTTTTCCAAAATAACATATTAGTCTTCACAGTTTATCATTGGCCTCACCATAATCAACACAGGCCTACTCTATTGCACATCACCTTTCCCACAAGGCAACCATTAAGGCACACAGTCTTAAAATTACAAATATGTACAAAGTAGCAGCTGGCAAAATAATATAATACTCCTCTTAGGAAGATCTAACACAAATTTAGCACAGTTCACATGTACTAACTAATGGGTTTGTAAGAGTGGGTTTTTAACATGCAAACTCTTGCCAACTACAGTAATCTGTGAGATCTCATGTAGCAAAATACATTTCTACATCCTTTAATACATTGTAAGAACAACATACCCTTCAATGCCTATTGGCTTTAACATATACTTTTCAAAATACATATTTCAGGTCTACAGCCTTTCTAACTTTTCATAATAAACTTATCAGTTACATAGGCGTGATCATTAGCTCATCCCCATAACCAACTTAATCCTGCTTTTTGATCATAAGCTTTCCCACAGGATAAGAAATGTGGTGCAGGCAATCTCCTACATTGATTGCACGCAAAAAATGCAACTATTACTAACCTCAGCACCACATTGTCAATCAAACTTGTATTTGCTTAGGACTTAGAATCTTCCAAAACCACTCACTCTCTAATGCCATGTATAATCATTGATTCCTTCTGCTGTTTAACAAAATCTTCTTCGTTTGAAGTTGCCAATCCCTCTCCATCCCTTAGAAGACACATATTTAATACATTTTCTTGACCTCGCATGCTCCCAATCTCTCCATACTCTACAACCCACTCTTTTTTGTCCAACCTACAACATTGCAAACTTTCAGGATCCTAGGAACTGACTCTTTCTTTGACATATCTATTTTCCAATGCCCATTTCAACATAAAACCATCTCCAGATTTCCCATCATCCATGTCTACAGGAAGTGACATCACTTCAGTTCACAGCATCCACATCTACAGGAAATAACATCCCTGGCTACCATCTTTCATTTTTAGTAAACTCCTCCCCTGTCTTTAGTCAAACAACAAACTAATTACCTGTTTAGACCTATTTGGACTTTGAATGACCTAGAGTCAGAGTCCCGGCTCCAGGTAAACTAGTTCCATCATGTTTGTCTCAAACATCATGTCACACCATTCCAACACTCATACCCATACCACACAAAAACATACACCTCATTCATCCATCTAACTCACCTAGCATCATTCACATACTACTCATTAGAGCATGCACCTGTCACACAACACAACATACTCAACTGTGTCAGCAATGCACATTCTGCTGTAATGCATGCTCTAGACACCCCAATATCATCACCCAACAAACCCTAAATGCAACATCAATTAATCCTGGATCACATCATTCCCCACATTAGTTCTGGATGTCCTCTGCCCAAATGGTTATCCAACATATAGATTGCACATTGAAAATAGTAGTGGGAGTTGCAGTTATACAGAGGACATAATGACCCAGCACTGTTAGCAGCTCTACTATACCTACGTCTGTCAAACTCTTCTCACACTTCCCTCTCAACCTTCAATACAGCTTCTTTTCATCTGATCTACAGACTACCTGGGCAAACAAGCACTTCCTAAAAGAAATGTCAGATCTCATCACCTTGGTTTTCATTCAACACACACACCACAAGAGTACCCCAAGAAATGGGCCCCAATAGTGATTTTGAGACCCCTGGGGTACACTGCTTTGTCCTCAGTACAAGTGGCAGCAGGCCCAGCCCTTAAGGGGTTCTCTAAGTTCACAAACAGCAGGTCCACTCTTCTGCTGATCTTCAATATGTCCAGGAAGTGTTCTGAGGTGGGTGCCTAGAGGTGCCACATTCATGGCTAATTCATGGCTAGCACTAACTAGTGGGTCGGGCTGCCCTGACCATAATTGCCTGGGCCAACCCTACCCACCTTAGTCATTTTCAAGATGGTGTAAGTTTTCGGCCACACTAAACAAGTGCTCTGAGTTCTGGGAGTGTGTGCAAGGAGTGTACTATGATAAACTTAGGCCTTGATTTATACTTTTTTTGCACCACATTTGTGTCGGTTTTTGATGCAAAAGTGGCGCAAACTTACAAAATACAATTGTATTTTGTAAGTTTACACCGCTTTTGCATCAAAAAATGACACAAACGCGGTGCAAAAAAAGTATAAATCAGGGCCTTAGTGTCCTCCCACATCCAGCGCTAAAATCCAGTTGAGCTAGCCATAATACTAACAATAAACCCAGAGACAGACATCTTGTAGGACAAAAGTAGAGTACTTCAGTAACAAGGCAGTGGATTCACAAGAATTGTATTGGCATCCTGTTCTCTCCTCTTTCAACTGTGCCCCAAGGCTTACATGTAAACTGAGATACAGAAGTCTGGTTGGACAAAAGCAGAGTCCTTCTACAACCAAACATTGGATCCCCAAGAATTGTCTTAGCATCCTGTTCCCTCCCCTTTTAAGTGTGCCCAAGTTTTTTATGTGAAATCAGCAGACCCTTTCAACAGGATTTGACACACAAGCAGGATTTATTTGACACCGTAGTATAAAAAAGGATGTCCCACAGCTCCCACCCTTCATATTCTGTGGAGCTTGGAGGAGTACTTGTTGCCAATTCAGATTAAGCTATTATTTGCTTTTGGGAGGAATTTCACACCTATTCAAGGTTATTTACTAGCTGGGAAAAGCCAAAGATTCAGTGCAAATTAGCCTCCGGGAACCTCTGCCCGAGAAACGTTCTAAAGGTTACTTTTCCTTAATATATATTTTTTCAAAACATCATATTTATTAACTATTAGAAGGAGTTGTGTACTAAATTTTGTAGCTGGTCCCATTCTCAAGATAAAGTATTAGTATTTAATTTTCGTTCAAACAATGCAAATAGCTTGTGGGTGCTAGTCAGTGTAAGGATATGTCAACATTAAATTTCTACATGTCCTCCTTTTAAATGCATCCAGCATATGTCTGACTTATAATATTTAAACGTCAAATTTTGACCTGTCAATGGGGTTCATTTTGCCAGGTTGAATTGCAGTTTTTACACTGTTGCTTTCAGGCTACAATGGCAGGCCTAAAACCATGTTTGCTCTGCCACTGTACTAGATAGCATAATAGGTGCTTTAATATGTTAGTGACATTTAACTTCCAGGCCAGGATGCATGTGTACCATGTAGTAAGGACTTAAATGCAAGTTAAATCGGTCAATTAAGAGTATGCCATTTAAACCATGGTTATAGGGGAAGCACAGGCATTTTACTACTTACGGCATGGAGGGGTGAAGTCAGGACACTGAAATTATGTGATTCTGCGGATGCACGTTTTTTGGCATAATTATGGAATGACCACATATGCCACATAATCCATCATCTGCTCCATAATTTGCAACAAAAAAAAAAATGGTTTCTTGCTCAAATGCTACTAAAAATGCGACAATGTGTGTTGCTGTGCAGTGAAAGGCAATTCACAAAGATTGACTGTTCACCTTTCAGTTGCATAGTGCTGTATTTGGATGTTAAACTTCTACGAAGGAGAAGCCTTTGTACAGACAGCGTTAATGTGTAAAAATGACAATATAATGACTTGATACTATCACAAAATGTAGTGCATTATTATGCAGAATGATTTGCATTTACTTGCTGCATAATTTAGTATACCCTGCCACACAAGTTGGTCCACATTTACTGCATGATTCCAGTGGCCCTGGGTAACGTGCACAGAGTTGTAAGGCCAACAAATCTATACAGTCCACCAATAGGCGAAACGTTCAGGGTGACCATGCAGAAAAGACAGAAACCCCATCCCTTCTATCGATTCATAGGAAAAAGTTATCAAGAAAGTTGTTGCCAACCAGCTACAGGAGTCTATTACAAAGATTGATGTTCTACAGGACTGTCAATCAGACTTCTGACAAGTTGGAGCACTGAGACTGCCACACTTCAAGTAGTCATTAATGTCCTCCTCTTCCTCAACAACAGGAGCAAACCCTCAATCCTGATCCTAGCCATGATTGACTTCTCTGCAACCTTCGGCAAAATCAAATATCGAGCTATGGTCAAGTCCTTGCAATCATGCATGGGATTGTTGCAACCTAAACATGGCACTCACTGCCAAGGAAGTCGTGGAAACAGATCTTACCTTTTCTTCATATTACTTATGCATGCCCAGGAGACAACATGAAAGATACAAATACGTTTTCAATACATTTATTGAAACAATCGTAGTTTTGCATTGAGAGAGAGTGAGCTGCGATAATTAAGCAGATGAAACAAAGCAACATGGTGAAGACAATGAACAACCAACCATAGTAAATGGGTTCTAGGTATTCCTACATAACCCTAAACCTATACTTTATTGCCAGGTTTTCATGCAAGACATATATGTTGACATAACTTAGGAAATATACATTTTTGTAGTCTAGGGATTCTCTATTGGCTTTTGATATCATCAGGTAAGCCATTTGTGCTTCCTCTCATGTGCAAAGTTATGTTTTCATCTTGAACGCCATTTTAGTCACAGATGCCAGCAAAAAGGACCTAGCATCACATTCACTACTAGAGCAATGTGGGAGGAGGCTGTTATTGTGTATGATTCCAGATCGCTTTCTAATGCTGCAAAGAGATATTCATTCAGTAATTAGAATCCTTGGCTACGTGTGAAAACTTGAACATTCACTCAGTCATAAAAGTCACATAGGAGTACCCAGATCTACGAGGAGAATAAAAGATCTATGATGGTGACTTGATATTGACCTGGAAGTGGAAAAGGAAGTATAGGAATATATGGATTGTGGATCTACTGACACTAATACAGAAAACGTTAAAACCATCTTTGAGCCCATCCACGCTTTGGAAGAGTATGGCTCCACATATAATGGAGCCGACAAGTACATTATTGTATTGGTAGCGGAATTTTTTTAATGGGTTAAGTTGAATGTGGTTGATAAAGTATAAATGAATGATGTTTTTCATTCCTAGAAGAGGGAATACCATCCAGTCTTTTGAACGACTTTGGTTTGCATATATAAGGAGATGCTGGACAATTTGAACACTGGTTTTACACAAACAGTAATGTCCTTGTTGCATCCTGAGGGTAACAGATTGGTAGAGAGGTTCAACTAGTGAATGTCACTTTATAGTCCTGCATGGACATGACAGTACCCAAAGAGTAATCCTGGGAGGATGAAGAAAGGTGGGGAGTTGACACCAAGGTGTGGTGGGGAAATGCATTATAGAGTCACAGGTCAAGTACAAGAATGGCTTCGATGATAGGCATGGCACAAGACATGTCGGGGTGAAGGGTGGATGATGGGTGTGTATGAGACGTGGATGAGTGGTTAGGGAAAGAAAAGGTGCTTACTCTAAATCAAAAAAAAAATTGCAGATACTCAAAATTGTGTAATATAGGAGAATGGCAAGGCATGGCATGGGTTGGTTGGTAGTGTGCAGGAGTTGTATGTATGTTTCGATATTTGTAGAGAGCTAATCTAGCTCCAGAACAATGGAGTGCTAAATAGAAGGTATAGCCATGTTAAAGATGTAATTATTTGAGGTAGGTCAGAAGAGATGTGTCTTCAGTCTGGCAATATCTGGGCTCTTTGTCCAGCATTGTTCCAGAGATGTAACTACTCTGTTAGGTAAGAGCCAGCGCACATCTTTTAGCGTTGAATTGATGTAGTCAAATTTCTTTGAGTTCTTTTTGTTTTCTTACATCTTTATTGAGTTTCATCTTAACACCTGGTATTTAGTAATACAGTTTGCATACAGAGGGAATGTAACTATATAATGAAAAAAGCTTAGAGTCAAGCGGTGTAACAGTGAAGGCAAAAAGTTACAATATTCTCTGGCAGTGTGCCCAAGGAACCTAGAACCCAGCCAACATGTGTATACAACCCTTACCAAGCATGTAAGGGAACAAGAAAGTAAACTAAAGACCTGTGATGGTTTAGTTGCTACTGTGGATGTGTGCATCAGGGAACGTCTGGTGCAGCTTGGAGGACAGCAGTGAGGATATGGCAGAGTTATTTGGCTTGCGAATGTCGTTGATGGTGTAGGGGATGGGAGTTGGGAGAAATGTGCAACTGAGTAAAGGATGAGAGCATATTTGCTGAGGGAATAACAGAGTGTCAGGAAGAAATCAGTTAATGTTCAGTGTGGACGTTCATCAGATTTGGCTTCAAGTGTGGACAAGTAGCCTCCCAGTCGATGGACAGAACAGAACTCCTAGTGGCTGGGCTAAATTGACATTGTGCATCTAGTTCAGCCAGGATGCCTGCCTTTAGCCAGAATGTTATTGGGGGTCAGTAAATGATTTCTAGGACCGGGCTATGCTATGCTTAGCAAGCGAGGGCGAGTTCATTGAAATTTTTCGATCTCTTGAGGTTCTGGGTGCACTTAGTCAGCCCTAATAAACACTGTGCCGCCACCTTTGGTGAGTGCCTGTCACTGATATCTGTGTTGGTATTTCGTCCCAATAAACACTGCCAGTTGGTCAAGTCCACACCATTTGGAAAAAATTGGATGCTGCTGTGCAGCAATGTGGAAATGTATCAGAAGCCCCAAGAACATGCAACTTACCTGTTCAGGGGACAAATGGGTCTGATGGAAATAGTTGAATTGCGAATACTTAAATCTGGAGTTTATAGAAATGCTCTTTACCATGCTTAAGCACTGTTCCCATTGTGTATCCATAAAGCCCTGCCCAAGCGTTATTTTCCAGTACTACCTCATTAATGTAAATGGTTGGTGCCTAGTTTTTCAAATGGCATTGCATAGCCAGTCTGCTACAACAGAGTTGTGAGGGCTAAGTAAAGGAGGAATTTCCCCGGGGAAACTTGCTTACTTTCACCAGATTTTGAAAAGGTCGGAGTATCCCATCTGTGAATTAGTCCCCCTGTGTAGTGAGGATCACAGCCATTCAATGGCGCTCGTCATGCGCTGAACTCAATATCGTGCAACTCGCTAGCACCCAAAGCAGAAGTTTTGGTGCATATGGAATCGGACTGGCACACAGGGTCGTGTAGGATTTCCAGCAGGCCATTCCTGTCTTCATAAATATATTCCCTCTACCCTTAGGCACGGCCTCTTTGGAAACCAGCACCCAGGTCAGTGTTTTGTTTGGGCGTGAGCCCTAGAATCACCTCCCTAACTCCAGGTACAATCTCCACCCAGCCAGCGCATCGGCCACTGAAGGTTGGCAGTGGCGTAGTAAAATTCATAATTCAGTGGTCAGAGGCACTTCTGAAAAAGAGAGGTGTACAGTTTGGAAATCACCATTCTGTGTCCGCCAGAGTCCATACTAGTGATATCAGTAAAGAGCACAGCTCCCCGAAGAAGCCTCTCCCTAGTGAAACTAAGAGTGCAGAGAAAAAATAAAGCTCGCATGGAAGCACTAGAATTTTGGAAATTCCTATTTGCCCAATAGGAGAGAGTTGTAAACTTATCCAAAATGGGAGGGACACCCAAATCTTTGACAAGGCTCTACCCAAGTTGCCGTCTATTAGGTCCTCTTAATTATTATATACTCTGACCCCTAGGTTTTTAATAGTGTCAAAGCACCATGAGAGGGGTGTGTCAGGGAGTGCTAGTGTTTGAGCATCGGACAGCTTAGTGAAGTGAGGGGATATAAACACAATTTGTCCCAATTCACATTGAGACTCGAGACCTCACCAAACTTTTCCAGTAGGTCAATGAGTTGTAAATTCCGTCCCTCACCTCTGAGGTCAATTAAGGCATCATTAGTGTAAAGAGAGATTGTGTGTCATCTACTGTCCACTTGGGTCCCCTATTCTGGACCCTAAGCTGGCAACATGCAAGCCAGAGGTTCCATGGTTAGGGCGAACTGTATTGACAACAAGGGGTAGCCCTCTCTTGTGCCTCATCCTATAATAAAAGGGTCAGAGACTACCCTGACGGTTTTTACTCTGGCTGTTGGGTCAGTGTATAGTAGCGTTATCCAAGAGAGAAACATGGGTCCCATCCCCATGCTACAGAGCACCTCCATGAGGTAGGCCCACCCTAAAGTATTGAAGGCCTTCTCTATATCTAATAAGGCTATCCAGGTTTGAGTCCCAGAGATGCATGCCCAAACCATTATCATAAACAAGTGGTGTAAATTCAAGAAGGTGTTACCCATGGGAACTAAACCATTTTGGTCAGGAATGATCAACATGTGTGCTATTGTAGTCAGTATTTAGTGGTGACAAAGGGGGGTAAGAGCCCACTAGGAGCACTCCCTCTCTCATTGATTGTGGAAGTGAGCCTTTAACCCTGGTGGCTTCTTGAACTGTAAAAGCCTAGGGGTAAATTGTTGAGCATATGTTGCATAGATTTCCACCAGCCAGCCATCCGCACCAGATGTCTTATCCTGCACCATTTGTCAAATCGCTTGTACTATCTCCTCTGGGGATAATGGAGCATCAAAATCCACACATTGCAGTTTCGGAAGGCACAAGTTTTTTAACAATCCCTGTATGGCAAACATATCTACGTTCCCCAATGTGGCATACAATATGGGTAGTATGTGTGGATCACATGGTTAATTGCTCCTTGAGTGTTAAAAATATCGCCCTGTGGTGTTCTCAACTTACACCTATGGGCCTTTAAAAGGGCTTCTAAGAGACTCTGATCAGAGCAACTAGACAAGAAGTCTCCCCTCCCACTCCCCCTGCACATGTTGGTGGACCATGTATTCTCTTTAATTCAGAGTGCACAATTTCCTGAGGGCAGTTCTAAATGCAAGTGTTACTTGTTGCCAATCGAGCCGCTACATTTTGGTCCGATGGGATGCACAATTCTCAGTGGGGCATATCTTGCTTCAGCATCTGCAAGCCCCTACAGAGCATGAGTTTGGGAGACATTCACTGACTTAATGCCATGACTCCTTTGGGCTACTTTGAATTTCTTTGACCTCTCGATGTGTGTAGGACACTTTTCATGAGTGCTAGGATTGTAGCTGGAGACCAGTGATC
Organism: Pleurodeles waltl; assembly: GCF_031143425.1. Classification (NCBI taxonomy): domain Eukaryota; kingdom Metazoa; phylum Chordata; class Amphibia; order Caudata; family Salamandridae; genus Pleurodeles; species Pleurodeles waltl. The sequence goes on from NC_090442.1 coordinate 298,603,463, forward strand.
CAGGTGTTGCCTCATCCAGATAGTAAAGAACTAAGAGCCAGATGTATCAAACAATTTTGCATTCGCAAATAGTGCGAATCGCAGAATTTGGCCTTTTGCGAATGCAAAAACGGGGTCTGCGATGCATGAAAGGCATTCGCAGGCCAAAAACAAGGAATCGCAAAATTAACGATTTTTTGCGAAGCGTCATGGTTTTGCGTGTCGCATTTTGTGTCTTGCAATTTGTGACATGAAATACCAAATCGGTATTAGCATTTTGCAAATTATGAGTCAGAATAGCGACTCGCAAATACAGATTCGGTATTTCACGTCGGAAATTGTGAGATGCAAAATGCAACACGCAAAACCATGTCGCAATTCGATGCATCAAAAATTTGCAAATTGTGAATTTTCGCAGAATGGCTTTTTGCACATGCAAATTACCACGGAGTGAAACCAGGTGCAAGCTATATAAAGAGGCCCAGAATGCCTCAGACTCTTTTCCACAATGGCTGCACTCTATGTCATGGCGAGGAGAATGAGGATCTTGGCATGTTTGAGGAGAGGGGGAGGAGACAGGAGTGCATTTTCAGAGTTCTCATTACCCTTTTTGACCAGACTGAGGAGGAAATATATGATAAGTACAGGTTGAACTCAGCCATGATACTTGACCTGATAGCTGAGCTACAACCCATACTGCAGCGAACAACAGATAGGACTAATAGCATACCCACCATCTGCAGGTATTATGCTCCCTGCACCTACTTGCCTCAGGGAGCTATCAAGGGGTCATAGCAGCAGCTAGAGGAGTATCACAGAGTGCTGTCTCTAGATTTTTCAATGCATTTCTTAACGCCATGCTGAGTAGGATACACCAGTACATCAGATTCCCCCACACCCCACAGGAAATACAGCAGACAAAAATCGATTTCTACCAGATAGCACAGTTCCCCCACGTCCTAGGTGCCATAGATGGGACACATGTTGCAATCTGTCCACCATCGGCCACAGAGTATGTGTACCGCAATCGTAAATACCAACATTCCATGAATATACAGGTGATATGCAATGCCTCCTACATCATAATTGATCTTGTGGCCAGGTACCCAGGGAGCACACATGATTCGTACATCTTTCGCCACAACAGGATTCACACAAGACTGCTAGCTGGGGAGTTTGGTGAAGGACATCTACTAGGTATTGTCCCTCTGTACACTGGTGCATTGATGGCAGTGTGACGTCAGATGGCTCAGATACTCATTATACCCTCTGTTCCTTCCAGGAGACAGTGCCTACGCAGTGCGCACCAACATGATGACGCCCTACCTAAATCCTACAACACCAACAGAACGGAGATACAATTCAGCACACAGGGCAACCCGCAATGTGGTCGAGCGCACCTTTGGCCTGCTGAAGAGTCGCTTCCGGTGCATCCACAAAAGTGGAGGGGCACTACAGTACAGCCCGGACACGACCTGTAGAATAGTGGCCACATGTGCGATCCTGCACAATATAGCTACCACCAGGGGCATACCTGTGGAAATATCTGATCCACACTCAGATGAGGATGAGGATCCCATACCACCCCTAAAGCCAGCAGACAGGACCAGTGCAGCAGAGGGCAGGCAAAGGCTTCTGGGGATGGAGTGTGGCCTTCATCCCGCATGTCTTCCGAGTCCTGGCTCAAATCTGGGAGAGATACAGACCTTGCTCTACGTCTGATTGGGGCAATACTCACTGACTCGCTGGTGTTGGAGTCTGATTGAGGCTGTGTTTCAGCATCCCCCACAATGGCACATGCTAATGCTGCTGGGCCTGGGCCATCTGCAACGACAATGTGCAGCATGTCATTTATGTATGTATCACCAAATGTTGCACAATGGTAATAAATGTACAGTTACATCATATCACTATGTAGTGGGTGTTGTGTTCTTCTGGGTGTCGATCTACTTAATTACATTCTATGTGCTACTTTCAGCTCTGGGTTGTGGACTAACACTCCCATAAGGCATTGTTGTGCCGCTTCTAAGATGTGGAATGGACTACTTTTCACAATGCTTTGCACTAATTGCTAATTCCTAAGGGGCATTTGTACACACACATATGGGGCTACATTTCGTTATTGCCCTTACCTTTACTGGTGCTTGGTGTGCTGGACGTGTCCATGTCAGTGACCCCACTGACAGCTTCTGGGAGCAGTGTCGACTCCACCAGGTCTTCCATGGGGGGTGGAGGGTGTCTGGGTGGATGGTCCGCCTCCTTTTCTCCTTGCCTCCTGTAGTCTGCTGGCCACCCTCTCCTTGGCATAGGAATGCAGGTTGTACCACCTCTTTCTAATCTCCTCCACTGAGGGTTGCGCAACCCCCACTGTGCAGATTTTGGTCTGTATGTCCGCCCAGAGTTTGCGCTTCTCACTCTCTGGGACCTGGAGTGAGCTCTTCCCAAAAAGCCGGTCATGGCTCCTCACCACCTCCTCAGTGAGCACCTCCAGTTCCTGCTCACTAAACTTCAGTTTTCTCTTCCTCTCTCTCTTCTCCTTTCCATTAGCAGAATTGGCCATGGTGATGTGCAGTCTTGGCTTGCTCACAGACTTGCTCCCTGGGGCTTGGCTGTGTCTCTCTCACTGCTCCTTTGAGTGTGGCATGGGCTGACTCACTTCCTGCTTGTGATGTCATCAGGCTGTACCATGTGTGCGTTTTCGCAATTTGCGATTTTCAAATACCGAATCGCAATTTGTTTGGCGATTCGGTATTTGGGCCCTTTTAAGAAATCGCTATTTCCAAATCACAATTTTGTTACATTGCATTTTGTGACTCAGAAATAGCGATTTCTTAATAATCGCTATTTGCAATTCGCAAAGGTTTGTTTTCATACATCTGGCCCTGAGACTTGTACAATTGTTCTGAAAGTTATCTTCTGGGACAAACACCTTTCCTTTCTTCAAGAGGAAGATTTGGAATCAAGCTGTCTCGGTTTTCCTTTCAGCTTGAATGAGAGGTCTGTGCTGAGGGTGAATCCCAGCGATTTTGCTTGGTCTGCCAGCTGAGGGATGCAGCTTGGAAGGTTTAAGTTGGAGAGCCAGGCTAGAATCTTAGGTTGTGTGATACTGTTGGCAAACAGGAGGAATTCAGTCTTGATGAGGTTTAGCCTCAGGAACTTAGTTGACATCAAAGATTGGATGAGTCAGATGCAGGATTTGAGTCTCTGTATGTCATTAGTTGTGGAATCTCTGAGGATATTTTTAGGGAAAGTTGGATAATATCTGTGTATTGATGGTTGTTGATTCTGCTGTCTGCAAGAATAAACCCAAGAGGTACCATTCAGAGGATGAAGATGACAGGGGAAAGGATGAAGCTAAGGGGTATGCCGCAGGAGATGGGGGGTTTAGTGTCTGTGATCTTGTGGTACCTATTTGCACAAACTGGTGCCAGTTGGTGAGGTAGGACAGATAGGTAGATGAGATCATGTAGTGAGGTGATCTTGGACCTAAGTTGGTTCCCTATGTTAGCTTCATTTTATATGTTACATTTAACATGTTTTAGCTGTGGTGCTTTTTAGCAGTGGCATTTAACATGCTTGGCTTGCATGATATTATTCTAGGAATATATTGTACAAGTTTATTGTTTTAGTTAGCCTTTTTTTCGACATGTGATCAGTACATTGTGTTCAAGACTAGGAACACAGTACACAATATCCTAGTGCTTGCACTGTCCATTTGAAGACGGCTTCCACCACCCAGACATATCAGTGCATCAGAGATGTGCCTCTGACACATTGTCACTTTGATTATATGAGTGATGCACTGACCCGGCAGGGACAGCGGAGCTCTCCAGCAGTGACTATCCTTGGATGAATGCTGTGTTCGACATGCTGTCTGCTGGCACTAATCTACCAGCTTCCCGAAAGGATTGCCGTTCATACTACAGGCTGATTCCTGATGCTGTTCAACAGGTATGGGGGCTAAGGCTAACCTTTTAGATCAGGTACACCCACTATGCTCTCAGTATAGATTTAGGGTTATGTCAACATAGATGTGTTGCCTAAAAAACCTGGCAACAAAGTTGGTAAAAAAGTTTTTTTAACCCCATTAACCCCTTCTGTGCCTTGGACGAGGTGATCTCGCCCAAGGCACTGGCACCGGCACAAACGCTATCCCGGTCGTGGATGGAAAGGGAATCCCTTCCCCTTCCACCCCAATACCCCCACCCCCTGTGACGATCGCGCACTGATTGTCACAGAGGCCTCCTCCTTTGTGCTGGAAGCTCATCTTCCAGCACGCTCTGAAGAGAAATGCAGAGCATTTCTCTTCCGATCACGTGGAGGAGGCCGGAGAGGCTTCAAAGGGAAGGAAATTAATTTCCTTCCCTTTGAAGTCTCTCTGAGCATTTCAAAAGCCGGATTGTAAAGCAATCCGGCTTTTGCAACGCCCACTAGACACCAGGGAATTATTTATTTTTATGAAACTGGCATGAGGGAGCGACCCCTTGGGCAAGGGTCGCTCCCAGAGGGGGCATTTATTTTTAAGGCCTTTTCTGCCCCCCCTGGGGGCAGATCCGCCTATTAATAGGCCAATATGCCCCCACGGGGGGCAGAAACCTCTAGGCACCAGGGATCTTTTTTTTTTTTTTTTTTTTTTTGAGGTGGGGAGCGACCCCTTAGGCAAGGGTCGCTCCCCTAGGGGGCAAATTATATTTAGGCCATTTCTGCCCCCCTTGGGGGCAGATTGGCCTATTTTTATGAGGCCAATCTGCCCCCAAGGGGGACAGAAACCACCAGACACCAGGGGTTTTCGTGACTTTCACACAAGGGGAGCGACCCCTTAGGCAAGGGTCGCTCCCCGGGAGGTGGGGGGTCAGGTGCAAATTTATTTTATGCCATTTCTGCCCCCCCCGAGGGGCAGATCGGCCTATTGTTATTAGGCCGATCTGCCCCCAGGGGGGCAGAAACCTCTAGGCACCAGAGCAAATATTTTTTGTGTGTTTTTTGTTTTTTGTTTTTTTAGAGATGGGGAGCGACCCATTAGGCAAGGGTCGTTCCCCTGGGGGGCAAATTGTATTTAGACCATTTCTGGCCCCCTTGGGGGCAGATCGACGGATTTTGGGTCAATCTGCCCCCATGGGGGGCAGAAACCACTAAGCACCAGGGATCTTTTTTTTTGTGCCAATGTCACGCAAGGGGAGCGACCCTGTAGGCAAGGGTCGCTCCCCAGGGAGTGGGGGGGTAAATTTATTTTAGGCCATTTCTGCCCCCCCCCGGGGGGCAGATCAGCCTATATTTTTTAGAGATGGGGAGCCACCCATTAGGCAAGGGTCGCTCCCCTGGTGGGCAAATTGTATTTAGACCATTTCTGCCCCCCTTGGGGTCAGATCGGCCAATTTTTGTTAGGCCAATCTGCCCCCATGGGGGCAGAAACCACTTAGGCACCAGGGATTGGTGTGTGTGTATGCGTGTGTTTTCATTAGGGAGGCAGCCCCTTGGGCAAGGGTCGCTTCCCATGGGAGCACATTACTGTTGGCCATATCTGCCCCATTGGGGGCAGATGGGCCTATTTTTGGAAGGCCCATCTGCCCCAAGGACGGGCAGAAAGCCCACCAGAGGCCAGAGAAGTTTATTTTCCAAAAATGAGAGGGTGGGGGTATGGCCATACCCCCACCCCAAATAAATGGGCCCAAAGTTGTTCTGCCCACTAGTGGGCAGATGGGGCAATTACCCCTGATCCACACCCCAGGGGGGCAAAAAGTTTACTAGATGCCAGGGTATTTAAAAAAATATATATATATTGGGGTTGTGGCTACCAACCAGTATAGGCCTGGGTACGCCCCCACTTCAACTGAAGGGGGTAACAGTCTTTCAGCTCTCCCCCGACTCAAAAATATCTTATCCCACAGCAAGCAAGAAGGCATTTGATTATTTGGGGTTTTAGCTTTACATTTGGGCCATGAGAACTTGGCCTACTCTCAAAATCGTCCCACTTGGAATGGTGAGGGCTGTACTTTATGGACTTTGGGACTCTGCCATGTAGAAAAATCCACAAGACCTAGACACATCTGAAAACTAAACATCTGGGTGATTCCAGACTGGTGTGTTTCACATGCACCCCGTACCATTTTTGTACCCACAATCCCCTGCAAACCTCCAACTTTGCTAGAAATCACACATTTTCCCCACGTTTTTGTGATGGAACCTTCCGGAATCTGCAGAAATCCACAAAATTCCTACCACCCAGCATTGTCTCATCTGTACCAATAAAAATTCTGCTGCACTTGTCAGCCTAAAAAATTTTTTTTGCAAACATCCCTTTTGGACCCTCTTTGTTCCCCCTCAATATCGACATGTTTTTGGCTCTTCCCTTTCACAAGTACTTGGCCCACCTACACAAATGAGGTATCATTTTTACCGGGAGACTGAGGGGAACATTGGGTGGTATGAAATGTGTCCCAGTGCAGTGATCTCACACAGAAATGTGGGAAAAATTTGATTTTTTTGCTAAATTTGAGGTTTGCTGAGGATTCTGTGTAAGAAAACATTGGGGGATCCACGCAAGTCACACCTCACTGGACTCCCTCAGGTGTCTAGTTTTCAGAAATGTCTGGGTTTGGTAGGTTTCGCTAGAAGGCTGCTGAGCCCAGGGCCAAAAACGCAGTCGCCCCACCTGCAAAAACAGGTAGTTTTGTATTTGATAATTTTGATGTGTCCACGTTGTGTTTTGAGCCATTTCCTTTTGTGAGCGCTAAGCCTACCCACACAAGTGAGGGTAAACCTTGTGGCTCCTCTCAGATTCCAGAACTTTCTGTCACCGAAATGTGAGGAAAATGTGTTTTTTTAGCCAAATTGTGAGGTTTGCAAAAGATTCTGGGTAACAGAACCTGGTCAGAGCCCCACAAGTCACCCCATCTTGGATTCCCCTAGGTCTCTAGTTTTCAGAAATGCACAGGTTTGGTAGGTTTCCCTAGGTGCCGGCTGAGCTAGAGGCCAAAATCTACAGGTAGGCACTTTGCAAAAAACACCTCTGTTTTCTGTCCAAAAATGGGATGTGTACACGTTGTGTTTTGGGGGATTTCCTGTCGCAGGCGCTAGGCCTACCCACACAAGTGAGGTATCATTTTTATAGGGAGACTTGGGGGAATATAGAATAGCAAAACAAGTGTTATTGCCCCTTGTCTTTCTCTGCATTTTCTCCTTCCAAATATAAGAGAGTGTGTAAAAAAGACGTATATTTGAGAAATGCCATGTAATTCACATGCTAGTATGGGCACCCCAGAATTCAGAGATGTGCAAATAACCACTGCTCCTCAACACCTTATCTTGTGCCCATTTTGGAAATACAAAGGTTTTCTTGATAGCTATTTTTCACTCTTTATATTTCAGCAAATGAATTGCTGTATACCCGGTATAGAATGAAAACCCACTGCAGGGTGCAGCTCATTTATTGGCTCTGGGTACCTAGGGTTCTTGATGAACCTACAAGCCCTATATATCCCCGCAACCAGAAGAGTCTGGCAGACGTAACGGTATATTGCTTTCAAAAATCTGACATTGCAGGAAAAAGTTAGAGAGTAAAACGTGGTGAAAAATTGTTGTTTTTTTCACCTCAATTTCAATTTTTTTTTTTCAGTTGTTATTTTCTGTAGGAACCCCTAGTAGGATCTACACAAATTAGCCATTGCTGCATTCCGAATTTTGTCTACTTTTCAGAAATGTTTAGGTTCCTGGGATCCAGCATTGGTTTCACACCCATGTCTATCACTGAGTGGAAGGAGGCTGAAAGCATAAAAAATCGTAAAAATGGGGTATGTCCCAGTAAAATGCCAAAATTGTGTTACAAAATTGGGTTTTCTGATTAAAGTCTGCCTGTTCCTGAAAGCTGGAAAGCAGGTAATTTTAGCACCGCAAACCCTTTGTTGATGCCATTTTCAGGGAAAAAAACACAAGCCTTCTTCTGCAGCCCCTTTTTCCCATTTGTTTGAAAAAAACGAGATTTTCACTGTATTTTGGCTAATTTCTTGGCCTCCTTCAGGGGAACCCACAAAGTCTGGGTACCTCTAGAATCCCTCGGATGTTTGGAAAAAAAAGGACGCAAATTTGGCGTGGGTAGCTTATGTGGACAAAAAGTTATGAGGGCCTAAGCGAGAACTATTCCAAATATGCAAAAAAAGGCACGGCACAGGAGGGGGGAAAAGGCCTGGCAGCGAAGGGGTTAAGGATCTCAGGTCATCCTTACTTTGAGGCGCCACTGCATTTCTTACAGTTTCAACCACTTTTTTCCTTAGATCTAATCACTTTCCAATTTACCTCATGGTCCAAGTATGTGAAATAAGTTTCTGCAGACTTGCATGACATAAGCTGTCAGCTTTTTTCCCAAATATTCACAAGACCTCCTTTAAGCGTGTATCGTGTTCTCTTTCGTATATCTGCCAATCACAAGCACATCATCCTGAAAACAGACCACTCCATCTATATTTCCAAACAGTTCTGTGATAAGCCTTTGGAAACCAAAGCAGTGGATGCCAATGCAAAAGTCATCCAATGGAACTGAGCACAACCAAAAGTGACTTAAGTGGTCTATTATCAGGATACAGGCTCACTTCGTGATAGGCAGCAGACAAATCCAAAATGAAGAATCATCTCACACCCTTCGTTACTGCCAACACTTCATTAATTATGGGTCTGTGAAATTGATCAAAAAGGATAGTTTTAGTAGGACACGAGACATAGAACCAAAATCTGACCTTACTGTTTGCACATCAAGCCATGACAATATATGAAACTTCAAGTTCTTCTTTGACCGTGTCGCTCACTATTTTAGGAATGTTTCTCACTTGGTGTATTTTGGGCGCTACATTTGATTTCAGTTTAATCGTGTGCCTAAAGCCCTTCAATTTGGCTGTCTCTTCATTTAACACATTATAGAAACTTCCTAACATTCCTTTCCTAGTATTTTCACTTACGCCGACAACCAGCACCTTTTCTACACGATTGGGATCAAGTACTATATATAGCAATCTCTGGTGCCTCCACTCTAAGATGGACAGGTCTTCTCTCTCCACATACAGTTTCGACGTGGCTTCTCTGTTCATAAACATAAATACTAGGATACTGCCTCCAAAACATGCCAATGCTATACCCTATAGAGCTGCCCGAATTAATACCCGTTGGTTCTAGTTTGTCCCCAACTGTCTGTACACATTTATTCCTTCAAACTTCCTGTGTTGTGTCCATTACTGGTTGTATAGGAATTTCTCTTATCCTCATCCTCCACACAAGTTTGATTTGTTTAAAACATATCTTTATTTTATTGAGAAATAAAATGCAGGTGTACACTGTAATCAAGGCACAGAAAGTCAACCTAAACACAGTGAAGAACACATTATCATATGTACTAACTAAATCATTACAGACGGCTGTGTTGGTCTATTTCTGTGTTTGCTCTACTAGAGTTTAGAAGCTACCGCTCAGACAGCGATATTGGTGTGAATGTGTACAGTCTGCTGTGGGGAGACTAAAACTAGACATAACTGTGATGAAAATAACCATGTGGCCAGGGGTGAGATTCGGGCTTTCTGGTTATTTGAAAGAGAGGTGGTGCTGGAGCGTGTGCGGCAATAGGGATACAGTCGTGGAGGGGACCAAGGCTTTGCCGCCACTAGGTGTAACAGTGAGCTGGTGTAGTGCAAACGTTATGGTCAGCGAGAACCAGGAGTAATACGAAGTCGTAGAGAGTTGAGGAGTGGGTTCCATTTAAGTGAGGCAGACTAACTCCTGGTTGTGGTAGGGGTTGAGGTTGTGGAAAGGGGCAGGTGAGCTAAGTGGCTGTTGTGTAATGTACAGATATTTAGGGGCATATTTATACTCTGTTTGCGCCGGAATTGCGTCGTTTTTTTGACGCAATTCCGACGCAAAACTAACTCCATATTTATACTTTGCCGTTAGACGCGTCTAGCGCCAAAGTCCATGGAGTTTGCGTAATTTTTTAGCGTGGACACCTACTTTGCGTTAATGATATGCAAGGTAGGCGTTCCCGTCTAAAAAATTTACTCCGAGGCATGTGCGCCGTATTTACACTCCCGGGCAAAACTCACGCCCGGGAGTGGGCGGGTCAAAAAAAATGACATCCAGCCGCTTTTGCGCTGTTTTTTAGCGCCTGGACAAGGCAGGCGTTAAAGGACCTGTGGGCTCGGAAGGAGCCCAGAGGTGCCCTCCCATGCCCCCAGGGACACCCCCTGCCACCCTTGCCCACCCCAGGAGGACACCCAAGGATGGAGGGACCCATCCCAGGGACATTAAGGTAAGTTCAGGTAAGTTTTTATTTTTTATTTTTTTGTGGCATAGGGGGGCCTGATTTGTGCCCCCCTACATGCCACTATGCCCAATGGCCATGCCCAGGGGACAGAAGTCCCCTGGGCATGGCCATTGGGCAAGGGGGCATGACTCCTGTCTTTGCTAAGACAGGAGTCATTTCAATGGGGGTTGGGAGTCGAAAAAAATGGCGCAAATCGGGTTGAGGCGAAAAATTTGCCTCAGCCTGACTTTCCCCATTTTTTGGCGCCCAAGCTCCATATTCCCCTACGCCGGCGCTGCCTGGTGTACGTCATTTTTTTTCACGCACACCAGGCAGAGCCGGCGGCTAACGCCGGCTAACGTCATTGACTAAATACGGCGCCCGCATGGCGCTTCAGAATGGCGTTAGCCGGCGCAAATTTTTTTGACGCAAAACTGCGTTAGCGCAGTTTTGCGTCAAAAAGTATAAATATGGCCCTTAGTGTGGTAGGGTATCATCCCGTGTGTATTGTTGGAAATCATTGAGGATCAGAGTCCAATAGCTTGCAATGTGAAGTGCCTCTTCCTCAGCTGCTCCCCATTTGCAGAGTGCACCCCTCCAGACTTCCATCGGAGGCGGGGAGGCTGAGCGCCATGGTATGATGAAGGTACAAATGGCAAAAAGCAGCGCCAGGGCCTCTAAGCAGGTGCATACTGTGTGACTCTTTTTTTGTTTAAAGATGTCCGAGGGTTTCCCTGTGAAAGCAGGTATTTGCACAGCATGCATGTCTGTGCTATTGCTACCTGTAGGGGCCGGGGGTGGGTGGGTAATATAATGGGGGAAAAGCAGATTATGTAGTGTGGCTCAAGTGAGACCACTGCAGGAGTCACTGGCTGCCCTGCTTTCCAGTGCGACAGCCATTGCAGCTGTGCTGCAAAAAAGTAAGCTTCAAAGGAGGGGACTCCCATCCCACCCTGCACCATTGGGAACTGCAACGTTTTGAGGGTCACACCTTGTCATCATGCACCACAAATTACACAGGGGGTCATTCTAACCCTGGCGGTCCAAGAGCGCCAGGGCTAAAATGACGGGGCACTGCCAACAGGCTGGCGGTGCCCCGCTGGGCATTCTGACGCCGCGGTCAGAAGTGGAAAACTGGCGGTCTCCCGACGGTTTTCCGCTGCCCAAATGAATCCTCCATGGCGGCGCAGCAAGCTGCGCCGCCATGGAGGATTCTGACACCCCATACCGCCATCCTGTTCCTGGCGGTTCTCCCGCCAGGAACAGGATGGCGGTATGGGGTGTCGCGGGGCCCCTGGGGGCCCCTGCAGTGCCCATGCCAATGGCATGGGCACTGCAGGGGCCCCCGTAAGAGGGCCCCAATAAGAATTTCAGTGTCTGCTTTGCAGACACTGAAATTCGCGACGGGTGCAACTGCACCCGTCGCACCTTCCCACTCCGCCCGCTCAATTCTGAGCCGGCGTCCTCGTGGGAAGGGTGTTTTGCACTGGGCTGGCGGGCGGCCTTTTGGCGGTCGCCCGCCAGCCCAGTGCAAAACCCAAAATACCCTCAGCGGTCTTTCGACCGCGGAGCGGTATTTTGGAGGGGGGAACTCTGGCGGGCGGCCTCCGCCGCCCGCCAGGGTGAGAATCACCCCCACAGTATCTAGTTCCCTGAGGAAAGTGTGGGGGGGACGAGCGGGAGGTTTGTAAAATAACATAGCAATCTGGGAAGGATAATCATCTTTATGAGGACAATTTTGCCAATGGGACCAAGAGGGAGCGACTGCCAAAATGTCATCTGCGCGGGGATACCAGCAAGGGCTCTACGGAGATTCTCCTCTTATAGGTTTCGTATACATGTTAGAGGCGAACCCCTAAGCAAAGGATCACCTCTGGGCACCACTGCAACTGCATCTCTCCCAGTGATATGTCACATTGCGGGTATCCAGGGTGTAGGGTGGACATTGCAGATTTGGCCCAACTGCTTCTCTGAGAAGGTCTTGTGCATTGGGCTGGGGAGCATTTGTTTATCTTCGAGTTACACAAACATTTTGGGGGTTATTCCAACTTTGGAGGAGTGTTAATCCGTCCCAAAAGTGACGGTAAAGTGACGGATATACCACCAGCCGTATTACGAGTTCCATAGGATATAATGGACTCGTAATACGGCTGGTGGTAAATCCGTCACTTTTCCGTCATTTTTGGGACGGATTAACACCTCCTCCAAAGTTGGAATAACCCCCTTTGTCTGCATACAGTGCAACTACGTACAAAGGAAAGCCCCACTGCTGACCCTTCTCTTGGATCTTGTAGGACCCCTGACGCAGGTATGTTCCCAAACAATAGATAAGAAGGCATGCTTGGGGCAGCAATTATATAAACAATTTTCTTGAAAAGTACATTATGGGGGTTATTCCAACTTTGGAGAAAGTGGTAATCCGTCCCAAAAGTGACGGTAAAGTGACAGATATACCACCAGCCGTATTACGAGTCCATTATATCCTATGGAACTCGTAATACGGCTGGTGGTAAATCCGTCACATTTGGGACGGATTACCACCTCCTCCAAAGTTGGAATAACCCCCTATGTTCCTGTCACCTGTAAGTGGGGAAGAGACATGGGGGGTCATTCTGACCTCGGCGGTAAAAGGCCCTTACCGCCGGTCAGAAGTCCGCCATACTACCGCCGCGGCCGCGGTAAACCGCCACGGTCATTCTGACCACCAACTGTGAAACCGCCAAAAACCCGACATCCAAGGAAGGCCGCCTCATCAGCGGGCCGCGGAAAACTGGAGATGACCAAACCTCCACCGTCACGCCAACACAAACACGCCCATGCCATTCTGACCCACGAATCCACGTGGCGGTGTTTCAACCGCGGTATTCCATTGGCGGTACACACCGCCGCGCTCAAAATACACACACAGCTCCAAAACACAGCCACATTGGACAATTTGAACTACACACACCTGAGACACATACAAACAACACTCCCACACATCCAATCAACTATAAAACACACACCCACATCACCCACAAACCCCCACTAGTTGGAAATCGGAGAGAAGGCGATAGAGATAGAGATAGAGAGAGCGAGCACAGCAATCGAAAACCCCAACACACACAGGAACCCAACTTCATCACCCACACCACATTTACGCACACATCACCACACATCACCACGCATATCACCACAAACACCACCCCACACCTCATCCACACCACCCCATGGCACCCCAAAGACACCCCAGGTTCTCGGACCAAGAACTCAGGGTCATGGTGGAGGAAATTATAAGGGTTGAGCCCCAGCTGTTCGGCACACAGGTGCAGCACACCACTATAGCAAGGAAGGCTGAGCTATGGCAAAGGATCGTAGACAGGGTCAACGCTGTGGGACAGCATCCCAGAAATCGGGAAGATATCCGAAAGCGATGGAACGACCTACGGGGGAAGGTGCGCTCGATGGTGTCGCGACACAACATCGCTGTGCAGAAGACTGGCGGCGGACCCCCACCCACTCCACCCCAATTCACAGCATGGGAGCAAGAGGTAGTAAACATCCTGCATCCTGATTGCCTCGCTGGAGTACACGGAGGAATGGACTCTGGTAAGTCGAATCTCAACTACTTCACCCCCCCCCCAACCACCAGCATGCCAACTCCCCCCCCTCACCCCCAATCTCAACCCCCCAGCACACAACCTCCCTGCCAATGTCTCACCAGCACAACCCACCCTAAACAACACCAACCCCTGAATGCCAACACAAACCATAGACAGCCACCACCAAAGCATGACCATTGCACATACCCATACACCCCCCCCCCCCCACCACCCTCACAACACCTCCCACAAGGGAATGCCAGCACTGGGGAACAAGGGCACTCAAAATACACGCAATGGCACACACAGAAACAATAACCATACTCCTTTACCCCTGCATGGCCTGAACGCCAACACACCGCCACGGAGGGTCCAGATTTGTCCATCCCACCCCCAGAACAGGCCCCCAGCGAGGACAGCAGCTCTGTCGACCTAGAACCTGATGACCAGCCCGGACCATCGGGGACCTCTGGACAGTCGGTTCCCCACACACAGACACAGGCCACAGCAGACCCAACCCCCTCTGGGAACACCAGCACAGCTCCCACCCAGCGGGCCCATGCCTCTGTCTCCAGGACGCGTCAAGCAGCGATGTGTCCGCCACTACAGGGCACCCAGGCTGACCCAACACCCCAACAACAACAGGGACCTGGGGGCAGTGGTAGTGGGCACACCGTCCAGGGGACAGAGGCCCGGGGAAACAGGGCATCTGGGAGGGCTGCTGTGCGACAGGGGGGGGAGGACAGGCCCAGGGAACCCACTCTCCAAGAGGCCCTCACCACCATCATGGGAGCATACCATCACTCCCAGGAGACGATGGCGACGGTACTGGCCAGGTTCACCGAGATCCAGGCACAGCAGGAGGAACGGTACATGGGGTTCAGCAATGAACTCAGGAACATCGCTACCGCTATGGGGACCATAGTCCAGGCCCTCAACCGGATAGAAAACACATTGCGGGACCATGTGGCACCACAAAGGGCCCCTGTCACTAGCCAGGAACAGCCTACCACCTCCGCCGGCGCTAGTGGTCAGGAGGCCCCCACAGAACAACGGGCCACCAGAACCCCACCTCCTGCTGAAGAACAACCACCCCGCAAGAGGAACCTGAGATCTCACAGGAAGACAGAGTAGGATGCCAAGACCCCCGCCAGCATAAGATACCCCCTGATGTCATCCCACTGTCCCACATTGTCACCCTGTCCAACCTTGAACTGCCCCTGCTCCATCCTTCCACAGGCATATGGAAAATGCACCTGTGAAACTGAGAACTGGACTCTGCCATGGACATAACTCCACCCTCACCCATCACCGTTTTAATATCATGTACCAATATCTAGCACTAAAAATAAATCACTCATTGCACTGAAATCATTCAGGAGTCAGCCTGTATTATTTACAAATGTATAACACATTACTGATCAATAATGATCAGTTATTTTTGTGATGACAACATACCGATGTCAATAAGCATTAGTCCATGGGCTAACCAAGCAGAAGTCACGCAGTGGGTCATACAGCACTGAAAAGGGAAGGGAAAATCAAACATCAGTTTAAAAGAACTGGGGGGAAATACACAAAGTAAAGATGCAGGGGGCTTTCAGTAAATGTTAAATGGCGTGGGTGATTCTTACCTGTGTGCTACTGAAAATACTGTTGGATAACTCTGTCCTTGTTGTCTGTGTCATCCTCTTCGTCTTCCTCCTCTTCACTCTCCGCAGGCTCCACAGCTGCTTCAACACCACCATCTGGACCATCCTCCTGCAGGAAAGGCACCTGACGTCGCAATGCCAGATTGTGAAGCATACAGCAGGCCACGATGATCTGGCACACCTTCTTTGGTGAGTACATCAGGGATCCCCCTGTCATATGCAGGCACCTAAACCTGGCCTTCAGGAGGCCAAAGGTTCTTTCTATGATCCTCCTAGTTCGCCCATGGGCCTCATTGTACCGTTCCTCTGCCCTGGTCCGGGGATTCCTCACTGGGGTCAATAGCCAAGGCAGGTTGGGGTAACCAGAGTCACCAATTAGCCACACACGTTGTCTCTGTAGCTGTTCCATCACATAAGGGATGCTGCTATTACGCATCACATACGCGTCATGCACTGACCCAGGGAACTTGGCATTCACATGGGAGATGTACTGGTCAGCCAAACAGACCACCTGGATGTTCATAGAATGGTAACTTTTCCTGTTTCTGTACACCTGCTCATCGTCTTTTGGGGGTACTAAAGCCACATGGGTCCCATCAATGGCACCAATTATGTTGGGGATATGTCCAAGGGCATAAAAATCACCCTTCACAGTGGCCAAATCAACCTCCTCAGGGAATACAATGTAGCTCCGCATGTGTTTCGTCAGGGCAGACAACACTCTAGACAAAATATTGAAAACATAGGCTGAGACATTCCAGATGACATGGCCACTGTTGTCTGGAATGAGCCACTTGCCAAAAAATGGAGGACTGACAGAACCTGCACTAGAGGGGGAATTCCTGTGGGTTGGCGGATGGGGGACATCAGGGCTGGCTCCAGCTGGGCACACAGTTCATGTATAGTGGCTCGGTCAAGTCGGTATCGTAGTATGATATGGCGTTCTTCCATTGTCGACAGGTCCACCAGCGGTCGGTACACGTGAGGATTCATCCTTCTCCTCGCTAGTCCCAGCGGACGGTGCCTAGGAAGGACAACATGGAGCACAGAGTCAAGCAAATCACAGGTACGTTCACCACAGCATGCATAGCACACGATTATCTATGTATTGAAAGGCGTGTATGTGTGGCAATGCAAGGCCTAGGCCTGTGTGACGCAGTACAAATTATGCCATGTGGGCCCTTGAAATGGCGGCTGCCTGACCTGTGAAGAGGGACAATGGGATGTGAGGTCAATGCGCTGGCGTGGCACACCGTGGCGGTAGGCGGTCGAAGACCGCTATACGAAGCCGCATTGGTTAACATTGAAGCCTATGGGTTTCTGGAGCCAATGACGAGGTGCGCCGGCGGTCGCGGTACGCACCGCCGCGGGCGTGACCGCCATTTTCTATCTGCTTAATCACTCGAGACCTGATCATCCACAGGAGAGGACCTATACTGCAAGTGCTGCTGTGACCTCGGTCTGGAAGATACAATGGCTGCTGCGACTGGGGATAGGGCCCCTGCCTTCACGTCTGAAGAGTTGGAGAAACTAGTGGATGGGGTCCTCCCCCAGTATGCGTTACTCTACGGTCCTCCAGACCAACAGGTAAGTACACTGGGTGCACATGGAATGGGCTATGCCTGTGTTGAGTGGGGTGGATGTATGACGGTTGGGTGGGGAGCGAATGAGGAGTGCAACGCACGACAGATGAGAGCATGTGCCACATGGCAAATTTGGGGAGGGGGGGGCAATCACATCTAACATGCAGATAAATGATGAATTTTCCTTTCCCACCCTGTACATGTCAAATAGGTCAGCGCCCATCAGAAAGTCGACATTTGGCGTGCCATCGCCAAGGAAGTCCGGGCCCTGGGGGTCCACGTCAGACGGGGCACCCACTGCCGCAAGAGGTGGGAGGACATCCGCCGCGGGACCAGGAAGACTGCCGAGTCACTGCTGGGGATGGCCTCCCAACCTAGAAGGGGTGCCAGTCGTACCCTGATCCCCCTGATGTCCCGGATCCTGGCGGTGGCCTACCCTGATTTGGATGGGCGCTTGAGGACATCACAGCAGACACAAGGGGGTGAGTATCAGCACATTCTGCTATCTTTCTGCGCAGTGGAGGCGTCTGGGTGGGGGAGGAGGGTTGTGGGTGACATTAGGCAAGGGTGTTTTCTGTAGTGTAGTCCTCTCCTTTAGGCATGGCCCTGTGCCCCTGCCCCCCACCTCTGTAGGGTGCCAAGTACAGCTATCCATGGTCCTGCATCATCCATGTGTGTATTTGTTGTGCATAGACCTGTAGGCCTGGTCACAAGTACTGAGTAGTATACCCCGATTGCGCAGCGTAGTGCATGAGGCCCCTGTGTCTGTCCTCTCCGCCAACGGTGTTGACATTGCATGCACTCAACCTGTTTTATTATTTCTCCCCCCAACCTTTTTCTTGATCATCTTGTGCATGTGTGCATTAGCATCATCAGGCGGAGGAGATTTGGCATCGGAGCACGAGGGAGCTGCAAGTCACAAGGCCCCGGTGGGCCGTGGTACAGACACCGAGGGCACCAGTGATCCGGAGGGCGAGGGGAGCACCACAACGGGGACCGGAGGTGACACCAGCGACACCGACACGTCCTCGGATGGGAGCTCCCTAGCGGTGGCGGCAACATCTGGTCCCCCGCCTCTACAGGTACAGCCGCCACCCAGCGCACCAGCCCCGCCCTCCCAGCAGCCCCTCAGCCTACGCTCCGTGCCCACTCGCCCAAGAAGGCGGGCATCTCCTTCGCCCCAGGCACCTCAGGCCCTGTCCCTGTCACCCCTGCTGCCCTCAGTGAGGAGGTCATTGACCTCCTTCAGACCATCATTGTTGGGCAGACTACCCTTTTGAATGCCATCCAGGGGGTAGAAAGGGAGGTGCATCGGAGCAATGCCTACCTGGAGGGCATTCATTCGGGTCAGGCTGCCCATCAACGATCGTTCAATGCTCTGGCCTCAGCACTGACGGCAGCCATTGTCCCTGTTTCCAGCCTCCCTCTTCTAACTGCCTCCAGCCTGTCTCTGTCTCCTGTTCCTCTGCCTATCCCATCCACACCATCAGACCAGCCTGCACACACGTCAACACCCAAGGTCAGCTCATCCAGACACAAGCACCACAGATCCCACAAACACTCACCCAAGCAACATCCAGATGCAGACATGCCAACAGTCACTACCACCTCTGTGTCCCCCTCCTCCTCGTCTCCCTCCTCCCTCCCTGTGACGTCTACACTCACACCTGCATGCACACCACCATCAGCCAGTGCTTCCATCACCAGCACACCCTCCAGTACAGTCCGCACACGTGCAGTCACCACCCCCACTGCCATTTACACGTCCCCTGTGTCCTCTCCCACTGTGTCTGTCACCCCCTCTTCCAAGACACACAAACGCAGGCAGCCACCCACCCAACAGCCATCCACCTCACGACAGCCTACGTCACATTCACCTGCACCCAAAGACAGCACACCTGACTCTCCTACAACCACATCCTCTTCCTCCACTCCCATCACCACTACTCCCACCCTTTACCTTGGTCCTAAAAAAGTTTACCTCTCCAATCTTAACCTCTTTCCCTCCCCTGACCCACCCCCTCCATCTGCTAAGAGTCCCAAGAGCACCTCAGCCACCACCAGCCCAGCTTGGAGTGTCACTGTGGTGCATGGGTTCTGGAGTCCACCCTTTGGCAGCAGTGACACTTCTATCAGCAGCAAGGGGACAGCCAGCCCCCCCCCCAGGCAAGAGGACCTGGAAACTCAAGGGCCGCCGTGAGAGGACTGACACGGCTGCCCCCAAGGATCTCCGCCACTTCACCTGCCACAACATCCAGGGGAGGCAAGGGCCAGAGAGCCTCTTCTAAGGAGCGAAAGGGCAGCAGGGCGGAGAAGTCAGCCAGCAGGAGCGCGGAGCAGGAGGGCCCCACAAGCCCCATCCCGGCTGTAAGGAAGGACACCAAAGGGCCCAGGACTCCGTCGCCGAAGAGTCCTGCGACTGCACGGTCGGAGGGCGACTGAGCAGGGAGTCCAGGCCAGGTCTGGCTCCCTTGAATCACTGGACAAGCACCTCTGAACAGGGCCCCGCCGTGCAGAAGAGCACCGCTGAACAGGGCCCCGCCGTGCAGAAGAGCACCGCTGAACAGGGCCCCGCCGTGCAGAAGAGCACCGCTGAACAGGGCCCCGCCGTGCAGAAGAGCACCGCTGAACCGGGCCCCGCCGTGCAGAAGAGCACCGCTGAACCGGGCCCCGCCGTGCAGAAGAGCACCGCTGAACCGGGCCCCGCCATGCAGAAGAGGACCGCTGAACAGGGCCCCGCCGTGCAGAAGAGCACCGCTGAACAGGGCCCCGCCATGCAGAAGAGCACCGCTGAACCGGGCCCGCCGTGCAGAAGAGCACCGCTGAACAGGGCCCCGCCGTGCAGAAGGGAACCGCTGAACAGGGCCCCGCCGTCTCAAGCACCGCTCCGCTGGGCCCTTCCTGTCAAGCACCGCTCTGCTGGGCCCTTCCTGTCAAGCACCGCATCCGCTGGCCCCGGCGTCTCAGGCACCGCTCCGCTGGGCCCTTCCTGTCAAGCACCGGTCCGCTGGGCCCCGCCGTCTCAAGCACCGCTCCGCTGGGCCCTTCCTGTCAAGCACCGCTCCGCTGGGCCCCGCCGTCTCAGGCACCTCTCCGCTGGGCCCTTCCTGTCAAGCACCGCTCCGCTGGGCCCCGCCGTCTCAAGCACCGCTCCGCTGGGCCCCGCCGTCTCTAGCACCGCTCCGCTGGGCCCTTCCTGTCAAGCACCGCTCCGCTGGGCCCCGCCGTCTCAAGCACCGCTCCGCTGGGCCCTTCCTGTCAAGCACCGCTCCGCTGGGCCCCGCCGTCTCAGTCACCGCTCCGCTGGGCCCTTCCTGTCAAGCACCGCTCCGCTGGGCCCCGCCGTCTCAAGCACCGCTCCGCTGGGCCCTTCCTGTCAAGCACCGCTCCGCTGGGCCCTTCCTGTCAAGCACCGCTCCGCTGGGCCCCGCCGTCTCAAGCACCGCTCCGCTGTGCCCTTCCTGTCAAGCACCGCTCCGCTGGGCCCCGCCGTCTCAAGCTCCGCTCCGCTGGGCCCTTCCTGTCAAGCACCGCTCCGCTGGGCCCCGCCGTCTCAGGCACCGCTCCGCTGGGCCCTTCCTGTCAAGCACCGCTCCGCTGGGCCCCGCCGCTCTCAAGCACCGCTCCGCTGGGCCCTTCCTGTCAAGCACCGCTCCGCTGGGCCCTTCCTGTCAAGCACCGCTCCGCTGGGCCCCGCCGTCTCAGGCACCGCTCCGTTGGGCCCTTCCTGTCAAGCACCGCTCCGCTGGGCCCCGCCGTCTCAAGCACCGCTCCGCTGGGCCCTTCTTGTCAAGCACCGCTCCGCTGGGCCCCGCCGTCTCAGGCACCGCTCCGCTGGGCCCTTCCTGTCAAGCACCGCTCCGCTGAGCCCCGCCGTCTCAGGCACCGCTCCGCTGGGCCCTTCCTGTCAAGCACCGCTCCGCTGGGCCCCGCCGTCTCAAGCACCGCTCCGCTGGGCCCTTCCTGTCAAGCACCGCTCCGCTGGGCCCTTCCTGTCAAGCACCGCTCGGTGGGCCCTTCCTGTCAAGCACCGCTCCGCTGGGCCCCGCCGTCTCAAGCACCGCTCTGCTGGGCCCTTCCTGTCAAGCACCGCTCCGCTGGGCCCCGCCGTCTCAAGCACCGCTCCGCTGGGCCCTCCTGTCAACCACCGCTCTGCTGGGCCCCGCCGTCTCAGGCACCGCTCCGCTGGGCCCTTCCTGTCAAGCACCGCTCCACTGGGCCCCGCCGTCTCAAGCACCGCTCCGCTGGGCCCTTCCTGTCAAGCACCGCTCCGCTGGGCCCCGCCGTCTCAAGCACCGCTCCGCTGGGCCCTTCCTGTCAAGCACCGCTCCGCTGGGCCCCGCCGTCTCAAGCACCGCTCCGCTGGGCCCCGCCGTCTCAAGCACCACTGGCACAATGACAGTGCCGGATCTGTCTCGAGCTACTGTTCACGGTTCACTGTGCCCACCATGCCTCCTCCTTGACCGGTGGAGACTGTTATCCACCTGATGGACTGTTGCTTTGAACTCCCCAGGATGGCACAGTGGGCCAGCCACCCACTGTAGAGACTTGAGAGACTGTGGCTTTGCACTCCCCAGGATGGCACAGTGGGCAAGCCACCCACTGTAGAGACTTGAGAGACTGTGGCTTTGCACTCCCCAGGATGGCACAGTGGGCAAGCCACCCACTGTAGAGACTTGAGAGACTGTGGCTTTGCACTCCCCAGGATGGCACAGTGGGCAAGCCACCCACTGTAGAGACTTGAGAGACTGTGGCTTTGCACTCCCCAGGATGGTACAGTGGGCAAGCCACCCACTGTAGAGACTTGAGAGACTGTGGCTTCGCACTCCCCAGGATGGCACAGTGGGCATGGTGGCCCCTTCCTGGATCTGGCATCGTGGACTCATGTGGCTGTGGTGCCCCCCCCTTCCCTTCCCCCTGAGGAGCCTGTAGGTTTGTCATCAGATGCCCCTGCAGTGTTCTCTCCAAAGGACTCAGGTCTCCTGTGTGGGCTTTGCCCTTGTGTTGATACACTTTGGCCTACGGACACTTGGAATTTCGTAAGATGTGCAGGACTAATTGCCTTGGTTTATCGTATGCACTAAATATTGAATTGATTTTTTAAATTTGTTATTGCTATTTGACCATGACTTATCAGTGGCTTTTTATTTCCATAAATTTCGATTCACAATTTAATTATGTCCTTGCTTTTTTCACGGGGTTTGGGTGGTGTCACTGTGACTTGTTGCTCTGCATTGGTGTGTACATAGTTTGGGGGGGGGGTGGGAGTCGCATATGTGTGTGCCGTAACCTTTCGTCCTCCCCCCTCCCCTGTGTCGTAGGTGCAGTAGTCACCGTTGTCGTCTGCGCCGGCGTTCGTACTCGTGGTAGATGAGCGGGTAGACGAGAGCAGGTAGGATGTTTAATTCGGGTTCCATGCTGTCCTCCTTCCTCGTGGAGTGCGTAGAGGTGCGCGTTTTCCCGTTCGTAGTCTGTTTCCGCCGTGTTTTTATCGGTGGTGCTCCCGCCCCGGAAAAGGTGGCGGATTGGTGAGTTGTGATAGTGTGGGCGGTACATTGTCTGCCGCCTGTCTGTTGGCGGTGACCGCCGCGCTGTTTGTTTGTACCGCCGTGGCGGTCGGAGTGTTAAAGTGGCGGGCTGTGTTGGCGGTTCCCGCCAGGGTCAGAATTCCATTTTTTGGACCGCCGGCCTGTTGGCGGGTTGGCCGCCGCTTTATCACCGACCGCCAGGGTTAGAATCACCCCCATGATGTGAATACCTACGTATACCACTTGTCTTTGACGCTGACAGTGATGCCTTCACAGAGTGGCACTGATAACGTCATATCAAAACATCTTCCTACCTATAAAAATCACAGCCATCTTGGAAGCATAAATTAAAAAATAGGCTAAGACAGAGCAAGTTAGGTAGGTTAAAAGTCAGTAGGTGACAGGAACACAGGCCTGCAAGCTGGAAGGCTAAGCTAAACTCCTGACTCCCATTAAATCTAAATAGGATCCACTACACCCTCCCCATTGCCGGAACAAATATGGTGCCATAATGATGATGCCAGAAGAGGTGCATGAACCCAAGCTAAAATGCTCTGGAGTAAAAAGCTAAAATCACATTAAAAGATAGCTAAAATCGAATAAAAAAATAGTTAAAAATAGCTAAAACATACGAAGAGACAAAGGACCTCATTATGACCCTCGCAGTCACCAGGCCGCCAGGGTCATGGTCGCGGTCTGACCGGCACCAAAGTAGCGATCCGACCGCAACATTATGACTGTGGCGAAAGCGCCACTGTTGGACCGCCAGCACTGCCAGGTTGCCGGCAGTCAGCGGCGTGGCGGTCTCAGCAGTTGTATTCCTCCAGGGCAGCGCTGCTTTCAGCTCTGCCCTGGGGATTACAAGTCCCTTTTCTGCCATCCTTTGCATGGGGGTAGCCTGGCCATCAAAGGCCGGTGAAAAGGGGGTGCCGGAGGCCCCATGAGGGCCCTGCACTGCCCATGCACTTGGCATGCTGCACCCGCTGCACTACCACATTGGCGCTGGCTTGATTACAAGCCAGTGTCAGTGTTAAGGCCCTGCAGTGAACTCCTAATAGGGCTGGCAGTGTTCTGGCTGCACAGGCGGACTGATGGTGGTATGAGTTTGAGGGGTGGCCTCTGCCACCCGCAAAACTCATAATGAGGGCCAAAATGTTGATCATGACAAATACAGCAGGCCAAAGTTAATTCGGTCAAAAGGCAATATTTGGCACAACCTGGAATTTTTAGAACAAAGCCAATTGGCAAATTAATCTAACATTAGTAATGATCTCGAGGAATGTCTCCGAAGTCATTGAAAGGAAGGGCATCGAGGATTTAATCCACATTGTCATATGTCAGATCAATGACAGAATTGGCAGACAGATCCACGGAGCAGTAGTGCACAGCAGCCTTAAGCATGGGATCACCTGCGAGGGTAGCACCATCCAAAGTGCCTGAAGGTACCAGATAGTTCACCAAGGGTGGCTCTGAAGTGGCCTCCCGAATCAGCCTCAGTTTCATGGGGCATGACTGAGAATGAACCCTCATCGAGAACATTAGCAGATCTTGGTCCATAGGAGGCAATGGCGGAACAGCAAGTCACCCCCAAGGTAGATGTTCCAAGAGGCACCAGGTGCAATGAAAGACTGGTTGCACACACCATAACACTGGTCAAAATGACAGTGACCAATCATGCTCCAATTCTGCCAGCAACAAAGCCCAAAGAACTGCATCATGCTATCACAGCACAACTGGACTGGTGGTAGTAGATCGATTGCTCCGCTTAATTGGGCAGGCACAACCACTGCGAATCAGGAACAGCAGCAGCAGCATTTCGCGGATCAGTGCCAAAGTCACAGGAAAGCCGCCAAACACACTTGAAAAGAGTGAATGGATGGCTGAAGGAATAACTCCGAAGACAGTCTGGAAGATGGACACGAATCCAGACCACACAGCCTTAAAGAAGTGCACAATCTCTGTAGTGCTTGAAGCAATGAAGATTCTGGATTCCAGCTCTTCAAAGTGCTTGGGGAAGTTGGTATTTAATACGGATTGTATCTTGGCTGATGATCTTGCTATCTGAAGAGCATATGTCCCTATAGCTGATGCCAACGCAACTTGTTTCTGGAATGGTAGCACCTTTAGCCTGCTCATCTTGTCATAATTTACATTAGTAGTATCAATGTGAGGCCACATTTCTGCTACTTATATCTCTTGTGTGGTGGGGGGAATAGAACATGTCCACAACAAGTTACAATCTCAGAGACTGAAATTGCGTAGGCAATTCCTGATCTCATACTGCAACAGCTCTGTTCATTCAGAACCACAAAACTTCCATTCGAAAGTATAAGAAACGCTGGACGAATCAAAGGGACAGAGTACCCTTCAGAAAACAGGCCAAGTTTTCGACCCCAGCATTGCAAAGGCCATAAAGGGACACCTGTTTGCAGATCATTGAATGACTAACAGTAGTCTCACATTTGCTTCCACTGAGAAAGACCTCTGTTTCGCCATTCGTACATTTATATTCAAAGGGCAACTCCCAATCTTCCTTAATATAGCTATCTCCTAGCCACTTGTATCTACCCACAACAAGATGTTTCGAGCATTTCATGAAAAGAAAGGTGGAAATAGGCAGATTTATAATGCCATGTACGAGCCATACTGTTGATGGACATTTGGCAACCATGAAAGGCAGCTTTTCTAATTTTTCTAAATGAAGCATGGTGAAACTCGCTTCCCTTTTGGCCATTTTCTGTTGTTCCCTGGATATATTAAATGCAGCAAACAGGTCAATACTGTTATTATATTTCCATGAAAAGCGACCATCTTTCAGAACCTGTAACGTCCAACCAAACTGCATGATGGAACGCAGCTGATTTTGTCCATGATGTAGAAGGGAAATGTCATTCTGAATGATGTCAATAGCAGATGACAATATGTTATTAAGAGTGTATATTCTGTTGCACAGAGTATCATGCCATTGTCGACAACAGCTAAAGTCTTTTCTAAATTTTCCATATCTACTTGCCTTAAACGCGCAGCCTCTTCTACTTGCTTAAGCTTCCGGATCTCATTGTATATGGCATACAAGAATCTCTTTGAACGTGGTTTTCTTTGACCTAACAAGAAAGCCTGCAAATCCATGTGTTCAAATAGCGTATGAAGATGTTCCTTAACTGCTGCTAAGGTGTTAGTCTGTAACCATTGTTGGCGCAGTTCACCCATATTGTGTGTGGTAACTATACCCCAGTGTGGACCCGAGACAAAGCGAAGGTCCGGACAGCTAATCTTGAAACCCCCTGAGGAATTAACAAAAAGTGCCTGACAACCATTTGTGTCTATTAGCCACAATAACCACCGTCCCGGACTGGAAAGTGAAGAATTGCAGGTACCAGCCTGAACCTTTGCATCTAATTCTTCCTCTATGACATTCAGGAATGATTGCCTATTGGTGAATTTTGCCAGTGTGAGGATACTGGGCACATTCATTTGCTTAATTTTCGCTAACCTTAGACAAGATGTATGTTGAATTGTGTAATTTAAAAAGATAATTTGAACAGGAATAAGGCACGCTCTAAATAAAGCTTCCCTACCCTGAATTTGCCAATCTTGTGTTCCCCATACACATTCTACATGAATAGTTCTCTTCCAGTATTCATATCCTTCAACTGCAAAATAATCTGAATATATCAATTTAGTGTTTTTTAGCAAAATCTTTCTAATTTTAGAAAGAGGTAACTTGAAGTAGTATGACTGCATTTGTCATGCCCAGAAAAATATGCAAATGTATCTGAATAATGCTTTGGGCTCCACACAGGTGGAGTAGAACAGTATTCACACTGTGTGTAATTAAATATTGATCTGTGTCTAGTTGTTCAGTGCAGGTAGTAATCTCACCAATTATTTTAACAAAACATTTCCCCATAATTTTTTGCTAGTGTACACATAATCACTTTCAAATACAGTATAGTCCTGCAATTCAGCAAGCACAGAATCAACTGTTTGAAAATCCCAGTCATC
Organism: Pleurodeles waltl; assembly: GCF_031143425.1. Classification (NCBI taxonomy): domain Eukaryota; kingdom Metazoa; phylum Chordata; class Amphibia; order Caudata; family Salamandridae; genus Pleurodeles; species Pleurodeles waltl. The sequence continues at coordinate 298,630,070 of NC_090442.1, forward strand.
AGAGGCAACACCAGGTGTAATCACATCAGTCATTAACATTTTAAATACATACGGAAATTGATTGACCTCAGTAGACCCATATATATCAAATGGAACTTTATCCAAACAATCCCATCTGGAATTGGTACTGCTGAAATGTTCACAAAGGACAAGTCTCTTCAGACCTTATGTGAGGAAAGATATGGAGTTAAAACTTCATCCACAGGCTCGACAGAAGAGCGTCCAGGAAGATAATGACCATTGATTAAAACAAAGAAAACAGTCATGAAACCAATCCATAACAGAAAGACAAGCAATGTCAGAAAAATCCACAGATAATTCAGTGGATAAACTAACTAGTTTTCAGCCATATCTACGGGTCTTTGAAACAGTTTCAATTGCAGGTGCGGATGAAGTTGAATAAAATTCATCAATGTCGATGAAGTAGGCAGAAGTAGTCTCTGCAAACACAGGAGCCAGTGCATTAATGGTGGATGGATCAACTTTACGTGGAGGTTCATAGTAGATGATGTTATCTGTTTGAGTCGAATTTGAGTAGAATGCAGCCACATTTTGGACAGCTGTTGTTGGTGAAGTGGTAACAGGAATCGGCAGAAGTTCATTTTCTACCCTCCCCATGCTTGAGGAGGCACTTGTAGTATTGTTGTACATGCTGTTGTAGGTAGAAGAGTTCTTGTTTCTTCTTTGAAGAGGTATGTCCTGTTGGTTAGTGATAGGGGACCGGACACTACCCGAGGGACCTCTGGGTCTACTGTGCAGGATCGGCCACATGGTGAAATTTGATGTTGTTGATGGAGACAAATCTGTTTGCTGTAGGGCCTCGCAGCAGTGGTAAGATGATTGTTCTGGTGCCTTGCATTCCCAGGACTGGTACCGGTGCTCTGTAGGATCTGCCAACCTCCTTCTTCACAGGAATCTTCTCACAAACCTGATCCCCAACTTTAGGAATCCAGCCCGTAGAATTTGTTGGCAAATCCCTTATTCCTAACGTGGCAGCACTGGCGGATGAATTATCATCACAAAATTGCTGAAGCTCCTGTAAGACAGTGAGATGTTCACTTATGTCAAAAGGTATATTTGCTGACACCAAACCACGGGCATCAAGATCTGGTACATACATAGCTATCCCAAAGAGAACCTCATAAGGAGTGTGTTCCCCCAAGAACCGTCTTGGCAGATTGTTCAGGGCTCTCTGGACCCCATGTGGGTGAGGAAGTCAACTGCGACCTAAACCTAATACTCTAGCTGTTAAGGACTGCTTTAGATCACGGTTCCTCCTCTCCAGGACCAAATTTCCCTCAGGATGGTAGAATGAGGAGTAATGGAGTTCAACACACATCATCCTCATGGTGTCCCTAAATGCCTTAGAGGCAAAGGCAGGGCCCTGGTCTGAATGGAATGCTGCAACTGCATATGTACCGATACAGATCAGCAAGACTTTTATAACAGTTCAAGCGTCAGCCAACCGCTGTGGCCATACCCACAGGAATCATGAACAAGAATAAACAGCGACTAAGATGTATTTGTATGCACCATCAGGTTGTAGGGGACCACAATGATCCAGGAACACATATTGTAGTGGCCTGTTGGACACTAAGAGGGATGTCTGAGGTGGGCATTTGATATTTGAGCCCTTTATCTGCTGGCAAATGTCACAGCAAAGGACTTATTTCTGGGTCTGTTTGTATAGACCTGGCCACCAGAATTGTTTCTCTAAGAGTGATATTGTGCCCGCAACACCAGCATGAGCAAATTTTGATAAGATCTAATCTCTGGTCTTCGTTCGGGATCGCCCGATCTCCCACCCCAGGAAGTGTTGTATCGGCAACATTCTGTGCACTGATGTGGTATGAATATTTTGTAGGGTATGTTTATGGGAGAGGCTTGACTTCAGCCAAGGCTTTTACGGCAGCCAAAATTTCATTATCCGATCTCGTCTGAGAATGAGTCACTGCAGCAACAGAGGCCTTAGTTACTGAGGATTTGGCTGCTTCATCAGCCAAAGTGTTGCCAATAACATGTACACCTACACGTTGGTGGCCCAATGTATGGACTACATGAGCATCAGGTAGCTTATCCAGAAGATCAGCTACCCTCCCCCACAAAGGTCTGTGTTCTATGGCGTTCCCCTTTGAGTCTCTGAACCCGTTCACCCACCAATGATTGAGATAATCATTGTAGGACTGAAAACAGTAGTACAAATCACACACAATCAATGTGAGATGTTGGACCCGTATGTTCCAGTGCCAAACTAACGGCTTTGACTTCAGCCAATTGTGCTGTGCAGTCACCTAGTGTCTGTGTGTAGGCATTGTGAGGATGGAATACACCATCCTTCATCACTCCGCTCATGGTTGAGCAAGCTGCTGAGTACTGATGTTTAGTACCTACTGCTAGCTGTGCTGAACCATCAGTGTAAATGACAGTATGGTATGTGTCAAGTGGCAAATTGTTAAGAGGTGGGGGGGTACTCCTGTCCGTACTGGAGAAATTCTTGTGTCTGAAGTTTTGGGTCAAAGATGTACTCAACATCGGTGGCAGTCAGGGACATTGTCCATTGAATTCAACATGGATGTTATGCTTTAGCATTAGGAACACTAGCTTTGGTGATGGCCTCAAAGGCAGGCACTGGGGTAACAACAATAATGCGTTTCCCTTGGGCAAGTGGCCTCTCCATAATGACAGCCATCTGTGCTGCTTTTTCTGTGGGTGCAAAACGTTGTTCTGCATTGGAGTATAAATGTGATTTTTAAGCTAAGGGCACCGTATCACCTTCATTAAAGGTGAAATAAGTGAACCCAATGGCACCAGGGATTATTCTGATGACCAAATTTGTTTTGTTGTCATAGGAGGAATTACCTCACTTCCACCTTTCCCTCCACACAGTACAGGCGGACGCTATTTCAGGGGGGGGCAGACCCTGGATTAACCGTGTAACAGTTCACAATTGTACACACAGGACAAATGCCACTTACACATTTCAAATCAACATAATGCATTGTACTGTAGTGGCTACAATGTACAGTTTATGACCAGCTCCTCACTCTTTTGCCCCATAGGTTGCAACTGCTGCGGATGAATAGGAAATGGAGACATACCCCCATGTACAGACCCCTGGGAAACTTGGCAACAATGGAGGACAGGCACATTATCCTGACCTACAGATTTGACAGGGCCACAATCACGGAACTGTGTGCCCAACTGGAGCCTGACCTGATATCTGCTATCCGTCACCCCACTGGGATCCCCCCTCTTGTGCAAGTGCTATCTGTGCTCCATTTCTTGGCAACTGGTTCTTTCCAAGTGACAGTGGGCTTGGCAGCAGGAATGTCACAGCCAATGTTCTCAAATGTGCTGGCCAGAGTGTGGTCTGCACTGATTAAACACATGTGCAGTTACATTGTTTTCCCCATGTGGAGGATTTGGCCACAGTGAAGGCTGACTTCTATGCAATGGGACATATCCCCAACATAATCGGTGCGATTGATGGAAAACATATTGCATTTGTACGCCCCATGTGGCAGCAGTGGACCCTGTGGACAGTGAAGATGAGGAGGCAGAGGATGAGGATGAGGACAACAGAACTGCAGTGATTAGACAATACTTCCAATGACACAAAGGTAAGACAGTGTAACTTCACATTTCAATGTCATTTTATTGTTTCACATTGTCACTGGTAGGCTGTGATTTCCCACTTCTATGCCCACTCACTGTACCCTTTGGCAACTCTTTTTACAGATGTTGGTGCCCCACTATCGCTCCTGGTGTGTTCACTGCAGCCAACTACAGGTCTATCCTATGTGCACATTACTGTACAGTTAATTTACTATGTTTGAACCTTGTTAAACAAACACATACTTAAATCATTTCATACTCCATACTCCGTATTCTTTCAAAGGGTGTTTATTGCAGTGCTAAGAAGAAAAGGGGGAAGTGCAATGGGCTGGGATGATGATGGAGGAAAGTCCAGGATATTGTTCCAGTCTATTTGTAGCACAGGTGCATTGCCCAAGGGGACATAGGAAGAGGAGCAATGGCAGTTCAATGTGGACAGGGTGACTGAGGGAGACACAAGAGTGACAATCAGGAGAGTCTTATTTCCTGGTGGGTCTTGGCAATAGTCTCTGGCTTCTGCCTGGATCGCAGGGAACGTTTACGGGGTGGTTCTCCTTCTGCAGGGGGAGTGGTGCTGCTGGCCTCCCAGTTTCCCTGTTGTCCTGTGCCTCTGTCCCCTGAACCATGTGCCCACTGCCACTGACCCCAGGTCCCTGGTTTTCTTGGGGGTGAGATGTGCTCTGGGGTCCCTGAAGTAGTGGACACACTGCTGATTGACGTGTCCTGGGGACAGAGGTGTTAGTACGCTGGGTGGGTGCTGTGGTGGTGTTTCCTGATGGGGGAGGCTCTGTGGTGGTGTGGGACTGTGCCCGGGTAACCGACTGTCCATAGGTCCCTGATGGCGAGGTTGGTCATCCAGATCCAGGCAACCAGAGCTGCTGTCATCACTGTGGGCCTCTTCTGTGGGTAGACTGGAAATTGCTGGCACCTCTTCTCTGCTGACATTGGCTGGTATACTTGTGGGAATGTAAATGCAGTGTTATTGTTTCTGTGTGTGACATATTTTGCATGGGTGGCTTGCCTTTTTTGTTTGTATTTGCCCTGGCAGCTTTCACTTGTGTGAGTTGGTATGTGGTGGGCTAGCTGATTCTCTCTAGTGTGTATGCTTTGCTGATAGGTGTCCATGCAGGTCTGTGAGTGATGTCCTGCATTGGTGTGGCATGCAGGGCTTGGCATTGGGATGAGTGAGATGTGATGTTGGGGTGTGTGGGAAGTGGTGGAGTGATGGGAGTGAGGGTTAGGGTGAGTGTGGTGGTATGTGATGGCATGCAGGTAGGGGGGTGATAGAAGTAGAGAGATGACTTACCAGAGTCCAGTCCTCCTCCAACTCCGGCCAGTCCCTCAGGAGGCATGATTGCCAAGACTTGTGCCTCCCAGGTTGTTAGTTGTGGGGGAGGAGGTGGGGGTCCACCTCCAGTCCTCTGTATCGCAAGCTGGTGTCTTGCAGCAATGGAACATACCTTCCCCCGTAAGTCATTCCACCTCTTCCTGATGTCATCGCTTGTTCTGGGGTTCTGTCCCATGGTAATCCCCCTGTCCACGATCCTCTGCCATAGCTCCATGTTCCTAGCAATGGATATCTGCTGCACCTGTGCTCCAAATAGCTGTGGCTCTGTCCGGATGATTTCCTCCACCATTACCCTTAGCTCCTCCTCAGAGAATTGGGAGTGTCTTTGTGGTGCCATGAATGTTGTGTGAGTAGTGTGGGTGAGGGTGTGTAGGGTGATGTGTTGCGGTGTGTGATATATGATGCTTGGATGGTGTATAGGTGATGGTGGATTGTGGCTCTGGTCTTGTCTGTGATCGTGATGTCTATCTCGTGGCAATTGTTTGTTGTCGTAAAGGGTTGTGGGTAGTGTGGGTGGGTGTTTTATAGTGGTGTGGGTGTGTGGGTGTGGTGTGTGTATGTGTGTCAGGTGTGTGCAGTTTGAATTGTCCAATGTGGTGTTGTTTTGTATGTGTGTGTGTATTTTGAGTGCAACAGTATGTACCGCCAATGGTTTACCGCCATTGAATGTCCGCAGTGGTGATTAGTGGGTCATAATGTGATGGGCGTTGTTCTGTTGGCGTAACAGTGTGGGTTTTGCTACCGCCAGTTTATCACTGACCCTTGGTGTGGCGGAGTTGTGTCTGTGTCTGAATAGTGACGGATAGGTGTGTGTGTGTCATAAAATGGTGAACGGATATCCGTCGCGGCAGCAGTATGTTGGCAGCAGTCAGCATGGCGGTAAGTGACATTTACTGCCAATGTCATGATGAGAGCCTATATCTCCTTTCGGAGTTTTCTGGGTGCGGAGAGACTGCTCTCTGACCTCGCCTGTCTTTAATTTGCTTTTGTTTATCCCAGTGCTTTTTAAAACCCTCCTGTGCTTGTTTGGTACCTTCCTTAGGGGTTGTACTCTGTATTTCAGGCTTTTTCGGCTTAGCTCCCAAACTATCCTGTCCTATACTGGTATAGGTATGGGAAATTATTTTTGGTAGCTGTTTCTCCTGTTCCAAGTGTGTAATCTCTCGAAGCCACTGACGTATAGCCAATGCTACTGCTTCCCCTTTAATATTATTGAGTAGGATTGAGGACACTGTGTCAAAGTTACGCATCAATTTCATCCCCAAGTCCAGTGCTGGTGCAGCCCGAATGGTCGTTATGAATTTGTTTTAACACTTCCGGTAAAATGACAAGTGTTGGGGTACAATGGGTGGTAGTATAAATCGTAGCGAAGACTGTACCCCATATGGCACAGTCATCTACTGAGGGAGCCATTCCAAATGACAAGCACATTGGGAGAATTCTATGTTTGTCCTGTTGTCCCATATGGGGCAACGCAGCTTCCAGCTGACTAGTTTTCGGAACTATCTAGAACAGGATTTTCTCTTGTTCCGTGGGAACCTTGCCCATGATAAAATGTACTGTTTTGGGGTTAATCCCAGTAGTAGTCAATTGATATCCAGCGGGTGTTGGTGGTGCTGGACGCACTGGTGTCGTGTTAAGAGTTTGCATTACAATCTGAACAAGTCATCTATGCAGTGTTACTAGTTTATTGTATAAATTGCGCAGAACAGCTGCTTGCATGTTTTGTACACCGGGATGATGTTGCAAACATTGACCATGTTGGTCCATCATTACCTAAAGGATCTAATCTCACAGGTTTTATTACGTGTGGTAGGGCGCCATTAAACCAGTTCTGATGTTCTTGATAAGTAATCAGTATTTGAAGATATTGGTATGCTTGGTACCGTTGTAGTACGTTTACAATTCTGTATGTGTGGAATGTGTATATTCTAGGGTCTTCCTCAGGAAAGGTGACCCAGGAATAGAATGTTTCTGTTTGGTAAGCTTCATTAGCGTCTATTATGAATGTAACATCCCCGCCCTCATCTGATAAACCATGCCCTATTATATGTAGTGTTAATGCATGTCTGAAATTCTCTGGAATGTCTATGGTCTTAGCCATGTTGAAAAATTGAGTAAATGGTTGGAACAACAAATGGGGAGAAAGTCCTTTTAACAGTTCAAGCTCGAACAACCTACAGCCTAGTTAGGTGCTCCCTGTTCAGCTGAGGAGGATTATCCCAAAGACCATTGACATCTTCTTATAATGGTACTTAGGGCACCTACTGTGTGTGAGACAGAGATACTCAGGGCATCCGTAAATTAACGCCAAAACACCATTGTTGGGGGCACAATGTCATAGTTGGACTCTTGCTCTAGGCCAGACTGCTGGGTTAGGGATGACAGCACTTTTGTTTGTAGGCAACTAGGACATTCCTACAAGTCACAACTGTTGTCCCAACCCTCCCGTCTCACAAGCAGCACCTCACCAAAAACCCAAATAGTAAAAGGTGATTTGTGTCAGCCTTTAAGCATGGACTCAAGAGTGCGACATCTCAGGGGAGTCATGGTTAAACGGAGATTACCCTTTTCTCACATGAGCAATGAGTCTCAGTAACACACAGGCAATGAAGGAGATGCAGTAAAGTTTTCAATCGGTTTTATTAACAAGACTGCAATCTACTGTAAACAGCATGAGCTGCAATAATTAGGATAATGAACAATGTAAGAAACAGAATTGTAAAAATGAGACTCATGAATATAAAGACCCCCACCATCTTGCAATAACATGAGATGTGAAATAGGCCCTAATGCCCTAGCATGATGAACCTAATCTCTAACCTAAAGAGAGCTAGGTGTGTTAAACTTAATCTGCCAGTACCAGGTCCATGAGAAGAGCCACCCAGCCCTCGATACCTTGGAATGAGGTATCTAGATCAGACTCTGTGGGGAACCGAAGGCTGGGTCTGCATCAAGATGACATGTAGCATAGGTAGCTTTGATGCCCTCAGGTAGGAATCCCTCTGATAACCTTGTCTGCATGAGATATATTTATACAGATTTTGTAGGACCTCTGACAAAGGTATGTTCCCAAACAATAGATAAGAAGGCATGCTTGGGGTGGCAATTATATAAACAATTCCCTCAAAAAGTACATTATATTCCTGTCACATGTAAGTGGGAAAGAGACATGATGTGAATACCTACGTCTATGACTTGTCTTCGACGCTGATAGTGACGCCTTCACGGAGAGGCACTGATAACGTCAAATCAAAACATCTTCCTAACTATAAAAATAGGAGCCATCTGGGAAGAAATAATTAAATATATAGGCTAAGACAGAGGAAAATAAGTAGGTTAAAAGTCATTAGGTGATGGGGCACAGGCCTGCAAGCCAAAAGGCTAAGTTAAACTCCTGATTCCCATTAAAATTAAATACGATCCACTACACCTCTTTGCCAACGGTGACACCCGTTTCCTGAAATAGGAGACCATGTCTCACCCAGATTAGTGCCCCCATGCATAGGCAGAGTAGGTCATGGCATGCAGTATTCCCCTCCGTCACCAGTGCAGGCTCTTTAGTTCCTCTGGTATGGTATGCCATTCCCAGAGGAGGACTAAATTAGCTTTTTGATGGCATACACATAAATATACTGAGTATTGCTTTCCTGCTGTGTGCATTACCCGCACATTGTGTGAGGAATCGGACATTTGTGGAGGGCCTCATGGGCGAGATTGAGTTGAGGGGGGCTGGGACAAGGGACCAACCAGATCGAGACCCACAACAGATTCTGTCGGTGGCACCACTACTTGCATGTACAATGGATTTGCTCTCATTGACCACTGAGGGGAGAAGGAGGGATTTGGCCACGGCAAGGAGCTACTGTAAACAAGTAAGAAACTACATGTAGAGTACTCCACTATGGGCGGAGAGCCCTAACTGTTAGTCTATAACATCTTTTATTGGTAAAGGAGGGTGTGGCAGCACTAGCTGGGTGGACTAGTTAACTCATGAGCCCTTGTGGGAGTGAGTTTAGCGATACAGATGGTGCAATGTCAGCTGGAGTGTCAGTGGTGTAAGGAGGGTTTAACAGTGTGGGAGACATGAGACATGTTGCATGCATTGCAGGTAACAACAGTACAATGGTATGCCGGATGTTGGACCTGGCCCTTTTTGCAGGGTTATCCCCAATCTTTTTGCCTATTTCCTCCTATTTTATCTGACCTGTTTTTTGTTGGCTTTAGGACTTCAGGCACTTTACCACTGCCAACCAGTGCTAAAGTGCATATGCTCTCTGTGTAAATTGTATTGTTGATTGGCTTCACCATGATTGGCACGTTTGATTTAGTAGTAAGTCTCTAGTGAAGTGCACTAGAGGTGCCTACGGCCCGTAAATCAAATGCTACTAGTGGGCCTACAGCACTGGTTGTGCCACCCATATTAGTAGGCCTGTAAACATGGCTCAGACCTGCCACTGCAGTGTCTGTGTGTGCATTCTTGCACTGCCAATTCGACTTAGCAAGTGTACCCGCTTGCCAGGCCTGAACTTTCCCTTTTTATACATGTAAGGCACCCCTACGGTAGGCCCTAGGTAGCCCCATGAGCAGGATGCAGTATATGTCATAGGTGGGACATTACTTATGTGTTTTACATGTCCTGACAGTGAAATACTGCCAAATTCGGTTTTCACTGTTGCAAGGCCTATCTCTCTCATAGGTTAACATGCGGGCTGCCTTTAAATGTTATTAAAGTGAAGTTCCCTTCAGGAGCAGATAGAAATATGGAGTTTAGGGACTCTGAACTCACAATTTAAAAATACATCTTTTAGTGAAGTTGTTTTTCAGATTGTTAGTTTGAAAATGCCACTTTTTGAAAGTAGTCATTTTGTTGCTTAAACCATTCTGTGACTCTGCCTGTTTGTGGATTGCCTGTCAGGGTCAGTTTGACAGTTGGGCTGTTTGTACCTTTCCTCTAGACAGTGACACAAAGGGAGCTGGCATGCAGCCTGCATATCCTGATGAGCCATCTGGGCTGGAAGGGAAGAGTGGTCACTTACACCTGAATGGGCTGTGCCTGCCCTCACCCAATGCCGTCTCCAACCCCCTGGTGTGAGTCTGGAGCCTGGCCTGGGCAAGGCAGGATCTTGTAAACAAGAGAGACTTCCCTTTGAAGTTTGCCAACTTCAAGGACAGAAAGGGGTATACGTATTGGACCCAAAACCCCTGAAAATCTGATTTCTTCAAGATTACTAAGATTACTTCTGGAACCTCTGCCAAGGTGAAGAGCTGGTGAGCTGGAGGAGGAAGAGTACTGTCCCTTTGCCTGTGTCTGTGCTTTTCTGGGTTGGCCTGCAGTAGCTGCTTCTGCTTGAGAGAGGACAAAGACTGACTTTTGTGTGACTACCCACTAGTGAAGAATCTCCAAGGGCTTGGCTGACCTTGCCTCCTGTTGTTGAAGTCTCAGGGACATTAAAGACATCTCTCTGCCAGCACCTGGAGTCTCTGCTGAGGCTACTGCCCTGCCAAGTGGTGCCCTAACCTGTCTCTGGGCCCTTGAAAGGTGAAGCTGGTGGAAAAGTGCTGAAATCCATGCACAGACAGCGTGCAGGAAAACTTTTGATGCACCATCCACAACACGGCTGATAAATGACGCGCCACCAGCCTTGTGGCTAAAATTGACACTCCGCGTGCATCGCAGCTGGGAGATTGATGCATCGCGGCTTGAGAAATGACGTGCAACACCCGCTAGCGGCTGCTAATAAAGACGCAAGCCCATGCAGGGCTTTTTCCTGATACCGTGCAACCGGATTTCAACGCAACATCGCTGGTCGTGAAAAATCAACACAAAGCCTGCCCGGACCAGAGGTGCCCGCCTGGGAATTGACGCATCGCTCTATTGCGGGAGAGAGAAAACAACACACGCTGATCTGAGCAGAGACGGTACGACGCACGGTCTTGCTTGTGAGTGAGAAATTGATGCATCACTGGCCTTTTTCGACATACACTCGCCTGTACGGCTTTATTTTTTACACTAACCAGGTACTTTGTGTAACAACAGCATTCTCACTGTTTTCCAAGGATTAAGGGGGTGATTCTAACCCTGGCGGTCGGTGATAAAGCGGCGGCCAACCCGCCAACAGGCTGGCGGTCCAAAAAATGGAATTCTGACCCTGGTGGGAACCGCCAACAGAGACCGCCACTTTAACACTTCGACCGCCACGGCTGTACAGACAAACAGCGCGGCGGTCACCGCCAACAGACAGGCAGCAGACAATGTACCGCCCACAGTATCATAACTCACCAATCCGCCACCTTTTCCGGGGCGGGAGCCCCGCCGATAAAAACACGGCGGAAACAGACTACGAACGGGAAAACGCTCACCTCTACGCACTCCACGAGGAAGGAGGACAGCATGGAACCCGAATTAAACATCCTACCTGCTCTCGTCTACCTGCTCATCTACCACGAGTACGAACGCCGGCGCAGACGACAACGGTGAGTACTGCACCTACGACACACGGGAGGGGGGAGGAGGAAAGCTTACGGCACACACATATGCGACTCCCACCCCCCCAAACTATGTACACACCAATGCAGAGCAACAAGTCACAGTGACACCACCCAAACCCCTCTGAAAAATGCAAAGACATAATTAAATTGTGAATAAAAATTTATGTACAAAATAGGCTCTGAAAAGTATTGGTCAACTAGCCAAAAAATCAATATCAAAATAATTCTATATACATTGCAATGGATAACCGAGGCAATTAGTCCTGCACATCAAAAGAAAATCGAAGTGTCCGTGGGCCAAAGTGTAACAACACAAGGGCAAAGCCCACACAGGAGACCTGAGTCCTTTGGAGAGAACACTGCAGGGGCATCTGATGAAAAAACTACAGGCACCTCAGGGGGAAGAGAAGGGGGGGGCACCACAGCCACATGAGTCCACGACGCCAGATCCACGAAGGGGCCACCATGCCTACTGTGCCATCCTGGGGAGTGCAAAGCCACAGTCTCTCAAGTCTATACAGTAGGTGGGTTGCCCACTGTTCCATCCTGGGGAGTGCAAAGCCACAGTCCATCAGGTGGATTACAGTCTCCACTGGTCAAGGAGGAGGCATGGTGGGCATAGTGAACCGTTAACAGTGCATGCAGGAAGGGCCCAGCGGAGCGGTGCGTGAGACGGCGGGGCCCAGCGGAGCGGTGCTTGACAGGAAGGGCCCAGCGGAGCGGTGCTTGACAGGAAGGGCCCAGCGGAGCGGTGCTTGAGACGGCGGTGCCCAGCGGAGCGGTGCTTGAGACGGCGGGGCCCAGCGGAGCGGTGCTTGACAGGAAGGGCCCAGCGGAGCGGTGCTTGAGACGGCGGTGCCCAGCGGAGCGGTGCTTGAGACGGCGGGGCCCAGCGGAGCGGTGCTTGACAGGAAGGGCCCAGCGGAGCGGTGCTTGAGACGGCGGGGCCCAGCGGAGCGGTGCTTGACAGGAAGGGCCCAGCGGAGCGGTGCTTGACAGGAAGGGCCCAGCGGAGCGGTGCTTGAGACGGCAGTGCCCAGCGGAGCGGTGCTTGACAGGAAGGGCCCAGCGGAGCGGTGCTTGAGACGGCGGTGCCCAGCGGAGCAGTGCTTGACAGGAAGGGCCCAGCGGAGCGGTGCTTGACAGGAAGGGCCCAGCGGAGCGGTGCTTGAGACGGCAGTGCCCAGCGGAGCGGTGCTTGACAGGAAGGGCCCAGCGGAGCGGTGCTTGACAGGAAGGGCCCAGCGGAGCGGTGCTTGACAGGAAGGGCCCAGCGGAGCGGTGCTTGAGACGGCGGGGCCCAGCGGAGCGGTGCTTGACAGGAAGGGCCCAGCGGAGCGGTGCTTGAGACGGCGGGGCCCAGCGGAGCGGTGCTTGACAGGAAGGGCCCAGCGGAGCGGTGCTTGACAGGAAGGGCCCAGCGGAGCGGTGCTTGAGACGGCAGTGCCCAGCGGAGCGGTGCTTGACAGGAAGGGCCCAGCGGAGCGGTGCTTGACAGGAAGGGCCCAGCGGAGCGGTGCTTGAGACGGCGGTGCCCAGCAGAGCAGTGCTTGACAGGAAGGGCCCAGCGGAGCGGTGCTTGACAGGAAGGGCCCAGCGGAGCGGTGCTTGAGACGGCAGTGCCCAGCGGAGCGGTGCTTGACAGGAAGGGCCCAGCGGAGCGGTGCTTGACAGGAAGGGCCCAGCGGAGCGGTGCTTGAGACGGCAGTGCCCAGCGGAGCGGTGCTTGACAGGAAGGGCCCAGCGGAGCGGTGCTTGACAGGAAGGGCCCAGCGGAGCGGTGCTTGACAGGAAGGGCCCAGCGGAGCGGTGCTTGAGACGGCGGTGCCCAGCGGAGCAGTGCTTGACAGGAAGGGCCCAGCGGAGCGGTGCTTGAGACGGCGGGGCCCAGCGGAGCGGTGCTTGACAGGAAGGGCCCTGTTCAGCGGTGCTCTTCTGCACGGCGGGGCCCTGTTCAGCGGTGCTCTTCTGCACGGCGGGGCCCTCTTCAGAGGTGCTCTTCTGCACGGCGGGGCCCTGTTCAGCGGTGCTCTTCTGCACGGCGGGGCCCTCTTCAGCGGTGCTCTTCTGCACGGGGGGCCCTGTTCAGCGGTGCTCTTCTGCACGGCGGGGCCCTCTTCAGCGGTGCTCTTCTGCACGGCGGGGCCCTGTTCAGCGGTGCTCTTCTGCACGGCGGGGCCCTGTTCAGCGGTGCTCTTCTGCACGGCGGGGCCCTGTTCAGCGGTGCTCTTCTGCACGGCGGGGCCCTCTTCAGCGGTGCTCTTCTGCACGGCGTAGCCCTGTTCAGCGGTGCTCTTCTGCACGGCGGGGCCCTGTTCAGCGGCGCTCTTCTGCACAGCGGGGCCCTCTTCAGCGGTGCTCTTCTGCACGGCGGGGCCCTGTTCAGCGGTGCTCTTCTGCACGGCGGGGCCCTCTTCAGCGGTGCTCTTCTGCACGGCGGGGCCCTCTTCAGCGGTGCTCGTCCAGTAAGTCAAGGGAGCCAGACCTGGCCTGGACTCCCTGCTCAGTCGCCCTCCGACCGTGCTGTTGCTGGACCCTTCGGTGACGGAGTCCTGGGCCCTTTGGTGTCCTCCCTAACACCTGGGATGGGGCTTGTGGGGCCCTCCTGCTCCGCGCTCCTGCTGGCTGACTTCTCCGCCCTGCTGCCCTTTCGCTCCTTAGATGGGGCTCTCGGGCCCCTGCCTCCCCTAGATTTTGTGGCTGGTGAAGTGGGCGAACTTTGCTCCTTGGGGGCAGCCGTGTCAGTCCTCTCACGGCGGCCCTTTAGTTTCCTGGTCCTCTTGCCTGGGGGGGGGCTGGCTGTCCCCTTGCTGCTGATTGAAGTGTCACTGCTGGCAAAGGGTGGACTCCAGAACCCATGCACCACAGTGACACTCGAAGCTGGGCTGGTGGTTGTTGAGGTGCTCTTGGGACTCTTTGCAGATGGAGGGGGTGGGTCAGGGGAGGAAAAGAGGTTAAGATTAGCGAGGAAAAGTTTTTTAGGACCAAGTTAAAGGGTAGGAGTAGTGGTGATGGGAGTGGAGGAAGAGGATGTGGTTGTAGGAGAGTCAGGTGTGCTGTCTTTGGGTGCAGGTGCTTGTGCTGGAGGCTGTCGTGAGGTGGATGGCTGTTGGGTGGGTGTCTGCCTGCGTTTGTGTGTCTTGGAAGAGGGGGTGACAGACACAGTGGGAGAGGACACAGGGGACGTGTAAATGGTAGTGGGGGTGGTGACTGCACGTGTGCGGACTGTACTTGAGGGTGTGCTGGTGATGGAAGCACTGGCTGATGGTGGTGTGCATGCAGGTGTGAGTGTAGACGTCACAGGGAGGGAGGAGGGACACGAGGAGGAGGGGGACACAGAGGTGGTAGTGACTGTTGGAATGTCTGCATCTGGGTGTTGCTTGGGTGAATGCTTGTGGGTTCTGTGGTGCTTGTGTCTGGATGAGCTGCCCTTGGGTGTTGAGGTGTGTGCAGGCTGGTCTGATGGTGTGGATGGGATAGGCTGAGGAACAGGAGACAGAGACAGGGTGGAGGCAGTCAGAAGAAGGAGGCTGGAAACAGGGACAATGGCTGCCGTCAGTGCTGAGGCCAGAGCATTGAACGATCGTTGATGGGCAGCCTGACCCGAATGAATGCCCTCCAGGTAGGCATTGCTCCGATGCACCTCCCTTTCTACCCCCTGGATGGCATTCAAAAGGGTAGTCTGCCCAACAATGATGGTCTGAAGGAGGTCAATGACCTCCTCACTGAGGGCAGCAGGGGTGACAGGGGCAGGGGCTGAGGTGCCTGGGGCGAAGGAGACGCCCGCCTTCCTGGGCGAGCGGGCACGGAGCATAGGCTGAGGGGCTGCTGGGAGGGCGGGGCTGGTGCGCTGCGTGGCGGCTGTACCTGTAGAGGCGGGGGGCCCGGATGTTGCCGCCATCGCTAGGGAGCTCCCATCCGAGGACGTGTCGGTGTCGCTGGTATCACCACCCTCCACTCGCTCCCCTCGCCCTCCGGATCACTGGTGCCCTCGGTGTCTGTTCCTGGGCCCACCGGGGCCTTGTGACTTGCAGCTCCCTCGTGCTCCGATGCCAATTCTCCTCCGCCTGATGATGCTAATGCACACATGCACAAGAAGATGAAGAAGAAGGGTGGGGGGAGAAAAACGAAGACCAGGTTGAGTGCATGCAATGTCAACACCGTTGGCGGAGAGGACAGACACAGGAGCCTCATGCACTAAGCCGCGCATTCGGGGTACACTACTCAGTACTTCTGACTAGGACAACAGGTCTAGAGACGACAAACGCGCACATGTGTGATGCTGGACCATCGATAGCTGTACTTGTCACCCTACAGAGGTGGGGGCCGGGAGCACAGGGCCATGCCTAAAGGAGAGGACTACACTACAGAAAGCGCTCTGGCCTAATGTCACCCACAACCCTCCTCCCCCACCCAGACGCCTCCACTGCGCAGAAAGATAGCAGAATGTGCTGATACCCACCCCCTTGTGTGTGCTGTCATGTCCTCAAGCGCCCATTTAAATCAGGGTAGGCCACCGCCAGGATCCGGGACATCAGGGGGGTCAGGGTACGACTGGCACCCCTCCTAGGTTGGGAGGCCATCCCCAGCAGTGACTCGGCGGTCTTCCTGGTCCCGCGGCAGATGTCCTCCCACCTCTTGCGGCAGTGGGTGCCCCGTCTGACGTGGACCCCCAGGGCCCGGACTTCCTTGGCGATGGCACGCCAAATGTCCACTTTCTGATGGGCGCTGACCTATTTGACATGTACAGGGTGGGAAGGAAAAATTCATCAATTTTCTGCATGTTAGATGTGATTGGCCCCTCCTCCCCAACCTTGCCATATGGCACATGCTCTCATCTGTCGTGCGTTGCACTCCTCATTCGCCCCCCACCCCACCAACTTACATCCACCCCACTCCACACAGGCATAGCACATTCAATGTGCACCCAGTGTACTTACCTGTTGGTCTGGAGGACCTTAGAGTAACGCATACTGGGGGAGGACCCCATCCACAAGTTTCTCCAACTCCTCAGACGTGAAGGCAGGGGCCCTTTCCCCAGTCGCAGCAGCCATTGTCACTTCCAGACCGAGGTCACAGCAGCACTTGCAGTATAGGTCCTCTCCTGTGGATGATCAGGTCTCGAGTGATTAAGCAGATAGAAAATGGCGGTCACGCCCGCGGCGGTGCGTACCGCGGCGGTGCGTACCGCGACCGCCGGCGCACCTCGTCATTGGCTCCTGAAACCAATAGGCTTCAATGTTAACCAATGCGGCTTCGTATAGCGGTCTTCGACCGCCTACCGCCACGGTGTGCCACGCCAGCGCATTGACCTCACATCCCATTGTCCCACTTCACAGGTCAGGCAGCTGCCATTTCAAGGGCCCACATGGCATAATTTGTACTGCGTCACACAGGCCTAGGCCTTGCATTGCCACACATACACGCCTTTCAATACATAGATAATCGTGTGCTAGGCATGCTGTGGTGAACGTACCTGTGATTTGCTTGACTCTGTGCTCCATGTTGTCCTTCCTAGGCACCGTCCGCTGGGACTTGCGAGGAGAAGGATGAATCCTCGCGTGTACCGACCGCTGGTGGACCTGTCGACAATGGAAGAACGCCATATCATACTACAATACCGACTTGACCGAGCCACTATACATGAACTGTGTGCCCAGCTGGAGCCAGCCCTGATGTCCCCCATCCGCCAACCCACAGGAATTCCCCCTCTAGTGCAGGTTCTGTACGTCCTCCATTTTTTGGCAAGTGGCTCATTCCAGACAACAGTGGCCATGTCATCTGGAATGTCTCAGCCTATGTTTTTAAAAATCTTGTCTAGAGTGTTGTCTGCCCTGACGAAACACATGCGGCGCTACATTGTATTCCCTGAGGAGGTTGATTTGGCCACTGTGAAGGGTGACTTTTATGCCCTTGGACATATCCCCAACATAATTGGTGCCATTGATGGGACCCATGTGGCTTTAGTACCCCCAAAAGACGATGAGCAGGTGTACAGAAACAGGAAAAGTTACCATTCTATGAACATCCAGGTGGTCTGTTTGGCTGACCAGTATATCTCCCATGTGAATGCCAAGTTCCCTGGGTCAGTGCATGACGCGTATGTGATGCGTAATAGCAGCATCCCTTATGTGATGGAACAGCTACAGAGACAACGTGTGTGGCTAATTGTTGACTCTGGTTACCCCAACCTGCCTTGGCTATTGACCCCAGTGAGGAATCCCCGGACCAGGGCAGAGGAACGGTACAATGAGGCCCATGGGCGAACTAGGAGGATCATAGAAAGAACCTTTGGCCTCCTGAAGGCCAGGTTTAGGTGCATGCATATGACAGGGGGATCCCTGATGTACTCACCAAAGAAGGTGTGCCAGATCATCGTGGCCTGCTGTATGCTTCACAATCTGGCATTGCAACGTCAGGTGCCTTTCCTGCAGGAGGATGGTCCAGATGGTGGTGTTGAAGCAGCTGTGGAGCCTGCGGAGAGTGAAGAGGAGGAAGACGAAGAGGACAACACAGACAACAGGGACAGAGTTATCCAACAGTATTTTCAGTAGCAGACAGGTAAGATTCACCCACGCCATTTAACATTTACTGAAAGCCCCCTGCATCTTTACTTTGTGTATTTCCCCCCAGTTCTTTTAAACTGATGTTTGATTTTCCCTTCCCTTTTCAGTGCTGTATGACCCACTGCGTGACTTCTGCTTGGTTAGCCCATGGACTAATGCTTATTGACATCGGTATGTTGTCATCACAAAAATAACAGAACATTATTGATCAGTAATGTGTTATACATTTGTAAATAATACAGGCTGACTCCTGAATGATTTCAGTGCAATGAGTGATTTATTTTTAGTGCTAGATATTGGTACATGATATTAAAACGGTGATGGGTGAGGGTGGAGTTATGTCCATGGCAGAGTCCAGTTCTCAGTTTCACAGGTGCATTTTCCATATGCCTGTGGAAGGATGGAGCAGGGGCAGTTCAAGGTTGGACAGGGTGACACTGTGGGACAGTGGGATGACATCAGGGGGTATCTTATGCTGGCGGGGTCTTGGCATCCTACTCTGTCTTCCTGTGAGATCTCAGGTTCCTCTTGCGGGGTGGTTGTTCTTCAGCAGGAGGTGGGGTTCTGGTGGGCCGTCGTTCTGTGGGGGCCTCCTGACCACTACCGCCGGCGGAGGTGGTAGGCTGTTCCTGGCTAGTGACAGGAGCCCTTTGTGGTGCCACATGGTCCCGCAATGTGGTTTCTATCCGGTTGAGGGCCTGGACTATGGTCCCCATAGCGGTAGCGATGTTCCTGAGTTCATTGCTGAACCCCATGTACCGTTCCTCCTGCTGTGCCTGGATCTCGGTGAACCTGGCCAGTACCGTCGCCATAGTCTCCTGGGAGTGATGGTATGCTCCCATGATGGTGGTGAGGGCCTCTTGGAGAGTGGGTTCCCTGGGCCTGTCCTCCCCCCCTGTCGCACAGCAGCCCTCCCAGTTGCCCTGTTTCCCCGGGCCTCTGTCCCCTGGACGGTGTGCCCACTACCACTGCCCCCAGGTCCCTGTTGTTGTTGGGGTGTTGGGTCAGCCTGGGTGCCCTGTAGTGGCGGACACACCGCTGATTGACACGTCCGCGAGACAGAGGCATGGGCCCGCTGGGTGGGAGCTGTGCTGGTGTTCCCAGAGGGGGTTGGGTCTGCTGTGGCCTGTGTCTGTGTGTGGGGAACCGACTGTCCAGAGGTCCCCGATGGTCCGGGCTGGTCATCAGGTTCTAGGTCGACAGAGCTGCTGTCCTCGCTGGGGGCCTGTTCTGGGGGTGGGATGGACAAATCTGGACCCTCCGTGGCGGTGTGTTGGCGTTCGGGCCCTGCAGGGGTAAAGGAGTATGGTTATTGTTTCTGTGTGTGCCATGGCGTGCATTTTGAGTGCCCTTGTCCCCCAGTGCTGGCATTCCCTTGTGGGAGGTGTTGTGAGGGTGGTCGGGGGGGGTGTATGGGTATGTGCAATGGTCATGCTTTGGTTGTGGCTGTCTATGGTTTGTGTTGGCATTCAGGGGTTGGTGTTGTTTAGGGTGGGTTGTGCTGGTGAGACATTGGCAGGGAGGTTGTGTGCTGGGGGGTTGAGATTGGGGGTGAGGGGGGGGGTTGGCATGCTGGTGGTTGGGGGGGGGTGAAGTAGTTGAGATTCGACTTACCAGAGTCCATTCCTCCGTGTACTCCAGCGAGGCCATCAGGATGCGGGATGTTTACTACCTCTTGCTCCTATGCTGTGAATTGGGGTGGAGTGGGTGGGGGTACGCCGCCAGTCTTCTGCACAGCGATGTTGTGTCGCAACACCATCGAGCGCACCTTCCCCGTAGGTCGTTCCATCGCTTTCTGATATCTTCCCGATTTCTGGGATGCTGTCCCACAGCGTTGACCCTGTCTACGCTCCTTTGCCATAGCTCAGCCTTCCTTGCTATAGTGGTGTGCTGCACCTGTGTGCCGAAGAGCTGGGTCTCAACCCTTATAATTTCCTCCACCATGACCCTGAGTTCTTGGTCCGAGAACCTGGGGTGTCTTTGGGGTGCCATGGGGTGGGGTGGATGAGGTGTGGGGTGGTGTTTGTGGTGATGTGCGTGGTGATATGTGGTGATGTGTGCGTAAATGTGGTGTGGGTGATGAAGTTGGGTTCCTGTGTGTGTTGGGGTTTTCGATTGCTGTGCTCGCTCTCTCTATCTCTATCTCTATCGCCTTCTCTCCGATTTCCAACTAGTGGGGGTTTGTGGGTGATGTGGGTGTGTGTTTTATAGTTGATTGGATGTGTGGGAGTGTTGTTTGTATGTGTCTCAGGTGTGTGTATTTCAAATTGTCCAATGTGGCTGTGTTTTGGAGCTGTGTGTGTATTTTGAGCGCGGCGGTGTGTACCGCCAATGGAATACCGCGGTTGAAAGACCGCCGCGTGGATTCGTGGGTCAGAATGGCATGGGCGTGTTTGTGTTGGTGTGACGGTTGAGGTTTGGTCATCTCCAGTTTTCCGCGGCCCGCTGATGAGGCGGCCTTCCTTGGATGTCGGGTTTATGGCGGTTTCACAGTTGGTGGTCAGAATGACCGTGGCGGTTTACCGCGGCCGCGGCGGTAGAATGGCGGACTTCTGACCGGCGGTAAGGGCCTTTTACCGCCGAGGTCAGAATGACCCCCTAAGTCTCTTATTCTTTCTAAAATTCATATCTTGGCTTGTGTATGTTGGATTTTTGTAATTCTGGTCTTGTGTGATTTAAATAAATATTACGGTACCTATTTTTCTAAACTGGTGTGGTGTCCATTTTGAAGTGTTTCACTGTATTACTGTATGTGTTCGTACAAATACTTTACACATTGCTTCTGAAGTTAAGCCTGCCTGCTCGTGAAAAGCTACCAAGGGGGTTTGTGGGGGTTAACTGAGGGTGATTCTCCTTTACCCTGACTAGAATGAGTGTCCTTTCTTGGACAGGGGGTAACCTGACTGCCAACCAAAGACCCCATTTCTAACACAGTTAGAAAGAGCAGATGTTCTTTTGTTCTCCCATCACACCAAGTATCACACCAGGTAGTATCACATATCCATAGCCCTCCCCTCTCATGAACATGGAGTTGGACTGCCAAAAAGATGAAAAGGATACTGAAAGCAGAGACAAAAGCATCAGACGAGGCAGTCAGCTGTCTGCGGAATGACAGTTGGGAGGGACTTTGAATCTGGAGGCATGTCGTCCATGCCCACAGAGTCTTCATCCGATGTGAAGATATGTAGTCCTGTGTCCCCATCCATGGAGGCAGCCGCAGATCCCAATGTGGCTGCTGCATTCGAGCGCTTCCTTGTTCTTCTTGATGATTTGTTCTAGGCTTGAGGGCATGTTTGCAGGAGCCTGAGGAGCAGTTGTTCCCTTTTTCCAAGCTCTACGATGATGCTGTGGCTGCCTCTGACCCGGGGATCCCTTCGCTCTGCTTGTCCAACGACCCCCAGGCATCTGTAGGGTCAATAAAGAAGAAGCTTTTTTTGTTTGCAATGATCTTTAGACGGTCCAGGAAGAGCAAGGAATACAGGAGGCCGGCATATCGGAGGTGGCGCTTTATAGCTAAAGATGAAGTACATTTTTATTGTACAAGTCTTGTGTAATCCAGTAAAGTCATTGCTGTTTTATCCTCAATTTATAATGGGGCTGCCAGACTCACTGCTCATAATATTGTGTGTCTGTTCCAAAAGTGAAGCAAATTTGACTAGCATTGGTCATGGGGGTGACCGCAGAGCGGAACAGCGCACCAGGACTCCGGGGGCCCTCACCAAGGTGTAGAAGGGGGTGAAGTCAGAGGTTGGTGTCCTGCCCCTCTGCTCCTTATGGAGGGTCCAGTATCTGAATGTTGCTTTTACGGGAGCGTCCCTCTGCATCGTCAGTTCTCACTTCCAGTTGCTGTACACAGTTACGGAGGTCCTGAAGTATTGCATGGTGTTCTGCTACCTGGGGCTGCAGATCAGTCAGTATTTTCTCCCCCTCTGAAACCTTATCCACTTACTTGCAGTGGTCATCGCGCAGGAGACTAAATTCAGTAGCAAGCGTCCCCAGTATGTCCTCCATCATCAGCCTGGAGTGCACGATTACTGCCAGTACTTGGTCTAGCTTGGCAGACATTGAGGGTGTTTCAGAGCTGCCCAGAGCCCGGGTGTCAGTGCTAGCAGTTGACAACGAGCCTGCAGCCGTGGATGGTGAGGCAGATGCATTGGTTCACAATCAGCCCATAGCAGCTTGCGGCAGAGTCGTTATCACCACTCCAGCTGTTGTTGCACCAAAGTTCTGTGTATGGCAGGATCAAGAGGCGGGGATCGGCTTTTACCCCAACCGTCATGTACAGTACAGTGGAATACTACAGTTGCGGAAGAGCTGTAGCTCTATGAAGTTTCTTTCACTTTCCTTCAGGGATTGGCCGGACGCAGAGAATGTCTAGTCTCCTGTGGGCTAGTCACTGAGCAGGAGTGGTGTTAAGAAGAAGCTGCCTGGAGGAGGGAAGTTGGGGGCATCGGGCATGCAACGGCAGGCCAAATGCAGGTGTTGTGGTCACCTGCAGGGGCCTTTGGAAGCTCCTGGTACAGTATAGAGCCAGTATAGAGCCAGTTCTGCTCAGTTTGTATTGCAAAGCATAGCACTGAGGCACGGTAGACGACTAGTAAGAACACTGCTTACTGTATGCTTACTGTGTATGCAGGTTGGTATGTGCAAAGGGGAGGTGCAAAACAGGTAACCATCCGGCAGAGGGAGAGTCCGGTGCTGAGAATCAATCACTGTGTGTCTGCCACGCGCTGTTCTCAGGAAGGTGAGCAGTCAGAACACAAGTGTTCCAAGGTCCCAGCACCGAAAGTGATGCCTAATGTGGCATTCAGTAGGCTGCGGACCTCAGGCCACCAATAGCACTCACTTCTGTGTGGTCACCTGCTCCAGTTTCCATGCCGCTCTCCCTGATGGGTGCCCATGCAGTGCTAGGCCTGGCTGCCCCACTCACATTACGGGTCTGCCTGGAGTCAATCAGAGCTCTAACAGGAAGTGCGCCAAGCAGTGTGGCCAGATATTAAAAGCCTTCTAAAGTCTAAAGCTGTTGCACGACCAGCCCAAAGTAAGCCCAAAATGAACAGGTCCCAGCCCAAAAAGTAGCCCAAACATTTAACACTGAAATAATGCAATCATTGGCTGGAGCAAATATTTTAAAGCATAACTCGAATTTCTATTTTAAGCAACTATGTGGAACTCACAGTGCCTGAATTATTCATTGCATTACACACTAAAAATGGAAATAAAAATGGAAAAATGGTCACTCGCTTTTTTTGATGAGCAACAAATTGGAAAAAGTGGTAAATCTGTGGCTGGTGAAACACGTAAATCTTTGATCATGTGCACAGCAGTCCTTCTTTGACACACCATTTCACATTGGAGCCTCTAGAAGCTACTTTATTTTGCTTTGCTTGGAGACAGAAATCAAGTTCACAGCAGTTCTTTTGACACTAGTTTTGGCATTTGAGCTCTTTGCCTTGTAGCAGGCAGATTATTTTCCTTTGTGGACAGAAAGCAAGGGCAGTAGCCTTTCCGAGGCATGCACCGGTAAGTAAACATGGCTGGTAAAGTGAAACTGCAAATAGTTCATTCAGTCACATATGGTTTGATCCTTTCTAGGATTCACAGCTTTTGGCTGAACGTCGCTGTGATCAGGTTCACAGCAGTACTTTTGACATCACTTTTGGCATTGGAGCCCTTTGTAACAGGAAGAGTATTTTCCTTTGTTTGTAGACAGAGAGCAAGGGTAGTAGCCTATTCCTAGGCCACAAAATGCTTGTTTCAGATTACGAGGCATGCACCAGTACGTAAACATAGATGGTAAAGTGAAACTGTGAATGGTTCAATAAATCACTTAGTCGGTTTGCTGCAGGTAGCTTCAAATCAATGGAATGAGCATGCAATTTTAAATGGCAGTACTTGAATTCTGTCTTAGTATTATCTAATTTTACAGGACATTCAGTTGTTTCAATTCAGAAACCACTACTACTCTTTTTATTATATTGTAATATTGTGCCCACTTGCACATGTTGCAATAATTAAACTGCAACTTCTTGGCAGCTGGGATAACCTGCTCAATGATGAACTGTGTCTTGTTGAGGGACAGGGGACCACCTGAAACTGCAAGAGACAAAGGCCCTCATTACAACCCTGGTGGTCGGTGTTAAAGCCGCAGTAATACTGCCAACAGGCCAGCGGTTAAAATAATTGAATCACGACCACAGCGGTATCCGCCAACATAGACAGCCACTTTAACACTCCGACCACCACGGCGTTAGCAACAAACACTACGGCGGTCACCGCCAACAGACAGGCGGAAGTCAATGTACCGCCCACCGGATTACAAGGCACCAATCCACCAGCTTTTCCGGGGCGGTACCAACGACATCAAAAGCACGGCGGAAACTGAACAACGAAGGGGAACCACTCACCTCTTGACACTCCACGAAGAACCAGGATGCCATGGAGCCTGAATTGCAGATCCTACCCATGTTGGTGTATCTACTAATACACCACGAAGTAGAAAGAAGGCGGTGGTGACGACGGTGAGTACTGCACCTAGCACACAGGGGAGGGGAGGAGGGAAGAGAGAGTGACACACATACACGGCACGCAAACCCTCCAACCCCCACCCTCGCCCACAACACCATACACACAAACACATCCAACAACATTACTGATACACCCCGTCACCCCCTGGAAGAACGCTAGGACATAAGGAAATTAGTCTAACCAGTGTTATATTGGAACATTCAGATAGATCAAGAGAAAAGCAAATAATCAGTATATTCAAATATTTACATTATGTACATAAGGCAGTACACTGTCCCTTGTTAATGTCAGTGGACCAGCGGTCCCAAAATGCATGGGTGAAGCCCACACAACACCTGCCTCAAAACAGAGAGAACAATGCAGGGGCATCCGGTCGAAAAAACACAGGCACCTCAGGGGGAAGAAGGGGGCACCTCAGCCGGAAGATGGTACAACACCACTGCTCCTCGAGGGGGCTCCATGCCCACTACTTGGTCCTGGGGAGTGCAAAGCCGCAGTTTCTCAAGTGGGTGGGTTGCCCACTGCTTGCTCCTGGGAAGTTCAAAGCCACAGTCTCTCAAGTGGGTGGGTTGCCCACTGCTAGCTCCTGAGGAGTGCAAATTCACAGTCTCTCAAGTGGGTGGGTTGCCCACTGCCTGGTCCTGGGGAGTGCAAAGCCACAGTCTCTCAAGTGTGTGGTTTGCCCATTGCTTGCTCCTGGGGAGTTCAAAGCCACAGTCTCTCAAGTGGGTGGGTTGCCCACTGTCTGGTCCTGGGGAGTGCAAAGCTAGAGTCTCTCAAGTGTGTGGTTTGCCCATTGCTTGCTCCTGGGGTGTGCAAAGCCACAGTCTCTCAATTGGGTGACATGTTCCACTGCCTGGTCCTGGGGAGTGCAAAGCCACAGTCACTCAAGTCTCTCAAGTGGGTGGTTTGCCCACTGCTTGCTCCTGGGGAGTGCAAAGCCACAGTCTCTCAAGTGGGTGACATGTTCCACTGGTTCTGGAGGGGGCTTTGTGCCCAGAGTGCTTCATCGTGGGAAGGATGCGGTGAGTGGATGCCTTTCTTCAGTGGTTCTGGAGGGGGCTTTGTGCCCAGTGTGCTTAATACTGGGAAGGATGCGGTGAGTAGATGCCTTTCTCCACTGGTTCTGGAGGGGGCTTTTTGCCCAGTGTGCTTCATTCTGGGAAGGATTGGGTGAGTGGATGTATCTCTCCACTGGTTCTGGAGGGGGCTTTGTGCCCAGGGTGCTTCATCCTGCCAAGAATTGGGTGAGTGGATGTATCTCTCCACTGGTTCTGGAGGAGGCTTTGTGCCAACAGTGCTTCATCCTGCCAAGGATTGGGTGAGTGGATGTATCTCTTCACTGGTTCTGGAGGGGGCTTTGTGCCCAGTGTGCTTCATCCTGGGAAGGATGCAGTGAGTGGATGCCTTTCTCCACTGGTTCTGGAGGGGGCTTTGTGCCCAGAGTGCTTCATCCTAGCAAGGATGCGGTGAGTGGGTGCCTTTCTCCACTGGTTCAGGAGGGAGCTTTGTGCCCAGTGTGCTTCATCCTGGGAAGGATGCGGTGAGTAGATGCCCTTCTTCAGTGGTTCTGGAGGGGGCTTTGTGCCCAGTGTGCTTAATACTGGGAAGGATTGGGTGAGTGGATGTATCTCTCCATTGGTTCTGGAGGGGGCTTTGTGCCCAGGGTGCTTCATCCTGCCAAGGATTGGGTGAGTGGATGTATCTCTCCACTGGTTCTGGAGAAGGCTTTGTGCCAAGAGTGCTTCATTGTGGGAAGGATTGGGTGAGTGGATACCTTTCTCCACTGGTTCTGGAGGGGGCTTTGTGCCCAGTGTGCTTCATCCTGTGAAGGATTGAGTGAGTGGATGCCTTTCTCCACTGGTTCTGGAGGGGGCTTTGTGCCCAGTGTGCTTCATCCTGTGAAGGATTGAGTGAGTGGATGTATCTCTCCACTGGGTCTGGAGGGGGCTTTGTGCCCAGAGTGCTTCATCCTACCAAGGATTGGGTGAGTGGATGTATCTCTCTACTGGTTCTGGAGGGGCTTTGTGCCCAGAGTGCTTCATCCTGCCAAGGATTGGGTGAGTGGATGTATCTCTCCACTGGTTCTGGAGGGGGCTTTGTGCCCAGAGTGCTTCATCCTGGCAAGGATTCGGTGAGTGGATGCCTTTCTCCACTGTTTCTGGAGGGGGCTTTGTGCCCAGAGTGCTTCATCCTGCCAAGGATTGGGTAAGTGAATGTATCTCTCCACTGGTTCTGGATGGGGCTTTGTGCTCAGTGATGCTGCACCTGGGGTGTGCCAGGTAACATCCTCTCACCTGAGTGTCTGGGCCACAGGATGTACCTGGAACAGGTAGCATGATACTCCATGGAGGCAGAGCCACACTCCATCCTGAGGCGACTTAGGCTGCCAACTGCTGGTCGTGCCAGTGCTTGAGGTGGTGCCTCAAGTGGCGTGTCCAGGGTCCAGGACGTCACCTTCAGACTTGGACGGCTGCCCACTGGTGATGCTGCTGTCGTCCGACAGAGTGGTACCGGCTGGGCATTTGGTGGTGCAGATGGTGGTGCAGGTGGCGGTGGCTGCGGCGGAGATGCTGCCGGTGATGGCCGTGGTGCAAGTGTCTGTTGTGGTGGAGGGAGACACCATACTGTCTCAGGCAGCCTCGGATGGCTGATCCTTGGGGAGGATGCTGAAGACTGACGTTGTGGCAGCGGCGGTGCAGGTGGCGGTGCAGTTGGTGGTGGAGATGGCGGTGCAGGTGGCGGTTGTTGCGGCGGTGGTGACTGTTGTTCAGGTCGCTGCCATCCCTGACGAAATGGTAGTCACCAGCCCCTCACCAGGAGGCATGGTGCCCTGAGATGACTTGCCCTTTGTCTTGTGGCCATTCACCACTTTGGCAGTCACTGCAGGGACCTTGGCACTGTCCTCTCCGTGTTTGGGCGAGGCCTTGCTGGGTGGGTGGTGTGACTTTCCCCTGCTGAAAGCCGGGCCGTTTTTGACCTTTGCAGTTGTAGGAATAGGGTGGTCCTTCATATCTGTAGGTGGCACACTGGCAGCTCTGACGGGTGCCCCCTTTGATCCACCCTAACTTGCACGGATCACAGAAGATGCAGATGTGGGGTTGGGGTGCTGGGCTGGGATCTAGACATCCTGGCCCTAGGGAACGGACGGGGAGAGGTGTAAGGAAGAGGTTCAAATTAGCTAGGAAACCTTTTTTGACACATTGGGACGGGAAGATGGAGGGGGTGTGGGAGTGGAGGAAAAGGTAGTGGTTGTAGGAGCTGTACATCTGCTGAGTTTGGGTGAAGGTGCATGGGCTGGAGGCCTTTGTGAGCTGGATGGTGGTTGAGTGGGTGTATGTCTGCGTTTGTGTACTTTGGGAGGAGGGCCCATAGACACACTGGGAGAGGACACAGGGGACGTGTGAATGGTAGTGGGGGTGGTGATTGCACGTTAGCGGTGTGTCGGGATGGGCGTGCTGGTGATGGAGGCAGTGGCTGATGATGTAGTGCATGCAGGTGTGAGTGGAGACGCGACTGGGAGGGTGGTGGAGGACATGGAGGAGGGGGACACAGTGGAGGAAGTGGATGTTGGTATGTGTGCATGGGTATGGTGCTTGTGTGATGTGGATGTGGGATGTGTGGTGCTTATGCTTTCCTGAGCCACTTTTGTCTGTTGATATGTGTGCATGCTGGTCTGATGGTGTGCTTGGGTAGGTTGAGGTAGAGGGGATTGGGTCTGGGTAGTGGAAGATGGAGGGGGGAGGCTGGACACAGGGACAATGGCTGCCATCAGTGCTGAGACCAGAGCCTGAAATGCTCTCTGTTGGGCCACCAAGCCAGAATGAATGCCCTCCAGGTATGCATTTGTTTGCTGCAAATGCCTCTCAACACCCTGGATGTCATTCAGAATGGTTGACTGCCCAACAGTGAGGCATCTCAGGAGGTCAATAGCTTCCTCACTGAGGGCAGCAGGGCTGACTGGGGCAGGGCCTGAGGTGCCTGGGGCGAAGGAGATGCCCACCTTCCTGGGTGACACGGGCACGGGAAAAATGCTGAGGGGCTGCTAGGAGGGCGGTGCTGGTAGGGGGGTGGCAGCTGTACCTGTTGTTGGGGTGGGCACAGAGGTGTCCGCCACCACCAGGAAGCTTCCACGAGAGGAGGAATCGCTGTTGCTGGTATCTCCTCCTGTCCACGTCGTGAAGCTCTCCATGCCCTCCGTCCCACTGGTGCCTTCACCCTCCGTGGAGTCACCTTCCTGGGCCATGTAGGATGCAGCTCCCTCCGGCGCCTCTGCTCCTCCGCCAGATGATTCTAATGCACACAAGGACAGGGTGACAAAACAAGAAGGGGGGGAAAGACAGAGAACACGCATGGTCAATGCCAGCAACACCACTACCGCTGGCAGACACAACACACACAGAGCTGCCCTGTGCACTGGGCCTTGCCCAACTAGCCACTATGGTAGTCACCACCCCATGGGGTACAATGCCTAACGCCAACATATGCACACCTGACACCCACAGGATCCTGCACACTAGTACCTGTCCAACTGTACCATTGGGGTAGGGGTGCTTCTTAGCCTGCAAACAAGGGAGCTACCCTGGCATGACCGCCCTGGCCTAGGGGTACCCACAGCATACACCCCCCCACCCAGATCCCTCCTAAACCGAGCAGAGTCAGCTTTATGACACTGTACCCACCCACTTGTGGCTGATGTGATGCCCTCAAGCGCCCATCCAACTCCGAATAGGCCACCGCCAGGATGCAGAACATCAGGGGGGTCATGGTGCGACGGGCACCCATTCCACATTGGGAGGCCAGCCCCAGCTGGGCCTCCGCCGTCTTCTTACTCCAGCGGCGCAGGTCCTCCCATCTCTTGCAGCAGTGGTGCTCCGTCTGTGATAGACCCCCAGGGTCCGCACTTCCTTGGCGATGGCACGCCAAATACCCTTCTTCTGGTGGGTGCTAACCTAAAGGAAAAGTACAGGTGGAAAGGGAATTACTCACCCGTCCGGACCGTCATACTCATTGGCCACCAGTTCCCACCCATGCCTTGATGCACGTACACTGACCATCCTCACATGCAGCCCTCAGCCGACCCAACATGTGGCTTCCATCCACACCACTCCAAACAGGCATTGCCCACGCATCATGCTCACAGTGTACTCACCTGTTTGTCTGGAGGACAGTAGAGTAGCGTGTACTGGGGGAGGACCCCATCCACCAGGTTGTCCAACTCCTCTGCAGTGAAAGCAGGGGCTCTTCCCCCAGACACTGTAGCCATTGTCTCTTCCAGACGCAGGTCACAGCAGCACTTGCAGTGTAGGTCCTCTCCTGTTGATGGTCAGGCATTAAGTGAGTGAACAGATAGAAAATGGCAGTGACGTCCGCGGTGGTGCGTACCGTCACCGCTGGCGTACATGGCCATTGGCTCCTGGAACCCATAGGGCCCAATGATAACCAATGCTGAGTTGCTTGGCGGTCTTCGACCACCTACCGCGACGCTACACAATGCCAGCGCAGTTACCTCATTTCCCCTTGTCCCTCTTCACAAGTCAGGCAGTCACCATTTCAGGGGTGCACATGGCATGGAACCTAACTGCATCACAGCACATTTTGGCACATATACGGACTAACTATTTCACAAACGGATTTACAAACATTACTGCAGACACAGTTGTGCAACCTATGTGGTAAATGACCCTCTGCTCACCGTTCTCCTCCATAGGCTACAACCGCTGGGGCAGATGATGAGATGGCGGCATCCTCCGGTGTACAGACCCCTGGTGGACCTGTCGACAATGGAAGACAGACACATCATAATCACATACAGACTTAATCATGCCACAATCCAAGACCTGTGTGCCCAATTGGAGCCAGACCTGATGTCATCTATCCGCCAGCCCACCGGCATCCCCCCTCTAGTGCAGGTCCTGTCAGTGCTCCATTTCCTGGCAAGTGGCTCCTTTCAAACTACAGTGGCCATGGCATCAGGGATGTCTCAGCCAATGTTTTCTAACATGTTGACCAGAGTTTTGTCTGCCCTGCTGAAACACATGTGCAGCTACATCGTGTTCCCCCAGGTAGAGGATTTGCCCACACTGAAAGCTGACTTCAATGCCCTGGGACATATCCCCAACATCATTGGTGCCATTGATGGTACACATGTGGCATTTGTCCCCCCCGCAGAAATGAACAAGTGTACAGAAACAGCTACCATTAGATGAATTTGCAAATGGTATGTTTGGCGGACCAGTACATCTCCCATGTGAATGCCAAGTATCCGGGCTCTGTGCATGATGCCTATATTTTGAGGAATAGCAGTATCCCTTATGTGGTGTGCCAACTTTAGAGGCACAAGGTGTGGCTAATAGGTGAGCCCAAGGTCCCCACATAGTATGAATAGGTTTCTGGGTATGGGGTAGTCCCTAAGGGTTAGTGTGTGTCTAACAGGTATCCCTCGACATTTGCAGGTGACTGGTTACCCCAACCTCTCATGGCTACTGACCCCAGTGAGGAATGCCAGGACAAGGGCAGAGGACAGCTACAATGAGGCATATGGGTGAACTAGGCGTATTATTGAGAGGACGTTCGGCCTCCTAAAGGCCAGATTCCGGTGCCTCCATCTAACAGGTGGCTCCCTATATTACTCACCGAAGAAGGTGTGCCAGATAATCGTGGCATGCTGCATGCTGCACAACCTGGCCTTGAGATGACAGGTGCCTTTTCTGATAGAGGATGAACCTGGTGATGGTCTTGTGGCAGCAGTGGAGTCTGTGGACAGTGAGGAAGAGGAGGCAGAGGAAGAAGATATTGACAACAGAACGAACATCATTT
Organism: Pleurodeles waltl; assembly: GCF_031143425.1. Taxonomy (NCBI): domain Eukaryota; kingdom Metazoa; phylum Chordata; class Amphibia; order Caudata; family Salamandridae; genus Pleurodeles; species Pleurodeles waltl. The sequence continues at coordinate 298,661,438 of NC_090442.1, forward strand.
TGCAGTACTTCCAGTGACACACAGGTAAGAGACTGTAACTCCTCCTCACATTTCAGAATACTGTAGGACAGTGTACATGTTAGCCTCTTCACCTCTGTCTATGGACACTGACTGTTACCTTTGGATTTACTTTTTGCAGATCTGGGTACCACAATCTGCCTTCTGCTTTACGTAGTGCTGGCCAACAACTGTCATACATTGGTATGAGTAAATTAACATTTACATTGCTATTTATTGGTAATGTTGTAATAATACATTTGTGAAAGATCAGACTGACTCCAGATTGGTTTGTGATTAAAGGGTGTTTATTTAGGGGATAATGAGTGTAGGGGTATGTGCAAGGGGCTGGGGTAATGGTGGAGGAAGGTCCATAGTAGAGTCCAGTCTCTTGGTATCACAGGTGCATTGTCCAATGGGGCATGGGAAGGGGAGTAGTGGCAGTTTTAGGTAGATAGGATGACAGAGTGGGACAGAAGGGTGACAATCAGGAGAGTCTTGTTTCCTGGCGGGGGTCTTGGCTATGTTCTCTGTCTTCTGCCTGGATCGCAGGGACCGTTTGGTTGGTGGTTCTCCTTCTGCAGGGGATGGGGTGCTGGTGGCCTGTTGGTCCTGTGGCGGGGCCTCCTGTCCACTCGCGCCGGTGAAGGTGGAAGGCTGTTCATCGGTTTGGCTAGTGTCAGGGGCCCTTTGTTGTGCCACTGCCTCCCTCATGGTCTTGCCCATGTCAGCCAGCACCCCTGCTATGGTGACCAGGATGGTATATATTTTAGTGTGGTCATCCCTGATCCTCATTGTTAGACCTGACAGCCTTAGGGTGGTCACCCCTAACATTTTGCCTGCCTCTCTCCACTTTTTGGACACAGTTTTTGCTGGTTTTTAGACTCTGCGCACTTTACCACTGCTAACCAGTGCTAAAGTGCATATGCTCTCGCCCTTTAAACATGGTAACATTGGATCATACCTAATTGGACTATTTAATTTACTTATAAGTCCCTAGTAATGTGCACTGTATGTGCCCAGGCCAGGGCCTGTATATTAAATGCTACTAGTGGGTCTGCAGCACTGGTTGTGCCACCCACTTAAGTAGCCCCTTAACCTTGTCTCAGGCCTGCCATTGCAAGGCCTGTGTGTGCAGTTTCACTGCCACTTCGACTTGGCATTTAAAAGTACTTGCCAAGCCTAAAACTCCCAGTTTTCTACATATAAGTCACCCCTAAGGTGTGCCCTAGGTAACCCCTAGAGCAGGGTGTTGTGTGAGTAAAAGGCAGGACATGTACCTGTGTAGTTTACATGTCCTGGTAGTGTAAACCCCCTAAATTTGTTTTTACACTACTGTGAGGCCTGCTCCCTTCATTGGCTAACATTGGGACTGCCCTCATACATTATTGAAGTGGTAGCTGCTGATCTTAAAGGAATAGGAAGGTCATGTTTAGTATGGCCAGAATGGTAATACAAAATCCTGCTGACTGGTGAAGTTGGATTTAATATTACTATTTTAGAAGTGCCACTTTTAGAAAGTGAGCAATTCTCTGCACTTTAATCTTTCTGTGCCTTACAATCCACGTCTGGCTGGGTTTAGTTGACAGCTCCTTGTGCATTCACTCAGACACACCCCACACACAGGGTACTCAGTCTCACTTGCATACATCTGCATTTTAAATGGGTCTTCTTGGGCTGGGAGGGTGGAGGGCCTGCTCTCACACAAAAGACTGCCACACCCCCTACTGGGACCCTGGCAGACAGGATTGAACTGAAAGGGGACCTGGTGCACTTCTAAGCCACTCTTTGAAGTCTCCCCCACTTCAAAGGCACATTTGGGTATAAAACAGGGCCTCTGCCCTACCACCTCAGACACTTCCTGGAGAAGAAACCTGTAACCAGAACCTGCATCCTGCCAAGAAGAACTGCCTGGCTGCCCAAAGGACTCACCTGACTGCTTTCTTTGAAGGACTACTGCCTTGCTGTTGCCCTGCTGCCTTGCTGCTCCCTCAAAAAGGAAAAAATGACAGGAAGGGACAAATTAAATCCTAAATTATAAGAACAGTCCTTAATTCTGTTACTCCTGAGTTTATTTCTTTCTCATATTTATTTCAATTTTTTTTTTTTAATATAGCAAAAAGGATCTATGGTTGTATAATACAAAACTTAATACACATCACATAAATAAGTATAAACAAAACGTTACTCACAATACTCACAAAATAGACCACATATAAGATTCAACAGTATAGAAAATTCAACAGTATAAAAACCCCACCAAATGTGGTGCCCTACGTATTTGGATAGTGGTCACTATTGCGTAACTCCACATGTGATCCACTTCTATTTGCTAAGGCAATGGGCTTTTTCTGCACTTAATTATCAACGTGTTGTGTATTTCTTTCACACAAGCGTGATATAGTGCATCTTAAGTCTTTGCAATATATTCCATTATTTAGCAAGCCCAATACACTTGCAATACAAAGAAGTCAACGCGTTTCGGCCTACTGATTTAGGGCCTCATCAGGACTGGAGAAGGGCAATAATAATTCTAGAAAAACAATCAAACAAACAGAAAATGCTTTCAGGTATACATTCAATATTATACATGTGGTAAATAAATAAATAAAAGGTGTATATGACATGCCAACAGAATATTTGGTATTTAATCAAACTTTTTTAAACAATATTAGCTCAATTTAGAAGTGTTTCCAGCTTTGCAAACAATCATAAGGTAACTTTATATCTAACTGTGATAAAGTGCTTAACTACATTTAGAATTGTCTAAATTAACTTTCACAATGTGTAAACTATTTTTATTACGAAAACCTCATGTTTTTACCTTAATTGTAGGAGAAAAACGGGGGAAAAAAATGCTGTATATCGTCCTCAAGTTACTCAAACGGTGAGCCATGCTGCTTATGTTTGTTTAACCGAAGTGAAACAGCGAGGCTCATACCGGCTACCTAGCAGGGGAACAAACACAAAATCAGAAACACAGAAGTCCTTGTTTCAAAATAATCACTCGAACTAGTGACTAATAAAACCTAATCTGAAATGTAGTTGCCGTACCCGGATGATTTCTTCCACCACGACCCTGAGCTCCTCCTCAGAAAACCTGGGGTGTCTTTGAGGTGCCATGATGTGGTGTGAGTGATGTGTGAGGTGATGTGTGAGGTGATGTGTGGGGTGATGTGTTGGGGTGTGTGCTGTGAGGTGCGTGGATGGTGTATGTTTGATTGTGTTCTGTGCCTCTGGATGATGGTGTGGTCTTTGCTTTTCTCTCTCTCTGCTTCTTCAAATGTTTTCACTGTAAGGGGTTGTGGGTAATATGGGTGTGTGTTTTATAGTGTTGTGGGTGTGTGGGTGTGGTATGTGTATGCATGTCAGGTTTGTGTATTTTGAATTGTCCAATGTGGTGTGGTTTTATAGGTATGTGTGTATTTTGAGCGCGGCGGTGTGTACCGCCAATGGTTTACTGCGGTTGAAAGACCACCGCATTGATACGTGGGTCGTGATACTGTGGGCGTATTCCTGTTGGTGTGACGGTGTGGGTTTTGCTATTGTCAGTTTATCACTGACCTTTGGTGTGGCTGACTTGTGTGGGTGTCTGTATAGTGGCATATTTCTCTGTATGGGTCATAATACCCGTAACGGATTACCGCCGCAGTCATAGTATGTTGACAGCTGTCGGCACGGCGGTAAGCGGAATTTACCGCCAGGGTTGTAATGAGGGCCAAAGTGACCATCTCTCCATCTGCACTGGCATAGCTGTGGTAGTCTTAGAGATAATACATGGCAATGGCACCGTCTTCATCAAAGTAAGGAAAGATAGGTTTCGTAGCTCTTGATAAGTTTTGTAGAGCATTCTTGATGCATACCAGTGGTACACATAGGGCGCCTTGAAAAGTGTAACTTTTAAGAAATCATATTGCCCTAAAAACATCAATGGATGGGAACGTCCATGGAGGGGAACTACAAATAGCTCATTGAATCGGGTTCTGCCGCAATCCTGATTTCTCTCCTTTTCTAGTCATTTGATATAATTTGAAGTGGTGGGAAAATGGACACACTAGGCACATTAGAATGTGAATGCTGTCATGTTCGACAATTATAAATCTAAATCACAGAGGTTGGTAGGAGATGTGGCTGTAAAAGGGCCCATGTGAATGGTCATTCCCTTTCACCTTCAAACAAGAAGCAAGTCCAACATCCATATTAAGACATGTACTTTTAAGTAGAAAAAGCTGGTAAAAGGAAACTGTGAATGACTCATGGTGATAGTCAAGGGTTTGCGACTTGCTAGTTGCAAGAACTTTAAGTACCAGATTTGCTCCATTTTTTGTACAGGCCTGTTTTAATAACATCAAGACAAGCTGCTTACTACTGTGTGATGGTTTTGACTATAGTACTTTAGGCATATGCACAGGGGTTCCCCTCCCCACAACTTCCACCGAGCCACTGTTGGACCTGGCCCTTTTACAGGGTCATTCCCCAGACTTTTTGCTTTTGCCTCCTTATTTTTCTGACCTTTGTTGGCTGACGTTTTGACTCTGAGCACTTTTTCACTGCCAGCCAGTGCTAAAGTGCATGTGCCCTCTCTAACAAATTTGGTATGATTGGATTATACCTGATTGGCATATTTAATTTACCTATAAGTCCCTTGTAAAGTGGTGTCCCTATATCCAGGGCCTGTAAATTAAATGCTACTAGTGGGCCTGCAGCGCTGCTTGCGCCACCCACTGAAGTAGCCTGTCAAACCTATCTAAGGCCTGCTAGCGCAGAGCCTGTGTGCGCAGTTTCCTGCCAAAGGTACCTGGCATCTAAATTTACTTGACAGGCCCAGAACTCCCCTTTACTACATGTAAGGTGCGCCCTCGCTAGCCCTTTGGGCAGGGTGCCATGTATGTAGAAGGCAGGACATGTGCCATGTTGCGTGGCCTGTCCTGGTAGTGACAAACAGCCTAACTTGGTGTCTCACTACTGTGAGTGCTGCCCTCTCATAGGATTGCATTGGAAATGCCCTGCCTTATGTGTAAGGGGTATTGTCTGATTTATGAGGGGTAGCGTAGGCATGTTTGGTATGGTTGTGACAGTGGTAAGAAATGCTGCTTACTGGTGTAGGTGTATTTTTTATTACTATCACAGAAATGCAACTTCTAGAAAGTGCGCATTTATCTGTGCTTATAACTTTGGTGTATTGCAGCTTATCTCCAATCAACGTCTGGGCAGACTGACAGTTGGGGCTTTGTGCATACTTCTCAGACAGCCTGAACACAGGGAGGGTGGAGGTGACACAGAGGTGCATCTACATATTGTAAAGCCTTCCTGGGCTGAGAGAAAGGAGAGGCGGGGCACACCTGCATTTGTAAAGACTGTGCCCTGGCCTCACACAATAGGGTCGTTAACCCCCCACTGATGTTTGGAGCCTGTACTGAAAGGAGAGAGGGGGCACTCCCAGAACCAGTTGTAACTGGCTGGAACCTCCTCTCCCTACCATTGAAAAACACTGTAAGAACTGACTATAAGTACAGGGGAATGTTCCCCACAATTTGAACACTCTTGGAACTGAAACTGGACACAGAGCGCAGATGAATGGACTCACCAGGAACCACCTTGGACTGCTGCTGCTGTGCTGACCTGTGACCTGCCTGGACACCAGAAGGACTGGCACCACCTGCACCCCTTGTGCTGGCCTGTAGCTGGGCCCACCAGCCCTGTGCTCGTTGTGTTTGGCCTGTTCCCAGGGGCAGGGTGCTGTGCCCCTGACCCCTGCCACGATCCTTACAGCTGGGACAGAAAGCGCTGCAAAAAGCGCTCTGTGGGGTGCCCTGGTGCTTTGCTAAAGCACCACTCGCCTGACGGGAAATCACCGCCGCTGCACCGAGTTCATAGGAGTGCCCTCACGCTTGGAGGAGCACTTCTCTGCTGCTGTAATCACCGCCACAGCCCGGATGTAGAGCAGAGCCCTCGCGCTTCTGTGAGCGCTCCCCTGCTGTGAAGAATCACCGCTGCAGCCCGGCTCCCTTTGTGTGTGGGGCACCGGAACCACGCTGCCCCCAGTGCCCCCAGGGCACTGACAAAATCGCTCTGAAAGGAGCCAGACGCTCCTGTTGTGCTCCTGGGGCGCGCGGACCTGGACCCGTGCCCCCGGGGCAATGGTAAACTCCACTCCATGTGGGAGCCACCCTCAGCCGGAGGAGACGAGCCGGAGCTCCTCCGGAGCAGCCCGACGTCAGCGGCTGCCCTTCGAGTCCGCGGGCGGGAGGTGACCTCATCGGAGGCCCCCGCGCCGTGAGACCTCGTTGCCATCAGCATTGCAGGGCCTGGGTGTGGAATGGGAGTTCCTTTTCCCCCCAGACACTGCCTAAGGGGCGCGATTGCCATAAAGGCAGTTGCTTGGCATTTAGGCCCCCCCCCCTTCGGAGAGGGCCACCAGGATCGCGGGTCCCCGGAGGGGCCCGTTCTTTTTCTTCAGTAGAGAGGGTGCTGATCGTCCCTCCCTTCCAGGAGACTGGGGAGGCCCACGTTTTCCAAGCATAGGAGCGCCGGGGGCCCCCATACTCCTCCTTAGGCACTGGAAGTGCCTCTTCATCCAACCAGGTACTCTTTTTCTAAGGGACCAGGAATAATGATAATCCAAAATTCTTTGGCTCATATATTACCTACCTGTGTTTGATGTTATTTTTACATATATGTGCTAATGTTCCTTTGTGTTAGGCATGTCTAGCTAATATGTATTTATATGACTTGTGGTATAGTCTCTAATGTCCATTTGACGTGTATTTAGGAATTGTTCATGACAAGTGCATATACCTTATACTATAATTCCTGACTACTGCTTATGTTGCAGAATCCTGAGTACTTACGTGTTCTAATGTGACAACTGCATACTCTTGCAGAGTATTAGTAACTTGTGTAACCCTCTGACAACTGCTAAGGTAGCAGGGTATTACTTGTATGTTTTATGCAATACAGATTATTTTTACATAGCTCAGTGTTGTGTTTACTTTGTGGTGTGTATTTTGCATCATGTGTGTGGTGTGTTGTGCAGATGCTTTACACATTGCCTCCAGGTTAAGCCTGACTGCTCGTGCCAAGCTACCAAGGGGGTGAGCAGGGGTTATCTTGGATGTGTAACTCCCAAGCCCTGACTAGAGTGGGTAGGTTCTGCCTGGCTGAGGTGCATACCCTAGCCAACCAGAAACCCCATTTCTAACAGCCACCAATCAAAAAAGAGTATCCAGAGGATCCCAAAATTGTTCCAGCCTTTCTTCAAAAGAGGGGTGTTAATCTCTACATCTCTTACTGGCATAACTGTAGAGGTAATACATGACAGTGGCAGATGGTCCATTAAAGTAAGCTCATGGAAACAATGAGTGCCTGCAGCATCAGTGTAGTTATACACTTCCATTCATAAAGTTACAAGGTCTGATGTCTTAGCAAATGAGCATAGATTGTTTTGGGATTTCAACCTTAGATCATGTCTACATCTATACTGGCATAACTGGTAGTCCTAGAGCTAATACATGGCAGTAGCACTGTCTTCATCAAAGTAAGGAAAAATAGGTTTGGCTGCTCATGATAACTTTTGTTGCGCATTCTTGATGCATAGCTGTGCTACACATAGTACCCCATGCAAAAGTGTTATTTTAAGATTGTGACATTGTGATACATTTCTGTAGCCTATTTGCTGCATAGCAGTGTTCCACCAAGGATGTTGTGCTAAAGTGTAATTTTAAGGCATCATTGTTCTAATAAATGTTCTACACAATCTGCTGTCACTAGTACTTGTGTTTCGCAAGGCAAAATTATTTTCAGGGACAGGCCTTCGTCCAATGTGAGATACAAATTATTGTAGTCAGCCTGGCATTTAGGTCAGTGGGAAAATCATTTGTAAGTTTCTGTGATCATGAATTCTATATTACTTGGAATGTTCCCTATTGCTTTCTTAGCAATTATATTAAAGAACTGGTAAATGCAGTGCCCAAGTTGCAAGGAAGGTTACTTATCTTTCAACAAGGTGAATGCTGAGTGATGCTTTCCGCACATGATGCTTGCCCCATCTATGCCTATGCCTACTACATTTCGAATCTCAAGGCTACAAGTTTCAAGCAAGTTCTTTATTTCAATGTCTGTAGCTTTAAGTAGGAGAAAGTGGAGTATGGTGCTCTTCTGGGTTTGGCACCACTTGCAGGATTGGCATGCATTGCTCTGGGGTCGACAGTGACAAGGGCAGGTCTAAGAAAGTGTTCTTCTGGTCCTGCCACTAGAGGGCTGACAGGCGTGGCTCCATCTTCAGCTGACAGTGGCAATAGCAGATCCGAGCTGCATGCATTCCTTGGGGGGGGGACTGAATTTCGCAACTTTAATAATGCATACTGTTGTTAAATTTTGCAAGCAATGTCGGGGGGGGGGCACAAATGAATATGACTCAATTCCAGTGCGTTTCAGTCAAACGTTTATGTAGAGAATATTTGATAGTAGTTTTGGGCCCATTCTATTTCGTCTATCATTTTTCAGCAGCGTCATTTGGGAAAATACCCTTTCAAAATGAGCACTGGACATCGAGACTGTCAACATTTTTATAGCACCCATTGCAAGCTTGTGAAAGCAATGGTTGCCAGCAGCATCAATGTAGTTATACACTTCCATCCAGAAGGATTCCATGTTAGAAGTCTTGGGAAATGAACATGAGGATATAATGCTCCACTGTGACTCCAGGACTTCAAATGGGTATGTGAAAAACTCAGGCCATGTCGCAGCCGGTACTTTTTAAGTATGCTTAGTGACTCTGGAAGGTGAGACTGATATTCACATGCTAATAATTTTTATACACTCTAGGCACCTTTTCACAATGCCACAGTTTGAAACAGAGGTGAGTTTACTTCCTTCTAGCTTCTTACGGAAAGTGAGTCCAAGTACCACATCCTCTTGAGAAAGGTAAATGGCAGAACTTTGTAAATCTAGGCTCTGTAACTGTTCTTGATGATTACTGGTGAAAACACTTGGTTTAAGTATCCTTTTCAGTGTGGACACGTACAGAGTATTTAGGTCGTGAAAAATGTGGAGTGTATCTCTAAATTCTAGCTGAAAGATTTTGTTAATGACCTTTATGTCTTGAAGAATAGGCTATGAAAAAGTAAGGTAAAGAAGGTTGGTCTCATTGTGATAGATTTCTTGGAGCATCCTTGATGCATATCAGTGTTTCACATAGGATGTTGTGCTAAAGTTTTTAAGGCATCATATAGTTCTAATAAACGATCTACACAGTCTGCCATCACTAGCCATCGTGTCTCGCAAGGTGAAATTAATTTCAGGGGCATGCCTCCGTCCAATGTCAGATACAATTCCCTGTAGTCGGCCTGGAGTTTTGGTGAGTGGGAAAAACAGTTGTCATGAATTCTACATTGCTTGGAATGCTCCTTATTGCTTTATTTGCAATGATGTCCAGGGAGTGACAAATGCAGTGCACAGGTTGAAAGGAAGGTTGCTTATCTTGCAACAAGCTGAATGCTGAGTGATGCTTTCTGCATATGGTGCTTGCTCCATCTGTGTCTATGCCTATTACATTTTCAATCTCAAGGTTACACGTTTAAAGCCAGTTTAGGACTGCATTTGCTATATCTTCGGCACAGGCCTGATCTCATTCAAGCATGCCAAGGAAGGTGCTTACAAATTTTTTATGCTTTTTGCTGAAATACTCACGCAAATGTAAAGCAGTTTTTCTACTTCAATGTCTGTTGATTCATCAATTAATAAGAAGTAGGGTGATGTTCTGATGTCTTTCAGCATTTGGTCTTTGAAGTATGGTCCCAACACAGAATTAATTAGTGCTATACATTTGGTACGGTGCATTCGGAAGCAAGGGAATTCATCCTTCAAAATTTAACCATATCCATCTACATTATTAATGGATGTGCAACAAGCAGTTTGTATGACAAACCTAATTTCTCCTCTTTTCTGGTCAATAGATATTGAAGGAATGGGTTGTACAAAGGATGCCATAGAAGCACTTGCTGAATTACAGCGTGAGCGGTGGTTTGTGGTTGCTGCATGTTGCTTCAAATCATTATAATGGGTGTGCAGGTCTATATGGCAGTACTTTCAGGCCGCTTTGGAATTATCCGATTTGACAGGGGCAATCCATCTTTTTAATTCAGGACTACCTGAAAATGCAACAGAAATGGCAATCATTGTCCCTAGTTCACTGACAAACATGTGCAAAGCAATAACAAAATACTATCTAGAATTGCCAGTGGTTACGGTACCATACCTCTACTTTGAGTGTCCAAGGATGTCATGCACCTATTTTGGGGTACAGCACCAGTAAATTCAATGGAGATACAATGGGGTGTTGATTATGCGCTGGGGCAAGTAAAATTGTTTCAGGACATACAATTGACTCTTTGGATTTGTTATGTTTTGAAATGGAGAATGAGTCAAAGGGTGGCGACTCCCACGTATTCAAGGTTAAATAAGAGGTATGCGCTAGCTTTCAAAGTGGTTTTATAATAAAGCAAGAACAGACACTGATAACAGCAAAAAGTAATACATCTTAATGGACTACCCCTCATACTTACCCAACTTTTCATGCTGAACTCAAGTCTGTGGAAAGCAGACCCAGTCCTGTTTTCCCCTTGCATTTTACAGTTCAAGTCCTGTTAATCCCAATATAATGTCAGCCCCAACATGAAAAAATAGCATTTGCTACATTAGCTCCATCATTAACCTATGATAATCAACAGCCCTACCAAATGGATTCAAAGCACAACCTGTACTTTTCACTGCCTTTCAGATGCACACGGTAGATAAAGGTGAAACGCAAGTGGCCATCTCGCATTCCCAGGGTGTATCTGCAGTCTATTCTACTTTCTGGACTTTTCATTAAAAGGACAGCAGACCAGCATTTCACTCATTTCCTGCCTCCTTTAGACGTACTTAGGCACTACCCCTACACTTGTATTACATTTGCCCTGGGCTTTGGAGGTCAACAGGGCCCTGCAGAAAAATACATCCTTATACTTTTCTCCTTTGTTGATGCAGCATATCTGTTGATCCTCCTTCCTGCCCTCTCAATGCACTTTCTATTGATACGACACACACCACTAATTGAACCCTAGACTAAGCGAGGACAACACAACCAAATCAAGGTAAATAAAATATTTTTTTCTCTCTCTGGAAATTGTTAAACTATTAGTACTAGAAAATACAAATTTTATTCGAAAGTGTACACCCTTTTGTTCCAAGATAAACATTACTTTTTAGTGAGAGTACAACATGTTGCGCTAATATTTAGTAAAATATGAGCTGAGTTGTGAAATTCTTGCTTGTAAGGGACACATGTATTAACAAAAACTGCAGATGAGGTGTGGGTGTTTCTGACATCTATATTTCGGAAGTGCCATTTTATCTTTAAACATTTTTGTGAATTTTGCAGCAGTCCATCCTACATTGTGCATATTGCAAGTTTAAACTAATGGCTCACATACTCATAGTGCTTTCTGTCACCGGCTGCGACATGGCCTGCAGCACTAACAATACACAACGCACTATTCTCCAGAATATACACTGCACCAAGATTTAATTATGTGCATCTCTGGTTATGCCCAGGCCTCTGCAGTGCATTAACTAACAGAGGTTTCATAATTTAATATATTTCTTAGTTAAACTGTATGCTATTTTATATGTAGCTACCTGAAGGTGAAAGGTCAAAAATACTGATAGAATATTTTGTTTTTTTAACTACTCTTGATCCCAACCCCATTGCATGCAGCATAACAGTTCGCATACTTAATGCACAGAAGCTCAAACGTGTATGCAATCCCTGCTGTCCAGCCAAGTACAGCACAACCATGAGAAGGGAAAAAAGAAATAGATGCATGACGTCAAACACAACAATTGAAATGTCATGCTACGTAAAGCACACTGGGAAATCATGTCATAGGCAAACTAGAAAATGAGCTGTGACTGGCTGGCAACTACCCAAGCCTCATGATCGTCCTTGGAGGCAGTGGCCCTGGCCACTGCGTGCCCTGAAGTGCTGCGCACACACTGCAGGTTACTTAAACCAGAGGTAGAAGAGGTAATGCTAAAATCTCTTCAACCACTTGTTGAGGTAACTTACAGTGTGTGAGTAAGTTGGACAGTGGAGGTACAGTGGCCACTGCCCCCAGGTATAGCTGCCAAGTTTTCAGTTTGCTTATGAGTGCCATTTCCATGTTTCTTTCAGGATCATCTTCCACCATTGTTTCTTACATCTTCCCTCTCACACTGTTCTTCTGCTCCGTCTCCCCTTCTTGTGTCGTGCCTCTCTTGTCCCACCTCTCATTCTTATCTCCCTTTTCTTTCAGGTCCCACTCTTTCCTGTTTGTTTATCTGTCACTTCCCTTCGCATCTTTTACATTCCTCCTTATCTTTCTTTGTTTCTTTTTCTGTCAACCCTAGGAACTGCTGGGCAAATGTGGTCCTACTTGTACAACAATAGGCTGTTTATGTGAGTTGAAAAAGGCTGTTTGTCTGAGGTGAAAAAGGCTGTGTAAGGCGATATTCAGACACTCTTCTGCAAATTCCTACCAGAGGCCAGAATACAGTGACCCAAACTCTGTGAACTTAAACTTCAATTATTGGTAAATGCTGGTGTTTTATGTCCAATGCAAGCAATGGTTAAGCTGAGCAGAGCATGACAACAAGTGATGTGAGTAATTTAACCACTGACTGAGATCACGAACAGAACCATCCAGATTGGCTGAGCACTGACCATGTACCCTCATTTCGCTTAGCTCAGTCAATGAGACCACATTTGTGCTTGCACTGCCTGCAACTGGAATGAAATAAATGAATAAACCGGCTGAGCACACAGCGGTCAAAGTGCATTAAAAAAGTATGGAAACTGTGATGCTGCATGCAATGAGGTGGGGTTAAACGTGTTGCTAACAAAGCCAAAATATTCTCTTTTCAGGTAGCCACATATATAACTCAAGCCTTAAATGAAAAAATTGAAAAGTTAAGTTAAGTTAAACATTGGTAATTATACTACTGTATATTAAGAAACCTCTGTTAATTAATGCACTGAAAGGTCTGTATGTAACCGAAAAGGCACAGAATGAAAGCTCGGTTGGTGCAATGGAGAACTGTGGCTTGTGTGTTTTTAGTGCTAGGAGGGCCCAGCCTGTCACAGGAAGCATTGAGAAAATGTAAGTTGTTAGGTTAAACTTGCATTAAAGGCAGTATAAAATAGACTGCAACCAAGTGTGAAAAAAGGCTTCAGATAAAATGGAGCTTTCACAATGTAGGTTTAAGTAATACCCGAACTGTAGGTAGGTTGTTCTTATTTAACTGCCCTGATAAGTACGCACTGCACAGCTCATTCGTAACCCCCCTCGAATTATGAGCCGAAAACAATAACTCTTTGTCATCACAAACCTTCATGTGATTCCATCAATTCAGTGCGGTGGGGCAGCAGGTTGTTGGACTTGGCCCTTGGCGGTGCACAGAGGCCTGGGGCCGTTGCGCCTACACAATGGGAAGTGGAGTCTCAGTCAGCTAACAGACTAGCAGTGAGTGTGAGATGAGTGAAAAGAGGATCGACTCAGGCCCCAATATCTCAGTCCGGCTCGACCAACACACAAGTCCGCATCCGCTACCACCATGCGCAAGAGTCCCCAGGAGCGCACCACAGCAGCTTTTAAACTGCGCCGTGGGGGCAGGCCAATAATGTTTGGCAGGGCCGTCAATTAGTAGCGCTTGTGCACTCAACTAGATTGACGGCCCCCTGCCCCAACACCACGGCCACACAGGGAATTACGGCAGACGCACCACCACCAACTTGTGCGTGCATGGTGCACCGTGCAACCAACATCATGATATCTTTTGTCATTTTGCAGGAAGCTGCAGCAGTTCACAGCCACACACATCTCGCTGGCTGACTGCTGCACGTGTTTGTACAATACATTATAATTTGAATCCATTTAGAGAATCTAGACTACATCCCACACTGACTCACAGCCCACACTGTCCAATCAATGCTGCACGCTTGCTTCTCAATCGCACTCATTCGCTGTCACTCAGCAGGGGCAGTCCTATCCTGCCCACTGCCAGCGCACAGGCAGGCCCTCTCGCAAATCGCAAACAATGTATGTAGTGTACAGTATACTATATCACATGGCAGGCAGCCAGCCAGTCAATAGTCACTCACTAAATGTCATCACACATAATATATTATTCTCACAGAGGCCCTGCTTAGGTGACGTGGGCCGCATGGGCAACATTTGTGTAGCTGGAGTGCACGTCTGAGACTGGCCATTGGCGGCGCTGCCCCAGCTAACAATTTGTCGCACAACGTGCTAATAAATGCCCAACAATTAGGCATCCGCAATTGTGTTTTTTACCTGCACAAACGGGAAAAATATTGCCTATTTCTGCAGGAAATAGCCCAATCTGGCAACACTGGCACTAAGGCACATGATGAACTGTGCAGCTCAGGGTGGTCCGGCGCCTTGGGTAGAGTGAATGGATGGTAGTAGCCTGGCACTTTTCCTTCGGTCACTGTGACCGCTCTTCAGCCGCTTCAGGATATGTGACAAATTGGTTTTTTTGGCCAACTGCGAGGATTAATGCAGATTGTTCAGTTTATTTCTAGAAAAAGGTAGCTAGAAATTCACACCACTGTTTATTCGTAGGATGGTGTAAATGTGAAGGTTGCACTGCAAGGCTTGGCTATAGTTCTCAGGCTCATGGTACCAGCGTAAACTGTCTTGACAGTGGTGCAGCCATATTTGAGCTTGTGCCCTTGTTCTCAGTCTCGATACCTGTTCCTACAGCAAGTTACATTGAAATGTGATTGGTTTTCTTTGCTTCGCTAGTTTACTCTGGCCCTTTAAGTCCTTGCTACAGTTTCTTCAGAGCTGTATTCACACACTATTCCATTTAGTAGTTGTGCAGGTTCAACTAGCATTAGAATTGTGACAAGCAGCTTGTCACCAAATTATAGTATCAGTACTCTGAACATAATCTGAAGAAGCACATATATAATTATTCATATATTTATTCAGGAATTACAAGCCCAGTTTTCAGCACAACCATCTGCTTCAAAACCACCACCCAACTGTCACTGCTTCCCTTCCAATTCAGTTACCAACATTCCTTCTGCTAGCACAAACCCAGCTTTCTATTAAGAAACAGTCTTATAGATACTCATCACATCAAGCCTAACCTAAAAATAACTCTATACCGTTCAGTTATGGAATGCATCCTGCATACTTGTTGCCTGGTTACGGGCTCATAATTACTGTGTTTCAAGAGTTTTCTTCCAGACCTGAAAGCTATATGTTTGTTTTTACATCATTTAGACTAAAGGGACACTGTAATTTTTAGATTGCATTTCAGTTGTTTATGGAAAGAGATACAAAACATCAGATAATTCATTTTTTATAGATGATTTTTGTACTTGGCCCTTTTTGCAGGGTCATCACTCACAGACTTTAGCTTCACTCCTCCATTTTTGCTGAATCTGTTTTTGTTGGCTTTAGGGCTCTGTGCACTTTGCCACTGTTACCCAGTGTTGACCAGTGCTATAGTGCTTGCGCTCTCTCTCTCTCAAAAATTGTAGAATTGACTTATACCCAATGGGAATATTTAATGTACTTATAAGCCCCTAGTAAAGTGGCAGTACATGTGCCCATTGCTTGTGAATTAAACGCTACTAGTGGGCCTGCAACACTGATTGTGCCACCCACTTAAGTAGCCCTTTAAACCTTTAAACAAGGCTCGGGCCCCACACTGCAGCCTGTGTGTGCAGCTTGAACTGCCATTGTGACCTGGCAAAATCCACATTTTGGCAAGCCCAAACCTTCCTTTTTAATATATACATAAGTCAGAGTAGGCCCCTAACAGCCCAGAAGATGCAGTGTTTTTAAAAGGTTAGATATGTACTTTTAAGTTTTACATGTCCTGGTAGTGAAAACCTCTTAAATGTGTTTTTCACTACTGTAAGGTCCACCTCTTCCATACAATAACATTGACGTTTTTACATTTAGTAAACTGTAACTTCCAATTTGGACTAGGTAGACAGATCAAGTTTGATGTATAAAGATTTATATTAAAAAGCCTTTTTTAGTGGAAAATCTGATTTGTAATCACAATTCTGAAAATGCCACTTTAAAAAAGTTGCCATTTTCTTGAACTGACCATTTTCTTGAACTGACCATTTGCAGCCTGATCTTGGATCATATGACTAGGTGTAGCTGGCAGCTTTGTGGATTGCTCCCAGAGAGTTGGATTAACTGAAGATAGGTCTTTGCGGGATGAGCCACTCTGAGTTAACGAGGGGGATAGGCTGTCACCTACTACATGTCCACATCACAAAGGCTCTCCATGAGCATTCTCACAGAGTTGTGAGCCCAGACAAGATGGGGCCAGGTCAGGGAGGAAGGTGAATCCTGACACCTCAGGGGGATAGTAACTCCGAGAAGCTTCTCCAACTTCAAAGTAGGCACTGAGTATAAATATTAACCCTCAGACACCAACCCTTCAGCACGCGTCTGAACATGTGGACACTCTACTAGGAAGAAGGACTGCTGTGCTGCTGAAAGGACTGCCACTCTGCAGGATTGCTGCTCTGAGGGTACTGCTGCCCTGATGTCCTGACCTGCTTCCTGCTGCCCTCTTGCCTGGGTAAGGACTAGACCTGCATCTGTTGAACCCAGAACCACAGAGTGACTCCAAGGGCTAGTTGGATGGCCTCCTAACTTGAGCCTCAGAGAAAGAAGGCTCAAACTAATTTGACTCTAACACCTGGACTCTGCCATCTGTGAGTCTACTCTGCCAAATGGTGCCACTAGAGTCCTGGACCCTTGGAAGTTGGCCTGAAGGTGATTTGTCAGCCTTTATCAATCCACAGAACTGATGCATCCTTTCTGCTGCATGGCGCAACCCTGAGCAGAACCAAAGCATCATTGCCCCTGCGTGAATCTTCCCAATTGTAAAGACTTGCATCGCAGCCTGCCACCTCATTGGAACCACTGATGCTCAAAGCACTCTCTGAATTGGCCCAGCATCCATTGTCAACGTTAGCCACAGTGATGATGTCAGACTCCACATCGCAGCCTCACAGCTTCTTGGAAATGACACATCACTCTGGCTGCCCGACGCATCCTATTCACTGACTGTCACATTGCAAGCCCTCATTGACAGGATCCTTGATGACTCAGGACCTTGCATCACAGCCTCGCCGCACCTCAGAACTGACTCATTGCTCGGTTGCGTGATGCATCTTCGACATCGACCCACACAACACTCCACAAACCAGGATTTAGGGTATTTTGTTCAGCAGGCTTAAAGGGTCCCTGTAGCCAGCCATTACTCCATCACAGTTGTCCTGAACTTGTGACGATCAGATATCCAGAGTTGACACTTTGGCCCTCATTACAACCCTGGCGGATGGTATTAAAGCGTCGGTAATACCACCAATAGGCCGGCGGTAAAAAAAATGGAATCACAACCACGGCGGAAACCACCAACACAGACAGCCACTTTAACACTCCAACCACCATGGCGGTAGCAACAAACACTGCGGTGTTAACCGCCAACAGACAGGTGAAAGTCAATGTACCGCCCACCACATTGCAACCCACCCATCCACCAGCTTTTCCGGGGTTTTACAAACACCATCAAAACCACAGTGGAAACAGAACACAGAAGGGAAACCACTCACCTCTCGACAGTCAACGAATAACTAGGACGCCATGGAGCCTGAACTACAGGTGGAACCGATGTTGGTGTATCTTCTCATCTACCAGGGGTACGAAAGGCGGCGGTGACTGCACCTAGCACACAGGGGAGGGGAGGAGGAAAAAGATAGTGACACACACACACAACACACAACACCCCCACCCTCACCCCCAACATATACACACAAATACATGCATCAACTTTACATATACACCACGTAACCCTCTGGAAGAACGCAAGGACAAAAGGAATTGAGTCAAATGAGTGTCATATTACAAATAGTCAGATAAACGTTACAAATTCAAAAACAGTATTAACAATAAATACAATATGTACATAAGGCGGTACATTGTCCAGTCAAAATGTCCGTGGGTCACTGGGCCGAAACTCATAGGCCAAGCCCACACTTGACGCCTGCCTCAATACGGAGAGAACACTGCAGGGTCATCAGGTCGAAAACACACAGGCACCTCAGGGGGACAGGGAAGGGGTGGCACGTCAGCCAGAAGATGGGACAACGCCACTGCTCCTGGAGGGGCTCCATGACCACAGCTATGTCCTGGGGAGTGCACGGCCACAGTCTCTCAAGTCTCCCAAGTGGGTGGTTTGCCCACTGCCTGGTCCTGGAGAGATCAAAGCTACAGTCTCTCAAGTCACCAAAGTGGGTGATTTGCCCACTGCCTGGTCCTGGGGAGTGCAAAGCCACAGTCTCTCAAGTCTCCCAAGTGGGTGGCTTGCCCACTGCCTGGTCCTGCGGAGTGCAAAGCCACAGTCTCTCAAGTCTCTCAAGTGGGTGGTTTGCCCACTGCTTGCTCCTGGGGAGTGTAAAGCCACAGTCTCTCAAGTCGATGCCTTTCTCCACTGGTTCTGGAGGGGGCTTTGTGCCCAGTGTGCTTCATCCTGCCAAGGATAGGGTGAGTGGATGCCTGTCTCCACTGGTTCTGAAGGGAGCTCTGAGCCCAGTGATGCAACACTTGGGGTGTGGCAGTTCACAGTCCCTCACCTGGGTGTCTGAGCCACGAGATTTGCAGTGACCAGCATGCATGATAGTCCATGGAGGCAGGGCTAGAGTCCATCTGGCTGCGGCTATGTCTGCACTGTGGTGGTAGTGCCGGTGCCGCGGGGGTGCTGCCAGTGGTGGAGGGAGGCTCCAGCCCCTCTCCTGCAGCCTCGGACAGCTGCCCACTGGGGCTTCTGCTGGCAGTGGTGCAACTGTCAGCGGTGCAGGTGGCGCGGCTTGCAGCAGTGCTTGCGGCGGTGCAGGTATCAGTGCTGGCTGCCGTGCAGGTGCTGGTGTTGCCAGTGGTGGGGGGAGGCTCCAGCCCTTCTCCTGCAGCCTCCGACGGCTGCCCACTGGGGCTGCTGTTGACAGTAGTGGTGCTTGCGGCATTGCAGGTGGCGGTGCAGGTGGCAGTGCTTGCGGCGGTGCTAGTGGCGGGGCTGCTGGCGGTGCTGCCTGCATTGCAGGTGGAGGTGCTGGCGGTTGTGCTGGTAGCCACCAAGTGCCTTGTCTGGTGTTTTGTGCCCCTTCCTCACCTTGGCAGATGGTGGTGTCACCTTGGGTCTGGCAGCTGGAGTCTTTGAGGTGGCCTTGCTGGGTGGTTGTGGCTCCTTACCCTTGCTGGGTGCTGTCCCCTTCTTCACCTTGCCAGGTGGCAGAATGGATTTAGCCTTGGCAGGAGTTGGTGGCACACTGGCTAGGGGGACGGGTGCCTCCTTTGATCCTCTGACAGCTGCAGGAACCACAGCAGACGTGGACTTGGGGGTTGAGGTGCTGGGCTGGGTTTTGGCCACCCTGGCCTGTTAGGGAAGAGGTCAAAGTTTGCAAGGACAATCTTCTTAGGGACACTGGGGCGGGAAGAGGGAGAAGGTCTGGGAGTGGAGGAAGAGGGAGTGGTTGTAGTGTGTCTGTCTGCTGAGTTTGGGCGCAGGTGCATGGGCTGGAAGCTGTTGTGAAGTGGATGGCTGTTGGGTGGGTGGTTGCTTGCGTTTGTGTATTTTGGGAGGAGGGGTCACAGACATACTGGGACAGGACACAGGGCATAAGTGCATGGATGTGGGGGTGGTGACTGCCAGTGAGGGGTGTGTAGTGATGGGTGTGCTGGTGATGGAGGTAGTGGATGAGGATGTAGTGCATGAAGGTGTGGGTGGAGATGCTACTGGGAGGGAGGTGGACAACAAGGAAGAGGGGGACACAGTGGAGGCAGTGGATGCTGGTGTGTCTGCATGGGGATGGTGCTTGTGTGAGTGCCTGTGAGATGACTTGTGGTGCTTGTGTGTGCCTGAGCCACTTCTGTGTGTTGATTTGGGTGAATGCTGGTCTGCAGGTGTGCTTGGGATAGGCTGGGGTTGAGGGGATTGGGAGTGGGTAGAGGAAGCTGGAGGGGGAGGCTGGAGGCTGGAGACAGGGACAATGGCTGCCATCAGTGTGGAGCCAGAGCCTGAAATGCTCTCTGTTGGGCCGCCACACCAGAGTGAATGCCCTCCAGGTATGCATTTGTTTGTTGCAAATGCCTCTCGACACCCTGGATGTCATTCAGAATGGTTGACTGCCAAGATTTTAGGGGCAGCAGCCATCTTGAGGTGTGGCAGGCCTATCAAGCCCAGCCACACCCAAGCACATTGCTTACTATTTTGGAGACTTCGGTTCTGCCTAACCTCGTATAGTCTTCTCTGCAGGAAATGAGCTGAGTTGCATCAGTGCAGAGAGTTTGTGTTTCTAGTCGGATCCATAATAACGAGTAGGTCGTACTCATGGCGGTTAGGTCAATCGGAGGGCTTTGTTTAGCCAGCCTTGAAAGGTGTTATAGCTAAAAAGGGCATTTCAGTTATAAGAGAGACAAGCACTCTAATTACAAAAGAGAAAAGCGCTTCAATTACGTAAGAGAAAACACATGAGAAAAACGCTTCACTTTCAAAAGAGAGAGGTTTAAGGAAAGCGCTTTAATTACAAAAGAGAAAAGTGTTTCAGTTACGAAAAAGAAAAGCACTTTAGGTATAAAAGACAAAAGGCATGAAAAAAGAGGTGCTCCAGTTACAAAAGAGAAAAGCATGAACCAAGCGCTTCAGTTACAAAAGAGAAAAGCATGATGATAAGTTTATTTGGTTTTTTTTGGAAGCAAAGTATGTGAGATACATGTTTTAGTCTTTGTGAAATCCAATGCCGAGGTTTTGACATTCATTTAATGAAAGTATATTTGTATTCGGTTCTGATACTGAGGACGCTGTTTTGAAAGTGCGATCATTGCCTAAAGCTCACGCCATCCTCAGGTATTGTGATTGCAGTTTGTCTTTGTCCCACAGCTCAAGAGGGGCCACGCCTAGTTCATAAGGGTCTTGTCTTGCTATCATGGAGACACTTTGTCCAGGAGTATGATGATTGTGATTTAATAACAGTTATGAATGTATATATATATATATATATGTATATACATATATGCTTTAATAATTTCCTTTACATATCTCCATCCCTGCAGTTCCTAACCTAATTCCCGTTCCCCCAGCCTGGCGTTATCAAGACTCAGTGCTCTAATAGCTTTCTGAGTTGGTGGTGCCGGGAGGTGGTCCTTTTGCTCAGCAGCGTGCAGATCCCGAGGAAAGGGCACTGTGACAGGCGCTGACCTGCAGGAAAAAGACAGCAGAAAAGGGAATTAGTTAACCGTACGGACCGTCACACTCATGGCCCACCATATCCCTCCCATCCCCTGATGCACATACATTGACCACCATACATGCAGAACTCTGGCCAGGATGCCTCAGCCCCCCCACTACATGTGGCTTACATACACAGCACTTCATACATTCATGGTCCACGCATCATGCTCACAGTGTACTCACCTGTTTGTCTGGAGGACCGTAGAGTAATGTGTACTGGGGTAGGACCCCATCCACCAGTCTCTCCAACTCCTCCGCAGTGAAGGCAGGGGTCCTTTCCCCAGACACATGAGCCATTGTCGCTTCAAGACACAGGTCACAGTAGCACTTACAGTGCAGGTCCTCTCCTGTTGAAGGTCAGGTAGCAAGTGAGTGAAGAGATATAAAATGGTGGTCACGTCCACGGCGGTGCGTACCGTCACCACCGGCATACATCGCCATTGGCTCCTGGAACCCATAGGGCCCAATGATAACAAATGCAAAGTTGCGCAGCGGTCATTGACCTCCTACCGCAACGGCGCACAACGCCAGCGTAATTACCTCATTCCCACTTGTCCCTCCTCACACGTCAGGCAGCCACAATTTCAGGGGGGCGCAGGCCATGGCACCTAACTGCATCACAGCAGATACTGGCACAGCAACTGACTCGGATTCACAAACTGGTTCTGTAAAGGAAGAAATGCATCATTATTGAAATTGATGCGTGATTATGACCCTCTGCTCACCGTTTTCCTCCGTAGGCTTCAACCGCTGAGGATGAATATGAAATGGAGACATTCTAGGTAAGCCTAAGGTCCCCACCCAGTATATGTTGGTGTCTGGGTATGGGGTTGTCCTTAGGGGTTAGTGTGGGTCTGACAGTTGTCCCTCGGTATTTGCAGGTGACTCTGGTTACACCAACCTCTCATGGCTACTGACCTCAGTGAGGAATGCCAGGACAAGGACAGAGGAACGTTACAATGAGGCACAATGGCGAACAAGGAGGATAATTGAGAGGACCTTCGGCCTCTTGAAGGCCAGGTTCGGGTGCCTCCATCTGACAGGTGGATCCCTGTACTACTCACCCAAGAAGGTGTGCCAGATCATCGTTGCATGTTGCATATTGCACAACCTGGCCTTGAGACACCAGTTGCCTTTTCTGCAGGAGGATGAGCCTGGAGATGGTCTTGTGGCACTGGTGGAGCCTGTGGACAGTAAGGAAGAGGAGGCAGAGGAAGAAGATGTGGGCAACAGAAGTAATATCATACTGCAGTACTTCCAGTAAGACACTGTAACTTCACTTTACTTTTCAGATTTGTGTTGGACATTGTACATGGCAGCCTGATTTCCCTATATCTATGGCCACTTACTGTACCCTTTGGTATCTCTATTTTCAGATCTCTGTGGCCCACTCTGGCTCCTGGTATGTTTACTGCTGCCCACTAAAGGTCATACCAATGTAAATATCACTGTACATATGACTTGCAATGTTTTCAGAATGTTGTACTAATACATATTTCAATCATTTGACAGACTCAAGATTTGTATTTGTTCCAAAGGTGTTTATTTAAGTGCTCATACGTAGAGGGGGATGTGCAATGGGTTGGGGTGATGGTGGAGGAATGTCCAGTTAGATTCCAGTCTCTTGGTATCACAGGTGCATTCTCCAATGGGGCATAGGAAGGGGAGTAATGGCAGTTTAAGGTGGACAGGGTGAAAGTGTAGGACAGAAGGGTGACAATCAGGAGAGTCATATTTCCTGGTGGGGGTCTTAGCAATGTTCTCTGGCTTCTGCCTGAATCGCAGGGACCGTTTGCGGGGTGGTTCTCCTGCAGATGGTGGGGTGCTGGTGGCCTGTTGGTCCTGTGGTGGGACCTCCTGTCCACTAGCGCCAGCAAAGGTGGAGGGCTGTTCTTCGGTGTGGCTAGTTTCAGGGGCCCGTTGTTGTGACACTGCCTCCCTCATGGTATTGCCCATGTCAGCCAGCACCCCTGCAATGGTGACAAGGATGGTGTAGATGTTTTTTAGGTCCTCCCTTATCCCCAGGTACTGTCTCTACTGGAGCCACTGGGTCTCCTGCAACTTGTACAGTATCTGGACCATCATCTCCTGTGAACGGTGGTATGCTCCCAGGATGTTGGTGAGAGCCTCCTGGAGAGTGGGTTCCCCGGGCCTGTCCTCCCCCTGTCGTACAGAAGTCCTCCCAGCTTCCCTGTTTTCCTGTGCCTCTGTCCCCTGAACCGTGTGCCCACTGCCACTGACCCCAGGTCCCTGATCGTCCTGTGTTTGTGGGGTTGCTTGGGGTCCCTGTAGTGGTGGACACACTGCTGATTGACGTTTCCTGGGGACAGTGGCATGGCCCCGCTGGGTGGGTCCTGTGCTGGTGTTTCCTGAGGGGGGAGGGTCTATGGTGGGTTGGGACTTTGGCAGGGTAACTGACAGTCCAGAGGTCCCTGATGGGTCAGGTTGGTCATCGTGATCCAAGCGTGAAGAGCTGCTGTCATCACAGTAGTCCTCCTCTGGGGTGGATTGGATGTTGCTGGCAACTCCTCTCCGGTGACATTGCGTAGGGGTCCTGTGGGGATGAAAATGCAGTGTTATTGTATCTGCGTGTGCCATCTTGTGCATGGGTGTGTTTCCCTCTATGGTTGTGATTGCCCTGTCAGCTTTGCCTTGTGTGCGTGGTGATTTTGTGGGCTAGGTGATTCTCTCTAATGGGCATGCTGTGATGATGGGTGTCCATTCAGGTCTCTGATGGGGGTCCATGGATTGGTGTTACATGCTGGGCTTGGTTTTGGGATGGGTGGGTTGTGATAGTGGGGTATATGTGAGGTGGTGGAGTGATGGGGTGAGGGTAGGAGTTTGTGATGGCATGCAGGAAGGGTGGGGGATATAGTAGTAAAGATATGACTTAACAGAGTCCAATCCTCCTGCTACTCCTCCGAGGCTCTCAGGATGCATCATTGCCAAGACTTGCTCCTCCCATGTTGTTAGTTGTGGGGGAGGAGGTGTAGGTCCACCGCCAGTTGTCTGTACAGCTACCTGCTGTCTTGCAACCACAGAACGCACCTTCCCCCGTAGGTCATTCCACCTCTTCCTGATGTCATCTCTTGTTCTGGGGTGCTGTCCCACTGTGTTAACCCTGTCCACGATTCTCCGCGATAGCTCCATCTTCCCAGCACTGGACGTCTGCTGCACCTGTGATCCAAATAGCTGTGGCTCTACCCGGATGATTTCCTCCACCATGACCCTTAGCTCCTCCTCTGAAAACCTAGGGTGTATTTTGGGTGCCATGGATGTGGTGTGAGTGATATGTGTGACGATGTGTGGGGTGATGTCCGGGGTGATGTGTTGTGGTGTGTGCTGTGAGGTGCGTGGATGGTGTATGGGTGATGGTGTTCGGTGGCTCAGATTGAGTTGGTGCTCCTGGCTTGTGTCTCTCACTGTTGGCAATCTTTTTTTGTTGTTGAAAGGGCTGTGGGTAATGTGGATGTGTGCTTTATAGTGGTCTGAGTGTGTGGTGTGTGTATGTGTGTCAGGTGTGTGTAGTTTGAATTGTCCAATGTGGTGGTGTTTTGTAAATGTGTGGGTATTTTGAGCGCGGCGGTGTATACCGCCAATAGTTTACCGTGGTTGAAAGACCGCCGCAGTGATTTGTGGGTCCTGATACAGTGGGCGTATTACTGTTGGCGTAACGGTGTGGGTTTTGGTACTGCCAATTTATCACTGACCTTTGGGCTGACGACTTGTGTGGGTGCTTGTATAGTGGCGGATTTCTCTGTGTGGGTCATAATACCTGCAGCAGTATACCGCCGCGCTCACGGTATCTTGGCGGCCGTCAGTTCAGTGGTAGGCGGCATTTGCCGCCATGGTTGTAATGAGGGCCTTCGTGTTTTTGACGCTATTTTCACTGAAAACATTAAAATTGCACATATCCTGTTCTACGGATTGGATGTTTGTCATTTTGCTAGATAAAAAATTGTTCTATTTGTGTGGTGTTTTCACTTTATTACTGTTTGAAGTGTTGCACAAATACAGTACACATTGCTTCTAAGTTGAGCCTGAGTGCTCTGTGCCAAGCTACCAAAGGGTTGAGCACCTGATGATTTAGGATTGGCTTGTGCCTCATCCTGGCAAGGATTGTGGTTGCTGCTTGACCAGACCTTACACCCCAGTCAACCAGCCATCCAATTTCTTACACTGATTGCCCAGGTTTGCCTTTGTTTATGGGTAGCCCTGTTTCTGGCAAATTTCAAGAGTCTTCTCAAACGCCTGAAAAGTCCATCAGGAGCAGGGCCCATCCACTGGTTCCGCTACAGTTGTCATTCAGCTGCCTTCCAGTCTCCTATGCTGTGGCAGGGTGCTTGGCTATGAGGGCAAATGTAAGACCCAGAACAGGCTGGCAGGGAGGCCATACTCTGACACCACAGGAGCCCTCCCCACAGGTCATCCAGTTTGCAGCAAAAATGGTTCTGCTCATTCTGAATTTCTAGGCATATTCCAGGGATTAACATGCCTAATGATGAAGTGGCACAATCATAGACTTGACTTGGGGTTGATGGGCATGGTAGGACCAGCTTCCCATTCCCTCAAAAGCATCAGGTGATGGAAGTTCTGGTATGTTCCCATGTTTTTGAGCTAGTACCCCAATACTGAGATATTCTCAAAACTCTCAAAAGACACTTTCATTTTCCTTGCACCGTTAACAAATTTCCCAGAACTGAATAATTCACAGGGCTCTCTTGATAAGCCTCTCTACTTTCCCGAATCTTACAATGAACTTACTATACTGACACTTTCACAGTTCACCTTTGAACCAACCATCACTATGCACCACTGACCCACAGCTCATACAGTCCATCTCTATATCTTTTAATCCCGCCATGCACCAATGTCCAATACTGAGAAATTTGCAGAGCATAATGCACATCTATTATGACCAGCAATGTGGACAAGTAGACCACCACTGAGACATCAAAGGCATGAAAAAGCAGCTTCCTCTCTTCCACTCGGCACCGTACACACATCTTCTGTTGATGTTTAGCTCTCATGGAGCATCCTGCGCTCGTAACACATTAATGAGAACTTGGATAAGCTGGTAATTGATCAGTGAGCTGCACGGCTGTTGCTGAGAATTGCAATATGTACATTGCATCTAAAATCCCATCAGGATAGTTTGATCGGTTCAGCGTCAGTCATAGAGATGTTTGTAACTCACAGGTTAGAGGCTCAAATGCATAGGAAACAGCCTGGCCTGTAATTGATGTACTGCAGAGTTATGAATTTAAGGTACACGTTACAGTTAAGAATGCCTGTCAGATTTGTGTAACTTGCAGCGCATACATTGCAACGCCAGTAAAGGCCAACTGACACCAAAAAACTCCCGGGAGCGCACCTGACACACATAATCTGCGGGTCGTAATTTTCTGTTACAATAAAACAGGTCAGTGACCGATGTTACTGGCACAGCAGACCACAGATTGGAATCCTTACAGGACCTATTTAACCTTTCACCCGTTCAGGATCGAAAACAAGAGGGCGTTTGATTGTGGTAAGATTTTCCTGCATGTAATATTGCACTCCGTGCACAATATTTTCATGTGCCGATTGGATGCTGGTGGTGTCTGCTGAATAGTATCATTTAAGAAAATCATTTGCACAGGAATCAGGCATGCTCGAAATAAAGCCTCCCTACCCTGTATTTGCCAATCTTGTGTTCCCCATACACTTTTCAAGTCAATAGTGCTCTTCCAGTATTCGTAACCCTCAATCGAGAGCCGGGAAACAAAGGGATTTGAATAAATCAGTTTTGTATCTGTTAGCAAACTTTTCCTAACTTGTGCCGGAGGTAATTTAAAATAATGCAACTCTGCTTTTCTTGTATCATGCCCAGAAAAGTATGTAAATTTATCGCTATAATACTTTGGACTCCACACCAGTGGTGTGGAACAGTGTTCCCGCTGTGTGTAGTTCAAGAGAGGCCTGTATCTAGTGGCACGGTGTAGGTAGTGATGTCCCCAATTGTTAGAACATTTCCCCATATGTCATTGTATAATCATATACATCATCACTTTCAAAAGCGGAATAGTCCTTCATTTCAGTTACCATGGAATCAAGTGTTTGGCCATCCCAATCATCAGAGACAACATCAGGTGTAATTACATCATTAATTGAAATTTTGAACACGTATGGTATTTGAATAATTTCTGTAGGCTCGTATATATCGAATGGTACTTTGTCCCACACAATCCCATCAGTAATCAATATTGCCGTAATATTTACAGGGGACAAATCCCTTCGGACCATATGTGAAGAATGATGTGGTGTTAAAACTTCATCAACAGGCTCCACTGAGGAGCGATCAGGAATATAGTGACCATTTATGAGCAAAATGAAAACAGTCACAAAACCAATCCATAAAACTAATGCAATAAATGTCAAACAGAACCACAAGTAGTTCCATGGGTTTATCAAATAGTTCTTTTTAAGCCATCGATAGAGCTTACTACTTTTTGAAACATTGTCAATCACAGTAGAGGATTAATCTGAAGAAAAATCATCAATGTCAATGAAATAGCCAGAGATAGTCTCTGCAAACACAGGAGCCGGTGTATTCTGATCCACTGCACATGGAGGCTCTTGGTAGACAATGTCATCCGTCGGTGAAGTGTTTGAGTAAAATACAGCTAAATCTCGAACCGGGGTGGTCACTGAAGATGTGACTGGAACCAACAAGAGTTCATTTTCCGCCCTCCCCATGGTCGAGGAAGTGTCCGGAACAGCAGTTGACATTGTTGCATAGTCTGTAGTAGTGATGTTCATCCTACTATGTAGATGGGTGTCCTGTTGGGTAGTGAGAGGGGATCGGGAACCACCCAAGGGACCTCCTGGACT
The DNA here is from genome assembly GCF_031143425.1 of Pleurodeles waltl. NCBI lineage: Eukaryota > Metazoa > Chordata > Amphibia > Caudata > Salamandridae > Pleurodeles > Pleurodeles waltl. Next base: position 298,689,674 of record NC_090442.1, read on the forward strand.
ACTGTGAAGGATCGGCCACATGGTGTACTTTGATGTCATCAATGGAGATGACTCTGTTCGTCTTAGAACCCCGGTGCCTTGTATTCCCAAGACTGGTACAGGTGCTCTGTATGATGGACCGAACTCCTTCTTCACGGCGATCTTCTCACGAACCAGATCCCCAACTTTAGGAATCCAGCCAGTTGAAGTTTTCGCCAAATCCCTTATTCCTAAGGTGGCAGCACTTGCAGATGATTTATCATCATGAAATTGTTGAAGCTCCTGTAAAACAGTGAGACGTTCTTTTATGTCACATGGTGTTTCTGCTGCCACCATACCAGGGGCATCAAGATCTGGGACATACATAGGTATCCCAAAGAGAACCTCATATGGAGAGCGTCCCCCCAAGGACCGTCTTGGCAGATTATTCAGTGCTCTCTGGACCCCATATAGGAGGTTAACCAACTGCGGCCTGAACCTAATACTCGAGCTGTTAAGGACTGCTTTAGATCACAATTCCACCTCTCCACAACCGAATTTCCCTCGGGATGGTATGGTGAGGAGTAATGGAGTTCAACACCTATCATCCCCATGGTGTCCCTGAATGCCTTAGAGGCAAATGCAGGGCCCTGGTCCGAATGGAATGCTGCAACCGCATATGTACCGATAAAGATCAGCAAATCTTTTATAACCGTCTGGGCGTCAGCCGACCGCTGTGGCCATACACACAGGAATCTTGAACAGGAATCCACAGCCACCAAAATTTATTTGTATGCACCATCAGGCTGTAAGGGACCACAATGGTCTAGGTACACACACTGAAGTGGCTTGTCGGACACTAAGAGGGACGTCTGCGGTGGGCATTTGATATATTATAGCCCTTGATCTGCTGGCAAATGTCACAGCAAATGACATACTGCTTTGTTCGTCTGCATAGACCAGGCCACCAGTTGCGTTGCTGTAGAATTGTTATTGTGGCCTGTATACCAGCATGTGCAGAAGCAACACCCTCATGCGCTGCTGTAATCAGATCTAATCTCTGGTCTTCATTGGGGATCACTCCATCTCCAACCCCAGGAATCGTTGTGTAAGCAACATTCTGTGCACTGATATGGTAAGTGTATTTTGTAGGGTATCCTTTCGGAAGGGGCTTGCCTGCAGCCGAAGCTTTAACGGCAATCAATAGTTCATTATCCAATCTCATCCAAGAACGAGTCACTGCAGCCACAGAAGCTGTAGCTACTGATGCTTTGGCCGCTTCATCAGCCAATGTATTACCGGCAATGTGTACTCGTACACGTTGGTGTCCCAATGTATGGACTACATGGACACATGGTAGCTTATCCTTAAGATCAGCCACCCTCCACAATGTCTTGTGTTTAATGGTGTTCCCTTTAGAATCTCTAAACCCGTTCATTTTCCAATGATTGAGATATTCATTGTATGACTGGACGCATTAATATGAGTCACAGACTATCAAAGTCTGTCTTCCTGTCTCAGTGTGTTCGAGCGCTAGAATAAGAGCTTTAAGCTCAGCCAACTGGACTGTGCAGTCCCCTAAGGTCTGCGTGTAGGTATTGTGAGGGTGGAAAACTCCATCTTCCATTACTCCGCTCACGGCTGCGCAAGCTACCGAGTATTGATATTTAGTACCTACAGCCGGTTGTGCTGAACCGTCAGTGTATAGTGTGTATGGTAGCTGTGGAGTGGCAAAATATTTAGAGGAGCGGGGTACTCTTGTTCATACTGGAGAAATTCTTGTGTTTGAAGTTTTGGATCGAATATATAATCGACATCAATGGTGGTCAGAGACGTTGCCCATTGAATCCAACGTGGATGTAATGTATTGGCGTTAGGAACGCTTGCTTTAGTGACAGCCTCTAAGGCCGGCACCGGGGAGACAACATTAATACGTTTCCCCTGGGCAAGTGGCCTCTCTTTTATGACGGCTATCTGAACTGCCGTTAGAATTTGTTTTGTAGGTGCAAAACGTTGTTCGCCATTTGAGTATAAATGTGATTTATATGCTAAAGGTACCGTGTCATCCTCATTACAGGTGACATAAGTAAATCCAATTGCACCAGCAATTATTCTGATGACCAAGTTTGTTTTATTGTCACGTGTGTGTAAGTGTCTAGCTTCTAGCATGTCCTGTTGCATGTCCCTAAGGATGTGCGTGTGTTCAATTGTCCAGTGTCTGCTAGAACATTTGGGCTGAACTAGGTCATACAGTGGTTTGATGCGTTCAGCATAATCTGGAATGTATATTCTGCCAAAATTTAAGAAACCCAGTAATGACTGCAATTTCTTAAGTGTGTTTGAGCACATTTCTCCAGAAAGTGTGGGGCCAGGCTCTTCCCTTCGTTTGATAGCTCATATCCCAGGAATAATACGCTAAGAAAGGCTATCTTGCTTTTCTTAAAATTGAATTTATAACCGAGGTCTGCAATCCCCAAAACGATCCGATCGACCCTCGCAAGATGAATGTCAAGGACGTCGTCTTTGAGATATATGTCATCCACATAGGACAATGCCTCGGAATCAATATCATGTAATATTGATGTTACACGAGCTCAAAACAGGCCTGGGCTAATTTTATAGCCTTGAGGTAAACTGCAAAAGCGTTTCTGAGAGCCAAATGAAAATGCTCTTAGGTCCCGACTTTCATGAGCTAAATTCTGGCAGAAGAACCCATTAGATATGTCTAACGTTGTTTTATATTTTTTACGCACTATATTGTTTATCAGTGCTGTGCTGTGTGAATTTTGTATAGCATACATGCGTGTATGACTATTTAAGTGTCTATAATCAACAACTATTCTATATGAATGGTTTGGGTTTGCAACGGGGAATAACGGATTATTCATTGCAGATGTATAGGGCTCAATTACTCCCTGGTACTCAAGTTGGGTGAGTATTTCCTTCACCAGAGCTTTTGCTTCATGTTTGACAGGATATTGTGGCTGTGGTTGGGGTGTAGACCTAACGGGAATAATATGACAAGGAGACTCCTTGTCCCAACCTACATGATTGCGGTATAGTGCAGGTGCCTGCGCTAAAGCCCATTCAGCAGCATAGGCTTCTTTCGCTGCTTCTGGAACAAGATTGGAGAAAGAAGGCAAAATGACATCTTACCCATGCGGGAGCTTGCGGACATGTTCAGGTGGCCAGTCTCTTTCGACCAATAGGATGTCACTAGTAAGTTCATCCCAAAATATCACACTAATAGTGCGCTCAACGTCTCCCTCTATCTGAATTTTTAAATCATAAACCCTATCGGGGGGAGAACGCGGCCATCCGCTGTTTCAACCGCGATGTAATCGCTAGTTGCTGTCGCATCAAGATGATCTTTCAGACTCTGGCGACATATCATGACTTCTGCTGCGCTGTCTAACAGAGTCATTGCCTACATCTTGTTCCTCAACAGTGTTCTAAATTTTACTGGCATTTTTAACTGTCAGTGCTGCCACCTTCTTCTTTTTAAACTGTGGCTTTTGCTGAGGACTTTTTTCTTCTTTTTTAATGGTAGACTGTTGTGAGTCTTTCTTTTCTTTCACGTATTCCTGACGTTGATCTTGACGGCCCCCTCTCTCGCTATGTCTATCCGGTGCGTCCTGAAAGAAACGAGAGGGACGTGAATCAGTATATCTGTCTGGAGTTTTAATTTTCTCCCTATTTCTGAGATTATATCTCCTTTCGGAGTTCTCCGGGTGTGGAGAATCAGCTCTCTTATTTCTTCTTTCTTTGAAATCTTTTTGTTTGTCCCAGCGCTTCTTAGAGCCCTTGTGTGCCTCCTTTGTACCCTCCTTATGGGCGGTACCTTGTAACTCCAATTTGTTGAGTTTGGCTCCCAAACTATCCCGTCCTATACTAGTATAGGTATCCAAAATTATTTTCGTTAGCTGTCTCTCTTGTTCCTGGTGCGGAGTTTCCCAGAGACGCTGGCGAATTGCCAGTGCTACCGCTTACCCCTTAATATTACTGATTATTATTGAGGATACGGCATCAAAGTTACGCATTAATTTCATACCCAAATCCAAGGCTGGTGCAGCCCCATGCTCATTTTGTATTTGTTTTAACACTTCCCGTAAATTGGCAAGTGTCAGTGTACCATGTGTGGTAGTATATATGGCAGCGAAGACTGTACCCCATGTGGCACAGTCATCCACCGAGGGAACCATCCCAAAAGGCAAGCACATAGTGAGCAATCTATGTTTTTCCTGTGGTCCCGTATAGGGAAACACAGCTTCCAGCTGATTCGTTTTCTGGGCAATCCAGAACGGTATTTTTTCCCGTTCCGTGGGCACTTTACCCATAATAGTATGCACTGTGGATTAATCCCAGTAGCCAATTGATAACCACCAGCTACTGGCGGTGCTGGACGCGCTGGTGTTGTGTTCAATGTTTGCATTACGAACTGGACTAATCGTCTATATAATGCCACTAATTCATTATATAAAACTCGTAAATCTGCTATCGGCATATTCTGTATGCCTGGGTTAGGTCTGTATGTGGCAAACATAGGTCCATCACTACTTAAGGGACCTAACCTCCAAAATCCTCTGGTCGGAATCCCTCTGATTATCTGTCTAAAGTGTGATGTATTTATACAGATCTACAAGGACCCCTGACGTAGGTGTGTTCCTAAACAATAGATAACAGACATGCTTGGGACGGCAATTAATATAAACAATCCCTCGAAAGTATAGGGAGGGAAAATCCCTAAGTGTGAACACCTACTGTTTGTTTGTCTTTGTTGCTTGATCTTGATGCCTTGGCGCTGTGACATTGATAATGTTACCCATAACAAGTGGCCTATCTATAAACAAGGCAGCCATCTTAAAAGAAATAAATAATTTAATGGGCTAAGACAGAGCAAGCTAAGTAGGTTAAAAGTCACTAGGTGACGGGGCACGAGTCTGCAAGCCAGAGGCTGAGCTAACTCCTGTTATCCCATTAAAAAGAACTAGGATTCACTACAGTGGTTGCTAGATACACGCAAGTCTCTGCAGATCAATCAATCAATCAATCAAATAATTTCTTAAGTGCACTACTCACCCGATAGGGTGTCAAGGCACTGGGGGGGGCATTTACTGCTCGAAAAGCCATATTTTTAGGTGCTTTCTGAAGGTTAGGAGGTCCTGGGTCTTGCGTAGGTTGGGGGGGGAGGAGGACCAGGTCTTGGCGGCAAGGTGGGAGAAGGATCTGCCGCCGGAGGTGGTGCGTTGGATGCAGGGGACTGTAGCGAAGGTGAGGTCGGTGGAGCGCAGCTGTCGAGTTGATATATGGAAGTTTACTCGTTCGTTGAGGTAAGCCGGTCCAGTGTCGTGGAGGGCTTTGTGAGCGTGGGCGAGGACTTTGAAAATGATCCTTTTGTTGATGGGCAACCAGTGTAGGGATCTGAGGTGGGTGGATATGTGTTTGTGGCGAGGGAGGTTGAGGATGAGACGTGTGGCTGCGTTCTGGATCCGCTGGAGTTTTCTTTGAAGCTTGGCTGTGGTCCTTGTGTACAGGGCGTTGCCGTAGTACAGTCTGCTGCTAATGAGGGGGTGGGTGACTGTTCTTCTTGTTTCTAAAGGAATCCATTTGAAAGTCTTGTGTAGCATGTGAAGGGTGTTGAAGCAGGAGGATGATATGGTGTTGATTTGCTGCGTCATGGAGAGAGACAAGTCCAGTACGATGCCAAGGTTGCGTGCGTGGGTGGTGGGTGTTGGGGGTGGTCCGAGGGTGGTGGGCCACCAGGAGTCATTTCATGCTGTCTTGTTGGGGCCAAAGATGATGATCTCTGTTTTGCTTGAGTTCAATTTGAAGTGACTTGTTGTCATCCATTTGGCGATGTCGAGGAGTCCGGCGTGCAGGTTAATCTTGGCAGATGGGGCCTGTGGGAGGCTGGCCTGGTTTGTAGTGGGTACATTGGGTACTTACACCTTATACCAGGTCCAGTTATCCCTTATCAGTGAAATGTTGTAGTTTTCTAGCAGCTTAGGGTGATAGAGATAGCTATAGCAGAGCAGCTTTGGCTGAACTAGGAGACATGCAAAGCTCCTGCAATACCTCTTATAGTTACACAGTACTTATACACAAGCAAAGACAATTCTCAGTGTTACCAAAAATAAAGGTATTTATTTGGTGTTACACAGTACCAAAAATATCTTAGAGACAATGGGCCAGATGTAGCAAGATCAGAATCACAAATCCTGATGCAGAACGGTGTCTCAGACACCGTCTGCAACTCGCTATGGGGTCGCAAAGACCCACCTCATAAATATTAATGAGGTGGATCGCATTTTGCTACCCCATACCGAGTCCCTGCACTCACAGGGATGGTGGCCTGATGAAGTCAGCAGACCTCCATGTCTGTGACTGCTTTTTCAATAAAGCAGTTTTTTTTTTATTTTGCAGCCCGTTTTCCTTCAAGGAAAACGAGTTGCAAAATAAAAACAAATTCAGTGTAGGCAGTGGTCCATTGGACCACTGCCTGCTCTGAAAAAACTTTTTGGCAACATTCACAAAGGGGAAGGGGTCCCGTGGGGACACCTTCCCTTTTGCGAATGAGTTACCACCAGTGTGACACTGGTGGTAACTGCGAATTGCTTTGCGACCGCATTCGTGGTCACAAAGCAATTCTGCATTGCGATGCGAGTCGCAAATAGGAAGGGAACACCCCTTCCTATTTGCGAGTCGCATTCACAATTTGCGAGTCGGTACCAACTCGCAAATTGTGAACCTGCATCGCAGAAGGCTGTTTGCATGGCGCAAACTGCGGCTTCCTACATCTGGCCCAATACTCCTTCTGGAGGTAAGTATTATACACAATATATACACTAGACACCAAAATTAGACAAGTAAATATTCATAGAACAACGCAAACAGTAGGAAATCCTATAGAATGCAATGGGAGAAAATAGGTCTAGGGGCAACACAAATCATATAATAAGAAAGTGGAATGCTAATCACAAATTCCTCCCTAGACAAGTGTAGTGTGTGCAGACTTACTGGAAGAGTAAGAATACAATAAAGTAAATTACCCCACCCCAAAGCCCAGAAAAGCAGGAGTAAAGTACTGCAAGTTTCCTTAGGACATCCTACACCTCGTTTTTGGGATTTTGCTGCAGCCAACCAAGTCTGCAAAGAAAAACTGCAGGATTATTTGACCTGAAGACCTGCAAAGGAAGGGGACCAAGTCCAGAAGTCGAAAGAAGTTCCAGGAAGGACAGGAGCCCCTGCCAACCCAGAAGAGGGTGCAAAAGAAGTGTCCTTGGTTAGTTGAAGACTGCAGGAATGCACCCTAAGAAGATGCCAGTGGGTTCCTGCATGATGCAAAAGATGTCCCACGATGTGAAGATTGTTGCAGACGAGATTTCGTGTTGGAAGACGCCAACAAGCCTTGGCTACGACAAAAGTGTGTTTTGCATCAAAATGGCACTGGATGGACCCAGGAGGGACCTGGGGGCCTCAACTCTGTGTGAGGAGGAAGAGGGGACTCTCAGCCCTTTATAGAGCCCTCAGGATGCCAGTCAGCACCGCCAGAAGCCGCAGGATCTGGATTCAAAGGAGGTGCAAAATGCGTTGATGAAGTACAGCAAAAGAAGGTCCCACGCTGCCGGAGAACAACTCAGCAAGTTGAGCATCTCAGGATGGAGCACTGGGGACCTGGCCCCGCCTGTGCATGAGGGAAGTTTCAAAGAGTGCACAGAGGCCTCAGGAGGTGAAGAAGACGCAGTACACAGGGGTACCATTGCTCTCAGACAAGGCAAGGTCTTACCGCCTCCAAATTGCGTCAGCAGGACCTCAAGGCAGTCTATGTCAATGATGTCCACCCTCTGTGTCCTTAGGAGCATGCACGACGCTGTGAGAGGAGTCCCAGGGTACCGGTCGTCTTGGGAGGTGCCTGCTTGGAGCAGGGGAGTGACTCCGTGACTCCACAGGAGATTTCTTCAGGCCTTCTGGTGCAGGATGAAGACAGGGAGTTCCCAGAGCATGCACACCATGTAAACTGTTGCAGTTGCTGACTTGGAGCTGAGGTTTCTGAAGAAAAGTATCTCGTGTAGACACTTTGTTGCAGTTACAGCGTTTCTTGGAGCAGGCTGCGGTTGATCCGAGGTCAGAAGAGTCTGAAGTTGTTGCAGAGGATTCCTGAAGGAAACTTGCATGCAGAATCTGAAGAGAATCCACAGGAGAGACCCTAAATAGCTCTGAGAGGGGGCTTGGCTACCTTATCCGGTATGGACCTATCAGGAGGGGGCCTCAGACGTCACCTGCTGGCACTGGCCACTCAGAGCCCTCTAGAGTGCCCCCACACCTTGGAAAGCAAGATGGCTGAAGTCTGGGACACACTGGAGGAGTGATGGACAGGGGAGTGGTCACTCCCCTTTCCTTTGTCCAGTTCTGCGCCAGAGCAGGGGACAAGGGGTCCCTGAACCGGTGTAGACTGGCTTATGCGAGGAAGACACCATCTGTGCCCTTCAAAGCATTTCCAGAGGCTGGGGGAGGCTACCCCTCCCCAGCCTGTAACACCTATTTCCAAAGGAAGAGGGTGTATCAGCGTGCTCTCAGAGGAAATGCTTTGTTCTGCCTTCCTGGGACTGGGCTGCCCAGACCCCAGGAGGGCAGAACCCTGTCTGTGAGGTGGCAGCAGCTGTAGCTGCAGGGCAAGCTTCAGAGAGCTGGTTTGGCAGTGCGGGGTCCACGGTGGAGCCCCAGGATGCATGGAATTGGTTCCCCAATACCAGATTTGGAATGGGGGGACAATTCCATGATCTTAGACATGTTACATGGCCATATTAGGAGTTACCATTGTAAAGCTACATATAAGTATTGACCTATATGTAGAAAACGCGTGTAATGGCGTCCCCGGACTCTCACTCACAGAGTCCGGGGAAATGGCCTGAACTATGTGGGGCACCTTTGCTAGTGCAAGTGTGCCCTCACACTTAGAACGTTGCATCTAACCTTCAGCAAGTGAAGTTTAGACATATAGGTAACTTATAAGTTACTTAAGTGCAGTGAAAATTGCTGTGAAATAGTGTGTGCACTATTTCACGCAGGCTGCAATAGCAGTCCTGTATAAGGGTTTGTCTGAGCTCCCTATTGGTGGCAAAGGAAATGCTGCAGCCTATATGGATCTCCTGGAACCCCAAAGCCCTGGGTACCTAGGTACCATATACTAGGGACTTATAAGGGGAATCCAGTATGTTAATTGAAATTGGTAAATGAAGTCTCTGGCCTACAGTGACAGATTTAAAAGCAGAGAGAGCATAAGCACTGAGGTTCTGATTAGCAGAGCCTCAGTGACACAGTTAGGCACTACAAAGGCCTACACATTAGGCCACAAACTATGAGCACTTTGGTCCTGGCTAGCAGGATCCCAGTAAGACAGGCAAAACACTGACATATAGGTTTTTATCTATGAGCACTGGGGTCCTGGCTAACAGGTTCCCAGTGACACAGTAAAAACACACTGACACACACAAACAGGCAAAAAGTGGGGGTAACCATGCTAGAAAGAGACTACTTTCCTACAGGGCCTTACCCAACCGGCCCACCTTACCTGCTGCTATACTTAGTCACACAACCTTCTGATGGATCAGCGGGCCCGATGTTCCTATTGTGTATCGACCTTGCTAAATAGTTTTCATGTTGCAATACTGTTGTAGCCAGGTCAGCTTTTCACCCTTTTAAAGTTAGTACAATTAGTATCACCGAGTTTGGTGATATGTATATATTCTTTACCGTACCCTGTAACTTTAAAACTATATTTAAAAAAAGCATACGATACGGCAATAATTAGAATGTAGGTGGATGTGCCGTTGAGACGACATACTCTGAAGGGCAGGCAGGACATCCGCCCATTTTTGACAGATGCCCTCCATGTCATATTCTAAATAACCTAAATAATTTAAAAGGCCAAACCTATTTAGGTTGTACATATTTGGTACTTATTTCGACGCATTTCTTAGTGAGTGTTCTGGTTTAATTTACGCATGAGAGTTTATTTCATATGCTGGCAGGTTAGAAGCCAATGTTCATACGAAGGTTGGTGTAGTTAATTCTGTTAGATTAGGTGATACCTTTACCCACCATATTTAAAAACTGTTGACCTTGTAATGTGTCTATGGCCAATACCATTCATTACATTTTCCAGCAGTTTGTTTTCTTTAATATCTCATTTTGTTACAGTTTCATTTTGTTCATTTTTCCCAGCTGTCTGTTGGGTAATTTTTCTAGGGCGCAGAGTGTTTGTGCTTTCATTTGTAGGTAATTGATATCGGTGCAATTTTAGAAAGCTCGGTCTGTGGCGCTTTGCAAAAATTACTTCATTTTCCCATTTGTTTCTGGGAGATTTATTCCTGTTTCACTTTTCTATTATTTTGTTAATCACAAAATGTTCCTAAACAATACAGTAGGAACGTTTAGCATCCCTATCATATAGAACTTTCTCACTTTTTATATTAAGGGGCAGGTGTACCAGAAAGTGGCACTTGTCTTTCGTCCCCCTACCTCCACCTAACGACACCATGGTTGCGCCATATTTATAATATGGCACACCATGGTGGTCTTAGCACAATAGTGTCAACATTTTTGATGCTACTGTGACGCTTTGCTGCACTAGTGTCAAAAATGTTGAACCTGGTGCAAAAAAGCACAGGCTTAACATGGGGGTGTCATTTTAACACCGGTTCTAAGAATGCATTAAAAATGACAGAAAAAATGGCACAGTGAAATGTTGTACATTTCACTGCACCATTCTTTCGGGCTTCTGTGTCAGAACGTCCCCCTTGCATACGTTATGCTTGACGCAGACATAATGTGGTGCCAGGGTTTACAAAGTGGTGCCACTTTGTGAACATGGGGGCATATTTATACTCTGTTTGCGCCGAATGTGCGTCAAAAGTTTTGACGCACATTCGGCGCAAACCATGCACCATATTTAAACTTTAATGCCCGCGGACGTCAAAATTCCTCTGTGTGCGTCATTTTTTGGATGCGGGAAACAGCCTTGCGTTAATGACATGCAAGGTATGCGTTCCCACCCAAAAACTGACTTTAAGGCCTGTGCGCCTTATTTATACTCCAGCGTCATTTTGACACACAGGAGGGGGCGGGCCTTAAAAAACGGCACACAGCCTGATGTGCGCCGTTTTTTAACGCCTGGGTCAGGGCAGGCATTAAGGGACCTGTGGGCTCACTTCCATGGTCTCTGACCATGGAAGGAGTCCAGAGGTGCCTTTCCCTGCCCCCAGGGACACCCCTGCCACCCTCGCCCACCCCTGGAGGACACCCATGGATGGGGGACCCATCCCAGGTAAGTACAGGTAAGTTGAGGTAAGTATTTTTTTATAGTTTTTTTAAATGGCATAGGGGGGCCTAATTTGGGCCCCCTTACATGCCACTGTGCCCAATGACCATGCCCAGGGGACAGAAGTCCCCTGGGCATGGCTATTGGGCAGGGGAGCATGACTCCTGCTAAGACAGGAGTCATTTCAATGGGGGTTGTGCGTCAAAAAATGGTGCAAGTCCGCTTTGAGGCATGATTTTTGCCTCAAACCTGACTTGCACCTTTTATTGACGCACAACCCCCATTTTCCCCTACGCCCCTGAGTCTTTTTTTTTAACTCTGACCAGTCCGCAGCGCCGGCTAACGTCATTCCTTAAATAAGGCACCCGCATGGTGCGTAGGAATGGCGTTAGCAGGCGGTGCATTGTTTGACGCAAGCCAGCGCCGGTGCTGGTTTGCATCGAAAAGTATCAATATGGGCCATGGTGCGGGATAAAAGTCTCGTTAATGGCGACTTTTTTTTTTTTTAATGACACTAGGGCCGTGCAAGTTGGCGCGAGGGGCTTCTAAAAATGCCCTTAAGACTGAGGCAAAAGAAGGCTGTTTAGAGAGTTATTAGGTGGTAGTAGGGAGAAAAGAGGAGGGTTTTTGAATGATTAGATGTAACCCACAGGTTCAAGGGTTCTAGTCTATAACAACACACCATTCCTATCACTTCTGCTGCCATAGTGCCTATATCAAACAAACAAGGGGGGTAAGCTTTTATACCACTCATGCTTAGACGCGCCAAGCTCGCTGTTACATTATGAGTGAATGCTTGTGAATGCTTTTTATGTATTTGATATTTTAGGTGCGAAGCTCTGCTATTCATCAATAAAGGGTTTAAGCTGTAAGCATTTCTTCTCTGTAGACAGGGAACGGGCCAGATTGGCAAAGGAAATGGTCCTGCAAAACCCAGAGTTATTCAGAGTGCACGTGATGAAGGTTGCCTCCCATTGAAAGTGTAATCGTATTGTGGATAGGGATGCCATTGAGAAATGATGAATGCAGACGTGAAATGGCTGGAAATCGTAGGAAACGCTCTGCTTCTTGAACTGAGTATGAGTCTGAGTGCTTGGAAAGGCTTTCAATACCTGTCCTAGTGATTTGCATATGTACTGTGTGTAAGAGAGAGGGTGTGTGGTTGCTGACAGCCTCTGAACAAAACAGGCCTCCTACTATGACAGTTGGGGCAGATGCTTCTTTGGGAAATGCATCAATTTTGAAAGCTTTTCACTTTCCTTTTTCCCTAAATTTGGAAGAATGAACGGTCTATATTTGCCTGATTCTCAGGGTCTGGTATCTGTGGGATAAGACCTCCCACCAGAATAAAAGTTTAGGAAATTGCATCTGCCCTGCTGTACTTCCAATTTATTCCTTTCCTTACCTCTAGGTTTTCACTTCTGCTGTATATTAAGCAAGGCACAGCTTTGATCTGCTATGGTTGGAAAGGCTGTTAGGTTTTCCAGCTTCAGATTTCAATGCCCTGGCTGGCAAATGAGAGAAAGAAGGAAAAGTACCATTTGGCATTACCCAGCATCTGACTGGAACCAAGGCATCAGCCTGCTGTACACATACATTTCACGGAGAAGGCCATATCCTCCACATTGGTTCTAATGCTAGGTGGACGATCTTTGTGTTGGTTTTTCAGGAGAGGAGAAATTCTAACTTAATTCCTTACTCACTTGGGAATTGGTCTTGTGTGTGTGTATGAGCTTAGCATTGCCAGGCCAACTGCATAGAGCCCTTGCCATATTTCGTTTGTGAGTTCATCCTGAATAAACAGTTAGAGCTCCTGAAAAGTTTAAAAGTCATAAAGTGGAATTCCCAAGTAAAGGAAATGTGAAATTTCAACCCTAGTTCCAGGTCATCGTTCTTTGGCACCTTGTCATACTTGCAGTTTTGCAAACCAAATGTCCTCATCTGACAGGGACTTCCTGCTAAAAAACAACTTCCCCTTTTGGAACCCATTTATTGAATACAACTTCCAGCTGATCCCAATAAACAGTTTTAAGAACCTTAATTTTTCTAATGTGACTGCAGAACTCTTTGCAAATACAAGTCCATACTTTTGTCTAGTTGCAGGTTTGAATGAACCCAGAATCGTGTGAGAGATTAGAATGGAGATACAATCTTCACATTCATTAGTTTGTAAAGGGGTTTCCATGCTTCACTTAAATTCAGTAAACCTCATGGATGGAGGTTATGGAATATAAGTAGCTGGAGATCATTCCATTAGACCACTTGTGTTTTATAGGGCATCGTTTCTAGGTTTTAGGGCAGGACCTCTGGGTAAAGAGTAGAAGCAGAGTACAAAACATCCTATTGCACTAGATTCAGGTGGCTGGCAAGAGCACACATGGTTACAGCTTTCTCTCTGCTGCTTAGATTGACATCGGCATTCTTGCCCCTGCACGTTTGTCTTTAGGTCAAGCTTAGCAGTGCACAAGCACTGCTCTTCGACATGTTGTAATCTACTCTGTGGGCTTTAACCACACCCATCTCATGCCCATCACTTTTATTCGTTCCTTGGCCTGCCTTTCAAAATTCCCTGATTTCGTAGGTGAATGCTTTACGTTTGTCCCACCTTGAGGCTGCTTTATTAAGTCTTGGAGACTGACCATGCTACAGGGATTATTGCACGATCTGCCAGAAACCTTAGTGTGGCACACTACTTTTTTCTTTTGCCTCGCTGCTTCACGCTGCGTACCCGTATGTTGTTTCTTCCTCTTCCTTGCTTTGGGCATGCCGCTGTTTCTGTTTGGTGTCTGCGCACAAAGGCTGTAAGCTGGAGAGGGTTCTTTTCACTCTATTTACTTTTGTTTTTTTAAAGGTTCATGTAGCGCAAGCTCAATCGGAGGAGTGCTGAAGTTTCATATAGCACAAACTTGATTAGAGAAACACTTTACATGAGGACCATTTTACAAGTTTAGCAGTTGTAAAATATACAGACTGGAGCATTAAAAAAAGAAATAAACACAGAAATCCTCAAAGTGGCTGTCTAACTTTTCACTGTACTCAGGAAACGTGCACCATAATGGTTTGCAGGGCATTTCTTTTTCAAAACGTTTTTGCCTATTATTCCGCCTATGGTGGTCCTACGACAATGGGACCACCACCAAACCGTTTAGCACAACACACTCTTTCTGTCTATGCCATATCTCGGTCATCACCCTAGGTTGAGGGGGACCCCAAAATAGTAACCTCTCCCACGGTTCAGTGTCTTTTTAACCTCTCTTGTGGCTAGAACTTTTATTTTACAGCTTTCAGTAGTTTGTGTTTTAAAGGCCTTGTTTGTAGAAGTTTTACATTAGACCTCAAAATGTGTAAGGCACAAAGCCCTCTAGGGGCTGCATATATGGTTACACTGCTTTTGGCCATTTTGTTTTCATGGCATTATGCCCTCTAGAAGCTGATTATATGGTTACATGACCATGTTTCTTACAGATGCTATTTTTAGTATGGTGTCTTCTAGGGACTGTTCTGAGCATTACAATCAAAATACTACAATATTCACTGCACTCAGATAATCACCCCATAATGCTTTGTGGGGCATTCCTTTTACAAAACATTTTTGCCAATAACTCACAATGAGGTGGTCCTAGGACAATGAGACCACCATCAAAATGTTCAGCACAACGCACTCTTTCGGTCTAAGTCATCTCTGGGTCCCCATCCAAGGTTGGGTCGGACCCCAAAATAATAATATAAAAAAAACACAATAAATGATGGCAATATATTTTTTTTTTGCTGCAGATAGAGGAAGAAGGTAAATGGAAGTGCTTTCATTATATGCCACGGGGATTATGAGGCAGAGAGGACCAAATTATGCAGCATGGTTGACCAATTTATGTGGCAAGAAAAGTCCAATTATGCATTTACCACGCCAATAGCTCTAACTCATGCAAATGCGAGATCTATTGCATTGCCAATTCTTGTTTTTTTTCCTTCTTACTTCTCTTCACTATCCCTCCTGAATTTGCACAAAATATAAATTGGATGGTCATCATTTAAATTGGGTGCAATTGGATAGTGATCATGTCTTTGGCAGTGTCCTCCTAGCCTACTTAGTAAATCTTAAAATATGCTCTGATAGTAACTGCACCAAGCATTTCGCCAGAGTCTGTAGTAGCTTGTAGCAATAATGGCCCTCATTACAACCCTGGCAGTCAGTGTTAAAGCACAGGTAATACCGCCAACAGGCTGGCAGTAAAAAAAATGGGAACACGACCACGGTGGAAACCGCCTACACAGATAGCCACTTTAACACTCCGACCGCCACAGCGGTAGCAACAAACACCACTGCGGTAACCGCCAACAGACATGCGGAAAACAATGTACCACCCACCACATCACAACCCGCCTATCCACCAGCTTTTCCGGGTTGGTACCAACGCCATCAAAAGCACGGCGGAAATAGGACTTGGAAGGGAAACCACTCACCACTCAACACAAATGAAGAACAAGGACACCATGGAGCCCGAGCTGCAGGTCCTGCCCATGCTGGTCTACCTCCTCATCTACCACAAAATATGAAAGGCGGCGGCGATGACCACCGTGAGTACTGCACCTAGTACACAGTGGAGGGGGGAAGGAAAAAGAGAGTGACACACACACGCAACATGCAACACCCCCACCCTCACCCACTACACCATACACACAAACACATGCATCAATATTACATTTACACCTGTAGCCCCCAGGAAGAATGCAAGGACAAAAGGAAT
This sequence comes from Pleurodeles waltl, assembly GCF_031143425.1. NCBI lineage: Eukaryota > Metazoa > Chordata > Amphibia > Caudata > Salamandridae > Pleurodeles > Pleurodeles waltl. The sequence continues at coordinate 298,705,697 of NC_090442.1, forward strand.
AGAGTTAAATCAGTGATATTTTAGAAATAGGCAGCTATATGTAATAAATAGAAAAACAGTATTTACAAAAATATAAAATATGTACATAAGGCGGTACATTGTCCATTCAAAATGTCAGTGGGCCACTGAGCCACAAATCATGGGCCAAGCCCACACTTGACTCCTGCCTCAATACAGAGAGAACACTGTTGGGGCATGGCATCAGGTTGAAAACACACAAACACCTTAGGGGGATGGGGAAGAGGGGGGGCACCTCAGCCAGAAGATGGAATAACACCACTGCTCCTCGAGGGGGATCCATGCCCACTACTTGGTCCTGGGGAGTGCAAAGCCACAGTCTCTCAAGTCTCTCAAGTGGGTGGTTTGCCCACTGCTTGGTCCTCAGGAGTGCAAAGCCACAATCTCTCAAGTCTCTCAGGTGGGTGGTTTGCCCACTGCTTGGTCCTAGGGAGTGCAAAGCCACAATCTCTCAAGTCTCTCAAGTGGGTGGGTTGCCCACTGCTTGCTCCTGGGGAGTGCAAAACCACAGTCTATCAGGTCTCTCAAGTGGGTTGGTTGCCCACTGCTTGCTCCTGGGGAGAGCAAAGCCACAGTCTATCAAGTCTCTCAAGGGGGTGGGCTGCCCACTGCTTGCTCCTGGGGAGTGCAAAGCCACAGTCTCACTAGTCTCTCAAGTGGCTGGTTTGCCCACTGCTTGGTCCTGGGGAGAGCAAAGCCACAGTCTATCAAGTCTCTCAAGGGGGTGGTTTGCCCACTGCTTGGTCCTAGGGAGTGCAAAGCCAGAGTCTCTCTAGTGGGTGCCTTTCTCCACTGGTTCTGGAGGGGGCTTTGTGCCCAGTGTGCTTCATCCTGCCAAGGATTAGGTGAGTGGATGCATATCGCCACTGTTTCTGTAGGGGGCTTTGTGCCCAGTGATGCAACACTTGGGGTATGTCAGTTCACAGTCCCTCACCTGGGTGTCTGAGGGACGAGATTTGCAGGTACCAGGTTGCATGATAGTCTATGGAGGCAGGGCTAGACTCCATCCTGTGGCGGCTAAGGGTGCAAACTGGTGGTAGTGCTGGTGGGGGTGCTGCCAGTGGTGGTGGGAGGCTCCAGGCCTTCTCCTGCAGCCTCGGACAGCTGCCCACTGGGGCTGCTGCTGCTGACAGTAGTGGTGCTTGCGGCGGTGCAGGTGGCGGTGCAGGAGGCAGTGCTTGCAGTGGTGCTAGCGGCAGGGCTGCTGGCGGTGCTGGTCATGGTGCAGGTGGCGGTGCTGGCGGTTATGCTGGTAGCCACCAGGCCTTCACCTGCAGCTTCCTACAGCTGAAGTACCTTGTCTGGTGTTTTCTGCCCCATCCTCACCTTGGCAGATGGTGGTGTCACCTTGGGTCTGGCAGCTGGAGTCTTTGAGGTGGTCTTGCTGGGTGGTTGGTGCTCCTTCCCCTTGCTGCATGCTGTCCCCCTCTTCACCTTGGTAGGTGGCAGAATGCTTTTGTCCTTGGCAGGTATTGGTGGCACACTGGCTGGGATAACGGGTGCCCCCTTTGAGCCTCTGTTAGCTGCAGGAACCACAGCGGATGTCGACTTGGTGTCTGAGGTGCTGGGCTGGGTTCTGGACACCCTGGCCCGAGGGGTAGGACGGGGGGAGGGGTAGGGAAGAGGTCACTGTTTGCCAGGAAAAGCTTCTTTGAGACACTGGGGCGGGAAGAGGGAGAGGGTTTGGGAGTGGAGGAAGAGGGAGTGGTTGTAGGAGGTGTCTGTCTGCTGTGTTTGGGTGCAGGTGCATGGCCTGGATCTGTTGTGAGGTGGATGGCTGTTGGGTGGGTGGGTTCTTGCGTTTGTGTACTTTGGGAGGAGGGGTCACAGACACACTGGGAGAGGACACAGGGAACGTGTGCATGGATTTGGGGGTGGTGACTGCCAGTGAGGGGTGAGTTGTGATGGGTGTGCTGGTGATGGATGTAGTGGATGAGGATGTAGTGCATGCAGGTGTGAGTGGAGACACTACTGGGAGGGAGGTGGATGATGAGGAGGGGGGGACACAGTGGAGGCAATGGATGCTGGTGTGTCTGCATGGGATGGGGCTTGTGTGAGTGCTTGTGAGATGAAGTGTGGTGCTTGTGTTTGCTGGAGCCACTTTTGTGTGTTGATTTGGGTGAATGCTGGTCTGAAGGTGTGCTTGGGATAGGCTGGGGTTGAGGGGAATGGGACTGGTTAGAGGAAGTTGGAGGGGGGAGGCTAGAGACAAAGACAATGGCTGCCATCAGTGCGGCTGCCATAGGCTGAAATGCTCTCTGTTGGGCCACCATGCCAGAGTGAATGCCCTCCAGGTATGCATTTGTTTTTTGTTAATGCCTCTCGACACCCTAGATGGCATTCAGAATGGTTGACTGCCCAACAGTGAGGGATCTTGGGAGGTCAATGTCCTCCTCACTGAGGGCAGCAGGGCTGACTTGGGCAGGCCCTGAGGTGCCTGGGGCGAAGGAGATGCCCACCCTCCCGGGTGAGCGGGCACAGGAAACACACTGAGGGGCTGCTGGGAGGACGGTGCTGGTAGGAGGTGGCGGCTGTACCTATTGTTGGGGTGGGCACAGAGGTGTCTGCCAACGCCAGGGAGCATCCATCGGAGGAGGAGTCGCTGTCTGTGGTGTTCCCTCCTGTCCCCGTCATGGTGCTCCCCTCGCCCTCCGTCCCACTGGTGCCCAAACCGTCGGTGGATTCGGCCTCCAGGCCCATGTGGGATACAGCTCCCTCCGTCGCTGGTGCCTCTGCTCCTCCACCAGATAATGCACAGGGTGCCAAAACAAAAATGGGGGGAGAGACAGAGGATACACTTGGTCAATGCCAGCAACACCACCACCGTTGGCGTACCCAACACACAGGGAACAGCCCTATGCACTAAGCCATGCACTACCAGTTGCTAAGATAGTCACCAGCTCATGGGGTGCAATGCCTACCACCATTAGTTGTGCACCTGAAACCCACAGGAGCCTGCCCAGTAGTAAATACCCACTAACACCATTGGGGTAGGAGTGCTTCAGAGCCTGCCCAACATGCGATCTACCCTGCCATCTTCGCCCTGGCTTAGGTGCACCCACAGCCCACATCCCCCACCCAGGTAACCCTTAACGCGCGCAAAGTCAGGATTCCAGAATCTGTACTCACCCCCTTGTGGCTGCTGTGATGCCTTCAAGCGCCCACCCAACTCCAGATAGGCCACTGCCATGATGCGGAACATCAGGGGGGTCATGGTGTGACGGGCACCCCTTCCTCGTTGGGAGGCCAGCCCCAGCTGGGCCTCCGCTGTCTTCTTTGCCCAGCGGCGCAGGCCCTCCCACTGTTTGCGGCAGTGGGTGCTCCGCCTGTCAAAGACAGCCAGGATCCACACCTCCTTGGCGATGGCACACCAAACACCCTTTTTCTGGTGGGCGCTGACCTGCAGGGAAAAGGCAGCAGAAAAGGGAATTAGTCAACCGTCCGGACCGACACACTCATGGCCCACCAGGTCCCTCCCATCCCCTGACGCACATACATTGACCACCATACATGCAGCACTCTGGCCAGGACGCCTCTGCCCCCTTTACATGTGGCTTACACACACAGCAATCCATACATTCATGGCCCATGAATCATGCTCACAGTGTACTCACCTGTTTGTCTGGTAGACCGTAGAGTAACATGTACTGGGAAGGACCCCATCCACCAGTTTCTCCAACTCTGCTGCAGTGAAGGCAGGGGCCCTTTCCCCAGACATTTGAGCCATTGTCGCTTTGAGACACAGGTCATAGCAGCACTTGCAGTGTAGGTCCTCTCCTGTCGAAGATCAGGTATAGAGTGACGCAAGTGAGTGAACAGATAGAAAATGGCAGTCATGTCTGCGGCGGTCCGTTACCACCGACGTACATCGCCATTGGCTCCTGGAACCAATAGGGCCCAATGATAACAAATGCAAAGTTGCACGGCGGTCTTCAACCGCCTCCCACAACTGCACACAACGCCAGCAGAATTACCTTATTTCCACTTGTCCCTCCCCACAGGTTAGGCAGCCGCCATTTCGGGGGGGGGCACAAGGCATGACACCTAACTGCGTCACAGCAGACAATGGCACAGCAACTGATTTTCAGATTCACATACTGTTTCTGTAAAGGAAAAAATGCATCATTAGTGCAAAAGATGTGTGAATATGTCCCTCTGATCACCGTTTTCTTCCATAGGCTTCAACCGCTGAGGCTGAATATGAGATGGCGACATCCTCCAGTGTACAGAACCCTGGTGGACCTTGAGACAATGGAGGACAGACACGTTATACTAACATACAGACTTGATCGGCCCACAATGCAAGAACTGTGTGCCCAATTAAAGCCAGACCTGATGTCAGCTATCCGCCAGCCCACAGGTATTCCCCCTGTATTATAGGTCCTGTCAGTGCTCCATTTTCTGGCAAGTGGTTCCTTCCGAACTACAGTGGCCGTGGCACCAGGGATGTCTTATCCAATGTTCTCCAATGTGTTGACCAGAGTGTTGTCAGCCCTGCTGAAGCACATGCGCAGCTACATTGTAGTCCCCCAGGTGGCGGATTTGGCCACAGTGAAAGCTGATTTTTTTGCCCTGGGACATATCCCCAACCTCATTGGTGCCATTGATGGTACACATTTGGCCTTTGTCCCCCCTATCCCCCTCCCCAGGGGAAATTAACACGTTTTCAGGAATAGGAAAAACTATCACTTTATGAATGTGTAGATGGTTTGTTTGGCGGACCAGTACATCTCCCAAGTGAATGCCAAATATCCTGGCTCTGTGCATGACGCCTTTATCTTGAGGAATAGCAGCATCCCATATGTGATGGGCCAACTCCAGAGGCACCAGGTGTGGCTAATAAGTGAGCCCAAGGTCCCCACCCAGTATAAGTAGGTGTCTGGGTATGGTGTTGTCCCTAAGGGTTAGTGTGTGTCTAACAGTTGTCCCTCTAAATTTGCAGGTGACTCTGGTTACCCCAACCTCTCATGGCTACTGACCCCAGTGAGGAATGCCAGGACATGGGCAGAGGAATGTTACAATGAGGCACATGGGCGAACAAGGTGGATAATTGAAAGAACCTTTGGCCTCCTGAAGGCCAGGTTCAGGTGCCTCCATCTGACTGGTGGATCCCTGTACTACTCACCCAAGAAGGTGCGCCAGATCAACGTTGCATGTTGCACAACCTGGCCTTGAAACCCCAGGTGCCTTTTCTGCAGGGGGATGAGCCTGGAGATGGTCTTGTGGCAGCGGTGGAGCCTGTGGACAGTGAGGAAGAGGAGGCAGAGGAAGAAGATGTGGTAAACAGAAGTAATATAATACAGCAGTACTTCCAGTGACACACTGTAACTTCACTTTACTTTTCATTTTTCTGTTCGACATTGTACATAGCAGCCTGATTTCCCTATGTCTATGGCCACTTACTGTACCCTTTGGCATCTCTATTTTCAGATCTCTGTGGCCAACTCTGGCTCTTGGTGTGTTTACTGCTGCCCACTAAAGGTCAACATTTAACTGTACACACGACTTGCTATGCTTTAATAATGTTGTACTAATACATATTTGAATCATTTGACACTCTCCAGATTTGTATTTGTTCCAAGGGTGTTTATTTAAGTGTTTATTTAAGTGCTCATAAGTAGAGGGGGATGTACAATGGGCTGGGGTGATGGTGGAGGAAAGTCCAGGGTAGAGTACAGTCTCTTGGTATCAGAGGTGCATTGTCCAAGGGGGCATAGGAAGTGGAGCATTGGAAGTTCAAGGTGGACAGGGTGACAGAGTGGGACAGAAGGGTGACAATCAGGAGAGTCTTTTTTTCCTGGCAGGGGTCTTGGCAATGTTCTCTGGCTTCTTCCTGGATCGCAGGGACCGTTTGCCGGGTGGTTCTCCTTCTGCAGGGGGTGGGGTGCTGGTGGCCTGTTGTTTCAGAGGCGTCTGTCCACTAGCGCCAGCAGAGGTGGAGGGCTGTTCTTCTGTGTGGCTAGTGTCCGGGGCCCTTTGTTGTGCCACTGCCTCACTCATGGTGTTGGCCATGTCACCCAGCACCTCTGCAATGGTGACCAGGATGCTCTGTGGTGGTATGGGACTGTGGCAAGGTAACCGACTGTCTGGAGGTCCCTGATGGGCCAGGTTGGTCATCCTTATCCAGGCGTGCAGAGCTGATTTCATCACTGTTGCCCTCTTCTGGCAGGGGACTGGATGCTGCTGGCAACTCTTCTCCAGTGACATTGAGTAGGGACCCTGTTGGGATGAAAATGCAGTGTTATTTTTTCTGCGGGTGCCATCTTGTGCATGGTTATGTTCCCCACTATGGTTGTTAATCCCAAGGCAGCGTTGGCTTGTGTGAGTTGTGCTTGGTTTGGCTAAGTGATTGTCACTAGTGTGGATACTGTGGTGATGGGTGTACATACAGGTCTGTGATGGGTGTCCATGCATTGGTGTTGCATGCAGGGCTTGGTATTATGGTGGGTGGGTTGTGATAGTGGGGTATATGTGAGGTGGTGGAGTGATAGAGTGAGGGTAGGGGTTGTTGTTTGTGATGGCATGAAGGTAGGGTGGGGGCTATAGTAGTAAAGATTTGACTTACCTGAGTCCAGTACTCCTGCTACTCCTGTGAGGCCCTCAGGATGCGTGATTGCCAAGACTTGCTCCTCCCATGTTGTTATTTGTGGGGGAGGAGGTGGGGGCCCACTGCCAGTCCTCTGTACGGCTACCTGGTGTCTTGCAACCACGTAACGCACCTTCCCCCGTAGGTCGTTCCACCTCTTCCTGATGTCATCCCTTGTTCTAGGGTGCTGTCCCACGAGGTTAACCCTGTCCACGATTCTCCGCCATAGCTCCATCTTCTAGAAATGGACGTCTGGTGCACCTGTGATCCAAATAGCTGTGGCTCTACCCGGATGATTTCCTCCACCATGACCCTTAGCTCCTCCTCTGAAAACCTGGGGTGTCTTTTGGGTGCCATGGATATGGTGTGAGTGATATGTGTGTGGGTGTGTGGGGTGCTCTGTTGGCGTGTGTGAGGTGCGTGGATGGTGAATGGGTGATGGTGTTTTGTGGCTCTGATTGAGTGGGTGCTCCTGGCTTCTCTCTCTCTCACTTGCCAAAGTTTTTGGGTTGTAAAGGGTTGTGGGTACTGTGGGTGTGTGTTTTCTAGTATTGTGGGTGTGTGTGTGTGTGTATGTGGTGTGTGTATGTGTGTCAGGTCTGTGTAGTTTGAATTGTCCAATGTGGTGGAGTTTTGTCAGGGTGTGTGTATTTTGAGCGGGGCACCATGTACCGCCAATGGTTTACCGCGGTTGAAAGACCGCAGCGATGATTTGTGGGTCCTGATACTGTGGTCGTATTCCTGTTGGCGTAACGGTGTGGGTTTTGGTACCACCAGTTTATCACTGACCTTCGGTCTGGCGGACTTGTGTGGGTGTCTGTATAGTAGTGGATTTCTCAGTGTGGGTCATAATACCTGGGGCGGAATACCGCCGCGGGCACGGTATGTTGGTGGCCGTCAGCACGGCGGTAGGTGGCATTTACCGCCAGGGTTGTAATGAGGGCCAATGTGTCAATTAGCAGCACACAAACAACTGTTAACCGTATGTGTACTGTCAAAAAGGGACAACAAGAGTGGGCACCATCTTTACCACCAATACTGGAAAAGTACATCAAGAAGGAAAAAGAGGATTTCAATTGTCATTGTGAAGTCCAGGAAAACATGTATACTAGTTAAGTTGAGGTATCTCCAGGTTTATTGGTAACAGCATCATCAGAGACCACCCCACATTCTAGATCGTTCCATCACCCCTTAGATACAGAACACCACATCACCTCTCTCACTCAATGTCATAAGAATAAGTATATATTGGGAACAAAGTGAACATAGACAATATACAGAACTAACCTCTGTCCAAACAAAATATGTGCATATATAAAGCATCTACTTTACACAGTCTTTTAAATAGAGAGGAACCTTCCTCACACATCAAGGCGTACAGACATCAACATATTCATTTCAGGTATTCTCAAGGGTCATCGCATCTTCCTAGGTGGGTTCATTTCATGAATTCCCAAGAATCTTCACGTCATCTGAAGAAAGAAAGAACCTTGCTGCTCTCTTAAAATTCCATATTCTGTTATCACCTGTTTTTATTGCATTTTTGAACACTTTGATTACTTTGAAGGGGTGACTATATTGTGAGGCAACACTAACCTTCCAGGGAGATTTTTTCTTCACTCAGTTCCCTATGTACACCATAGTGTTTTTAACAGCCTTTCTCACATCATACCACTTTTCCTCCTCACCATATTCTCCCTTCCTTTTTCTCTCCAGCCCCTTACTTTTCCAACCTGATTATCCACTACCCTTCGTTTCTCTGAAACCCACATGGAAATAACCTCTGTACTGGACTCTCTACCCTTGAACACCTGAAAAGGAGATACATCTGCAGAGAAATGCAGTGTGAAGCAGTACTTACGCACCTTTTTCTTTATGGCTGCTCCCCAATTTATTCTCGACACTGGAGCTTGTTGTAAAGTTTCTTTCCATACTTTGCTGAATCTCTCCACCACTCCATTACTTTCTTGGTGATAGAGTGCTGACTTCTTATGTTTTATGGCTCTTGCTCTTAGAAATCCCTCTGCCACTCTCAATGTAAATTGAACACCATTGTCAGAGAGTAATGACAAGAGAAAACCTTCCCTCTAAAACAGATCTTCCAAGAACTAAATTATTGCATCAGACTATACAGAGCTTACAATTTTGATTTCAAAGCACCTTGAAAACATATCTACACGCACCAACACATATCTATCATAAAACTTTAAGGCCTATTACAAGGAACTGGTGCAGCGGTGTGCCAAACCTGGCAGCGCGCGCTGCGTCAGTTCTGAAACGCAGAAGTGCTGTATTTCCCCTGTGTTTCCCCTAGCAGTGACACTAAATTTAGCTGACAGCGCCAATGCAGGCATCCTTACACCACAGTGCAAGGGTGTCTGCATTGAAAGGAATGCCTGTTTATGTGCAGGAAGGTGCACAAAAATTAGGAAAAATAAAAGTGTTTCTCCTCGTTTTTGCTTTTTCTGTGTGTGATGCATAAATAAATAAAATAAATTAATGCATTTCTCCTTGTTGTGTCATTCTAGCACCACCCCTGGGGTGGCGTTTGTTTTTGGCAGTGCCTCAGATTTTTAATTCCTTGTAAATCTGGGGCAGCGTCAAAAGCAATGGGTGTTGCGGCAGACACCTATTGTCCGCCACTCTGCTGCAGAAAACTGTGTTGGAGGGAGCCATATTTACAAGCCTGCGTTGAGCTACAAAAAGTGGCTTAGCGCTTCCTTGTAAATATGGCCTAGTGCACAATACCACTGGAGCGTTACAAAAAGTGATGCTATGTTGGCGCTAGGGGCTTGTAAATATCCCTCTTAATCTTCACAGGACCCATGATGTCAATGACAATGTCAGACCAGGGACCTCTCGCTTGTTCCATTAACACCATGTTCTGCATCCTACACTTCAACACATTATCACTGCGCAAGCACTCAACACAGTTTCTCACCATTCTTTCAATACATACATCCATTGAAGGCCACCAATTTCCTTCTCTGATCCTTTCTTTAGTCTTGGCAATCCCCATGTGACTAGCATGAGCAGTATTAAGTAAAGTTTCCCGCACATTAACTGGGGTCCAATTTACTGCCTCTCACAAGCAAACCATCAACAACTGCTAACTCATGTTTGACTTGCCAAAAACCCCTGACATCTTCATCACATTCATTTTCCGCACACCACCCAGCCAAAACCATCGTCGCATCTTTTTGCAAAATACCATCGCTCTTTAAACCATCTCTCCAATCTTTCTCAGAAACAATCCCCTCTGATATCAGATTTGCATTGACTTCTTCATCTAAATGCTCAATGCCTAACCAATCTCCTCCCTCTGAGTCTTCACACTCAACGTCACATACTCATGACAGTCAGCCAAAATGTTATTGGCACCTGGCAAATGTGGCACATCAAAATCAAATTCCTGCAAGGCCCCCACTCATTTGCGTATCTTACAAATGGTATTCACGAGGGCAGACTTTGGTTTGATACCAGATCTAGTTACAACAGGACCTAAATACTCGATCTCTTGGACATCAAATCTACACTTTTCTGCTCTCAAAGTCAGGCCAGCATCACTCAGTCTTGATAAAACTCTCCTCATCCTATCATCATGTTCTTTACAACTGACACCAAATATTAGAACATCGTCCTCATCTACTTTGACCACTTCAATTCCCTAAAGAACACGCTCCACTGCTCTTTGAAAAATAGAGGCAGCTGAAATTACCCAAAGGGCATTCTCAAGAATTTGAAGGTGCCAGAAGGTGTGAAGGATATTGCTACTTCTTGAGAATGTGGATGTAACTTTATTTGATGGGAGGCAAAAGTTAGATCTAAGGAGGAGAAGTGTTTCGCACCATTAAGGGAACTCAACATTTCACATATATTTGGAAGTGGAGAGTCATCCTCTACCACTGCTTTAAGTTCCCGCAAGTCTACACTGGCCTCACTGTTGGCGTTACGGGACATGACCACGGGAGACAACCAATCTGTAGCTTCTGCCTCCTGTATGATGCCACTGTCACTATTTCTTTCACCAGTAATGGTACACTCCTGACTTTAGTACTTTCGGTGAAACACACAATCTCACCATCATAAAATGATAATAATTTCTTAAGCAACCCAACTTGTTAACAAAGACGTCTGACATCCATTTGACACAGTTGCTGACCACAGGTATATCCCTAACACACGGATGGATTCTCATTTGGACCTAAATATAAATACAGGTCTCATTGATGAACCCAACTAATAAGTGAATCACCTTTCATACAAATAAATACTTTTCCTGGAATGATCCTCTCACCAAATTCAATTGTACCTCAGAAGTAACCTAATAAATCAATGGGTTCACCACCATAGACTTTCGATTTGATATCTGGATTAAGAAGTTTCACTTTCCCATGTAGACTTTGTTCATAAAAGACTTTAGGAATAAGCATTATTTTGGCCACAGAGTCAAATAGCATTTTCACTGGTTCATCATTGACCGTAGCCATCTCAAATGGGCCATCACAAGATGATCCCTTTACTTGAAATATGTTATTTTCTTCCACATCTCCTTCACTACTTTCATCAAACTCAACTTCACACACTTTCTTTGAATCTCCTCCTGATCTGCAGCACCTGGACTTTGCGTCCACAGATATTACATGTGACTTTCCAACCTGGACAGTTGTTATTACTAGCGACTTGCCCGATATTCCCACACCAAAAACATTTCCATTGAAATGGTTTTGAAGTGGGCTTGTCCCCTTTAGGTATCTTAATCTTAAATGCCTTTTTTTAACCATTTTCACAGGTATCCCTTCACCTTATTCATTCTTGTCTTCTGCAACACCTTTGTGTAATACATCCACACATGCTTGTGAATGTTCATGTGTCTTGGCAGTGGTGAGAAGCTTCTGACGAGAGGGACTGCCTTTCTACCTCATACTATTCCATGCTTTATCTGATGCACACCTAAGCATCAGTTTGTCTGTCAATCATTCCTCAACAGGCACTCCAAAATTGCAAGTAGATGCCAGTTTGCGCAACTGGGTGATGTACTTTTCTACTGTCTCATCTGGGCGCTGCATTCTCCTCCCAAAATGATACCTTTCAAGAACTGTACTCAAATTGGGAAGGTAATGCAAGTCTAATTTTTTTAGACAAATCTCATACTCATTCATATTGCAAGCATCCTAGTCTGAAAGTTCGGGAAGATGTTCAAAAACTTCTTGTCCTTCTGACCCAAGATAATGCATGAAGAGTGATGTTTTCCTCTCCACACTGAGGGAAGTCTTACAAACCTGAGCATAGTGGTTGAATACCTTCTTCGATAGTACACAAAGAGAGAGTATAAGGGAGTAAGAAAAGACACCCATCGTACTCGACTCCCCAAACACAATACTAAGTCACAAAAGAGAGTACGGGGTTTTTTGGAAATACAAATGGATTGGAAGTGTGCTAATTGCGTCACCATACCAGTCCTAAATCTCAACTAAAGATACACCGAGGGATGGTTTAAGGTCTGTGGAGGGGGATTTCCTTTACGGACTAGGTGGTCTCACACACTATATAGTGTCATGCTTCATCATATGACCACCTAGCCCCACCCAGGTAGGGCAATACCACCTGGGCGGACTCAACCTTGCTGTTAAAGGAACAGGAGGGAGTGCGTAAATTAGTTAGATTTCTGGAAAATAGGGATCCAGCTATGCTATGGGAATAAAAACACCTACTCAGATACCAGGGTGAGTTTTAATAGAAGGTTCTGTGTGGTGTGATTAAAAGAAATGGGAGACCAGTGTGAGAACAATGACTCGCAAGGTCACCTATCTAGCCGACATGTTTCTGCCCTTGTGCGTTGGATCCTTGGTCCTGACAGAGAGGTTGGTATAGGCGCACAGCGAGCGCCCACCTTTGATGCAAGTCTGACTATAAGGGGACGCTCCCTCTCCAGGATACCAGAGGCTAGTAGCCTTTATTGTTATTGTTAGGGTCCACCCCAGGTATTCCCTTGGCTAAGGTAGGCCCTTCCTTCCCTTCCCACGTTTTTTCCTATTGCGAATTAAACTGCAGCACGCTATTAGCATCCGCAACAGGGATCCAACGCCCTGATGAATGCCCAGAGACCCTCCATAGCTCAATCACAAGGGCAGAAACATGTCGGCTAGATAGGTGACCTTGCGAGTCATTGTTCTCACACTGGTCTCCCATTTCTTTTAATCACACCACACAGAACCTTCTAGTAAAACTCACCCTGGTATCTGAGTAGGTGTTTTTATTCCCATAGCATAGCTGGATCCCTATTTTCCAGAAATCTAACTAATTTACGCACTCCCTCCTGTTCCTTTAACAGCGAGGTTGAGTCCGCCCAGGTGGTATTGCCCTACCTGGGTGGGGCTAGGTGGTCATATGATGAAGCATGACACTATATAGTGTGTGAGACCACCTAGTCCGTAAAGGAAATCCCCCTCCACAGACCTTAAACCACCCCTCGGTGTATCTTTAGTTGAGATTTAGGACTGGTATGGTGATGCAATTAGCACACTTCCAATCCATTTGTATTTCCAAAAAACTCCGTACTCTCTTTTGTGACTGAATACCTTCTTCCACTTTTGCCACGGTATGAATGGTTTCCTAGGAGTTGTCAAGAAAAATGGACATGCTGCAACATTCTGCATGTTGTTGTTACCCCCTCACTCTCCTAATACAGAAGGTGATACCTAATAAAAGTAATAAAAAATTCACAATGTTATACTAAATCCAACCTCACCCAGTAACTAGGAACAAACTCAATACTGAGGGGCTTGTTTACAAGCCCCCGTGGTGCAGGGCGGTGCAGCAAGTGTCTAGCTGCGCTGCCCTGCGCCACTGGGAAAGGGCAGAAATGTGCTGTATCTACCTCTTCACTGGCACTAAAATTAGCTGCCTAGCGCCATAGTGCAAGGGTGTGCCTGCATTGAAGGGAATGATTGTTTATTTGCTGGAAGGTGTACCATCCTGCACATAATAAAGGCAATTTGTCACATAGAAATAGGAAATTGTCATTATTAAATGATTGTTTATGTGCAGGAAGGGGTTTGATTGCAGCATATATAGAAAAAGCAAAAAACAAGGAGAAATAAAAGTAGTTCTCCCTGTTGTTCCACTCTAGCGCCACCCCTGGGGTGGCATTAGTTTTTGGTGCTGCCTCAGATTTATGATTTCTCGTAAATCTGGGGTAGTGTCAAAAGCAATGGGTGTTGTGTGGAAATGTCCACAGCAACTTCCATTACATGTCCCTCTGCCGCAGAAAACTGCGACGGGGGCCCATATTTACAAGGTGGTGTTTCGCCGCACAAAGTGGCTTAGCACCACCTTGTAATGTGGAAATGGGCACAGCGCCACTGTTGCATCGCTGAAAGTGCTAAGGGCTTGTAAATAAGCCCCTAAATCTGTCTTTCTAAAACAGACTGTCATTAATCAAAATGAGAATAGATTTGGCAAACTTACACAAACTAGAATTGTCAAAGATAAGTGTGCATATCACAGTGAATTAGCTTTGAATTATGAGGTTTCTTATTGTCAAAGCTAGCAAAAAAAACTAAGGTAAAGATGTCACCACTGACACGCTTCAATCCACTGGTGAGTGTGTCACTGTAAGCACATGTAAACACTGTCAACCTTGAAGTTGGTAATAAGGGTGAATGTATCACCATTTGCACACTCAACTTACTGGTGGGCATGTCACTGTGGCCACATAGAAGTTGCCGGCTGAATCCTGGTGAGCATATCACCACTGAGACACTTTCAGTACAAGCAGGCTCCAGTATCGCTCACTCACTGTGCACTGACAGTCAGTTATGGCGGGGTACTATGGGCTTCCACATTGAGCTTTTTGAAGGTTCTGAAAGCTTCCGTTGGATCCTTGTAGCATGGTGCCAGAAACAGTACATGTCTCACAGTGACATATTGATGCCCAACCAATTGTATTCTAGGCTTCAGCGTCGTCTGGTTGCTAGGAGTTGAAATCCAACTTACAAAGTCTGTCGGCACACATCACAGTGATGTATTAACGTGTAATGTCTGACTGCATATCAGGCTTCGGTGTTGTTCAGTTGCCAGGGGATAATGTGCAACTTACAAAGCCTGTCTGCGCACTCCACTATCGACTGCAGGGCTCACGAGGTAATCCACACACACTGAGTATGGACCACACCTGATAGCTGGACTCTCGAGGGATTCGTGCCGGTAATCTCAGCACAAAATGTTTATCAAAGTTTATAACTAGAGGTAAGAGGGTCCTCAAATCTATTTTGTTTGAAAGTAGAAATCACGATTTTGGAAGAGAGCGGCCTGTTGAATTCAGTGTTGAGGTCTCCGCAATGTAATTAAATACAGAGTTAAAAAATAAAAATCCAGTATAAGATGGGAGTAGTCCGGCACATCTCTCGTTGCCAAATGTAACGTCCAGGAAAACGCGTAAACTAGGTAATTTGAGGTATCTCCAGGTTTATTGTGTACAGCATTAGCAGAAACCTCATCAACCTTCAAGTCCCTGCAGCGGACTCCCCTTGAATCACTACAAGTTCCACCCTGGAGACCACCACACATTCTAGATCCTTACATCACCCCCTAGATACAGAACACTACAGTCATTCATGGATAGGCTGGCCAGAGCCTGCAGATGCCAACTGCAGTGCAAGGCCACATTAGGCCTTCAAGTCACTGCACTAACTGAAACCAGTGTGTCTACTGAATGTGGACAAAAACAGTACTGCCAGCTCAAACATCATCAAGAGCAAGTCAAGTCTAGCACCTGCATCAATGCTTACTGAGGCCTACAACTATTTCTTCTATGGTACATTTGAGTCAGTAATCAAACATGAAGACAAACAAGAAAAAACACATTTTGTCATAAAGAAAGTATCAGCATGAAGCAATACCTGTGTTTGATACAGTTTTTAAGATATGTCGACCAATGAGAAGACAAAGACCTACTGCAAGTATTCGAGCATCTATTCAGGGTGCATCAAGATATACTCAGCGAAGCATTAGATCGACCTTGTGATCCAGCCAGTAGTGCTGCTATATTGATGTGTCCCAGGACACATATGCCCTCAAGCAGAAAATGAGATGAAGAAACTGGAAGAAAAGGGCAGCATTGAGAATCTCTAGTTCCACCTGTGGATGTTAACATTAAAACAAAACAACTTGGAGATGTCAGAATCTGCATAGATATGAAGATCCTGGACCAAACCATGAAGTGGAAGAAATGGGGCAAAGTGGTTCACCAAGCCAGCCTTCAACATGAGAGACCACCAATAGCAAACAGGGGAGTCCAGTTGCTGCATCACAACATGTTCCAGGTACATCGGATTGCAGTGTGTTAGACTTGATAGCCTTAGAGTGGTCTTCCCCCAACTTTTTGCCTGCCTCCCTCCATTTTAAATGATCTTGTTTTTGCACTTTACCACTGCTGACCAGTGCTAAAGTGGTTGTGCTCTCTCCCCTAAACATGGTAACATGGGTTCATACCCAACTCGCATATTTAATTTACGTATAAGCCCCTAGTAAAGTGCACTAGAGGTGCCCAGGGCCTGTAAAGTAAATGCTACTAGTAGGCCTGCAGCATTGATTGTGCCACCCATATATGTAGTCCTTTAACCATGTCTCAGGCCTGCCATTGCAAGGCCTGTGTGTGCAGTGTTACTGCCACTTTCACTTGACATCTAAAACTATCTGCTACGCCTTAAACTCCCATGTTATTACATATGTGTGATCTCCAAGGGCTCGGAATGAGCTTGCTTCCTGTTAAGAAGTCTCAGGGCTATCAAAGACTTCACCAGAGAAAGAAAATCGACTGCGTTGGGAAACTGACGCAACACCTGCAAAAATCACTGCATCGCCTGCAAAATTGAAGCAGCACCTGTCTTGTGGCTGAAAAATCGACGCACCTCCCGAATCGACGAAACACCTGTTTTATCGTTCCAGCGCGTTACGGGTTTTCCACACATCATCCCTCAGCATCAAAATATCCCTGCACCTCAGTAAGGAGCCAAGGCTGTGCACATGGAAATCACTGTAACACCTTGCCTGTGAGGAAAGAATTGACACATCACCTCCACCGTGCTTGAAAAATCAACGTATCACTTTACTTTTCGACGCATCACATCTTCTGCTGCCCTCTGTGTCATTATTTTTCATACATCCTAGGTACTTTGTGCTAAAAAGGTAAAACCATTGATTCCTATGGATTAAGACTTACCTAAACCTCTAAAAAGTAATATCTTGACTTGTGCATATTGGATTTTTGTCGTTTTGGTCTTACTTTATTCAGATATATTTTATCTATTTTTCTAAACTAGTGGGGAGTACTTTTTGTGGTGTTTTTTACTGTGTTACTGTATGAGATATTGCACAAGTACTTTACATTGCCTTCAAAGTTAAGCCTGCATTCTCTGTGCCAAGCTGCGCGAGGGTGAACATAGGCTAATTCAGGTTGTATTGTGACTTACCCTGACTAGGACTGTGGTTCCTACTTGGACAGGGTGCATACCTTTGCCAACTAGAGACCCAGGGGCAGATTTCCAAAACTGTCACCTAGCGCAGCAAAGCAATGAAAATTGCTACGTTGACCGTGTGACAGGGAGGGAGCAGGAGAGTGCCATATCTCCAAAGATATGGCATGTTTCTCTCCTCTCTCTAGCGCTGGCGCTGATTTCAGCTGCTGTGTGCCACGTGCACACCTTTGTGCCATAGTGCAAGGGTGTGTATACCGGAAGGGTACCCTTCCAGTACAAAACCTACGCTTAGACATGCTTTAAATCGTTTCCTACTTTGTATGCGGGCTGCTCAGTGCAGCATGCATGCAAAGTTAAAAAAGATAGGAGAAATGAAAACATTTCTCCTTTTAATGCCTGCTTTCAAATGGCATTAACTTTTTGCGCAAAACAATGACTACTATTGTTTGTAGATACGGTGTTGCATCAAAAGGCATGGGAGTGCCCATGTACCACCCATGTGATGCTCCCTCAGCGCTAAATAACTCAAAGCAGTGCTTCGCGCTGCTTTGCGTTGCATTTAAGGTACTTTACTTGGAAAGGAAATTAGGAAAATAACATTTTGTGCTGTTAGTGTCACTTTTGTGATGCTTACCCAGCGCAAAGTGATTGTAAATCTTCTCCCAATTTCTAACGCAATGTTAGGCTGAAACTATCATGTTGTTGTTGTGTAGCCATTTTAGCTATCGCTCCATGCACGTTATTTTAACACACTAGGCCGAGCCGCTGTGTACATTAACGGCTTTATTTTATTATTGTTACAAAACCACTTTTATGGTCTTGTTTTATTTTGGTTATATCTAACTGTTGTTGCCTAGGCCAGCACTCTGTTTTCAAACAAGACATTCTTGCTCACTCTGTGCTTCTTCCAAGGCTACAGCACGGCACATTGCCGGTGAACGTGGTAGAAGTTTAGTCTCCAACATTTGTAGAAAACACACATCCTTATGTAGGGACATTTTCTCAGAACATCAGCTGTGTTGTTATAAAAACACTTCCTTGTCCCTTACACGTTAGAGGGAGATTCCAGCTAGAGAACCACAACTGTATGCTGATTGCCGAATGCTTCGCTACAGATACTAACGCAGACCGCAGGCCTTTTCTCAGGTATGGGGGATGATGCTTTCCCAGTGGAACCTGAAGGGCAGAATTGGAGCTTAACATGCTGTGCTCTATTATAGCCTAGGTAGGAGTTAGTCTATTGATCATAGTGACAATATGATAGCGTTATTTCTATGCTTCACTCTCTTAGTCACAATTTTAATATTGTTATGTTGTGTCGTCCTGGTTATTGCAGCTCACGCTTTGCTATCTAAGATGCAGTCATTTTTATTAAAATCATTATTGAAGCATATACTGCCTCTGTTTGTCATTTATAAATGAGACTAAGGTAAGTGAGAGAAACAGATGAGACCTCAGTGACCACGGCTTCCCTGAGAAACCAAGTATGTCATGCACTCAGCTGCCCAGTCATCCCTATCCTTGGGTGGAGATGAGGCACTGCTAGTTAGCCGGAGCAAAACCCGGATTGGAGCGACAGGTACACCCGCAGTGGGTTAGACTTTGGGGGTCATTCTGACCCTGGCGGTCGGTGACCGCCAGGGTCACCGACCACGGGAGCACCGCCAACAGGCTGGCGGTGCTCCGTCGAGCATTCTGACCGCGGCGGTTCAGCCGCGGTCAGAAACGGAAAGTCGGCGGTCTCCCGCCGACTTTCCGCTGCTCGGGAGAATCCTCCATGGCGCATGGGGATTCTGACACCCCCTACCGCCATCCTGTTCCTGGCGGGTCTCCCGCTAGGAACAGGATGGCGGTAGGGGGTGCAGCGGGCCCCTGGTGGCCCCTGCAGTGCCCATGAGGGGCCCCCGTATGAGGGCCCCACAAAGTATTTCAGTGTCTGCAAAGCAGACACTGAAATACGCGACGGGTGCAACTGCACCCGTCGCACCTTCCCACTACGCCGGCTCCATTCTGAGCCGGCGTCCTCGTGGGAAGGTAGATTTGCCCTGGGCTGGCGGGCGGCCTTTTGGCGGCCGCCTGCCAGCCCAGGGCAAATCTCAAAATACCCTCAGCTGTCTTGTGACCGCGGAGCGGTATTTTGTCGGGGGAACATTGGCGGGCGGCCTCCGCCGCCCGCCAATGTCGGAATCACCCCCTTAGTCTCCCACACCGCAGGCGATTCTGCCACTCAAAATCCAGTAGTCTCATTAGAATAATGAGAGCCTACGCGACATGGCGCCGCCAACGTTTGGTCAGACTAAAATTTTTGGGTCCTCTGGAGTATCTCTGTCTCATTATATACAATGAGGCCTCAATACTGTATACGGAGACGTCCGTGGTACTGAGGATTTCCACTCCAGTTACGTAGGCTATCTTATCTGAGGCTGGCGGTTGTTAAAGCTTGAACTTTGAAAGGAAAAACCCTATTTGGTGTGCCTTCTCTGAACATATTGTCTATCTAGTATGGCGCATCCATAGCAGATGGCAATAGCAGTTAATATGAGACAACCTCTGACTGTACACTTACTAGCAAATGGCTTAACGGCCCAGGGGGGTCCAGTCACATTTGCGGTGGATGCCCATGCAGCTTATAGAACAGAACTCTTCTATTCTTGGGTCACATTTCCAGCTGTTGATGGGAACACAAACACATTTCATCACTATACACTTGCAAACGTACCTGGACAATACAGGGCATATGCATATTTATAAATACCATTATCTTCTCAAGAACATAATAATTGGCTTGATGGCGCCCTACCCCACACAATATTACCAGTAAGGTTAGGTCCTCAGAGTAATGATGGTCCTACCTGCCCTTTATTGGCTACCTATACACCACATCCTGCAGTAGCAAATTTAGCAGCAGCTGAGGTCCGTCGCTTTTATAATGAATTAACAGCAACATATAGACGATTAGTACAGTTTGTGATGCAAAC
The DNA here is from genome assembly GCF_031143425.1 of Pleurodeles waltl. Taxonomy (NCBI): domain Eukaryota; kingdom Metazoa; phylum Chordata; class Amphibia; order Caudata; family Salamandridae; genus Pleurodeles; species Pleurodeles waltl. The sequence continues at coordinate 298,725,760 of NC_090442.1, forward strand.
ATTAAATACAAACCCAGCACGTGCTGCTCCAGCACAACCACGTGCAGTCACGCCAGGTATAAACCCTGCGACTGTACATTCGATCATGGGTAAAGTACCCCCCAAACAGAGGAAACTCAGTTTTGGTTAGCACAAAAAATAAATGCGCTAGAAGCAGTATTTCCCCATACGGGACCTCAGGATAAACATAGAATTCTAACTATGTGCTTGCCATTTGGGATGGTCCCTACAGTAGATAACTGTAATACTTGGGGCACGGTATTTGCTGCGCACTATACAACCGCACACGGTACACCAACACTTGCCAATTTGCCGGAAGTGTTGAAACAAATTCAAGAAGAATACGGGGCTGCCCCGGCCCTGGACTTGGGGATGCAACTAATAGGCAATTTTGCCACAGTATCCTCAATTATTTTAAGTAATCTTAAAGGGGAAGCAGTCGCACTAGCAGTGCGCATGCGGCTCCGTGATGTTCCTCAACAGGATCAAGAACGCGAGCAAGTATCGCAGAGACCAATTCTAGCATTGGTCAAGATAGTTTAGGGGCCAGACCAACTAAACCACAATTTTAGGGCAAATCTAACTAAGACTAAGCTCCTGAGGGTAATAAGAAACTCTTGGATAAAAAACAAAAAACTCCTAAAAAAGAGAGGGGAGAATCTCCACGTTTGGAGACCCCACAGAATAGATATAACCTCAGAAATAGAGATAATATAAAAACGACTGATAGATATTACACAAATCTCGTTCCTTTCAGGACTCATCAGAAAAACGAAATGAGAGATGTGGGCAATCAGAACGGAGATCAGAGTACGTGAAACCGAGACAGGAATCACAACGCTCATCAGAGGTTTCTGTCAAAAAGGAAGAGAAACCTGCCCAACAAAAACCCCAATTCAAAAAGAAAAAAGTGGCAGCAGTCGCTCTCCGACATGCCACTCAGGAAGAGGGTCCTCTTGAAGAACTAGAAATGGGCACTAGTACTGCTAGACAGCACGGCAGAGGTCACAATAGTTTGCCGGAGTCTTCTAAAGCATCTGGAGGTGAAATCAACTAATGACTTTATACAAGTAGAAACTGCAGACATTGAGCGCATAATAGATGCAATCTTTTGGGATAGCGTAGTAAACATACATGATGTTTTGTTGGCCGAACAAGATTGGCCACCTGAATTTGTCGGTACCTGCCCATATGGAGAAGACGTTATTAAACGTTCTTTCTCGCCCCTTGTTCCAGAGGAACTCGCTGAAACCAATGCCATTGATTGGGCTTTGGCACAGCACCTGTGTTATATCGCAATCACGTAGGATGGGATAAAGAATCCCCCTACCATGGAATTCCTATTAAAAATCAACCCCAACCACAACCTCAGTATCCAATAAAACATGATGGAAAAGCACCTGTGAGGGAAATACTCACACATTTAGAGTACCAGGACGTAATTGAACCTTGTGTCTCCCCAATGAATAATCCATTATTCCCAGTAGCTAAACCAGACCATTCATACAGAATAGTCTTAGACTACAGAAAATTAAACAGTCATACACGCACATATGCTATACAAAGCTCACATAGCACAGCACTAATGAACAATATAGTGCGTAAAAAATACAACACAACACTGGACATTTCCAATAGTTTCTTCTGCCAGAATATAGCACCTGAGAGTAGAGACTTAACAAGTTTCAGTGCACTAGGGTCCTAGAAAAAATTCTGTTGTTTACCTCAGGGGTAAAAGAACAGCCCAGGACTGTTCGCAGCTTGTGTTACTGCAATTTCGCACGAGATTAACCCTGAAGCATTGTCCTGTGTAGCTGAAATTTTTCTTACGGATGATGAATTGCTACAACATTTAAGACGGGTAGCTGGCATTGTTGTCGGATTTGCTGAATTCAACTTTAAAAAAACAAAAATTGCCTTCCTCAGTGTCCTGCTGTATCTGGGATATGAGCTATTGAGTGAAGGAAAGAGCCTAGCGCCACAATTCGTAGAAAAATGCGCACAACTACAACCTCCAAATACAATAAAAAAACTCCAATTTCTATTGGGTTTCCTAAATTTTGGCAGAACTTACATTCCAGATTATTCTTCACGCATAAAACCTTTATATGATTTGATACTTCCTGATTTTTCAAGTAAATTTTGGACAATTGAACATACACTCATTCTTAGAGAACTGCAGACAGACATGCTTGCAGTACAACATCTACACACAAGAGACAACAAAACACATTTGGTCATCAGAGTAATTGCTGGTGCCATCGGTTTCACCTATGTGACATTTAATGAAGGTGAGACAGTCCTGATTTTATGGCAAGACCGGAGGCTCTTATTATGCTTCTCGATCTTGCTTTATTTTAAATAGCAGCAGTCAAGAAAACTACATTTCCCATGAGGCTGAAGGAACAGGCAGCCAATGGGAAAAGAAAAGGTATCGGCATGACCACCAATAATAACACCGAACATACTATAAACACTATACTTGACTGCGACCAGCCCTCTTTCTTGCTGCTCGCAGTCAAGATAAGTGTTCTAAATTCTTTCATTCTAACTATATGTGCGCGTTTATCTCTATAATTCCTATTTAGTTGCATTTATTATCTATTGTATGCCGCTTTGCCGCCGCGCGGCCGTGTTTCTTCGTCTTTATTCATTTTAGCGCTCCCTCTCCCGCATACTTGCCTCCCTTTTCGCCAGCCTTCCGAGGAACACGCGAACGTTCCAACGGCAGTTTCCTCAACAAGACGCTTCACTGTGGCTCCGTCTCACCTCAGACGGCCGCGCTCGACAAAAATACAGCTTCCTCACTCCCCAACCGGGTCGCTCCAGCGCCTGCTTTTCTTCTCCGAGTCCAAACTTTTGACCTGCCTCTTCACACCGGTAACGCCCCCGTGGGCGTGTTCTCCCTGTTTCTGTCTCCACTAGCTATTTTTTAACCCTTTTCTTCCCAAGTTGCATCCAATATGACTGATAATTCCAATAATGACGATGATGTATTTAATCAAGACCTTGATAATTTTATTAACGATTCAGTGGCAAAAGCCATTCATAATTCAATGGGCAAAATTACAAAAAACATTCAATCCTCTATACAGGATATGGTTTCCAAATCCTTACTGGCAGAATGCAGAAAAAGAAAAATTAAGGATTTACCTGCCCATAAAGCCCTCAACACAGTCACCCCAGATGGCGCTAGCTCGACTGGTGAAACTTCTTCACCCCAGATTGAGGACAAGTCTCCTCCAAGGCCTCCTTCTAAGGAGGGGAAACTCAAACTAAAATGTTCAGAAAAGACTAAACATGTTTTAGCTGCGCCACCAAAAATTATTATATCTCATATCTCTGACACAGACGATGACATGGGTGACTTAGATGATCCAGATGACGACAAAGATATCTGGGGCTCCCAGTCTCAATCCTCCAACCCCCCCCCCAAGAAAACAAAATTTGATTTGACTACTAATCCTTTTACAGCCAAACAAATCCTGGACCCACATAGCAATCCCATGTTTAACCCTTCTTTCCTCCACCCCCCCAACTCTACCGAATGGTTACCCTCCTCTCACGTTGCCGACTATATTTCCTCCAGACTAAGACTTCCTCTAGACAAGCCCACTAGGTCCAAACTAAGATCTGAATGTCCCAAACCTTCCCTTTCCTCTAATATTACCTCTACCCCATCTATTGATCAATCCCTTCTTACCTTCTTTTCTAAATTTGGTAAAGACCCCAGTAAGGGTGTCGATAAAGCCTGGTGCAACTGCCAGGACAACATTTTAGATCTCGTAGGTCCTTTGGCCAGAATTTTCGATATGGCGGAATCAGCCAAAACAGAGAATATAGACATTGATCCTGCGGAACTGTCTTTGTGGATCCAAAGAGCCTTTTGCCTCCTTGGCAATGCCAATTCGGCCATCATTCACGAGAGACGGAAAGGTCTCCTACTTAAATTAGACCCTAAATTGGCCAATCTAGCTTTCATCGACCCCGGCATAAAGGCAGATGGTCTCCTCTTCGGGGATTCATTCATAAAAGACTTGGGGAAGTTTGTCTCCACTTTTGCCTCTATAGACAAGGCACAACAATCAATTAAAAAAGTGTTCCACCAACGGGTTTTTGGCAAGGCCGGTACAGGCAGGAGCCGCTTTACCGGCCGTTCCTTCCAATCACAAGGATCTAGAGGCTCCTACAAGTCCTACAATTCCTACAACTCCAATTATGACTCACAACCCTACAAACCTCAGTTCTATCCCCAACGTGGCAGAGGCTCCCGTGGTCATGGACAACGCGGCTCCAGGTTCAGTTACCAACAAGGTAAGCCCCAATTATGGCCTTCCTCCTGTAGGCGGCCGTCTTCGCCATTTCATAGAAAAATGGAAAAGTATCACTTCGGATCCATGGGTACTCAACACAGTTCAAGGTTACACCATAGAACTTTATTCAGTCCCACATCAACGATCCCTTCCTCCCCCCGCTCTTCTTCTCCTCGGAAATGGCGTCCCTAATCTCATCAGAAATCCAATCACTTCTTCTCAAACAAGCCATACAGATTTCCCGTCCGGATCCTTCCGGTTTTCTCAGTACCCTCTTTCTAGTCCAAAAGAAGAACAAAAAACCAAGACCAGTCATCAACTTAAGAAATTTCAATCGCTTTGTCGTATACAGACATTTCAAAATGGAAACCATTATTCACTTAAGAGATATTCTTCTCCCTCACGATTACATGGTTCGTTTGGACCTTCAAGACGCATACTTATCCGTACCCATACACGTATCTCACAGAAAATTCTTCCAATTCCAATGGCAAGGACAATCATATAATTTCTCTTCCCTTCCGTTCGGCCTTTCTTCAGCACCCTGGTGCTTCACAAAAATAATGAAACCGGTTACGACTCACCTCTGGTCCCTGGGAGTCAGATTGCTCATTTACCTAGACGATATCCTGCTAATGCACCAGGACTGTCACTCCCTTCAACACCACCTCCAAATTAACTGTTCCCTCTTATCCCAATTGGGTTTTCTTATCAACAAAGAAAAATCGGTGTCTATTCCGTTGAAAAGGATAGAATTTCTGGGTTTCATGATCGATTCCTCGACAGCTATCCTGCAACTTCCGCAACAAAAGGTAAGATCCACGAAATCAGAGATCCTGAAACTGCTTCGGAGTTCTCAAATCTCTCTCAGATCCCTAGCCAGAGTTGTGGGTCTCCTCGCCTCCTCAATCCAAGCCATCTTCCCCAGCCCTCTTCATTATCGGGCCCTCCAAAGATTAAAAATCCGACACCTCAGAAGAGGACTTTCCTACTCAGAGACCATCAATCTCGACCAAGAGTCCCGTCTAGAGTTTCAATGGTGGATAGACCATTTAGATACCTGGAACGGCAAGACTATCTTTCCCTCAGCCCCAGATCTTGTGTTATAATCAGATGCAAGTCTGACGGGCTGGGGCGCCCGATGTGGTGCAATCTCGACTGGAGGTTTCTGGTCTTCAGAGGAGTCCAAATTGCATATCAACTATTTAGAGATGCTTGCGGGCTCCTTTGCAATCAAAAGCCTCGCAAAAAACAGAGTCCAGTGTACCATCCTCCTCCGTATGGACAATGTGTCAGCTGTCCGCTACATAAACCATTTAGGCGGCACCAGATCAAAACCCCTAGCAGATCTGGCAAAAAGCCTTTGGGAATATTGCCTTCACAACGAAATTTCCCTGTTGGCAGAGTATCTTCCCGGTTCCCTCAACGATGTCGCGGACTGGCACTCTCGTTACCTCAGAGATTCCAGCGATTGGAAACTTCACCCCTCAGTCTTCCAAACTCTTTTTCACAAATGGGGTCCCTTCAAAATAGACCTATTTGCGTCTTGTCTAAATACACAACTCCCTCTGTTTTTCAGTTGGCGCCCGGATCCTTCTGCCCTGGCTTCCGACGCTTTCCTTCAGGACTGGTCATCCACACTCAATTACGCCTTTCCTCCATTCTTAATGATTACCAGAGTTCTCGCCCAAGTCAGGCGCCAAAAAGCTTCTTTAATTCTGATAGCTCCAGTTTGGCAATCTTAAGTGTGGTTTTCCCCTCTCCTCGAACTAACTATCGACTTTCCAGTTCTCCTTCCAATTTTTCCTTCCCTTCTTCGGAATCCTATTGGCTCCCCTCATCCTCTCATCCTCAACAGTACTCTCACCCTATCGGCCTGGAAGGTTTCAGGTATCCCCAACCTCCCGTCCCAATTTCGACAGAAGCTTCAGACCTCATTAATAACGCCTGGGCTCCCGGCACTAGAAAGGCATACAACTCCGTGTGGTCTCTTTGGTCAAGCTGGTGTATGGGAAGGGATATCAATCCCTTTTCAACCTATTTAAATTACATTATAAATTTCCTTGCTGCGCAGGCCGGTGCAGGTAAGTCTTCAGGACAATCAACCTTTATAGGTCAGCTATTTCCCTACAACATACCCACATCAACGGAAAACCGATCGGGGAACACCCCTTGATATGCCGCCTTCTTAAGGGAGTAAAGTTGTCTTTCCCACCGTTACCCAAATATTCCAAACTATGGGATGTCAATGTTGTCTTAAACTTATTTATTTCCTGGCAGGACAATGCAGACCTTTCTCTAAAAATGCTTTCAGCCAAACTAACAATGTTACTATGTTTAGTCTCTATTAAACGCTTATCGGATGTCAAAGCACTAGATATTTCATCTCGCCAAGCTTCCCCTACAGGTGTTTTGTTTACTATTAACAAACGTACCAAAACAAATATACATTCAGTGTTTTACCCTTATTTTCCCAATCAACCCAAATTATGTGTAGGACAATGTCTCAAAGTCTACGAAGACTGCACAGCCAACCTCAGAACATCCTCATCCCAACTCCTCATTTCTTTCCGCAAACCCCATAAACCTTTATCATCTGCTACTCTAGCCAGATGGGTACGCTGGATCATGACCTTAGCAGGCATAGACACATCAGCGTTTGGTGCTCACTCCTCCAGGGGTGCCATGGCTTCCAAAGCATTTTGGGTAGGTTCCAGACTCGAGGACATTCTGAGATCGGCTGACTGGTCTAATGATTATGTTTTCAGAACTTTTTATTGTAAACCAATTCATACAGCAACCTCAATAATAATTAACATGCTTTAAAAAAGCATAATAAGAGCCTCCGGTCTTGCCATAAAATGTAGATTTTCCTAGTAATTTATGACGGAAAGTCTTAATTTTATTAAAGACACAGAGGCGAGTATTATCCCACCTCAGATTCTCTAATCTTTGTCGATTCTTCTTCCCTCCCACAGCAACAACCAACCAACCTCAGAACGCTTCCTGATCGCCGGATGATGCCTCCAACATCGTCAAGTTTGATCACCCATCTGCCTTAGGTTCATCACAAGCTGCACTCATCTACCTGGACTTTCCCGCTCCTCAAGTCATGGATGAACTTTTGCCAAGAACTTTGTTCTCTAATTTTGGCGGTTGCCATAATCGTTTCTATTATTCCGCTATTTTCTCACACAGACTAGCCTCCTCGCATCAAGAAAGAAGGCTGGTCGCAGTCAAGTATAGTGTTTATAGTATGTTCGGTGTTATTATTGGTGGTCATGCGGATACGTTTTCTTTTCCCGTTGGCTGCCTGTTCCTTCAGCCTCATGTGAAATGTAGTTTTCTTGACTGCTGCTATTTAAAATAAAGCAAGATCGAGAAGCATAATACTCGCCTCCGTGTCTTTAATAAAATTAAGACTTTCCGTCATAAATTACTAGGAAAATCTACATTGCATACAAATCACACTTGTTCTCAGCAGCAGAACAACGCTTTGCTTCCACTGAGAAAATACTCACTGCTGTACAGATGGCTTTCATGAAAGAAAGACCTCTAGCCCAAGGCAAATGCATTATTGTCGTTTCTCCAATCCCAGCCCTGGAGGCTGTTACAAAATCCAGCGTTCCAAACGCAAAAGCATTACATCCATGCTGAATACAATGGCCCACGTCTTTGACAGCCACTGATGTAGACTACATTTTTTACCCAAAATTACAAAAATTCAAGAATTTTTGCAGTATGAACTAGAATACCCAGTTCCAGCAAACACACTGCCTATCAAACAATATCATAGAGTCATGTATACCGATGGCTCTGCACAACCTGCAATTGTCACAAAGAACCAATATTCTGCTGCTTGCGCAGTCGTAAGCGGCTATATGGAGGACAATAAATTTTGTCCCCTTACATACATTTACGTAAACCCTAGGGGATTGCACAGCACAATTGGCAGAGCTAAAAGCTCTGTTGATGGCACTGGAACATACAGATCCTGCAAAGCCACTGCTGATTGTTTGTGATTCGTACTATTGTGTCCAGTCCTTCAATGAATACCTGCATTACTGGCGCCAGAATGAGTTCAGAGATTCTAAAGGCAACACCATTAAACACAGAGTTCTGTGGGGGAAAGTAGCAGATCTAAAAGAAACGCTACCAAATGTCCATGTTGTACACACACTTGGACACCAGCGCATTGGAATACACGTTGCTGGTAATACATTGGCTGATGAAGCCGCAAAGTCAGCAGTGGCTGTGGCTGCTGTTGCTGCAGTAACTCGTTTGAGTTCAAAACCGGACGCAGACATATGGGCTGCCCTAACAGCTACGGCGGATGGTATGCCCTATCCCAAAGGATTTCCTGACAAATATTCCTACCGTATGGGAGGTATGCAGAACACTGAAGTTAAGATACGAAGCGTAGGGGTACGAGATATTCCCAACAAAGATGTAAGATCACAATTGATTAAAGCAGCGCATGAAGGGGTGGGAACTGCCCATGCTGGTGTGGCGGCTACAATCTCAATCTTACAAGCCCACTATTGGTGGTCAGGCCTCTACAAAGAGACCAAGCAGTATGTCCTTTGCTGTGACATCTGCCAACAAATTTAAGTTTCAACTGCCAAACGCCCGCCGCAGACACCCCTCTTGATTTCAAATAAACCATTACAATTTGTGTACTTGGATCATTGCAGTCCCCTAACACCGGATAGTGCATACAAGTATATATTAGTCGCTGTTGATTCTTGCTCCACATTTTTATGGGTATGGCCACTATGCTCGGCTGACGCTCAGATTGTTATTAAAGATTTGCGAGTCTTTATCGGTACATATGCGGTTGCAGCTTTCCACTCGGACCAGGCCCTGCTTTCGCCTCAAGGGCATTCAGGGATATCATGGCTTCATTGGGGGTCCAACTCCAGTACTCGTCTTCGTTTCATCCTGAGGGAAATAGTGTTGTGAAGCGATTAGACCGTGATTTAAAGTAATCCTTAACAGCAAGAGTCTTAGGTACGGTTCGTAGTTGGCTCAATTACCTGTATGGAGTTCAGAGAGCACTTAAAAATCTTCCTAGAAGGTCCCTGAAGGGTCGTACTTCTTATGAGTGCCTGTTCAGAACTCAAATGTATGTTCCAGATCTTGACGGTCCTGGCGTGGAGGCAGCAGAAACACCTTTTGACATAAATGAACGTGTCACTGTCTTACAGGAATTGCAACAGTTCAGTGATGATAATTCTTCTGTCAGTGCTGCCTCCACAGGAATAAAGGATGTACCTGTAACGCCTACCGACTGGATTCCTAGAATCGGGGATCTATTACGTGAAAAAGTTACTGTGAAAAAGGAATTTGGTCCTTCTTATCGAGCACTAGTCCCATTCTTGGGAATACACAGTACGAGAACTGTAATTCTGCCTCCGCTGGCTGGTGCCAAAGAAAATCGTTTTGTCTCCATCGACAATGTCAAACTACACCATGTGGCCGATCCTGCAGAGCAGACCAAGAGGAACAACCAGTAGTTTCCAAATCCCTCTCACTACTGGT